>NW_024881278.1:22840000-23440000 GCF_018691265.1 Tyto alba | reverse complement strand
AGCCTTTGCTCTGTTCTGGAATAGGAATTCCTTTACAGTTAGTACACCTGCCATCTGCTTTGGCAGCATGTTACAGTTATAACAGTTACGGCTCTGTAAATTCCTATTTTTCTTAAGCAGTAGCAAAAGAAGTCGGTATCTAAACAAACATATTGGTTTTAGGTATTAATAGTTGTAAGAAAATGAACAATATTAGCAGAGAAGGGGTACCAAATGATGGTGATGTGACTGAGGTGCATGGTTTTCTAGTTGCTAAGACATTGCAGTGCTGTTGAATATGAACATTTAATTGTGAAGACAGTTTGGAAATATTTGGTATCATTCTTTACCATGAGTAATACAAAAGATTGCCACGGGTAATAGCAGTAATACTCTATTAATGTGATGATAGAAATTATTTAACATTTCAGTGCATCTGAAGTGTATTTTAAATTCACGCTTTTGGCAGTGTTCAATGAAAGTGGAAAATGTCTTGAATATGACTGCAATTTTTACGTCTCATAAATGCAACATAACTTGATTATTTGTGAGCTTGTAGTCTTATTCAGATTTTGAAAACAAAGCAAAAACTATGAACTTGTATTATGAGTACATGCATTTTTTTTAAAATTTACTTAAATTTTTTATGTGATGTAATCTCTTTCTTATGGAAATATTTTACAGACTCCTGGCTTGAGGGCACACTCTGGAAGGTTTCAGTGGTTTGCAAAAAAGTGTATCTCAAATAATCAGGTATGTGGCTTGTATGATGTCTTCTGTGTAACTGTCATTATATTCCAAGAAAAATTGTTTTCAAATACTTCATTGCTTGATTTTTATGTTTGTGAAAGTACATGTGATGGGCTGATGAGCTGAACATAAAGCTTTGTGTAAATGCTGGTGTATGCTTAGACAGAAGTATTTTAGCTGAATGCACACAGCATGTAAGTACACATATATAGAAAAGTAGTTGTTTGACTGAAGTGTAGCTATATTCTTCTTTCTTTTTAAAGATGGAGACTTTGGAATACTTCGTAGAATTAACTCAAAATCTATTTGAATGTGATAGAGATGAGATGTACTACTACCTGCTTCAACTATGTGGTAAGTGAGCTTCTGATCTTTTTCATGCTGTAATCTATTTTCTTTTGTGGCTGGAGATAGAACATAGCCCTGAATTGGAGAGTTTTATCCTGATATGCAATTAGTCTGGATATTTCTGAGGCATCTTGCTGAGGAGAGAGTAGAGGTTTGTTTTTTTTTTTTTATGTGCAGACCTGAACACTTACCTAGAACTTGTATAATACAAGTCTTCCAATCCATGCTATTATCTTATGCCCTAATTTGAAAGTTTACTTTGTTTTGATTTTTAATATGCTTAAAGAAGAAAATCTGCTCATTTGCGATATCTTCATAACTGACAAAGATCTGCAGTCTCCTGTAATTGGATCTGGTTCTGAAAGGTGCATTTTAAAAAAAAAAATCTACCAGTTCTTTACCAGCCCCAACGTAACTTTGCATCATTTATAGGAATGGAACAGTTTTTAAAATTGAAAGTTCATTTCTATGCTAGAGACTTAGTGTAGGATATATCTATAGTGATTTTCATCTCCTCTTTTCTGTATTTTTCAGTCTGTGCTAATTTTGTTACTTAGTGTGTGGTACTGTATTATACATAATAAAATTTTTGGAAACTTTAGCTCTAGTTATCTTAAAGTGTTGAAAAAACATTTGTGTTAAGATTGGATATGGAGCACTAAATGGTAAACTGGGACATAGAAAAAAGCATTACAGGGATTGCTATGGACTTTAGTAATGTGTTTATATGTATTAATGAGCTATTACAGCAATTTGATATCTTTTGGTCATGGGAAAACTTGCACCTGAGCTTGAAGTAATTTTAGGCTGTTCCTCATGTATATTTTTGGTTAACTAGAACTAGCAATGTCTTAAGCTAAATAAAATACTATTTAAACCTGCATTTTCTTTTCATATGATAATGAAATAGGATTATTCCTCATTGTACATACCACAAGCAGAAGGCATCAGTACTTCCACAAAAAAAATGGGTGAAGACCCCCTTGGAAATTTCATTGCTTTTTATTTCCTGAACAGTCTTAGAAAGCTTCAAATCCAAACTGTATTGTTACCCAATTCTGTCTTTACACATACTGGTTCACCATCAAAAATCAAGTAGGCCTGAAAAGCAATCTTGTCTCAACAGGGAAGGGAGTCTTCCTATTTCTCCATTCATCCTGTTCACCTCTGGCAGTGACTAAGTCTGACAGTGTGCCTGCTAGAAAGAGAATCTAAGAAGATAAAATTTATCAAATTCTGTCATGCAAAATCTTCAGTCTTCTTTCAAAAGACAAAACCAATTCCGTCTATTCAAAGAAGTGGAAAACATTTGTGGGCTTCTGTCACCATAAAAGACAAAAGCCACTCACATTCCTGCTTTCAACTGTTTTAGATTATATATCAAATCTGCCCGATGCATAAGTACAGTAGAGTTGTCATTGTGCACCTAAGCTTTAACTTCAGATCTATTCTAAGCATATAAAAGAAGAATCTGCCGTCTAGTCTAACCTGTGATCAGCAATGTTGAAAAGCATGCATTTGGGTTTTTAGAATCATAGAATACTTTATGCTGGAGAGAACCTCAGGAGTTTTAGGCCTAGACCATTCCCAGAGCTGAGACAACTTCAAAGTTAGATCACATCATGGCCTTGTCTAGTAAAGTTTTGAGTGCCTCCAAGGGCAGAAATCAAACAACCTCCCTGGGCAACCTGTTTCAGGGTTTGACCATCCTCACATACTCCATAGCTGCAACTTTTAACCATCACCTTTCATCCGTTGTTGCACACTTCCAAGAATAGACTGACTCGCTCTTCTCTGTAACTGTCAGGTAATTGAAGACAGTGATTAAATCCCCTGTTAGCCTCCTTTTCTCCAGGCTACTCAAAACTTAACAACTTCTATTTCCTCTTTTACTTCATCTGCTCCAGTCCCATGTCTGTCTTGATGGCTGAATTTGCTCCAGCTGCTAGCATCTCTTTTATAGTTGTGGAGCCCAAAACTGGACACATTCCTCTAGATGTAGCCACATGAGTGTCAAACATATGAACAAACACATGAAAAAGTGTTGAGACATTCCCTGTCCTCCCCTCTGGACTGCCATAATGATCTGCTTTAAAATGTTACCTGCAGTATTTAGTCCTCAAAACCAATCATTTTATTTGACTTAGGATGATCACCAAGTTTGTTAACTCTTCTGAACAGCTGAAGTGATGCCAGAACCTTGTTGAAAGTGGGCTTGGGTCTTGAACCAGCCCAGTTACACATATCCATGTGTTTTTCTAAATCCATGCTGCTCTTGGAAAGAAGAGAATGTTGCACTGTAAATTTCAGCACTGCATTGTAATACTGTTTGCAAAGCAGCATATATGCTGCTTTGAAACACCAACTTTATAAGAATTCTAGAGAATATCGAAGTCTGTCATGCTGCTTCCCAGTGGCTGCTCCAGCTTTTCCTTGTGTTATGGCATAGTCCAGTGGAGCCTAGGCTACAGAATAGCTGAAGTTCCTTAACTGAACAGTGAAGAATAGATGAAGAGCTGCTGTTAAAGGGTGAGATATTGCCATGTGAACGATTCACTCCCATCATCTGCCTTCTGACTCCGCCTTCTTGCCTTGCATCTCTTAATTTCTGGGATTCTGAATTAAACCATGGAACTGACAGATGACAGCTAGCAGATGTTGGGGTTAGGTATCTGTGAATGGGACCTATAACCAGAAGTCAATGCTGTTCTGGTGACTTATGACAGGAGACACAGGAAACCACCTACTGTATGTAGTTAAATAGTAATTAACTGTTTTCTTTCACAAAGTCCAGCTTTCTATTTATTTGCAGTTACATACAGTGGTGCATATATATATGCTATTTTTGTTGAAAACAGTTGAATTACTTTGTGAATTTGGTAGCAATGTATTCAGTTTTTCTATTTCAGAAAACTTATCTTTTACAGTCTTCAGATACACTTTTTTTTTTTTTTTTTTCCTTAGCAAAATGAGAGCCTGAATGCCTAGAACACTTTAGCTTAAAAGGGATAAACTTCTGGGATGTAGGTGCTCTAACTCAGTAGCAACACAACCAGAGGACTTAATTTCAAGAATTTCAGAATAGAACTTAGAAGTGGTACCTTAGAGTGTTAATGTTTTGTAATAATTTAGAAATCTTTATAATTATTTTTACAATTAATAATCAAGAATATTAGAACTGGTGATCTAGGAGGAACACTTCTGCAATATTTTGGAGCTGATTTCTCATTCATCTGAGAATTCATACAGTCCTCCCATGTCTTTTTCCTGTTTGCATCTTCTCATGTCCTCTGTTTTGAAAGTAGTTTAGAACTTTTCAAGTTGATCATCATAGAAAGCAGAAGTACATGATTAACTGGTGAATCCTTTTCCAAATATACCTTTTTTGAATCACTTTAGATATGTATGTATACTCTAAATGTGCTTTTATCTGAAGAGTTCAATCTTGTTTCAGATATCAATAGTGACTGGAGAAAGGCTGAAGCTGTTTGGACTAAAATTCAAGAAGAAAATATTGTTCCTCGTGAGAACACGCTAGCCTTACTGGCTGATATACTTGAGAAAAATGGTCAGGTTGTTCCATTTGAGGTACCTAAGGTAATTGGATTTGAACTTCCCTAGTTAACAACACTTTTGAATATATTTCGTTTCATCAAAAAATGTTAACAGATAGCACTACAGTAACTTAAATAATTTTTTTTTTGTTTTAAAGGTCAGACAGGAAGATACCAGAAGTTTGAGTGCTTCTAATGTGGAAGAGAGAAAAATAAGGATACTTTGCAAGGAAAACAAAGCAAAAGGTGAACTGAAAACCACTGGGTTTTTTCCTCCTTCTGCATTAAAGATTTTGATTAACTACAGAGCAACAGATATGTGCTGCTGCTTTTTAATGGTTTGCTAGTATGTTAAGAAAAGTACATGGTGATGTTACCTGCCAATATTATTCTTCAGAATCTGATATGAGAAGGACATGCTAGAGTATTTAAAATGTAATTTAGAAAATTTAAAGTTGCCAATTTTATAATTACCAAGTATTGCTGGTCTGTAGTTCACCTCATACAGTTGTGTTAACACCATGTTCTAGACTTTCAAGTTTATTCATTAAACACCAGAAACTAAGTTTATGTACAGGATTGATGCTAAGAATATTATTTTTATGGTTCACAGAAAATCTAGCTGTTTGGTCACAAGTTTTATGGTGTGAGAAATGTAGTGAGAAGAAAGATTAATGTCAAGTGAAATAGCTGAGACGTGTTTATGGGAAGGTGATTGCCTATTAAAAGAAGTTGTTCAAAGATTTTGCATTTGCCCCTGCTGTTGAAGTCTTAATAATAAGATCAGATATGGTTCCTAAGTATGCTTCAGGTACCTTTTTTAAGCTATACAGTTGGCAAAGAAATTAAATAGATGAGATTGAATGAGGTGGGACTGTGTTATGGAGATTATGATGGTTCTCTTCCTATCTGGCTTTTATCTCTTAGTCTATTTTCTATTTGTTGATGTTGCAATGCTATTTATTCCTATTTGAAGGAAGGAATCAGTGTTTTGCATAGTGTCTTTAGCTTCTTTACAACTAAGATTAAAGTTGTCCATATTTCTCTGCAGGATTTGCAAATTTCTCTTTCTGTTGTTCCTCCTCCAAAGAAATACACAGACTATAAACAAAAGATCAGAATCTGTGTCCCCACAGCTCGCTCATTCCAAACCTTTGTCCCTGTGGGTGCCACCCCACAAGTGAAATGGCCTTACTGAGAGATCACTTCACATCAGTTCTGCTAGGAAAAATGAACAGCTTTTCTGTGCAAACTTCTCTGTCTCAGATAAAAACAGATGGATATTTGCCTTTGTGTATAGAAAGGAAGGCTGTACTTCAGTGCAGTTCCTTTAGCTTAGTCTGTGTTTAAGTCATTGTAAATCCATTCCTATCCATCTTATCCCAAAGCAGGGTTACAGTCAGAGCTAGCATTACTGAACCTTTCAAATGAGGGAGGAAATCAGTTCATTTCCAGTGTTTGCAAGGTGCAGAGCATTTGAATATTCTGGAAATCTTTACTTTCTTCACCTATACAATGACAAATAACTAGGTATCCCACTTGAAAGCAGATTAGAAAATAGAATTATATAGGTTTTAAAAAATAATTTTGCTGAATGAGGAATATTTATAAATACTTACCAGTATATTTTACGGGTCGGGCACACATATTTTTAAGGTTTGGGTTTTTAAAAGATAAGTCTGTCAGTCATTCACACAGCTAACCTCTGTTGTTAATGAAATGGCCCTATAGAGTTATTGAGTTGTAGGAGCACTGATTAGAAGTCTGAAGTGGAGTCTGGATATTCTGTGTATAGAGAGTGCAATCTTGTGTTATGTATATAAATTCTAAGAATTATGTGTATTATGGCAGATGTAAAGTTAATGTTTTCAGGAAATTCTTCATACTGGTAAATTTTGGGGGTCAAATGAAAATGAGAAATGCAGAAATACTTTCACTGGAAACGAGACAAAATTAATGGAATGAATTTTATAACATTATTCCTGGAAATGTGTCCTGTGCCTTTGATACCATACATGTTCAAGTGGAGATCAAGGCGAAAACACCTTGGGCCTTGCAGGAAGACTAGTTTAAAACAAAAATATAAAATGTAACAGCTGACATTCTATGATGACATTTGGTATTGAATTTATCACTAAATTATTCCTGCATATTCTTTTATTTGAAGTATTTGAGAGGAGGTTGTCTGGAGATACTGAGAATTAAGGGAAAAAAGACAAATGTTGGGAAACAGTTCTCTTAGTTTTTATAGGGTTTTTTTAAGACATAGTTGTTGCATTTATATAACATAATGTAATTTTAATGTGAGTGTAATAGGGCAGAATATAACTTTATCAATGTCATCTTTTTGATAGGAAAAAGATTAACTTAATCAAGTTATGTAACTAATTTCATGAATTTATCAACTCTGACACAGAGATGTTTTGAAAATCTGTTCTCTGAAGTGCTTGATTTATGCAAAGTCATATTTTCATTTTTATCTTGATTCCTCAGTGTGAGAACTTGACTCTAGGGGATCATGTTACACATATCCCAAACAGTTGCAATTGCTGAAACAAATTTGACTGTCTTGAGAACTGAGACTTTCTTGGCAAGTTGTCACTTTTCTAACAAATCTTTCCACTTGAAATAGCTAGTGTAATACAGTATGCTTTTGAAACCAAGAACTTTCTATTTTGAATGCTAATATACTTTAGTAATTTTAGATGCTATCTGAAGAAGTAATAAGATGATAATACCGGATCAGGCATATGTCTTAAATTAGGGACTCATCTAGGTGTACTTCAGACATGCTACTTGCACTGATGCAAAATAAAGTTAAGAAGATAATCTGAATAGGTTAATCATTCTGAGGTCAGGACTGATATATACAAAAAACAACTTAGCACAGGAAAACAAAATTGATACAAAGATTTTTAGGTTTTCATTGAAATAGTCTTTACAAAAAAAGGTTTAAATACATTTCCTTGTAGAAATAGACCTTATATTTTGTGGACTATGGTAGTTGATGGTATAATATGCTTGACATCCTGTCTACTGGTAGCAAGGCCCATTTCTGTACCCAACCAATGGAAAACAATATTCAAACGCAGGGTGAAATCCTAGTTCAGTCTGAATGCAGCAGAGCTTTTGTAGCAATCTCCAAACATAAGTTTTTGGCTTTAAGAAGCAGAATTTAAACAGACTTTCAGGAGCGGAAAGAACAAACCTATCACCAGTCAGCTACATTTTTGTAAGTAATTAGTTACACTTGTAATACATTATACCAGTGAAAGAGTTTTTGTTATTGTTGAATGTGATTGATAGTCTACTGGTACCTCAGATTTCAGAAAAGTGGAAGGAAAAATTTCTTTCCCACAGAATTTAAGTGTGAACACTTTATGAATGCTGGTGTTGAGCATCTGAGCAGGCAAGACAGTTCAGCACATTGCAACGTGCCAGGCTTTAACCTCAGAACTAGAAGTAAATGTAGTAGAGGATTTCAAGACCTTTCCTGTGTCATCCTGTTGTTTCATTGGTCTTCTGGTTGACAATGCAATCACTATTGTAACATCATATCGTCAGTCATATTCTCTCTCTGTTTCTCTTGTATACATGAAACTCACATACACAGAAATTGATTCAATTTTTACTGTGATATTCTTAATCCTTTCTCTCTGTTCATATACATATATATATAGTTAATGTAGTTCCAAGCATCCAATGCAGATTATAGATAGCAATGCTATTTCTAATTATTAATTCAGTGTAAGAGTTTCTGTTGTAAATAATAAATTTTATGCATAATAATTTTTGTGCCTACATTTCAGGAGGTTTTTATGTATACTTTTTGATTAAAGAAGTTTAAGATTCAAACCGAAAGGCACACTAACAGTTTTGGTTTGGGGAATGCCAGCTTAAAATTCTGCAGCACACTGTAGTAAGTGCTGTTAGTGTGATGCTTCTTGTGACAGTAAGATTCAAATGAGTTGTCTTCATCTTTACTTTCAAAGGAGAAGAAAAAAACTTAATCTTAGCTGTGAAATCTGTAGTGATAGTCCAAGTATTTCTGAGAAGTTCTAAAGGTTACTGCAGCTATGATTTGAATTAGCAAAGGGAGTACTTTCTGAGTTTCATTAAATGAAACATGAAATCACAGCTTAGATGTAAAAGATCATTTGTGGTTCTTAACAGAGCTTTCTAGCATATGTTACAGCGTGGATGGCAGTTTTAGCTGCATGTTTATAGCTGCATAATCTCGTTTCAGAAAAATAAATGACTGAAAAGTGTGCTTATCGTTTTTTCCCCCTTTTTGGTAACATCTTTTCATACACTGACAGTTATTGTGAATGCATGAAATAAAACTGTTAATCAGTCAAACAAATGCAGCGTAGTTTACTTGTTAAATATCTGTATATTTGTAAATTGTATGTTTTGTATAAATCTTGTCGTAGCCAAATAATTTGATCTCCCCATATTGGAATCACCTCCTATATTATTTGTTAAATGCTGTTGTGATCATGCACCAGACACTGTAACTATATACCCCAGAATTAGGTGTTGCTTTAAAAATCATGAGTCTTCCCCTTCAACCAGCTGTGTTGGTATTTAAGCAACAGCTGCATGTAGATAAAGAGCAATAGCAAACTTTTTGTTCTGTGGAGGTGTGTGTCAATCAATTGTTCTATACAAGCAGTTTTGAACAAGCTGGGACCAATAGCTTTGGACTCAAAGATGTAAGCAGAGGATAAATAGATTTAAGATGGACCTTTTCAATAAATAGGTGACTTCTTTCTATGATCAATGTCATCACAATGTGACATTTCATTTTGCCCCTTTTTTTTTTTTTTAGAGGCCTACAATGTTTTCCTGGAAATGCAAGGGAAGAATGAGTTTCCTAATAAATTTTATGTCAGCCTTATAAAAGCATTGTTAATGCAGAATTGTTTCGAAGAAGCCATTGAAGTAAAACACATGTAAGGCTTTTCTGTGTTTTGGGGGTTTTAATTGTTTGGGGGTGCATGTTTTTAAATTAATCCTGGATCATTTTCAGGTAAGTCATTATCTTTCAATGGGAAAGCAGGTCGTGACTGTTAATTAGGAGCTCTGGTGAGAAATACAGCAGTGTTTCATAGGGTGATATGCCGTATATTAAAAATGTACTAGAGTAACTGTATATTGGTAATAACTCATTTCAGCTAACAGTATCGACGAATGTACTTGGCATCAGAACTGGAAGTCTACCCTTCCTGCAATCTGCCTTTTTCCTCTTTAGAGCAATATCCAAACAGACAAGATAGCTTCACTTAACTGTCCGTGAGCCTTCCCCTCAGTGCCCATCCCTGCTCCTGTCCTACCCTGCCCACGCTCCCTGGCAGCTGGCTGCCTGCCAGATGCAAAATGGTACGTTGGACTGTGATGCCAGTGGCTAGGAGATGACCATAAACCTTAGGTCCAACTCTCACCCTTCTGAAATAAAACCAACCTGCTGTCATGTATTTTTAGAATCACCAGAATCGAGTTAAGCTTTAGAGAGTTGTATGGTACACCACTTGTTTTAATTATTGCCTGCAATGTGTGTTCTAGTCACATTGTAAGCTTCAAAGTAGAAGTGTTACTACTCATAAGCGTAGAGGTAGAAACAAAAAAAATGTAAACAACTTAAGCCTTTCAGTTTCTTCAGCTAAAACAAGAATAGTGGTTGTCATCAAGTATGTTCTCTGACTGAATACAGTGAATTTGAAGGTGCCTGTTGGTAACTTACATGACACATAGAGCACTATAAAAAAAATCTAATAGCTTTTAGTCAGCTTAGCTTTTGATGATCAAGAGCAGTATAGCATAAGATGATATTTATTATTTTCAAGGTTTTATAAAAGATGTTTAGACCAGAGAAGTGTCTTTTCATTGAAAATGTATTTGATTTCTGCATTCAGAAGAACAAATAATGTTTATTCAAATAAGTCTCAGTAACTGGGCTTCATGATAAGGAGTGTTCGTGCTTGATGGATATATGGTTTATATCGAGGAAAAACTGAAACAGTGTATCAAATTAAGCTTCCTGAAATGGAAGTAACTGATAAATCTTTGTAAACAGAAGATGGAAGGGAAATGTCTTAGAAGTAGAATGTTGATAAAATTTAGATAGGTCGTTAAACATCTGCAGAAAATACTAATGTATCAAAAGATATATTGAAAGATTCTTCAGGGAAGAAGTTTGGAACTTTCTACTGAAGATTTGTAAATGCACTGACTGCTTCCCTGCTCTGCAGCCCAAACACTTGTGAGGAAGATACACAAAGTATTTTACGTTATAGGAGTAATTTGGAAGAGCAGAAAGAGCGTGGTGGCTTGTTTCTAGTATTTCAGTGATTCAGAATTCCCACTTGAGATAAGTGTTTTCATATGTAAATTCAAAATACAGGAAGAAAACTAACAAAAAATTTTAAAGACTGAAGAAGTTGGAGAAGTGTTTTAAAGGACTAAGCCTCTGAACCTTGCGATATTTAGAAAAAAAGAAAATAGGATTTAGTAAGAGTTTCTATTCTTGGTCACTGGTCAAAGCCAACCATCATCATAACCTCTGTGCTTTTCAGAACTCTCATACTCCCATCTTGTAGCATAGAAATGGCAAATAATGACATTCTAAGAAGCCTGTAACAGCTCACTGTTGCCTCAAGACAGAAAATGCTTCATATTGGCAGTGTTCATGGTGTTTATCTGTGTATCTTCTTTCTAGTAACAAAGTGATGCTTACATTAAGCATTTTCATAAGCCTGTAAGTTTTAAATTATTCACTGAAATAGAGAAAGTGATTTTGTATATCCATGGTTGAGGAATAGCAAATCTGTGTGTTTCATGCACATTTCTGCGTGCTTGACAATTTTTCCAATCTCATATTACAAAGAGATTACTCCTACAAAGCCTAAATGTGTGCAGTGGTCTGAAACTTGTGCAACTCCCAATATTTTCACAAAATACAGGAAAGCTATCTTCATTTATATAAGCTGACATCTTTTTCTTTTTACTCTGCTTGAAGCCAAATTTGAAATTTAAATAATATTTAGAAAGCCTTAGTATAAGCATTAGCATAGGCAACAAAATAGGTTTTTTTTTTTTTTTTTTTATGTGAAAAGGTCAGATAATTTTAAAAGTTCCCTCCTATTATCAGAACTGAGAAGCTTCCTTGAGAAAGTGATGTGGTGGAAGAAAATTTCACTGCTGCTCTGCATTTGGAAAAAAAAGCCCAAACAACTCACGGGGTTACTGATCCGTTGGTCAACCCAAATCTAGTTGCTAGCACTGTTTTGAGGAATATTTACTGCATTTAGTCCAAGAAGTTTTAAATAGAAATTTAGGAGTATTGGAATGATGGATTAGTTCTGTAATAGTAGCTAACATCTATTTAATCACACTAAAGATTGGAAGATTGGAGAAAGTAAATCCTTTGTTATATGTAATTTACAGTCTCATGCATGAATTGTTGACTTAAGGGCTTTGACAGATGGGACAAAGGGAAAAAAAAAAAAGGCAGAACTGAGCAGTGGGTGCTTAGGCAGGGATTAAGAGGATTGGTTGGGAGAGTAAGAAAATCCCGAGTCCAGTGACTGCACTTGTGAGCCTGGGAGGCTGAAAGTGACTGAGAGGATAGTCATATTGTGTACGCTGTGAAGGATTTTCTTGGGATTGAGGAGAATAATTTAGCAATGACCCTGCTTACCTCCCAATCCGCTCAGCTTCTAAGTTCAAGTAGGTAGGCTGCTCAGTTGTTTGCCACAAGATGATCAGTGAGGTTTATCTTGATTGCTGATATGGTAAATGGCAATGCCCCCCTTTTCAGTGTAGAGATTTTGTAATCTAGAAATGAACGTTTGTAAAGTTATATATTAAAAATGTGACTCTATGTCATTTAGGAACGGGATCATTTTGTAGTGTAAGATCAATGTGATTGCTGGTTAGTCTGTCTTGACTAATTTCCAGAGTGTTAGAAAAGCTTTAGCAGTGTTATTAAAGTAAAGATTCTCTTTGCTATAGATATGTGAAGTTTTGTGTTACAGGAGATAAAGAATTGATAAGCGAAATAAAATTTTGACATGGCTAAGGCAGCAAATGTAGTATGTTCCCTTTAAAACCTGTATACATCTAGATGACAGAAATTTGAAAATTAATCAACCAAATGATATGGTGTTAGTTCATAATATGCTTTAGTTTATGTTTAAAATATACAGTGCTGAAAATAAATGTTTCATTTTTATTGCTGAAAGAATAGTTTTATATTTTATAATTATGGTGACTATTGAAAAAAGAAGAAAAAGTATCCAGCTTAGGATACAACAGAACAATGCAGGGCATGCAGTTATTTTAGTCATCTAATATGTCAGCATTCAAGAATCTGAACCGATTGTTTAAAAAAAATCTTGTACTTTGTTTCTTTTGTTGCTCACTTCCAACTTTGTCATCTGTCAGAATGCAAAAAAAAATTATCCTTCTATAACCATTGACAGGATAACACAAAAGCTGTCTCCAGGTCGATATTTTGCAGCAATATTTTTAACATACGAACAGTAGTTTTTATAATTTCACCTTGGTGCTCAACCATTTATTATCGTATCAGAAGCATGTCAGTAATTCCTTTCTAAATGTCTGCTTCTTTTAGCGCTGAGACCCACATCAAGGGCTTCACACTGAACAGTGCTGCCAGCAGCCTCCTCATCATATCGCAAGTTAGGCGGGATTATTTGAAAGGTATGTCACAATGCTTGACCTTTACGTCACATTAATGCCTCTGCAGATTTTTCTTGTAACGCCCTTCGAATACTTGGATAAAGGAGTCCATTTAGCAAATTACCTGCTTATCAAGAGCCTTTTGTGGTAGCTGAGAGACGTAAATTACTGTACATGCATTTATAATACAGCTTGAATATGAATGTACTTGTCATTTGACCACTTAGTCCAGTTTCCATTCCATTTAACACAAGATGGGTTTTCTTAAGATGAATCACAGCTCTTCAGACATGCAAAATTTGTGCTCCAGAACGAGAGAAAGTACAGGCTTTCAAGTGCGTTAAAATTCACAGCACAAGTCATTTTGCTTTGGAAATTAACATACTTTAGAGCATCTGAAACAATTCCCAGCAGTTGTTTCTTGCATATTGTGTTGGTTGTGTGAGATACCAGATGAGTTAAATTGACTGTTAAATGTGCATGATTGTGCACTAAATGATTATAATATTGATTTAAAAACTTAATCAAATACTTTTTAATAGTTCTTAATGCCAACAGTAACAAAATATTCAGTTTGGTTTTCGTTTTTAATGTAACAGTGATGATAGAAAAGAAAATGGTGGCTGAAGACTATGTAGGGGTACCCAACAAGATGGTGGATAAAGTTTACAGTTGTGCTAGTTTGGTTCTCAGTGTTGGTGGTTTTGCAGCCTCGAGTTCAGCTCCATAGCGTTACATTTCAGTTAAAGTTGTGCTGTAGAACTCTCTCTCGAGCGAGGAAAACCCTGTAAGCACATAGTTTTACATGCAGCGCTGTGTCTCTTATCCCTGTGCAAGCATAAGTACAGTGCTGATGTGAATTTTTGTTGGTACCTTTAAGGGTTAAAGCACCTACGTATGAAGAAAATGTGTTACACTGAATTGGGTTTTACTTTCATACCAGAAGGCATACCAGAAAATCCATTTTTGATTCAGCCACCAGTTAATTTTATTTCATTCCATTATGCATAGCTGTAGTAGCCCAGAAAATACTCTAACGTGGGTATTTAGATGTGTCTTCTCACTTGCACTCTTTCCTGCAGCTGAAAAACTTGTCTTCTTTCAAATTGCTTCCCCATCCAGTCTTCAGTCTGACATCATTGCCAGGTGTCATCGACTGAAGTATTTGTGGTGAATGCAATTGCTTCTCTTGCTCTTGGCAAGTCTTAAGGTTTTTCAGCTTTCAAAGCCTTCATCTGACTTTCCTGTCTGATTTTATTCTAATACATTTTCTGCTTTTTTTTTTTTGTGTAGTGTGCCATGAAGTTTTGCCAGTTCTTCCTAAATATTAAACACCTAAAATCTTCCCTTCTTCAGAATATCACTGATGATTCTGTATTCTGCCAATCTCTTGCACTAACTGCATGATTTCTTTTTAGCTAGCATACTGAATTCTTTGCCGTATCAACTTTCTCCCTTGCTGTACTCTAAAAATGTTGCTTTTAGCACAATACAAAGTATCTCAAGTCTGTGGAATTACATTCCCTTGCAAAATTACATATTCCTTTACCCTATGCACTGAGCAAGCTTTACTTCAGTAATTTAATTGAATAGTGGGATTTGATCCATGTTTCTATTTTAATTTGAATAATCTGCTTCTCTTTTTGTAAATGAAGCCTTGAAATGCAAACTGCTAAATATTTCAACCATACCGGTCATTTTCTGAGGCTCATAGATTACCCAATACATTTTTGGTCACAGCCTTTTTGTAAACTTTTGTTGGTGAGCTTCAGTTGATCTGCGTACCTGTGATGGCTTTCACTTGTGTAAAACTTGCTTGCTTTATCACTTCCTCATACAGTTCACCATCAGTCTCTGCTGTGTAGTGTGGTATAGTTAAAAGTTTTTATGTAGGTCCCTAAGTGTACTTGTAAAAGCTCTCATATCTGCTAGCAGGAACTTGGTAAAACCCAGGTTACTTTGAGTCAGAACTAGAGTTTCACGATAGGGAATTTTCAGTTTATAGGAAAGCTGGTTTTCACAAGCACATAGTTACTTGCTTTTAAGTACTGAAAAATCAAGGGATTAAGTTATGAGCAGATTGGTAGCAATGAGTGCTTTTGCATAAGATTAAAAAAAAAAAAGAGATACCAGCAGAATTATCTAGTATGCTACTAGTGTGTAATTTCTTGCAGTGGTGCCGCACGCATACAACTTCCAAATCTTCTTTGTCAGAGATCTTAAGAAGTCAGGTCATGCCCCATGCGAAAGGGAGGCCCACATGTACAGTCAGGAGAGGGTTTGAATTTAGCATGTGTTTTAAGTTTGCTTTTTAAATTTTGGGAATCTTGCCCCTGATGTATTGCTCCTTTTTTTTCCCTAAAAAGAAAGGGCGGGGGGAGGGAGGCTCTACAGGAAGAGAATTTGCCATTAAGGAAGGTTAGGCATACAGGATGTTTTTTCATCCTCTCCTGTAAAAGGTAATATTTGGTTTCTGCAGTACCTGCATATTGAATTAGAATGTTAATGCTGTGGAGTTCAAGTGGGTGTATATTATGTTAGAAGTGTTATCCCTTGGTATTATAATTATTATCTGTGATTAATCCTGCCTGTGCTAGTAAGGAGTAAGAGATTTTTACCAGAAGTGCATGTCTTTCTGTGTGTGTTTGCTCATGTATAAAGTAAGTTGACAAGAATTCTGGTTAGAGAAATTGGGGTGACTTCATCTGTGGTGGGTTTGGGGAATTTGTGGCAGACGGACAGGAGATTGATTCTGTGTGGTTTTAACATAGGTAATTGCTATAATTTTAGGAGTTCTTGAGGTAACTGTCCAGTTTTGAGTTTATTTTTGTTCTTGTATGGAGACTTGTGTCCCATGCTTTTATTTAAAAATTAAATGAAGGTAAAACAAAGGTTTAGTGCACACTTAAAAAGACAAATCTGAATACTAGACTTCAGTAGCTTCAATATTGAATTACATTTAAAAACTATATTTATTATTAAGTATGAAACATATTTGGGTTTTAGTAAAGAAAATTGAGTTTGGAGAAAAAAACAAGCTGAAAAGGTCATTACCTCAAGGTCATAAGGGTGGACATTTATAACACAGCTGCTTTCCTTGACCTGGATACTGAAACAAAATAACTGTTAGAAGTATCTTAATACTTTTTATTGAACAAATACTGCAGCATTTTAACCTGAATAACCATTGAAAGTTTTGATATTTGTGTGTATATATTCAGCTTATAATTCATTACAGAAATTTTGGGACTTAAGTTCAGAAAGATAATTACTTTCTGTACATGTTTTTAAAAAGGTAGGGTTAATGCTATCAGCAGCATGGTTGCTTTCTGAGCTAAAATCTGATTTCTTTTTCCCTTATTTCTTTACCACTGTTAGATGCCATGGCCGTTTTAAAAGGAATACTTGACAGAGGCATGTTGCCTACTAGATCAGCAGTTAATGCACTCATTCAGGCTCTGGCAGAAAAAAGAGATCTAAGGAACCTGCAAGCACTTGAAAACATGTTGGACGACATCACAAAATCAATTGGTGTACCTGCCTCACTAATTGCTAATGCTATTGCACTGGCTCATGCTAAAAAGTAAGTATTTCTAGGACTAGTATATGTAATTATTCTGTGCAGAGTAGTGGGAAATCACTTGCATGATCCATTTCATTCTGTTTCCATTCTTACAGTGTCCTAGATGTTAGAATTCTCGTTAGGTTGAGTAATTTACTGTACAGTTCTGTTCTGGTATCATTTCCCAAACACATTTGGTGTTAAAAATCATTTCATGAAATACAGTGATAACTGTGAAGCATTTGGGAGAGCATAAGGTCTTCTCTGGTGGTGTAATTTAGTTTTGATACCTTTCTTCTAATGTATTGCACCTCATGTAAATTGTTCTCCTAGTTGTTAGATCAAAAGCCCTATGCAATCTTAATGTAAAATTGAATAACTTCATCAATATAAATGTAAAAAACCTTGGACCTGACTTCCCACAGATTATGTATATAATACTTGTTTGGAAACAAAAATCTGCTACCTGTTCTAGTAGTTGAAATCACAAAATATTACTGTGTTTACCTTCAAAATGTGAAAGCCAGATACCTGTCTATGGAGTGGTTTTGTACTTTTTTGTGTCAGAATTAAAAAAAAATGGCTGCTATGCTGCTTTAGGCCACTGTTTCGATCATGATAATTAACCGCAAGCTTTGAATATCCTTTGATTCAACTGTTTAATTCAGTATTGTGTTCTGCCTCGCATTTTTTTTTTAGTTGATATATTGGTTGTGTGCTAGTTTATCCTTTGTATAAAACTGCATGGAGGAAGCACTGCTGGGAGAAAGGACCTACTACGAACTTCTCAGATACGCTTTGCAGGAACCGGTCTTCAGGAACCCTGCACATTCTGTTACTTTATTTCACACCGCTTTCATCAGGTCGCGTCTAACTCGTCAGGAAAGCTGTAGAAGTGTATAGTACATAACAAATACCTGATCGCTTCAGGCATACCAGACCAGAGAGAATAGTCACTGAAGTGTTTGGAACAGCGAGAGGACTTGGAGAACCATGCAGGCCAGTTCCAGTAGTGGGCTCACTGTATTTTCAGCCACTGAAAGACAATATCTATAAAGGATTGATCCTGTAAATACTTAGATCTGGATGGTCCTTGGCGCACAGTTCTAGTGCATTGACTTTTGCCCAAAGCTAAACACTCCAAATAGGAGAGGTACTTCAGGATTTGTCTCATAAGCTGCACATTTTGCTATATTTCCATGTCATATGTGTTGCAAAGTCATGCTACCTTAGGATGTAGATTGGTGACAAGAATAAGTAAATTAATAAATTGCTATATGCAGGGGCAGGTTATTTAAGCAGCATCAACTTTTTTTTTTCCCATACCGAAACTAGCTTGAATGTATTAAAAGACTTAGCAGCAGCATAAATAGTATGCATCTTATATATTCTTAAATATCTTGCAAGCTATACCATGAGAAGAATGAAAACTGTATTCTTATGCATATTTTTAATACCTGTTCGTTTACTGGTAGATAAATATTTCTGATACAGTTTTCAAAGCATTTTTCGTAGCTTTCAAATGTGCTGCATTTCTTCTTCACCTAGAAGCATTCATCATGTTCTGATTTCTTTTTCAATTTAGAGTGGACTGGTAAGAGGTCATGTCATTGGAACTTTTTAGAACGCTAGAAGTAGGATTTATGCTTTGGTGAATACTTCCTTCATTATTTCATTAACATTTTCTATAATTTAGCCATAAGATTAAAAGTGTTTCGACAAAGGTGCTGACCAAATGACAGTTAGTATTGTCTTTTGCATCCAAAAAGGCAGGCATGGGAAAAATCAGGTAAATAATTAATTGAATAGCATTAAAAAAAAGTACTTGAGTTGTGTGCATTAATAATTCAGATACCTTCTGTTTAATGTTTTGGTTTTGCCTTCTAGATTCACAGAACACATTTTCCTAAAGCAGCTAACTGAACTCTTCTTTCTTAATGAGGAAAAAAGTATGTCAAAATTACTTAGGCTTTGTACAGGTCAGAGGTCATTTTAAAATTTTATTTATGGGTTAATTTATTCATTCAGTCATAAATTGTTTGACTTTTATAATATCTGAATGAAGTCATAGGTACTCAACCGTTCCTGGGAAATATAATCTTAATGTAGAAAACAAAAACTTCAATATAATTGCTTCTTAAGGTTTTGCAATCTTGATTTCAGAAACTGAGCCAGTTCAATCTCTTTTCCCAGCAATGACCTTGATGCTGCTGTGGAATACCTTGAGCCTCTGCTTATCTCTGGTGCACAGAATCCTGATCAAGCTGTCAACAGTATTTCCTATTTGTTAAGAAAGGTGTCTGAGGAAGGATTAGAACCAGCTTTGGAAAAATGTAAGCTAATTGCAATGATATTTAAATATTCTGACTAGACAGAGCTGTTATGAAAGAGCTATTACATGTACAACCTGCTCAGTCAGCATAAATCGTGCCTGTGAAGTTTACAAAAGTAGCTTTTTAATCACAGATTTTCCTTATGTACCCATCCTTTTGCAGTTGGTGTAATGGCAGAACGACTGGCCGGTCAGTTTGGAATTTACAGACCTGTCACAGATCTTTTCCTTCAGTATGTCAGCGCAGACAGAGTGGATGATGCCAGATCACTGATACAGGTAATGACATAACAAGAGAGGTACAGAAATGCTTAGGGCTCTTCAGAGGTTAACTGAGAAATTGTTGAAAAAAGGTGTTGTATAGCATAAGCTAGTACCAGTATGCTTTTGAATTACAGTGTGAGTAGCAGTAGCACAGTTTAGACTATTTCAAACCATAAGCTAGTCCTCTAGCACTAATAGTAGTAGTGGGTGCCAGAGTTGGAAGGTTTTTGGTCTTCTAACAACCTGAAGGAAGTAAAGGAAGACTTGTGAATTGCTTGAAATTCCATCCAAAGCAAATGGATGGAATTTCTTTTTAAGTTTTCTGCTAGACAGCAGTTGTTGCTTGCAAACCATTTCCTTGAAACTTCTCGCATAATTTCTTAAGTGCTGTAAACAGTAATATTTCACAGCTGTATAGTTTGCAAACCAGAAGCAGGCAATGTTTGCTTTTCATGGACCTTATTTCACTTGGTTGCTGTAATACTGTATATGCTGTGTTCAAGGTTTATTAAGAACTGAATTTGCTTTCTATTCGCATGAGTGCCACAGATGCATTAAAAGACAAATGCTGGCCTCTAGGCCACAGTTTTGGCTGAGTTATCAATCTTCAAGGGATGAGACAGCTGCATTCATGCCTTTTGTACAGAGCTAAAGACAGAGCCAAACCAGAGGTGGGATGAGCTGTGGTTGGTGGGAGGTGCCCCAACAGGCTCCACCAGGGAGGCTCATTCCAGCAAGGTGGCAGTCCAGCAGTCACACCAGTTCTGCAGATGGTTCTGTGTGCATAGGCTTCTGCCTCAAATTGAGGCCTCTTACCATCTCCTGGTAGTGCGTGCTACTCTTTAACCAGCTCCTAAGTATTTTAAGCTGTTAAAGGAAAAGCTCTGGTTTATCCATCAGCTGTTTTATGAAATTGCAAGACTGTTTTTTGAGAAGAATGCATACCAACAAATGTGTTCCGTTACTTCTGCTACAGTGTGAGATGTATTATTTGTGTATTCTCTGCGCTGGAATATTACTTTGTTTATTGCTTTGCCTAACTGATCTTCTGAGTATTAAAATAGGAGGAGACTACAATTCTGATATAAAACCCTCTTGCTATATAGCATGAAACATCAGAATGCAAAAAAATCTCAAGTTATTCTATTCTTCCTGATTTTTTGATTTCTCTTTGAATGAAATGAATGAAATTGAATGAGTGAATAAAATTTGATTACAATCTCTTGCTTTTGTGAAGATAGGGGGTTTTGCATTTTTAAGTAAAATCTGCGTGTTCTTAAAATTTTTCAAAACATGGAGTAATGTCCATTCATATGTTCCTAAAACTTATTACAACAGCATGAACTGTTGAAATTAAATTCATGGCTCTATCGCATACCTGAAATAATATATGTTATATCTTGGCAGAGAATTTTAAAGTATTTCATGATAAGTGGATGTACACAGATAAGCTGTGTATATGAGAAAATTTGCTTTTTATATGGTGCAGGAAAAACTTCCAGTTGTGTTAAACATTCTTGACTGCTATTGTGGATCAAATATTCTTCTCATAGGTAGCTAGAAGATAGTAATAATCACTGTCCCTTGTTTGTAGTTTTCTTGAAAAATAAACCACAATCTAAATGAACTATTTTGCTTGTAATCATCTGAAATATCAGTAGACGCATGGAGAATCCTCGCTTTCAAAAATACATCTAAGAATCTATTTAAAAGTTCCAGAAACAGCAACAGTATCTTTCGTACTGTCTGAAGGGAGAATGCTTTTACTGACGAAAGTCAAAAGTGGTTTGATACTTCAGCATGAAATGGGGCTGTGGAAAACATTTCTCCAACTAGACTCTCTCCTCTCAGAGCACCTACTGACAGTAGATGAGAATGGCTATAATCAGTAATAAAATGTTGTAAGTTTCTCCCATCCATATTCCACCTCTGTTTAGCACCATAAAGCAATTTTTAGTCAGAACAGTACAGGTACGTTTTTTGTCTCATTTTGCCTGATGGAATAAGGCTTCACACCTCTTTGCCTAGACCTTAAAGAGCTTTCAGACAAACCCTATTACACATATAGGACATTGATAATGGCATAAACCAAAATATTTTGTTTGTGTATGTCTACAATACTAATTGAATGTAGTAAATTCTTGGTATGTGTATTTTTGTATGCACATTATTCTGTTCTTCCTGTGCATTTTGGTACTGATAAAATATCTTTCAGCTGGTAAAAAGCACTGTGCACTGTAAGAATTTTAAGACTGACACCTTTGAGGAACATACACTAAAATATAGTCTTGTATATTTTATTTTGCCCTTGTTTCTAAAGTAAGATAGATTTTTGAATTTTTTTTTTATCTGGTCTGTCTCAAACTTTTCTAAGTTCAACTTCTCTCTCTCTCTCAAACACTGTCTATTGCAGTGAAAGCCTTTTATAAAATAGAGAGATTGAAATCAGTCCTTTGTATGCATAAGTGTAGGTAATTATACTTTAAAGAGAACTTGCTTTGTACATTTTAATTTTTATAAAGAAACGAGCAGTTATCTCCCTGACACCTTATTAAATGTATAATTAACCTTATGATCCCTAGCTCACTTGTGAATGCTTGGCAGTATAATTGGAGAGGAATAGTGTTTCTCTTTTTCATTCTTTTGCAGTCCTAAACCTCATTTTTGTGGTATGTTGAAGTATTAGTTTAATTCTTTCCCCTTTTGTTTTAAACAAACTTTATATCTACCATTTTAAAAACAATTTTACCAAAACGGTGCATTTTGTTTATCACTAACCTGCTTATGACTGCTACATTAATTATTTCTTTTTCTTTAGAGGTGTGGTGCATTAGTTGAGAAGAGAACTTTAGTGAGTTTTATGGCTAGATCAGCAACTAAACCTGGACAGGTATAATATTTTTTCATGTATATCATTGCGTATGTAGCAAAATACTATTTTATCAACCTTGGAAGTGTTTTGGGTCTTGAACTTCACAGTTGACAGCTTTATCAGATTTCTTGGGGAGCGGGGAGGTTAATTTGCAGAGTTGGTTACGTTTAAAGGGACAGTTTAATTTATGGAGTATGGTGGAAAAGGGGATGCAGTTAATTTTTTTTCTGTTGTTTCAGTAATTTCCTGCATTTTTGATGTTACACTTTATATCCTAGAAACATTGTGCTTTAAAGGTTTTACTGCACTTTGTTCGCTGCATTGTATGAATACAAATGCAAGTTTAAACCTCAGCCTCTTTCAAATGATAAAATGCCACTATGTTTACATTAAAACACACATTTCATATTACTTGTTAAGGTGGTTTGAGCATGTATCTAGTTTGAGCATCTGTTTAGGTTCCTGGCTTTGTGCTCATTCCCTAGAATTTGGAATTCTTTCATTTGTTTGCCTACTTTACTGATGACCCTTCCTCCCTCATATGCCCCCCTCAAAATAAAAAAACAAACAAACAAAAAAAAAAACCAAAACCAAAACAAAACAACAAAAAAACAACCAAACAAACAAAAACAACCAAAAAACCCAAACAAAATATACACACACATGCAAAACCACATTGATTTCTGTTTCATAGAGGAGCAGCATCAAGAGACAGTTAATACACAAACTAGAATAAATACTTTTCAAATGAGGGAGAATGCTCATTTATCTTTTGTGGAAATTTCCATTAAATATTCATAGACTAAAAGTTGTTCTGTTGAAGTGATGGTGATAAATGTGATGATGATAAATATGATGATGACAAACACCATCTTTTGGTGTCTGTAGAAGAAATTTAAAAACTTGAAATTTTCTAGCTTTTCAAGCTGAAATTTTAATAATACATAGAAGTAGTATGTGATAAAGATGTTACTAATTTCTGTAAACTTTTTTTAATTCAAGACCTGAGAGTTTTTGAAATGAATCAGAGGTTGAGGGAAGGAGGTTCCAAATTCAAGCATATTAATGATATGACTGCTAAGTACTGATCATAGCTACCATTGACCTCTAGGCCAGTGAAGGCTGCAGAGTGGTTTGCATTTTTTTTTTTTTATTTAAATTGGTTGACATTCTCATTAATACATTAATTGCTTCCTTCAAAAAAAAATTGAGAAGCTGATGTTTAGACTTCTTGAGTATGGATTTTAGTCCTATATTTTGTTTGTTTTATTTTGTGCCTGATTTCTTTTACTATTTCATATTTGTATATGAGATTTTGGAAAGGAAATTATTATGTCTACTTTTAGTTGCACGGTCCATTCCTTGTTATCAGTACAGTTCATTTCACTTAAAAGATTTGAAATAATTATTCTAACTTCAAAAATTGCATTTTGTTCTTTAAGATCTGTAGTTAATCCTCTTTTTGTCTGTGCATTAAATTTCGTAGGCAAAGAAGATCAAGACGCTTCTAGAACTGATTCCTGAGCATCTAGATAAGGAACCTGCATACCGTTACCTCATGAGATGTTATGGTAATTTATGTGCCTTGGAATAGTTTTTCAGTAAGAACTCTTCAGACATTCTGAAAGGTCATGGAAACCCTTAGAAAGGGGAGTAGGATCTACACTGTGTAACTTGCTTTACAGTTTGAGCCACAAAGAGGTGGGGAGTGTCTGGGATTTTTGTTGTTGAAGTCCTCTGGGCCTATGTACTATCCTAGCTATTAGGTTGGAAAAGCAACCAACTGACCCAAGCCTTGAGTCCTTTACAAAAGGAGCTGTATTAGATTAAAGGATACTGCTGCAGTAGAGGCTAAGGGGCTTTGCATAATAATAAAGCATTTATCCTAACCCATGGAGAGAAATACTGTAGAAGTAAATGGTTTTTAAAATTAATCTAGCTTTTTTCCCAAAAACATGTAATAAGTATATTGGTTCCTGCTATGTGTGTGTTTCAAAATCATAAGTGATTAGTTCTGTCAGTAATATGCAAGGACCTTATTGTTATTAGTGTAGATTCTTTGTACCTGTTTTAATTTAGCCAAAGTTAATATTATAGATGCCTTCATTTGGATTTACCTAAACAGTTGAAGTGCTAATCAGTTCTCTTTATAGTTGGAGTCAGAGAGGAACAGCTCTAAAAAATCAAGTTGTGTATTTAAAGGTGTTTATTTGCAACACTCATTCTTGAAAAACCAGGAGCCCCTGTGGCAATGTTCATTTGGAAGCTTGTGTCTCTGTGCTCTAGTGTCCTTTGCCTTGTGTACTCTCATATGGTCCTCCAGTTTTATTACAGGGAGTAAATACTCTTCACACGTGTATTACAAACAGAAAGATATAATGACAGAAGCTCTTGTTCTCCAATCTATCACAGAGGAGATCAATAGGAATAATTAAGTAAAACACTTCAAACCCAAATCCAGGGTATGGTGTTAAAGGAATACAAGCTTCGCTGTATTTGAATCAAGTTGTAGAAGTTCTTCTGATGCAGTACCTAACTTTAAAAATTCACTTGCTTAGTGATTGCTGTTTTGAACGTTACTACCAAAATCGTTTAGCCCCCATAACTACCCCATTCACAGCAGGGTAAGCTTTTTAACAGGGTTTTACAAAACAAGAGATTGCCCTTTTATCACCAGCACTGTACTTGCTGCTTTACACTATCATTAGCCGTTTGCTGCTTTTTACCTCAGTAAAAATTCCATAAGTGAACTAATTATTTTTTTCAATATCCTTTCCGATTACATCATAATACAACAATTTCATAAAGAGATTGCAGAGAATCAATCACTTGCTCTGTTATACCTAAAACAGTGGTTAGAGTGCATTCAACGTGTGAGGCCACACCAGATGTGAACAGATGGTTGCTGTAGTTTCTTTAGGCAGAGATGTAGCTGGCTCGTAACAAGTTCTGGAGGAAGCATTCAGTACCAGGATGAAGAGTTTTATAAGGTGTCCCCAGGTTATTCTGTACAAGCATCTCACCTGTATGAGACACTGATTCCACTCCTTTGTCAGGTAGAAGAGTGTACATCAGTTACTTGATCCACTTTACCAGGGTTCAGCTGGATGAGTTGTACTAGGGTATCTGAATTTCCTATTGCATCTTTCTGGTTTAAGGGACTAAGGGGTTGTCCTACTCTTAGACTATTCAGGGACATTTACTATATTCTGTTCCCACCATGTATAGTATGTACAGACCTGTACACCTGAACAGCAATTTAGCAACTTCTTCCCCTCATCCCTTCTCTTCCATTTTGATACTTTTTACAATGGTAGGTATGTTAATTTCATTTGTCTGTTAAAATGATCATCAGAAAAATATTTAGCACAACTGAAATTTGGAAGTGCTTAGGGTGTGTTCTAGCCAAGAGGGCTAGAAATAAGATCTTTTATTTAAAAGGTTTCATTTTTATTTTTTTCATTTTACAGTTAGTAAGCTTCAAAACATGATTTCTCATTATGGGCCACGTCCAACCTTGCAGTATCATAATTTTCTAGGCAACAAATGATTTCTCTGTCAGGTCCATTGTTATTTTTAATTAGTTAGAAAGGGAAATGAAAGATAACAGAGTATTATTACTACAGTTGGTTACTGTTACTAGTTATCAAAATAAATGGGCAAATAAAATTGTTTGTGTTTAGCAAATATACGGTAGAAGATAGATCAAAGCTGAAAGACCTCTGATCTTATATCAGATGTCCACGACTGAACATGTCCCTGAAAGGGACATTTACTCTTTTCCTTACCCTGAGACGTGGTTCACCGCCAGGGCTAGATTTCCTTCCTCTGGTGAGATGCATAATCCTTTGCTGTATACCTTCTAGAAGAATGAACTAAAAATCACATTTGCCTGGTCCATTAAACACAATCTAAGTATTAGCATTTTTTTTTTGTTTTCTGTACAATAAATACATCTATTTTAAAGAAATAGAAAGTTAATGATTTCTATTAGGCTTTCATTAATCCGTCACTTCATGCAATTTCTGAAGTAGCCTCCCACATTCAAAAAGGAGTGCAGTTACTTGCCAGGTGTGAGTGGGAAGCTTTTTCTCATGAGAAGGGGACACAAGCTATCCATTTCTGCATAATTAAAGCTTTTTTCCTTCAAGAACCATTGTTTTCGTAGCCCCTGTGGTTGTGGAGATGGTGTTTCCAAATGTGAACAAGTATGAACCTGAGACAGCTCCCATAGTGCAGATGTTTGTCTTTTCCCAAGCAACAAAATGAATTTAACTGGATGTGATGGTTTCCTTGTTGTTCACAAAGTGCTAGGAACTGTTATACTGCTTCTAGGACCCTGAGAACAACAGCAAAACTGTCAGGGTCACTTCATCCCAGTGCTTTTCAAGCAAATGTCTGAGCAGCAGCAAAGTCTGTGGTTAAGCATGAGTCAGTGTGGGAGGAGGAGTTTCTCCCCTTTCCCACTTTAGAGGAAGGAGAAATATACTCCAGTCTTCTACAGCTAGAAGTGAATAGTGCTTCAAATAAATGAAGAATGGATTCGTTGGAACATGTTGCTGGGGGTGGTGCCTTTTAGGGAATATCCAGAAAAATGCTATTGGTTACCTAAGCAGTTAAAGTTTGTAATAGTGTTAGTGGATCAGCAAAAATGTCTTCCTACTCATTAGGATGAAATGGGTTTTTCTTTGTGTTCTAAAATGAACATCTAACCTTTGTTTTTCTTTGTTCCTTTAGGTTATAGTTTTGATGTAGCCAGCACCTGGAACCGTAACAATATTCTGCCCTTACTTAAGGGAATTAAACTCTGTTGTAGAGTTCTCATATGCTGAACTTGGGTGGCTTTTGTTCTAGCTTTTGTTTTTAATTTTCATAATTTGCTTCAGAAGGAAGCATGTGGCTCTATCTCACATCCTAGAGTGGTGTGTTCTCACTGTGCAGCTCCTACTCCTTTGTGGTTCCAGCACATGCTTGAAGGAGTTGATCATCCAGCCTCATATATAAAGGAAGGCTGGAATGGCTGTACGTTCTGTTCTCTTATCTGAATTGTCAGTAGGTTATGAAGAATATCCAGAGTATTTGGAATATTGTACATTCAAATATTTAGAATATCTTTTGACAAGTAGTAGGAATGTGTGACATCATGGAAACAGGTGAAAAGAGGAACACTTAACCATGGGGTGGGGGGTTGTTTTTTACTTTTTTCCTCAGAATTGGATGGGGATGTTGCTTCTGTAAAGGCTGTGTATGAGAAAACGAAAGTGGAGAATATACAGCTGCATGAACTAGCTCTGAAATCTTTAGCAGCTTTTCTGAAGAAAGTAGGAGAGCCTGTCCCTTTCACTGAACCCCCTGTGAGTATTTCCTAATTAAGAAATAGATCTACAGAATTGTGTATGTTCAGTGTTAATAAAATAAATTGCATGAATAATTACTTAGGGATTAGATCTCTGCAGAGACTCCTCAAAGGAGGTAATGTATGAAGTGCTGAGTGTTGTAGGAGCTATAGTAATCTTGCGTTGGGTTTGACTCGAGGAAATAAAACCTCTTGGGGCTTACGATATTTAAACTACTTGATCCTTATCAGGTACTCATCTACAGGTGTACCTTTATCAAATGTCCTTGGGGCACTTATCTAAGCAATTGAACTTTAAAAGGCTTATAGAATGTGTATTTCATTAACAATTAATGGGTTTTAGTTTTCATTAATTACCTGTTTTGTATGTAGTACAAGTTGCTGCTTTAGAAGGGTGGGATTTTAGAACTGTAGGAATTCTTTTTCTTTTGCAGTTTTGCTTCTAGCTGCCCTGCCAACAGATAGATGCTGTGCAAATTTAGCTTATTGGAGGGTGACAAGTGGCATGACACTAAATCTGTCAAGAGCGTAAATACTTTTTTCACGTTTTTCCTTTGACTCGTAGTCTACAAGTACCATTTTAGCAAAGCAGACCTTAAAGACTTACTATGTTTTCCCCCTCTAAGCAAACTTTTTATTGCCATTTTCTAACCACTTTCTATATTGTAAAATAAGTGGTTTTCTGCAGTTCTGTAAAGACCTGATTATATGCTGTTTCTCCCTATTGCTTCATGATAAATGTGATTTTCTTCTCTCATTTTGCAAAGAATTGGAGAAAAAATTGGCATAAAATATTTGGTTTAGCCTTTTAACAGCTGTGGAGTGTGTTCTGCAACCTTGATGTAATTTATAATCTGAACTGTTATTTGGACTGTGTAAATTTAAAACCTAGGATGTCTGTTTCTTACATCGAGCTAGTGAAAATACGAGTGTTTTTTTCAAAGTGATTCAATGAATCATTTTCTGATTTCCCTGTTCCATTTTCCTCTAATGCAGCTTGGTCTTTAAAAGCATCTCATATTTTTTTTTGACACAATTGCAGATTGCAGTTAAAAAGTATTTTCATTTTAAAAATGATTATATTATTGCATTTTGTAATAGAAGCTTCATTATGCATTTTTGGCAAGGTTTTCCTTTTCCTTTTATTCTCTCTCTCTCTGGTATTTCTCTTAATTATACAGACTTCAATACAGATCTAGTTTTGCATGACAGAGAATAATAGATTTTGCTTTTGTCAGGACATAAGACTTTGTTCAGAATTAGTAACTTTTCAGTTGAAACAATGTTGAACTTGTTTATTCCATTCTATTTATAGGAGACATTCAAATTCTATGTGGAAGAATTGAGGAAAAGAAGAGCTGAAGCATCATGAACAGACAGTCTTTTATGCTTTAGTTGTTTATGAAATTTGTTTAACTATTACATTCAATAAAAATTCAAAGAAGTGTGTTGTTCTGTGTAATTTTTAATACAAATCTGTGTTCAAACAGCACTCTCCATAGCTGTAATTGATAGAAACATTCATTAATAGAAATGCTGTTAAATTGCTAGTGAAATATCAAGATGCAGCTTTCTAGGCTATTTCTGCTTTGATATATGATCTGCTATAACCTGAACTGTATTTTGGCTTCTCTTGATTCACCAAATATATGTATATCAAGAAAGTTGCTGGAGGGGTATGTAACTGTAACTTAAGCAAGCTATCTTATCCTTTGTTGTTCTGCGCCTGGTCAATGTACTTTGGGATGAAAGCAGAAGGGTAAAGAATGTCGTCTTCAGGATTCACCTGTATCTACACAGAAAATAAACAAATCTTTTTTAGATTTCTCCAACATGTACTATTCTTGTGTCAAGTGTCTTGTTAGGGCGTTTGAATATTACAGCTAAAGACAAAATACTTCTACCGTTTATTCTAGCTTGTGTATTGCATTTTTGTAGCATCTTTAATTCGTTCTCATAACTGTTAGTCCAGTTAATTTTTTGGATACAAGAACTGCATATCCATGAAAACATGCCTTTTATACAAAGCAGCGCCCATTATTTCCAGGGGTAGTAGTTTTTACTTGCTGGAAGACTCGTGGGCATGCTTTACTTGTGTAAAGGTGGGAGTAAACCTACTCTGATGTGACATTTTAAAATCCAGAGTTGTGGGATCATGAAAATAAGATGCTTACAAGTTAAGATGATAAAAGAATACGTAGAAAATATAGCCATTATTTCTGTGAATAATAATGGAAACTCACAAACCTGCACACTGGTATTAACAAAAATGGAATATGATACCTGTGCAGCACTTCAAACAGGTTTTAATGAAATTAAATCTTGTTTTTGTGCATTTAAAAAATTCATTTATTAATCTTTACATTTTCGGTTAGTTAACCTTATCTTTCTTAGGTTTTCCTACGTAGGCAACACTGGTAATTAAAAATTCATGTGTGCACACAAGGTTTTGGTGAAATTTTGAAAGACTTGTACAGTAATCTTAATATGTCAGAGTTAGAAAGAAATTCGGACCTAATTTTTAAAGTGACATTTCCCATTCATTAACTAGTATATTTACAAAGACACAGAAAATTCCTGCTGTGCTTAAAAAATGAGGTGTAACTAATCAGGGGCTGAGGAAAGTGGTGAGTGGTAAGTTCTGTTCTCCAAACAAATTGGATCAATCCTAGCTGTGTCTGCTCGGCTGGTGGTGTGGTTTTACAGTGACCTTCGTTACTCCACACACGTAGACGTGACAACACACTGCACCTACGTGGCTCTAACTACCTGGCACCCTTTGTTCCTGGGTTGTCAAGATAAGGCATTAACATTTGAAATTTCATTCATAGCCTAATGGTTGTGTGCCCCATCTGAAAGCAAGCCTAGGCAGTACTCTGTTTATTTCATTTCACAAATGGAGATGTTTCTTTTTTCTAAAGCTGCAGCTACATTACATGTGTTTCAGTGTAATAGCAGCATAATTGAGGACTGGGTCAACTAGTTGGCGACCCTTTCGCTAGTGCCACAGCTCTTGTTTTTAGAGGTCACCTCGTGAATCTCTGTTTCTCAGCGGTAGCTGTGTTCCAGTAAGTGGAGTCACAAGTGGAGATAATGGGGCTGTATGCTTTCTGAGCTAAGCTTGCACATAGGGTAAGGAGGAGAGTATTGCTTGAAGCAAACTCCAGGTCACGGCAGAGGAAGTTAACAGCAGATCTGTAGATCTTAACCACCTTCTTGACAAGGAGGTGGAATCCTGTGTGGTCGTGGAGCGGGTGCAATTGCTTGTCAGGTGCTGCATCCGTCATGAGTCCGTGTGGTGACACTGGCAGGTCCTGCTCGCTGGCTGCTGCCTTCCGAGGCGGAAAGGCAGCTCGCAGTGCTGCAGCCAGATGCGCGGCTGCGTGTTGCTCGTGCCTGTGCACGAGGTCTTACCATGCAGCATTCATACTAGCTAGCTTCGACAGGTTTTTCTTCTAACTGGTTTGACTTGAGCTCTAGCAGCATATAATGCCCTGTCATTTACTAGTTGCAGTTGTGGAGGTGAAAAGTACGTTTGCTAGCCCGTAACTGAAGAATATAAATGAAATGGTTTTCAGCTCTGAAACTGCATTTTGAGTGACCTAATGGAAAATTAGGGGCTGAATGAGCCGACTTCTGAGGCAATTAAAGATTGGTGAGGCACTGCAAGAACACGAGGCCAGGCAGTACCAGGGTTTCGTGGCAGCAATGAGGGGGTAATGGGTGAAAGTGCGCACTCATCATTTGGGCTCATGTTGCAATAGCCAGGGCTTGTGGAGCCTTCTGGCAGAAATGGGAAGTCAGAGATTAATCAAAGGATATGTAAAGGCCGCCACTGTGTGATAATATTTCTGATGTTCTGTTCCAGTAAATGTTTTGTGTGCAGTTAAGGAATGATTACATAGAGGATAGCGGTTTCTCCCGTCTTTAAAAGGTGGGACGGTGAGGGATTTGTGCCACTCTGGGACACAATCATCTCAGTCTGAAACAAGGTTATACTGGGAAGGTTTTGCAGAGTCGGCATTTGTGCCGACTCTTCTAGAATACGCTTGAAATGATAATATTTCTTGTGCATTGGTGTGCTGAGACTCAGCCATTTCAAGCATGAAGAGAAATGCAATTTAGAAGGTTAGCGTTTCTTCACTGAATAAGTAGGCAGTTTCATTATTTATTTCTTCATATTCAAAGAGGGAAACTTTTAAGATGATGAAATGCAGAATGGCAGTCTTGCAAACTTGTCGTGGTGATTTATTAGTCCCAATACCAAACGTACTCTGTCACAGTGACCACATCACGCACCCCTTTTAAAGCAGAAAAGAATTGTTTGCCACTGGCTAGCGGATAACTGTGATTGTGCAAGATCCAGACCAGGTGCAGTGTCTGTGAGATAGGAGCATGTTTTTCCAGAGGCCTCAGTGGGAAGCTGAGAGTGTGCTGACATGAGATGACCTGACATGTTACTGTAAAAAGCAAACTGGGGGAGCGTGTATGTGTTTGCATAATAGTGTGTCTTGATTGGGGTTGAGATGACTGGAAAAAGCTTACTGCTTGAATTCAGATGACTTAATCACACCTCTGTGCCCTGCACCACATTATGGACTCGCCTCCTTCCCCCACTCCCCTTGAGGTAGGGGCAGGAGGAGGATGCTTTTTGGGTTTTGACCTCAACATAGGAAAAGTTTCCTTCTTAGCTGCTAATATAGTGATTTTGCAGCACAATAATTACATGCTGTAGTTCTATCCTTATCTACTAAAACAGTTTGTTCAACTCATTGTCTCCTGAGACCCTTTTCTATAGCAAGAAATACAGCTTGGTAGATTGTAGCTGTCTTTAGACTTTCCTAATACATACCTACTGTTGAAAATGGAGTAGCTGAATGGATCGTGTCTTTGGCAGTGACAGCTTGGAAGGTTTTTATAGATTGAATGCCTGAGTCAGCAGGATTCCCGCTGCAGTTTACAGTAACAAGGGAGGATCACAACAGTGAAGGTAGGATCATGAGTGCACATATTGGCAGAGAAGTAGACTGGAAGCATGTTCACCCACGTACTACTTTATTTATCGCTTTTCTCAAATGTGTGATGCTACCAGATTCCCCAGGAACAAACACAGCAGAGGAGGAAGTGGCAGAAGTGATGGATTTGAGGAGATTTTGCTGTTCAGTGTGAGAAATCTATCAGCATCTAGAAGGAATGTCCACTTTTCCTGCACCAGTATACTGTTGCTGTAAAGGTAAAGAAAACTGAGCATGTAAGAAAAAGCTGCGGCTGTCATTGGATTTAGCCTTTTTTTTAGCAGAAATTTCTCTGCTTTTCTTGTAAATTATTCTCATAATTTCTGTATAAAGTCAACTGCATAAAGGTATTTCCTTTTCAGAATGGCTGCAGACTCTGGTGATTTGCCAGTACTTCTGTGAATCAATAATCAGAGGAAACAAAATCCTTTCAAGTTAATGTCTCCAACTGAGAATGCAATTTAATCCAAAGGCATGTTTCCAAGTGTGAGTGTGCAGATCCTCAGGTACGGGAGCAAAGTTCCGGGTTTCCCATCAGGTATGGAAATAAGAGTAGATATGGAAGTCTGAGGTTCGAGTTTTCTATGCTGCTTCCTGTAATTAGGAAAATGAGATAATAGAAACTGTCTTATGCAGTGCCTTCTATAAACAGGGGTTCCACAATGATCTACTTTTAGATAAAACTTAATGCAAGGTTTCCCTCTGATACTCTCAAACCTCTATATTACAGTTGGCTAATGCTTCACAATCTCATGCGATTTCCCTTATATAACACCATGATAAAGCAGTGGTATCTATAGAACTGCTGTTGTCTGCAGCAATAGCTCCAAACCTTTTTGTAGTTCTGTGTTTCTTGTAGTTACTTCATTCAGCTGTAAGTGCTGAGTGGAATATGAATATGAACTCAAGGTTCAGAAAACAGAAAACCTCAGTGTCTCACAGTGAAAGTGATGAGTCTTGAAAACCAGCAGCAAATTTAATTCTTGGTTTTGCAAGTAGCTTGCTTCTGCTGTTCCTCACATAGTCCATGAGACAGGGGCAAATCTGAAAAGTGGGGTTATGGGAAGAGTTGTAGGTAGCAGAAATGAATCTTCAGGGGAGGAGGGTGGACTTTCAGATAGAAAACTGTTTGGGATGGAGGGAAAGCAGGGGGAGTTGGACAGGATGAGGTTGGCCTGGCCAATCTCCTTTGAGATTGTTGAAGAAAGCTCTGAAAGGCAGTTTTACTGGCTGCTGAATTTCTATTTGTGTGAGAGGGGCTATGAAGAGTGGCTGTCAAAATACAGGGTCGTTGCAGAGGTACTCTGAAGGGGTTGGAAGTACTGGGAAAATACCTAGGGTGGGAAGGGTGAGAGTTGGTATTGTGGATGGCAGTAAGACATCAAAGCCAGCAGCTTCAGCGTGGTGCTGTAGGCCTGCTTGGATTGGGAGGGAGCGCCCGTGAGGGGAAGGAGCAGCCCTCAACTCACTGCAGCTGGGGTCAGTGGCACGCCACTGTGGATCTTTGCCTTTTGATGGCTCCCACTGTCTCCTCAACCACTTCTTGAGGCTCACTGGGGCAGAAAGCAGTGGCAGCAGCAAGGGCTGCTAAGGGTGAGTTGGATGCTAAGCCCAATTCAATGAATGAAGCAGCTCTGACGGTCTGAGCAGAGCTGCTGAGCCCAAGCCTGGTCCTCTCGTGCCCTTCCACCATGGGGAGTTGTGATGGTGCCAGTCCTGTACTTACAGTTGGGTAACTGAAGAGACGGGAGCATCATTGTGTGCAAAAAAATCCCCAAATAAGTTCGTCCTAGCAGCTGCCTCTTAAACCTCACACTTCTCAAATTCGAAAGCAGCTGTAGGAATAAGTGCATTACTAGTGTCATTTAGGGTGGTTCTGAATATGAGTCTGAATAAGGGACGGTGTTTCGGTGTTTAGGACTGGGACTGTGAGGATTTCTTCATGTTCTTATACTGAAGTTGCAGCCTGTGGTGAGGCTGTAACCAAAGCAACTGTGTTAGGTGGCTGGGTCCACTACCTAGCCACACACTGAAAAACTCTCTGCCTGAATCAAAAATAAATCAAGCAGTTGCCCTTGTTACTTGCAGAATTCCTTGGGATTTCCCTCTGATGAGTTTAGCTAGCAGCTTGAACAGTTCATGTGTCGAGTTCGACTGTAAATCTTGATCATCTCTAGCAATTGTCCGTTTTTAGGGCCCTCAGAATCCTTTGTAAATAGAATTACACTCTAAAAATTGGAAATATGATAGAAAGTGTATGCTCATTGGAAAATCCATTAGGAGCCCTATATTCGTAGACTTTGCTTAAACAAGATTTTTGCTTTCCTTCATGATTCTGTTGACTCAGTCTGTATTTCAAACATTACTAGCTCTCTCACTCTGAACATTAATATCATGTGTCGCACCTGGTTAACTGTTCAGCATTCCAGGGAGGTGGAAAAAGCCCTGATCAAGTGTGATAGCTGAAAAGAAATAAATAAGTATATAAACTTAAATTAATTGTTTTGAAAAAACCCTTTAGTTTTTCAGATTTTTTTTTATACTTTTAATGACAACTGTGTTTTTCATCATCTATAATACACATAAAATATTGTGCTCCAGTTGTTTTTATGCCCAGGAATTAAATTTCTGCATTTGAGTGTCTTTCTTGCTGTCTTCAAAAACATTATAGATTTGTCTAAATTCAGCAAGTAAAAACAAGGTTGAAAACTATGTTTTATACCAGTAGCTGCAGGGGGCATAAAATTATGGTAATTTGTGGCTTTACTATTGTCAGTCATGTTCAAGAGCTTTTTCTAGTGGAAATTTATCATGTGCCTGGCACCGAACATACTACAAAGCTGCAAGGCATTTGTCTAATACAAAAGCACTTAGAAATTCCATATGAAGTATATAAAGCTAAAAGTACTCATTCACCTTTCTTCTCCCTTGCTTTTAGAAGGGAGAAACCTGAAGCAAGTGTGTCCAAAGCGTTTGGCAGTGCTGAGCTCTGCTGTCATCAGGCAGCACGCTTTCCTAGGTCACAACAATACCTGGCCAAAATGCTTTTCTGTGTGATTCCTAGCAGGAGTTGTGGGTGCACGGGGAAGGCAGGGAAGCAGGTGCAGCACGTGGTGTGAAGGGCCGGAGCCACTGGGTGCAAAATAGCTGTGGGGCTGGTGGGATGGTGCCGGCTTTTTGGCTGTTCTTGCTGGCCTCGAATGGCCCTGTGGCTGCGGGGGGGCTGGCAACTCGAGCCCGTATAGCCAGGCGCCAAAAAGTTTATTAAGTGATTGTATTAAGGAGCTGCTGAAAGAGCAAAAAGAAGTTGCTGGCGCTCTGCCTTCCCCTCCCCACACGAAACCCAAGGGCTGCCGAGTGTAACCTAACATCCTGCGGCCGCTGGCAGCCCCGCAGGGCAGCGCACGTCCTGGGTCCCAAAGTTTTCAGTTTGTGCAGCACATTTTGCCTGGTGCCTGGTTTGGAACTCCAGTTTTTGGCTTTGTGCCTTTCTACAATTAGTTGAAGCACTGCTGCAAGGTGATTAGCTATTTTTAACTAAGAGTAGTAGAAGATTTGGGTGTTTGTTGAAAAGCAATCATTAAGATAATACTCGGTTCTTTTAGGGCAGTCTTCTCGGAATCGTGACTTGCATCATGAGAAGGAAGATGTTTATTGTGTCAGGGAGGACCTGCTGGTGAAGGCTAGACTGTCATAGCAGTGGGGCTACATTGTTTTTTTTTCCTTCTGATTTTCTCGGTGAAACATGAAGTCTTACTTATTTTTAACAAGTTTCTCTTGTTGTTTTCTAAACTCTTCTCCCAGCCCCCAGTAAATGAAAGTGAGCAGAGGTACTGTCTTGTGGAATGCTGGTGTTAACTAGTACGGCTGTATACTGTTGCAAGGCACTGGGAATTTATTGAAAATTAGGTGCTCTGTGCATTTTGCTTTTCAGTATTTGTGAACGTTCATAGCTTCCCAATTGCTTGAAAATTCAGGACTGAAGTAGTGGATGACTATCTTGTGGGCTAACTTGCTTGTGTAAGAAATACAAATTATTTTTCAGGCAAGTGGAGTTTGTTTACTCGCCATATGGGTTCTGGCCTATACTTTAACACTTATGCCTCTAAACCCACTTGTTAAACACGAAAAATTAAGGTGACGCAGAAACGGTACTAAGATATGCTAGGAATCTTAGCAAAATCTGATTAGATGCTTAAAAAGGAGCAAAAGATCCAAATGTGTTGTTGATGGGAGATGCTGCTTCTGGACCCATGATGTGAAGGTTGAGGGGCCTGTTAAGTTGCAGTTTCTTAGCACTGGAAGCATTAAAAGTATCTAATTGTGACCATGAAAGCAAAATATGCCAACAAAATCTGCAATGCAAAATAACCGTAAGTTTGATTTAATGACAAAGTAAACAGCAACAAACAGTTTTATAATTAATCATATAAATTGGCAACAGCACTCCTATAAATTATGGATCTGAATTGCTTTCTAAATATTTCCTGAAAAAAAAAAATTATGATCTATCATAGGCATTAGTTGTGTGTGTATGCACACATGTATGTAATCTATTCATGCAGATACTTCTACATATACATAGTAATATGAACACATGCACACATATATATATATATGCTTTGTAAAGCTCGTCAGTTCTTAAAAGGGTTAAGCGGTTTTAAAATTACCTCAACCCACTGCTTAAACATTGTTGCCTTAATTAATAGCTGCTAACATATGAAGGGCTTGTCTTGGCTCTCAGAGTATAAAAAAAAAAAGCAGCATGTCACAGAGCTCCATGTACACTGTTTCTTGTCTACTGCCATTAAAATTAATCATTGTGGCTAAAGCCTGAAAAATTTGTTATTTCTGGTACAAGTGGACATACCAACATCTGCAATGTCTTACCCATCGAGTCTCCTTGCATAGTGTATTGTCTGTGATTTTTTTTTTTTTTTTTTTTTTTCTAAAAGGAATTTCGTGTTTGGGTGTTTTGGTTTTTGTTTTGGTTTTTGTTGTTTTTTTTTAATTAAAAAGGATGGCTCTTGATACTTGTTACTTATTTAGCATTTCTGAATGTATTTTGCAAGGAGCAAATACGGGATGAAACTTTCAACAGCTACTTATTAATTTAGCTTAGCCATAGTGAAAGCTAGTCCTTCCCAAATGACAAGCTAAAAGTATTTTGGAGGGCTGCCACTACCCACGAGCCAATACGCAAAGCAGCGTTTCTATAATCCATTTTCCAGTGCTAAAAAAGTTTGTCCCTTTTGCTGAGTGGAGAGGCTGAATAAACTTGGAGTGGAGGTTGAAGAAGAACTTCCCACCTCTCCCCGTATTCGATACTTCCAAGTAATATAAAGACAAATTTTTCTTACCTGTTTCTTTACAGATAAGACACCACCTCTAGTACATAGAGGTGTTGCAACACTGCACAGTTCTGTTGTCCACACAGTATTTTACCGCATCCAAGTAAACAACGCAGATTTTTTTTGGTTTTTATTCTGAATTTGGTGAATTTTTCTGACAAAAATATTGTTGTTGCTTCTATTTGATGTTCCCATTCCCAAATTCGACGCATGTGCAGACTGAAACCCCAGAGCCTGTTCCAGTTAGGTCACGCACGGGCAGCTCAAACAGCGGTTGGGGCAAAAACCAGCTTGGAAACCCGGCAGCAGCCGGAACGTGCTGCCGTTCCAGGGCCGGTTTTGCCGCTGCCTTGGTTGCCTGCAGTCGCGGGGACCGTGACTTGCAGCTGAGCAGATCTTTTCCGAACGTGGCCAGGGAGTGTATGGGAGAGCAAAGCTGGGTGGTGGGCAGATCCTGGGGACCGGCGGGCAGTGCTCTGCTCGAGGGCAGAGCTCCAGTCCGTGATGAACTAAGCGTTGTAGTGCGTGGAACGGAGAGCGCGGCGAGTTTTGCGCGGTGTCTTGCTTGCACTCGCTAGTCCCCCTGTCGAGGGGGCTGCGGGCTGCTCTAACTTTGGTTACGCTGGTGCTGGGAGGGCAGGCAGGAGGGCACACTGAGCTGCCGCTGACACGGGGCGGGTGTAAAGGGGCAGGGAGCGGCTACGCCGAAACTTGGACGGCAAAGCTGCGCTGAAACTAAATAATGACGTTTAGCCTTGGTTAGGACTCGCGGGAAGATTTCTGTTCCTTCGCCAACCGCTTGTTTTCGCAGCAGCAGCTCTGCCGTGGAAGCGTGAAGCCTTCCCTGCGCAAAGCTGGCACGAAGCGGGGCAGGAAGGCAGGGGCCGAAGCGTGCGGCGTGACCTCCGCCGGCTGAGGGGTGCGTAATTCCCCCTCAACTTGTACTATGCCTCCACTCCCGGCAGCGCGAGTGGGGCAGGGCTTGTGTCATCCACCCACTCTTCCCTGTGCTCCTCGCTGTACACAGCCCCACGGCGTGCTATTGTTAGGCACTGAACGCTAATTGCTGGTATTTCAAGGCTCCTATCTTCTTATTGCTAAAGCCTGTAACAATAATCACAGCCTATATTCCCCATCCCTAGGCATCAAGGAAACAAGATATGATCATAGGCAGTGTGCTAATGTAATTGTAGTATATAGAATATGAGCTTTTTCTGTGTAAACACAGGCCTGGCCACATCCTATGATAGCTCTTCGAACACTCCATACGATGGCTGTTCCGAGGCTCACCGCTCAAGTCCCCATTATGTATACATCTACCCTTGTCATAACACCACCTCTGAAACACTCACACCGTTTGGTCCTGCTGCATAATGGTAAGAGGGTGGAATTTTAAATTGAAAAAGGCTGTTTAAGTAATGTCAGCAGCCTGACTAATTTCACAAAAGGAAGGAAATTCAAAGTTAAGGCTATGGTATATTCTTATCTAGATGCCTGAAGATTTCTGTGCATGACAATATGCCCCTAAAATTCAGAGCTGTCCCTTATGTCTTTAATTTCTCCCATTGTGTCTCTCCTTTTTTTTATTAAACATCAAAGTGAATTCACAACAGAGAGTCAGCCTAGAATTTAATCCTCTAAATACCTTGAAAATAGAGGTTTAGACTAGAAGTACCAATATATACCCTTAAAACTTCAGTGTAATATAAAAGAGATTCTAATCACAACAGATCATTACAAAGAAGAGTAAACCACTTCAAAAAAATTAAGTGTCTTAAATATAATAAAAAGGAATAATTAAGAATCAAACAGGAAGCTGCTATTCTGACAATTTAATGATGCTGAATTGGACTGAAAGAATTGGCTTTGCTGTTAAAAGGCAATGAAAATCTGATAATTCCAAAATGGCACTAGGATCAGATCAAGTGGGGTTTTTTTGACAACAAATGCAGCAGAACCAGAAAGAAATGGTAGAATTCACCTTAGAAGAACCTTGGATTGTGTCGGATTCCTACTGCTGCGTGGGGCTGAAGCTGTTATTTTATCAGACCTGCTTAACATCTTCAGCCTAGGGTCTTCCTGGGAATTTATTAACACATGGAACCTGTGGAAAGTAATGTGGCAGTCCTAATTGTCAAACAGAATAAGATAATATTGATGTTCTTCCATTCTTAATTCTTAAAAAAAAAAAAAAAAAGGAGGGGTGGGGTGGTGTTGGATTTATATAACAGTAGCCAGGGCATTATAGCTGATTACACTAGGAGTTTTCCACTGCATGCAACATGTAAATGAAAGTCGAGTAGACTGTGCGCTCTGGGTCTCTGTATACAAGCACAGAGATATTCCTGCAAACATTTAAAATCAAACACGCTCATCTTATGCTCACAACAACTGTACACTTCATTTGCACGTGCACTTACCCTGACTGTGTGAATTACAGCCATTTATTTACTGCTACTTGTTTTCTGACCGTGTCTTATGACTGAGCATAACTGGGTGCACAATTACAAGCATTTCATAGATTGCATCATTAGATTTTTAATTACTGGAGGGGCAGGTTGTTAATTTCTACCTGAGGATCAGGAACCAAACTTGGCAAATTGCTATGATTTGTATTGCCGTGGAGAAAGATGTAATTACTAACAATCAATTGGTATGTTATTTCTACAGTAAAAAATAAATTGAAGAAGGGAAGATAATTTGATTTGTTACAAGACATCGTCTATACAGTGAGTAAATACCCATTTGGGGCACCAACCGCATCGACCTGGCACACAAAGGCGAAGCTCCTTACGTATATAAGGAATTAGAAACCACACAGAATAGTTCACAGTTGCGCTTTGAGCCCCTGCACGTTCTTCTGAAGCATCGCCGGGAGGTTCCGCCCGCTGGCTGTTGCCCCTGCCCCCGCCCGCCGCGTTGCGGGGGGCGCTGATCTTGCTCCCCCCCGCGCTCTCCCGGTTAAACGCGCGATCGCTGCGCGTCCGGGCGCTGCGGACCGAAGCATCGGCCGTTCCAGCCTGGGACGGGTCGTTTCAGAGCGGCGGCCCCTCGCTCGGGGCCGTAGCGAGCTCACGGGCGCCTCGTCGCCTCTGAGCACCCGGTGCCACACAAGCCAACCCCCCCCCCCCCCCCCCCCCCCCCCCCCAACCCCCGGGAGTCCCGCTCCGCGGCTGGCCCGGCGGCGCAGCGCCGCTTGCCGCCCGACTTCTGGGCTTCTGCTGCCACCCCGTGGCCGCCCGGGCTGGCGCCACGTCACACCCGGGCTGGTGTGGCGTCACCCCCGCGCTGGCGTGGCGTCACCCCCGCGCTGGCGTGGCGTCACCCCCGGGGCCGGCCGCGGCGCTGACCCACGCGGGCCGCCATGACCCGCCTCCGCGGCGTGGTTCGGCCGTTACCAGTCCTGGTGCGACTTCTGCTGGATGAACCTCAGGGCCAGGTAGTACAAAAGCAGGAAGCTGCAGACGATGCCGGTGAGGACGAGGTAGCTTACGTAGAGCGGGTGGGAGTCCAAGTCCAGAGCCTGAGTGACCTGCAACCACCGACAGCCCGAGATGAGGAGCGGACACCCAGTTTCCACGCCGGGCGGGTGGAGCGTGCTTCCCGTGTGCCCCGGCCCCCCCGCCGCCTGTCCCCGCGCTCTCCCCCCGGGAGTAACGTGCTCAGGGGTTTGGCAGCCGGTTACGGCTGCGCTGTGGCCTGTGGCTGCCGTGTCCCCGAGGAGCACAGTTCAGCAAGCACTGGGCTGGGACTTGGGTTGAAAATAGTTGCCTTTTCTTTTTTTTTTTTTTTTTTTTTTTTCTCCACTAAAAATAAAGTCATGAAAGGAGTGACTGCTGTAGGGACATCTATAGGGACAAATTTATATCAGGTGCAACGTGACTTCGTGTCTTGATTCAGTGCTTGCCAAATTTGAGGCCTACAGCAGCTACTTAAAGATGGCGGGCATATAAATAGCGTCCTCATGGGTTATCAAACGTTTGTAACAATTTTTGTTAGTGACTTACAAGTTTCCCAGGTATTTGAAAAGTAGTATTTCCAACACTCATTTCGTATGTGTGGTTAGTGAACTGAATTTGCATCGTGCCTTGAAAATTCCATCTGAGAAAAGAGATTTTAGAAACCCAAAACGGAACTGGAAAAAAAAAAAAGAAAAAAGGGCAAAAAGAAATTGGTATACATACACAAAACTTGAGATCTCAAAAACGGCTGTGTTGCTGCCAGACACAGCGTGTTTGTCCAATTTCTTGACAACCAGGGGCTGTAAACATGTAACAGTATATTATTGTATTACCGGACAAAATGGCAGATGGATTTTATATTGTTACACGGAGATGGAAAATTAGGAGAGAGCCGATATCCATATCCATCAAACTCCCACCGTCAACTGAGTCTCACTGGACCTCAGTCTTCACCTACTGAATATAATTCTTTTTACGGAAAAAAAGTTAGCAACCACATAAAAATTGAGCCTTTCACTAGTGCTTTTTTTGACTGAACTTATCATTACCTCATTTTCAGGTGGAGACACTGGTGTAAAGAGGATTTTCTGATTCCACTGTTACCACCCGAGAAGATAATTGCAAAGGTAGAAGGAATAAAGCCGAGTTTTCCTGCAAAGGGCTCGCACAGCCTCACAACTACGGGTGGCTGATGAAAGCCATCCGTGTTTCGGTTTGGAGGGATGGTGGGAAATTTGTCTTACCTGTCCAGAGGTTTTCCAGGCTTATCACGAAACCACCACTCAGGTAGAACGACGTGAAAAAGACGTTGCCGAAGAAGGCGGAGAGCTGCAGGGTCGGCAGCAGCGCTGCCACCCAGAGCGCCATGGCGCGGGCGCTGTAGACAGCCAGCCACACCAAGAGGAAGTGCAGCAGGAAATGTTCCGCTTTGGGAGTGAGGTTTGCCAGCCAGTAGATGGGAACCCCATAAATTATAACAAATGCGCAGTGCTCTGGGAGCTCCCCCAAAATCTGTTCAGGAAGGAAAAAAAAAAGAAAAGGTCATTGATAATCACAAAACCTTCTGAGATGCAGCTCAATGTATGTCATTATATAAAAGTATAAACACTACAGGAAATACTCCCTTTGAATGCAGTCACTGCCCTGTTAGGTGTTGTCAGTGACATACAAAACAATCCACAACAAAAATTGAAATCCTCCTGGATTTTTTTCTCCAGTTGTGACAATTCCTATAACTAATTGTTAAATTGAGAAGATTCTTGTAGTGGATTAGATGTCTTGTTTTGTAACAGTTTTGGCAGCTTCTAAGAATTTAAGACACTTCCCCTGAGAACTGGTGTGCGTGATAATAGCAATACACTTACTGATTTCTGTTCCTGTATGTTTTGTCCAAATTTGGTTTAACCTAGTGTGAGCTCAAATTTGAGACGAATTTAGCTGTTGGTCACTTCTGACCTTGTCTCAAAGGCAGTCCAGTTAGTAACTACTCCACTCATTGTAAAACAAAAACATGCATAGGATTTTCTCAAATATCTAAAGATATGTATAGAGAGTATTACGATTACTTTTTCCAAAGAGGGTTGCTACTATCCTCTAATACTAAGGTTGTAACAAATTACATCGATTTCTCTATGAATAATGTACAATCTTTGTGACACAATGCAAAGAATATTTTTCTCTGGCAACCACTAATAAGCATTTAAAATCCTGTGCAGAAATGGAAACCTAAATTACAGATGCCATGGCAGGCAGAACTCATCTAACAGTGGCAACATCACAAAGAAGGGATTATTCTAAACCCTTGTGAAAAAAAGAAAATGTAATTTTTTAGAAGTTGTAAATTTATTTCCAGAAATTCTGTCTCCTTATGCACTTAATGCAGTTGTTTGTTTCTGACCAGTACAGGCCCAAACAGCTATTGGAAACGTCAGAGTTAGCATTTTGTAATTTCTGTTTTACCTTTGCTTTAGCATTTAATACGAATATTTTGTTTTACAGATCAAGACGTGTATGTAATGAGACTTTCAAAGATGCTTCAGCAAATTAAAGATGCAGGTATGTAAAACTGTAAATCCTCAAATTTGAGTTTGAGATTTCTCAAATTTTGGCCAAACAACCCTGTGAGAGATTCTTCTTTGGCTTTTCTGGGGTGGGATCTCAGCCATGACTTACAGCAACAGATCTGAAGTAGCGTGAGGTTTAATCCATTAATGCCAAGGAAGCAAGAACGATAGCCGTCGCTGGCAGACACAAAAGAACAAAGTCTGGTAGGAATGTGATCATTTATACAGCATGGCTTTGGTTGGTTTGTGTTTTCTAATGTTAAAGCCAAGCGCTTGTATTTCCTGGCAGCAAGACCAATTACCTTAGCAAAGAAGTACGGGCTAACAGAGTACATTCCATCTTCCAAGTCATGATAAAGCATAGCTCTTTCCGAATGGCCTGCAGGGTCGGAACAAACAGGTTGGTTTCATTTTAGTGTTGCATTAATGAGTGTAATTTTTTCATTGATTTAGGAATTTTCCGATTTTGATTGCTTGTGACATTTGCAAGAAAACTGACACTTACATTTGGCAACAACATCCAAAATCACTGTGAATGGGATTAGTGCACCTATCAGGTACAACAGTGCTGTTGTGTCACGAATAGACAGTCCAGTTTTCTCATGGCCATAGTACAAAAATCCAATTAATAATGACATGAGAAGGGCCTCAAGTCCATGGATTAATAACGTTGAAAGATCTCTGAAGTCATTGGAGACTTGACGACTAGGAAAACAGCAACATTGACCATAAGATATAGTACTTTCTAATGCTGGCTGTATTCAGGTGTGTTGCCCCAAACGCTCTGCTAAAATTGACTCGTGGAACTTGCTGACTTCAAGTAGGACAGAAGTGAGGTTGTCAGTTTCTGTAAAGGATTTTACCTAATCAAAGCTATTGAGCATCTGTAGCTGCCTGGTATTTCAAGTCTGAAATGCTGAAAGCTTGAAGGACACAGTGGGGGTGGGACAGGCTGATTTCAGAGACGCAGGAGCAATCGCTTCAGTTGCAGAAGTCTCTCTGTTAAGGACCTGTAGCGTACGCTGGCAACAGCTGATACTGGTAGTGATATTCTATGTGTATTAAACCAGTCGATCACGTTTCTTTTGAGTACGCAAGCATGAGACCCAAATACAATACTCATCTATGCTGGCTATATCCAGGGAAGCCTCCTGGCTTCAAATCAGAGGCAGAGGTGTGAGGATGGCAATGCCCGAGCCTCCCACGTGGCTGCCTGGGCTTGCTGTGGGTTGAGTCACCACGCTTCGGCATGGAGATCGGGGCCGGGGGGGGCAGCACCCAAATCAGGGCTGCGCGTCCCTGAGCCTGGAGGCTCCTGCTGCTGCTCACAGCCGTGGGCTCCCAGTGCCATGGGCTGGAGGTGACTGTCTGGAAGGAGCTCTGGGGCAGAAAGGTGGGGCTGCCATCCTGCCCAGGGAGGCTGGGGTCAGCCCTATGGCTTGCTCAGGCCTGGGGCTAGCTGTGCGCTTCCAGCATGCGCTCAATCCTCACTTTGTGCTTCTTCCTTAACCTTTAAAATGCAAATGGCGCCTGATGCATAACTATTTAAGCTGGAGATAAAGTTACCTTAATAATATAGTGAACTGCTTTAAGACTCCTGGTAATTGATCGCTGGAACGGTGAAGCATTTTGATAGTCTCTTCTGAATTTAAATGGGAGCTGACCAAGAGAAAAGAGAAGATGTTGAAATTAGCACAGGCTGTAGCCGTTATTCCAGATCTGCTGTACGACACTCTTTTCTTCACCTTTGCTTGCTGAATGTGGTTGCAACATCGTCTCCTTCAGTAACTTTCCATAAGAAGTCATCAAAATCTTTGACTTTCTCTAGGAACAATTTTGCAAGAGTATTTGCTCTTTTTTGGCTTTCCATCTCCTTTTCTGCGGTCTGCTTATCGATACTGGTCAAATCAACTGCAAGACATTATTTGACATGAGTCCGTGTGCTACAGGTGGCGTAACTTTATGATGTGTTTAGAATCAGAGTTTCCATCGTGAACTGACAGTACGACCTGTATGCATGCATTAAGCTACAACAGTTAAAACTTTATCAGTTACTTTAAGTAATTAGAGAAGAGCAGATTGTTAATATGTATTTTGTCTTGGGAGATGTTTCTTATCTAGTCATTCAATCAATCACCAAGAGATTTAATAATTGATTATTATAATATTGTAAACTGCTATTTCAGATTTTTCTAAATTTAATAGTGGCTTGAGAGAGGTGCTGAGAATAAACAGTTTGAATTTCCTTCCTGGCATGTAGGAATTTCCAATCTGCTATCTGAGTTTGACTTAAATCACATGGTTTTTTTCCATCTGCAAAATTATAGTTATTATATTTTTTTGTATCTTAGAGAGGTGTCATAAACTTTACCCAATACTGAGAAAGCCCAAGAAGAATATTATCTAGGGACAACACAGTAGCAGCAGTGATAGTTGACTTATCACTATTTTTTATTTAACAACATTATTTTTTAAAATCTAAACTTTTAATAGTGTTTTCCAATGCTGACCTTCAGCGTAGACTGCTAATGACTGTCGTTTTGCAGACACTTTCTGAGAGAACTATTGTTGCACATTTCGTAACTCCTTGCCTTGGGCTGATCATCTCTGTTCAGCCACCCTTCAGCATGAGCGCATCAGAAAGCAATTCCAATCTGCCCTACCTCTTCCCTTCTGCCATGGTCTCTTGTTTCTCCATCTGACACACAGCCAGGGTTTGTGTGTTTCCGCAAGGTGTTCCTTCTTGCCGTGTCATCCTCTACCATCCTGTCCCATTTCCACTTTCCTGCTGCCCGTATTTCTCTTCTCTCCCTCTGGGTACTGTCTCTGTGCATACCATTAAATGACCTTCCACCTCCCTTTCTCATCCCTCCTTGCCTTCGAGTTGCAGGGGTTTGTCTCTGTAGCCACAGGCTGTGGCTACAGGTTTCCCCAGGACTGCCTCATAGGCCCCATTCCCGCACAGGGGATGCTCAAGCCTTTCTCGAGGCTGCGCTTGGCTGAGGAGGACTGCTCCAAACTGTGGTGGTGACAAAGGTCCTTTCGTAGGGCTTGACATGGAGGGAGGTTAACTTCTGTTTAACTCTGCCCAGCTGATACCAGCTGACACTGCCCTGCCACACAGGCACAGGAGAGCGTTGCAGCCTGTGTTCGTACAATGTTTCCTCGCCAACTTGAGTGCAAAGACCTCAGGGCTGGAACTGAACCAACCTCTGTGGTAAGAGACTACTGCCTTTAGATTAACAGGGCCAGACTCCCTTTGCATATTGCAAAACCAGAAGAGGAATGGATTTGGAACCACGTAGTTCAATTTCTTTGAGAAGAAAAGGATTGTTGATCTGGGTTTGGTTTTTCTCCCTTCCAATGCGCTCTGTTGGGCAGCGCTCCTCTTGCCCATTTACTGCTCCAGGTGTATATTATTCCTCACCCTGGGAAACTAGCTTCCCACATTTCTCGATTCAGAAGTCAGAGAACTGCCTACAGAAAGCAATTGGTCAGTTCATCCATGTCTTTCTCAGTGAGGGTAAAAGTTTTGTCCAGCTAGAACATGGAAATAAGTGTGCTAAACATGGGGAAGAGTTGCTACAGCTGGCAGGGTTAGGAGGATTATTTAAAATTGATTTTCTCCATACCTCTTGTTTTTGTTACGTTTCCTGTACTGACAAATAAGGATCTTATTAAAACCTGAACTCGTTACAGTATTGATTTGAGTCAGTTATAAGGCATTTCTAAGACAGTTATGGTCAATAAAAAATCAATGTTAGCTGATACGCTTACGAAAGTGAAAGAATTCCGGTAACCTTTTTTTATGACAGTGTTTGATACTAACCATAGAAATCTGCAGGATTGCTGTACCGTGGGCAGGGATAGCCTAGTTCTGTGAAATATGGGACCATGTCTCTAGCTGTTCCAGAATAGACAGTAAGTCCAGAAGTCATCAGAAGAACTAAATCAAACAGTTGGAAGATATCTGACCGTGGCTGATGAAGTGAAAGAAGAACTAATCTGTTTCCTCTGGCCAGTCTGGATAATGTTATCACAAGGTTATGTGCAGTAAAACTGTCCAGTCCAGATGTGGGTTCATCCAGTATGAGTATTCCTGCCAAAGACAATAAGTTTAACTGTGGAAAGCAGCATGTTTGATTTCAAAAATGTGTTTTAAGTGAAATGGTGCTAGTGCATCAAATCTCACTGATATGTTCCTTTTTTTGTTTGTTTTTTTTCTTTAAGTGCAAAGTGTCTTTCATACCAGCATCACATAATATTCAACAATGGCAATTTCTTCCCCTATCTTACTGAACACGATGACCAAAGGTAATTATTTTAAATCTTATTTTGCTACCACTGGAAACAATTTTTTTTTTTATTTTTCATTGGGATGCAGGTTTAGGTTCCTTATTAAATTTGTATTCTTCTCTGCAGTTTTGCACTGCCTGTACAAATATCAGGTACATGAATATTAATTAATAAAATAGTACTAGTTTTGTATTATCCTAGTGAAATATTTTATCCTAAATGCTTGACATTTAAACCTCTTGCATTATTAATGTGTAAATACTCACACAGTATTAATTTAGATAGCTCCTTCTTCTCCCAATCTGTGCTCTATTTTGCACCTATTCGCACATATATATGAAGAGCTATGCATATGTTTGGATTTTTTGTTTGTTTTGCAATTGGTTGTTACTAACTTGAAAATGTTTTATTACTTTGAGGGGTTTGTGTTGTTACAGAATTTAATGGCCACAATCAGCATAAGGCAATGTCTGTACACAGACATAGTTTCTGTGCTGAGTAGTATAACACGTTTGAAATGTAAAGAAAGCTTTACTTATTTTTGCTAGAACTAATTATTTTTTTTACTTCAGTACCATCACATCTATTCCTTGGCATCACTTTTTACAGAAAAGAACTTCTCCATAATTACAAAAATATAATTTTATACAAGCAAAAAATTCTCAGAACCATTTCCCAGTGGATGAGCTGGTGGGAAATCCTACTCAACAAGAGGCTCAGCCAAGATTAGTGGTGCTTTTGATATATATAAGAGCAGATAGGGGATTCAATCCTGCAAAATCAACTGAGGATTTAGCCTCATGTTTTGCTTCTACTGAAGATGATGGAAGTTTCTAGTTCACCTGTGGCATGAGCCAGCCACGTCAGTGAGTTGTGTAAGACCACAATGACTGACTATACAGCCAAGAAAATGACCTTCCCTGTTAACATTGCACATGTAAATAGGCTGGCTTGGAGGAAAGGAAAACAATCTCGATGTTATAATGGGCCAGCAGCCCTTCAAAGTAACTTGTGGCATGCGGTCAGATAAAAAAAAACAAACCTCATACTGATATGCACAAACCAGAGCACTGCTGTGAGGGTAACTTTAGGCAATGTTCAGTGGTCTGTATGATGGTGGTTTTAGAGGGCAGTGGGTGAAGGCTCCCGGGGGGGCTCTGCCTGGCTCTGTCACTGCTTTTCCACTGGCAAAGGTGACAGAAGTGAAAGTGAGTTGGCTGCTGAAACACTCCATTTACAGAATAATTGTTACTGTAATAATTTCAGTATTATCAGTGATCAGCACTGATTTCAATTTAAGCAAGTGGACCAGCACCCAGTCGCTGTGTCTGACTTTGCTATGGAGAGGTAACCTCTGGCAGAGGGTGGTGCGAGACCTGGTAGGTGTCCTGGGTATGAACTCCTCAAGCTGCCCCGGGGTCAACTGTGTGTACGACGCTTCCCTGAAAGCTCCTGTCTTCACTTACTGCCCCATTTCCCCCAGTGGTCTGTGGTGGGCAGAGGGAAGGTGTCAGGGTTTTACTCACCCGGGTTCCAGAGCAGCTGCACACCGATACTCACTCTCCGCCTCTCGCCTCCCGAAACGCCACGGAGGTACTCGTTCCCTACCCTGGTGTTTGCACAGTGACGCAAGCGTAGTTCTGCTATAACATCTTCTACCTAGGCCATCCGAAGGGTAACAGAGATAAAGCAAGAGTTTATTTGCACATTCGTGCGTAGATAAAGCTGAAAATACAATTAATGTGGTTAAAATTCATCTGGATATTTCAGTGCTATCTGATCAAAAGACACTTGAAAACAACTCTTGATTTTCGAGATAACATTAAAAAAGACTCAGTGATCAGCAATTTAGTTCTTTCAGCCTCTCTAATGCTTTCTCTTGTAATTTTTTATGAGCTTTGGAACAATTGCTGGTTTCTATCTTGAAAGAAGAAAAAGGTTTATAATTCATAATCTACATAAAAAAATGCTAGATTAGCTGTTCTGACTCCAAACACACCAGATATCTTGGATAATTCCTGTCAGACACATTTTTGACAACTTTATTTTTTTCCCAACAGCTTAATTACCCTTTTTTTCCTTTGTGAGTCTGAAAAAAACTTTGGAAGGCGCAGTTTGGCGACGAACAATAGTGTTTCTCTGACAGTCAGGTGAGGGAGCAGTCGGTCATCCTGCCGCACATGTGCTATGCATTTCTTAACAAGCTGGGGAGTGCTGGGTTTGTTATTGATCATGATTTGACCAGATTTGATTTTGCCTCCATGATCCCGGCAGGTTATCACATCAAGCAAGGATGTCTTTCCACCAGCTAGAAAAATCAGAATTGAAAATTAAATTCATTTCCAGGGATGACTTTGAAAAGTGATTTAGTGACAGACAGAGGATAGAATTTTTTGTTCCTTAATGTGTTTTCCCCAACCCTTCCTGAAGCTTTTCCAAAGCCCCAGAGTCAGAATGGTCTTGAAAGAAAATACCAATTATAAGCTCATGTTCAGGAGATCTCTCTCCTCTGGAATGGAGTACATAGCTTTAACATTTCTTAGCAGGGTTGGGTACTTGGGCACTGAGGATAGCTCTATGAACTCAAGAAGTGAGATCTCTTTGTCCTCTTGTTACCTCTCTTTCACTTTTGAAACACAGGTGAAAGGTGGTGTCCCACGCTGGCTGCAGGGCTGGGACCTAAATGCTCGGCAAGAGCTTGCGGTGTTCAGGGAATTGTGAATTCAGAAACAACTGCTGGAACAGCTGAATGACTGAGGCACCGAATGATTATACAGACAATAAGAATCTTAGTCATGATTGAAACAAAAATTAGTATGACTTAAATAAGACAAAAAGTCATTTAAATAATTAAGAAAAGCTGGCTCATACTCAGAGGTAAGAAAAGTAAAACAATGAAAACAAAACCTGATTTGGAATTAAACAGCAAATGAATTTTTCCTTTTTGAAGTATGATATTGTATGTAAACACATAGAGCTCTCTTATTATGATTAGATGTCATTTATTTCTAGTCTGCCTGTTGAAAGATTAACTCCACACTTGTTTCTTAATATATACATTTTTAAAAAGGAACCTATCCATCTGTAAACCACGTATTGCTCTATTTGAGAGTGACATATTGATTGCCATTGACAGTGTGAAACTCATCAGCAGTTTAATCCATTTTACTAAGGCATTTGATGAAATAGATGATAAACAGCTTTTAAAAATAGTTTGACTAGTTTGCTGAAAGGGGTTTGTGCTCAGTGTACGTTACCTTACAAAGGTGCTATATCTATAACTCAGTATCTTGTTTCATCACAAGCTTTCCCTTTTATTATCGGGAGAATCTCTAAGGTACAATTTCAATTACATTAAAGATATATGCTAAGAAAACAGTCCCATGGCAATGGGAAAGAAAAAACTTTTGTAGAAATAAAGTCGAAACTTCTTTGGCAAATATGCCTTGCCTTTGAGAGAGAGCATCTGATGAGTCTAGTGGAGACACAGCATGGGGGTTTTTTACCTCCAAAGTATGGGTACTTTTTACTTCAGTTTAACAGGTCACATATCTAGGGGGATAAGAAGTAGACGAGCTTGGACTCAGCTAACCACATGGGGTAAACGCCATCTCCATTAGTCAACCTCACCCTGGAGAAGATGAAACCAGCCCCACCAGAAAATGAAACAAATAAAAAAAAAGATGTAAGAAAGCAAAGACCCATTTTAGAGCCAAACAGAAGAGGAACTGTCTTTTCTTCTCCGTAAGTTTCTCTTAATTAATCCAAATGCAATATTTTATCCTGTTAGAATTGTTTCAGTATGAAGGGAATTCCTGCTTATGGCTGTGCAAATTGCCACTGATCTTTCTTACAGGGTCTGGCCTCATTTGTCTGCTATGTTACTGAGTAAGGTCTGCAATTGGCTTGTTTTGAATTTGAGCCATGGAGCTGATTCATGTCCAGCAGAGCTGGGACTGCAGGCCATAGTTACATCAATACCCCACTACACTTCAGGAAACAAATAGCAAATGTGTACAAGCCATAACAAAATCAGTTTTCAGAATAAATTTTAAACCTTTTTTTTCCTTCCCAGTATCATTCTTTGTTTCCTCATACGTTTTAAAGAATGTATTTAAGTGTCACATGTCCAACAGTTGTTTCTCAACTAGATATTGCCATTCAAAAGTATTGCTCTTGGCTGCATACGTTTTATCTGAGAGCTGGTCAAATCATGAAAATTGTTTGCCCTTACCAGTGCTTCCTATAACAGCTAGCATCTGGCCACTTTGAACTTTTAAATTCAGATTCTGGATTATTGACACGTGAGAACGGGGATCTGATTTCCAGGTCCAGGGCATTTTCATCTGCGCGAGGTTTTCATACCAGGGAATCTGGGATGTCGTGTTAACCTAACAAAGAAAGAAACAAGTACCTTCAATTCAAACAATAGGTTATTTAGCAATAAATACCTTCAAAGTTATGATGTTAGAAACAAGCAATATATTAAAATAATGTTATTCTTCAGAAATACATAGAAGAAAGTTCTTTTACAGCCAAGTATGCTTTTCATACTTTGCTTCTTATTCTAGTATTCACTAAAGCTATCTCTGTCTTCTGTTACTCTGGTGATTTATTGCTATTGTAAATTTTAAGTGTTTAAAATTTTTAATATAATTTGAAAGTATGCAAAACTGAAAATTGTGAAATCTACTTCAGATGCCATGGTGGCACAAAGGGAGATGGAAAATTTCACTGGTTCTCTGAAATCCTCTTTGTTGGTCTTCCTTTTTTTGTCTCCTGCATACTCATTCTTGCCAGCAAGGGCCCCCACCATCCCTAGCTGGACAGAAAGTCCCTCTACCCCAGACCTCAGAGGAGTAATTTGGCTCAAGACTGAGAAAAAGCAAAGCCTAGAAACAGACCCCTCTTCCTGTCTTCTCCCCTAGCTTTACTAGATACATTTACAATGGAGGGTTTAGCCTGATGTCAATATTGCAGCCAAGAGCATGTTTCTGCTCACAAAACTGCATTTGGCCGTGCATCAGTTATGTGAACTTTGTGTTGTGAACTTCAACTTTGTTTGGCCTTTAAAATGGCTTGCAAATAGAAATAAGCATTGTTGGATATGCTCCCTGCTGAAGGGAAGTATATAAATTACAACTTTTACCTGGTAGTTGAGTTCTTTGACCTCAAGAATGTTTGATTTTCCACTGTATGTGAAATACAGACTGTTATCTTCTTCAGTGCAAAAAATAGTATCCTGGGCCTTGGTCTGTAAGAGTTATTAGGTTATTATAATGGTTAATTACAATACCTAAAGTGCTGTTGTTAACATTCTAGTTCAGAAAAGGCGAAGCAAAAAGGGAAATATATTTTATGGGATGTAACAATATTGTTGATGAGTTACTGTGGTGTGGAAGTCTGAAGAGTTGAAGTGAGTTATCTGTTAATCAGTGTGAAACGTACTTTGTTCTAGCAGCATGTATGAGGGCCAAACATGCTGTGCTATGCTCTTCTATTTGCTTTCAGTTTAAAAAGGTTAACTTTCAAAATGGAGATAGATGTCAAGCTACTATAAAGACACTGGACTCTATTTCTGTTTTTGAGGAAAATGTGTACTGCTTCAGCAATGTTAGTCTACTGGATCCAAATGGTGCATATTGAAATTCATAAATTATGGCAGCTAAAAATTAATGTTCACTGGAAGTACGTTTGTTATTGAATTCCATGGAGACTTGTTAACTCGGAGGCTTTACAAACAAGTAGGTGTGCAAACATGAGTACAGTCTCTTTTTCTCCTGCTTTGTCTTTTAAATTCACAGTTTGTCAACTGGAACTTAGTGTTCCAAGATACCAGTTCAAATAACAGAGTCTCTGCTTGGCTTTGTTAACCTTTTGCATATAGCCACAATTAAGAAGTCGTTGCTTAGACAGCTTTCTGGATTTGGGTTTAATTCTGTATGCATGCCTGTAGTTTTTACCGCAGACAGCGATATCTCTCCCACAGCCCTGTGCCTTTCCTACGAGTCAGACTCATATCCTAGCCAAGGCAAACGTACCTGTTCCCTGTGCAGCAGACCCTAGCCCTGCCTGTGGTATCTTTGGCAGATGGTGACCACAGTCTTTGTGTGCACCTCCTACCCTCACAGCAAACAAGGCTAATTAATCTTTTCAGTCTAGATATGCAGCAGAAAGCAACGTGACACCAAGCAGCCCGAAAAGCCACATTAAAGCCCTCCAAGTTCCCCTCACTGCCAAAGCACTCTGCTTTCTTGCTTATGTTGAACTTAATTAAAAAAAAAAAAAAAAACAAAACAAAAAACAAACAAACAGATGCTCCCCAGCAAAAGTGGGGAGCGGGTTTTACAGCCCAAAGGAATGTCCTGGGAAAGCCAATCCAGGCCATGCTCAAGGACCTTCTGCTCCATCCATGTATTTGAAGATCCCCTCCCTCAGCTCCACCACGGTGGCACCCGAGCGTGGTTTGCGTGGCGTCACCCTCAGTGTGCTCTTGTGGGGGGTGAGGATGCTTTCTGCTCCTCGTTTCAGCGCTGGGGGAGGGAAGGGCTCACTGCCTGTGGAGCCCAGCCAGCAGGCCGGCTGCCCGCCTCTCCCAGCACCCGTGCGGGCGCTGTAGCCGTGGGATGGCTGAGCCCATCGGGTCCCTCCCCGCTCCCCACAGGTCTCACTCACCGGCGAGCTCCCGCATGCCACCTGGCTCCAGCTTGCGCCGTCCAGAGAGACATTTTCAGTGGCTTCCTTCATGCTGGTGGTGCAAGGTCTCGTTCCCTGCGGTGGTTTGACTGTCGGCTCTCTGAAAGCTGTGGGAACCCTTCTCTTGGTTTTGAGCTCAGCCCTTGCTAGGTGCCTTCACTGCAGCACCATTTCTCCTGGCGCGCTGCGTCTCTGCAGCTGGCATGATCCCATGGACAGGGAAATATTCCCCTCCTCTGGGACAGTAACAGCTTGGGCTAAAGGTACATCAGATAGTGGCTTCGGCTAACCTCCTGCCAGTTGTTCTCAGGAAAAAACAAAGAACTGAGCACCCCTCTGTCTTCTTTCAGGCGCTTCCCCGGGTGGTGAGCGCTGGGGGCAGCAGTCTGCTCCAACCCAGGGACGGCGGGGAGCTGCCCCTGCTCGGTGCCAGGGGAGACATGGTGGTGGTAGAGTTGGGCACCTGGCCAGCGGCGTGAGGGAAGAAGCCTGCAGGGCCCCAGCACCGCAGGATGTCGGGCAGAGTGTCTCCCGCCCCGGAGGGGAGCGGCAGCGGCGGGCAGACAGGCGAGGCGAAGGCCGTGGCGCAGCCCTCTGACAGCATCAGTGTCCGGGGCGTCTCCTACACCGTCAGGTAGGGCCAGGGAGGGCAGCGTGGTGAGTCCCTGCCCGCCATGAGCTGCTCTGACCCCAGGGACCAAGGGGAGAGGGACTGGGACCGGTGGGCTTCAGCCCGGTAAAGGAGGAGGGACGGTGCCAGGCTGCTTGCCTCATGGCGCTGGGCTGCCCACCGCAGGGGTAGAGTACGCGGCCTGGGGGAGGCAGAGCCTGTCTGTCCTCCGGAGAGTTCACCAGTTCTTCTTCACATGTCTCTGAAGGAGATCCTCTGGAGGAGTTTTCCAAAGATTGTGCCCTTTCCCACTGCCTTTCTTACCGATGCCAGAAGGATAACATGAGGCTCTAAGAAAACGGTCAAGTGAATTAATGGCCAGCAAACATTGTCAACAGCTAAAGCCTCAGTTCAAGTTTCCCCTTTTGGTTGTAATCTGAAAGCATGCTAGCAGTCATTCTGAAAAATCGGTTCAGACTTCATTTTACCTTCCAGATAATGCTGATATTAAAAATTTAAAGCCTGAGGGTTTGAGGGAAGATATTTATTTTAATTTTTTTTTTTCCCCAATATTTAAAGATTCTTGCAGGCTTCCATCCCACATGCAAATAGCTATAAACCATTCAATTGCTTTACACAAAATTTTTAACTCTATTTAATCTTTTTTGATGCTTGTTTTCCAAGAGAACGTGTTGGCCCGTGGTGGAATGTTTCTTTGTATCATAAAAAATGGACCCGGCAAATACTTAAAGATGTTTCATTTCACATAGAGAGTGGCCAAATTATGGGGATTTTAGGAAACTCTGGTAAGTTGTTCCAGTAATTTAAAAGAAATAAGATCAGACTTCCACAGTGGTATGAATGTGACCGAGGTCTGTGTTTTAAATAGTTAAATTGCAGCTGGTTTTAACCTCTGCTTTGTAAAACTGTGGTGCTTGGTTTTCAGAGTTCAATTTTATGTCATCGAACTAAGAATTTTAACTTCAATAAAAGATAACGTTACTTCTAAACCCAAATGTTTCACTATGAAGTGTGAATTTGTATGAGTTAAATGCTAATTTACACACATTGTAGGTTTCCCGTTTACTTCCCCTTAATTAGCTGCATCTTCAGGACCTATTATTTTAATGTTATTGAGAAAAAGAGTACTTTTTTCATACATCTCCATCCAAGTGAGACTACTGCTCTTGAAATCATAAAATTCATCTCATCACATGAATGATTTGTTTTGTTTGAAAGGATCTGGAAAAACAACACTTCTGGATGCAATATCAGGAAGACTGGGACATAAAGACAACTTCTTTGGTGAAGTGTACGTGAATGGGTGTCAGCTGAAGAAGGAGCAGTTTAGAGATTGCTTCTCTTACGTGCCACAGGTTGATTACTGCATTTATTTTTGTGCACTGTGCTTCCTCTCATGTAAAGAAAGTAAACTTTCTAGTGTAATAGAGTAATGTAATCTGTGATTTTACTAGTAAGCTTAGCACAAAGCAGTTAATAAATTGTATGAATGAAGGAAGGTTGTGTGATCAGGGGCGAGGTCTTAATTGCTACAGGGCTAATTGCTTCTTCTTCTTCACTTTTTTTTTCCAGAGTGACACTTTGTTAACCTTCCTCACCATACAAGAGTCTCTGACCTACACTGCTTTATTAACTCTTCAGAAATGCTCCAACGACTTCATCAAAAAGAAGGTCTGTATTTTATTGTCTTTCACCAGAAAGGCAGACATGATGTCATGTAACGCTTTCACCAGCAGCACTTTCCATCCGTGGCTGTGTTTTACATTTATAAGGTTTTGTAATCCTCATTCTGCAAGTGGGGAGAAATCCTCCTCCTGAGGAGTAAGACATAAGTTCTCTAGTGCTCCCTGCCTCTGCAAGGGGCTTGTGCTGGTGCCCCAGGGAATTACCACTGTTCTGGGACAAAACTCTCCCACCTAAAGCTGCAGCAGGAGCTGCTGCTGTTGGTATAGATGTCGACTCCCCTTCCTCAGCTGAGAAACCCACTTCTCTGGGGTGTTTAGGGCCCTGTGTGCTGGCAAGTTTCATGGACAGCAGAGGTGACTTTGAAAGTACTCTGGTTCCTGTAGCATGTCTCTAACTGACCAGAGCAGTTCCAAAAAGCACTGGTCTGATAAGCCCCCTACAAGCTGCTTTCTTGACAAAATAGGTGTGTTTCAGATCTATTAAAGGACTCTTTTTGGCCTCCGTTGAGAGTAAAGATCAGATATTCCTGACCAAAGGCTCTTGCTCTATGTGTTCTCTCTTCATCTGTCTTCTACTCAGTAGTTTACACTTCCCCAGAATAGATGTACCTTTCTGCTCCCTTATTTTGGAAGCCAGACCAGCACATTATGCATCATACATTAAATTCTAGTCCCACCTCTGAACTCTTCATCTCTTAATGCCAACTAAAGCTAAAATTCTACTCATTTCAGAATATACGAAAATAAAATTTTAAAAATAATGATTGAAATAATATATTAAAAATAATTAAATGGAAATGAGGCCAGGTACCTTCCAACTAGAATGAATGCAAGCAGCATATTGAGAAAGCCATAGCTTAAAATTAAGTCTTTAATTATTTTTATTTTGCACACAGGTATCTGAGTAGGACGGACTGTATTTAGTCTTTCTAAATTGTAATTATTTTTCAGGTAGATGCAGTTATGGCTGAGCTGAGTCTCAGCCACATTGCTGACAAAATAATTGGAAGCCGGATTTTTGTAGGAATTTCTGCGGGCGAGAGGCGTCGTGTTTCTGTTGCAGCCCAGCTATTACAAGATCCTAGTAAGTACCACTGCATGGATTTTCAAAATAAAACAAAGCAGTGTCACTTTGTGTTGATACCATGGGTCTCCATAAACCACTTTAAAATACAAAAGCATTTATATTCTGTAATACAGCAAAAGCTGTTCTAGTAATGACAGCAAAGGATGAGCAGAAACGCAGCTTTGCCATTAATCTATTGGTTGATCTTGGAAAGTAAACAATTATAAAATCTTAGGAACTGAACATAGGTTTAGACTTGTGTTTATCCATTTTAAATCTTTCTGGACTCGCCCTTCCCGTGTATAAAATGTTAATTGTGGCACATTTTATACAATTTATAGTTTTTGAGCACATTAGAGCCATACCTATGCAAGCACTGAGCCTTGTAGTGGAGTTGCTGCCATTGAGCCATGTATGCGTGAGAGCTATGTATGTTCCAGAACCAAAAAAATTCCAGAGAATGAAAATCAAAGCAGAGTAACTAGAAGAATTAGCCATGGGAAACAGCACTGTAAAATTTGTCAGTTTTGAGATAGTTTCTTAAAGGTGCCAGAATCTTTTGGAGTGAATGTATAGCACGCATTTATTGGATTCTGGAGTCCTCGTAACAGTGCAAGTGTGCTATGTCTGCATACCAGGCAGGAAGGAGCATTTAAATAGCAAAGCGAGGTATAGTATTGCTACTGGTGACTCCAGGAGAGTTCATTGGGTGTAGTTGTTGCTCAGTAAGTTCACTGAACTCTATAGTAAACACTATAGTAATTCTGTGTAAATAAACCTATAGAGAAAGCTCTCCTCTCCCCTTATCCTGATCAAGGTTGAACTGCCCTATTCTGTGCCGTGTCTCATCTGTGTAAAAATAATGGATTTGACTGTAACTTTTACCCTTCCATGTGCAATAAAATAATGAAGAAAATGCAGTAAAAATTCCCCAATGGAATTCTATGTGATATATTTTAACAACTCCTAGTTTGTTCATAACAAATTCTGTGTGTATATATGGATTTAATTCAGATTATAACTTCTAGCTAATTATGTCAGTTATATTTACATGTGTATATATGCTGAAATTTACCATTATTGTTCTTAGAAGTAGATGTATACATCAAATCTATTTTGGTAATTTTCAGATTTCACCTGAAATTAGAAAAAAATGATTATGCTCTGATCCTGCAGTAGTTTTTTATGTCTTTATTCCTAGTCATTGAAACTGAACCCCTGAAGCTAACTAAAACTGAAAGGTCACATCATGGCAATACCTATGCATACTCTGCTTTATATGTGGAATTTCACTTGTGAAGTAATTTCTATACTGTTTGCCAAATTAGCTTCCAAAGCAGAAGCTATAATATTTGCTCCCCAGTTACGTGAATTTTAATGCTATTCCGTGTCATTTCACAGAGGTCATGCTACTTGATGAACCAACTACAGGGCTGGACTGCCTGACTGCAAACCAGATTGTCTCGCTTCTCTCAGAGCTTGCGCACAGAGACAGAATTGTGATTATTACAATTCATCAGCCTCGCTCTGAACTCTTTAGGGTAAATGATATCTGCTCTCTATTTACATTTTTTACCAGGCTTTTTTGTGTCTAGGTTCTTTTCAGGATAAAAGTACAAGATCCAGTACAGTTGCCTTCAAAGGCTCTCTTCCTTTCCCCCTGCATAATACAGGCTTGTCTTGAACTTTACAGCTTTGGCCTTCTGCCAGTCAGAAGGCACTTTGGGGGACACACTGCCTTGTTAAAATAGTGTGCGCTCTGACTGCGTGGCTAATCTTTCTGTCATGCAGTTACCCAAATCAAAAACACTGGGAGAAGCCATGTAAATTCCCTATGTGTGCAGGCACTGTAAAAACTAACACTTTATTTATCTTTACATGTTCATATTTCAGTATCACTTGCAACTTGAGACAGATGAAGCCATGACTTGGAATGGAAAGGAAACTAAAATAAATCTTCTTTGTGTCCTGTGATGTGGGTACACCTTGGCCATGCGGTGGGGCAAGCCAGCTGTGCAGGCCTTGTGCAGGACAGAGCATTTCTCCCTTCCCATTACTGTTTTGCTCTTTGCTCTTCTGACACATCCACCACCCACCATGTGAAATCAAGGCACCTCTTCCCTGGCTGACTGAATTGAGTGTAAGTGCTCACGAAGCCAGAGGGGAGTGACATTGCTTTTCTGGACTGAAAGCAGTCCTGGTGCCGTGGGAATATGGATTGATCATAGCTGGTGGGAACCCTGCCCTGGCAAATCTTCACCTGAAGAGCAATGCTGTTAAAGTCCTTAAGCACCTTAGGATAATCTTCCCAACAATTTGGGGATTTTACAGACTGGGGCTATTAAGCTCCAAAGGAGGTCAGTCAGTAAGTGAAGGTGCATTAGAAGTGAAGTTAGAAGTCTACAGCTCCCATTTTTGCTTGTGGATTTCCTCTGTATGCTGCTGTCACTGACAGTTTTGAGAACCAGTAGTTTAAAGAGCTTAAAGATTTGACATCTTGCATAACCACCGAGAAGAGTGAAAGAAAGGACAAACTTCCTTTGAGAGAAATATACTAAGGAAGTCTGAATGTGTCAAAACTGTTCTTCCTGTCAAAGTATTTTTATTATCGAAACAGTAGCTGTACTCAAGAATTACTGCACTACTTCTCAGTACATACTGCTAATATATTAATTTTCCCTCTGCAGTTATTTGATAAAATAGCCATCATGAGCTTTGGAGAAATGGTTTTCTGTGGGAATCCTATGGAAATGATCACGTTTTTTAGTGACTGTGGCTATTCTTGTCCTGAGCAATCAAATCCTTTTGACTTCTATGGTAAGTTTGTCTAAGTTGTTTTGATAAAATATGGGTTTTCTTTAGACAAACAAGTTGTTTTCTTCCCCACATTAGTTTTTTCCAGAGTTAGAAATGTGTTTGAATTCTTCCCCAACTTTGTAATTGTTCTTAGCTCAGAGGAGGGGGAAGGCTGGACCCATGTAACCTCCACTGACTCCATAAAACAGCAAAGGTTTGCAGTGGGTCTGAAACACAGCAGAAAGGAGTAAACTACCAAGAATAAAAGGAATCTCAGCTTCATGAGACCTGTGGATTCCTGGTGGCATCTCCCTATGGCTGTCCACTGGGTGTTGGAAAATTAATTTGGTCCCAAAACACTGTGAAGTCCCATGCTCTTACAGACTCTGTGATGCCAAGTAACTGAAACCAGTTGTTGTCCGGAGGGAAGGATGTAGAATAAATATGGGATGACCCAAGGCATCAATTTCCAGAGATTCTGAGTTTGAGGTTTCTGAAAGTTTTGGGAGTTGATAATACCGAGGTGAGTTATTGGAGCAGAACATACAGATGCTTCAGGAGATGATGACAGCAAGCTGTTGGCAAAAGCTGAAGAGTACTGTTTTACCAATTCAGGATGAAAAGAAGTGTCAGCATGACACTTAGGAAATGAGGCTTTGCTTTGCTGCAGGGCATCTGTGTACCTGACCCATGCAGTTATATATTTGAAGAGAATGTGTATGTGTTTGTATGTGTGCATGTATGTGTATACATATACATACATGTATATATCTCTCTATATATAATCTAGTATGTAGGCTGATTTCTGATGATACTAGCTGAGCATTAACCAGGGATTTTGACCAATCCAAAAAGCTGCACTGAGAGGAGGCAGTGTTTTCCTATTGTCTAGATGGCATCCTAAGCTCCGAGAGAAGAGAGGATGGTTGTTGACATGCAGCTGGAATGGGATGAGGCTGAAAATACTGGTGTGACAGTGAGGATAATTTTGCCTTCATGAATTTGAATAGTCTTGAAAAGCATAGATGATTTGAGATTTAGACCCACTTTAAAAAAAATCTCAGTAAAGAGAGTGCTGCATTCTTCAGATGTCAACCTTTGAATGTGACAAGAAAAGGAAAAAATACAGTTTAGAGCAAAGAATTATCAGAATATTTAGTCTTTGGAAAATTGGTAGTTTACATTTTTTGTATGTTTTAGTGATGTGAATGAAGGGACAGATTCTGATATCATTTACACCAACATCAGAGGAAAATAGACCCTATGTATTGAGTGTGGATTATATTATTGAAATGTCACATGTTGTAGTTATTAAAAAAATATGCATGGTAAAAAATATTAAACAAATGCATGGTAGGCATTAGCTATTTGATCTAGGCACTAGTTGGTGTTACCATTTTTTTAAAACACACCTGGTTGACATTTATTTCCTGTGTTACTTCCAGCAAGTCACACTGGCCGAGTTTTAAAAAGTGTGTCTCCGTTTCAGATGTTCATAGTTACAAAACTGAAGACTTAATTTTTGGGTATGTTTACCATTAAGGGCAATTTTGTTGAATTCCAGCTTTCAGAACACCAGGGCAGGTTAATTCAGGTTTTGAGGACAAAATAAGAATCTTGGACAAGGCCTCTTTTTCTCTTGTTCAATTTGTATTTTAAGTTGAGCATACCACTGTAAAACTGAAATCTACGGATGCTAAGAACCTTAGGAATAAATAATTGATATAGATGTCTTATCAGATGTAGGAGAGTAATAGAAAAATCTGCAGGAACAGCTATTCCTGAGAACAACATTTTTGAAACCACAGATAATTCCTGGCTATTAGGGAAAAGAGAAATTTCTAATGCATTTTAACACTATTGCTGAATCTGTATGACTTTTACAAATAACACACAGAAAGTTTCCATGTGCCAATAAAAGAATTGCTGGTGTCAGGAACAGGTATAGGTGGATTTGTTAGAAAGGAATATTAACTCTCTGAAGTACTTACCTTTCATAAGTTCCACAGCAGTAAGTAGTCTTTTCTTCAGTTTGGACTGAGCCTGCTAGGGGAATCTGGCCTGTGGAACATCCTTTAACTTCACATTAAAACAGAAGTATGTCTGAGCAGTAGGTAGGTGAAACCCAGTGCAACAATGCAGTAACAGCTTAAGTAGAGAAGAGCAGTGTCTGCAGCACAAGCTCAGACTAACTGAAAAATAAAGCTCCGTGGTTATAGAGGAGCAGACAGAGGACAAGGGGGAATCAGGGATCAGTGTCTGAGCATTTGCTTGAAAACCTGAGAAATACATGACCAGGAAGTCACCTTTTCATCCTCATGGATGTTCATCCTTAGCTGGTGCTCTGCCTTGCTCCTGGCAGTAGTAGCGCGTCACCGGTGGCACAGCTCTGTATTGCGCAAGGAGAATGCTCGAGGTCTGACCAGCACACTGCTCAGTCCTTGCAGTTCCAGATACAGGACTTGAACTTCAGGGTCCTACAGAGGCCACAAAACCCAGAGATTTGTGGTGACTGCACAGTTATTCATTCATGCTGCTTCTAACAGAAGGGAGGCATAAAAGAAACCTTGACTACTTTCAATGGACCTTTTCTCCTTTGCAGATTTTAGAAAAGAGAGAAGGAAAGGTTAGTTGCAAGGGGGAAAGAAATATGGAGGGAAAGTGATGTGTATATATAGTAAACACTTTGTAAATTTACAGTGGATCTGACATCTGTGGACACCCAAAGCAAGGAACGTGAACTTGAAACCTACAGTAGGGTTCAGGTGATTGTATCAGCCTACAGAAACTCAGACATCTTCAGCAAAGTACTGGCAGCCATTGAAAGAACAAAGTGTATGAAAGAGCTGCCACCAATACCGTTCAAAAACAAAGACTCACCCAGTGCCTTTTACAAATTATGGATTCTTTTACGGTAAGACTTCCCCCTCCCTGTTTTTAAGGAAAATCTTAATCACTAATCTTTAGGGGTTTTCAACCCCCAAGTATAAATGCAGTTTCTTGGGCACTGTGTATGTAAGATTTGTTGAAACCTAAATACCTTACTAACATGTGGTCAGTCATATCTAACAAGTGTATAGTTACTGTTTTGTTTATCAGGAGGACAACAAGAAACTTCTCCAGAGATAAGATGGGCATCATCATGCGCCTCCTCCAGAATCTGTTGTTCGGCTTGTTTGTGGCATTTTTCCTTCTTAGACTAAAGAATGACCTGGTAAAAGGAGCTGTGCAGGACCGTGTGGGGCTTGTCTACCAGTGCGTGAGTGCCCCCCCCTACACAGGGATGCTCAATGCTGCTGCCTTTTGTGAGTTTCTCTCCTGTATTACATGCAGCAGCAGGTATTGCTGCCACTATTTTCTAAATAGGAAGAAGTATTTTTCAAATAAAGTAATTTAAAGGTTCCTAACAGTTTTAGGTAATGTCAGAGCTGATACAGAAGCATGAAATTAAATGTGAATCAACAGGAAGCTTCACATCATAGGAAGAGATTAGCCCATCACAGGGGCTCCAGGTTCCCTGCACTTAATGAAGGAGTATGCCCCGATCCCTGACCCTCCCTTTTACAGCTGGCCTGTCTATGGAGGCTTTATTCCCAAATGTGCATGAGTCCTTAACTTGCCTGTGTGTAGCATTATAAAGATAGCAGGATAAAGTCTAGATCTGCAGTTAACATCTTAAGTGAGATCAAAACCAAAGACACAGAAAGGATGGAAGTACAAAACAGCTTTGACAACAGTTAAGCATAATCCGATTTAAGAGTATTATGATGATTACATTTTTCCTAGAGGGTGTTTCTCTTACAGCTGTCATATTAAGGGCAACAGTAGTTTCTGTTTACAGCACTGAAAACTGTTCTGCTCCGGTAGGAAGCATATACCTTGAGTGGAGCACCTCAAGAAATTACTCAGTGACAGCAGTTTTTTCATGTCTTTAATTTGTATCTGCAAAAATACAAGGCTGTCCTTCATGCTGTTAGTTAGGCCTCTTTCATTAAATTTACCAAATTTTGCAGTCTGCAGGGAGGATATTTTGCGTTGATTGTGGGGGAAAAAGTGATCAAACTAGTTTAGACAGAATGTTTCTAATATATTCTCAAAGTTGTCTCTGTGCTTCAGGTCATTTTTGCTAGCAAAAAGTCTTGGTCTCATTATGAAATGATGGTTTAATTAAATTCTTATATATTTAATCCAGTCCCACCTTTGCGTGCTATCAGTGACCAAGAAAGTAAAGATGGCTTGTATAAGAAGTGGCAAATGCTTTTAGCCTATATAGTACATTTCCTGCCCTTCAGTGTCATCAGCGTGGCAATTTTCAGCATCTTTTTATACTGGTAAGCACTTGTACTATCTATTGGATTGTTATTTTCTTTTTGTTATCAGTTTCAATTCCCATGTCAGCAACAGGCCTCCTGGCATGGCTTCCTGCCTCAGGATGATTACAGGGAGACCTTAAGGAAAGATGACACAGTTTTAGCCCTTCTCCTCAGGCAGTGGTAAAATACTGTCAGAGTAAATTACCAGTTCCCTAGGGAGTTTGGGAAGTTTTAAAGGTCCTGGGACATTTATCATTCTTGTGTCATACCAAAACCAGGAAGTGTCATTTTACATCACATTTAGAAAGACGGGAAATAAGAGAAAAAAAAAGTGAGGAAGACAACAGTAGGTATAACAGTAACAAAGCTTCATATTGCATGGGACATTTGAGGTTTATCTACGGCATAGAGAAGTGATCAGATCTGGATCCCTCTCTTCCACTCTCCAGAGAAAGGCACTAAAGTGGGTTTCTGGTCATGGGAGAAAGGATTTGATTGTGAAGCTTACCTTTTTGCCCCCAGTACATTGATTTCCTTGCATCATTGTGAAGTAGTACCTCAGAATGGTCTGATGAAATATTTCATCTGTTCATTGCCTTATCTATCATATAGGTCTGCTCTTCATTGTTTCTGTTCCATTGATTTATCACCTTCCACTTGCTTATTCTAAACTTTAAATAGTCTCTGGCTGCTGATGTAAGCTAACAGCAAAGTAATGGGGACCAATATCTGTCCTTCAGTCTTTTTCTGGTTCTTGTTTTGTTTTGTTTTCCTAATTATGAAAGGAGAGGTGTGTAGTGCAGTAAAGTTAATTTTTGTTATCATGTGACAGTTGATAGTAAAGTTGCAATTGGATGGCAGCCTGTGGTAAAATGTGTACAAATGAATACCAGGTTTGGTTTGTGTCTTGGATGCATGTTCTCTGGTTAGCTGTTGAGAAGTGGTAAGTGGATAGACCCTTGTAAAAGAGACAAAGTACAGGAGCTATTCTGCTGTAGCTGTGCATGTTAGTGCTCTTACTCTGCAGTAAGGTGCCTTTGGGCACTTTGGGAATGAATGAAGTAAAACTTCACCAAATAGTTTGGACTGCTGAATGATAAATTCTGCACAGGCAGCTAGTCTACCATGGGAATTTTGCAATAGATGTTTTCCTATCTAGAAAAACTCAGGAAGAAAGATCACTGTTTTCTTCTTCCTCCTGGTCCGCAGTAGGTAATGAGGGGAAGTGCTCAGCATTTACCTAATTCTTTCCACTTGGGATCTCAATATCTGTCAGCTCCTAGATGAAAAGACAAAAGCCCTGAAAGGGAGATTCCTGCTCCTCCAGATGTGAGGACGTGGGTGCATGGGTTGGTTTTCCGTGGTTTGATGCTGATAGTAGCAGTTTTGTTCCAGCAAGGCCCTCTTTCTCTTTGTACCCTTAGCTACCTGGGCTTTTATTTCTGCAAGCTGTCAGTGCTGTCTGCTTCAGGCAGTGCTTCCTGAGAAGTCCTTTTTCACAGGCAAGCAGAAATTACTACTCCTCCCACTAAGCCTTTAGAGGATGTGCTGTGCTTACTTCTAGAGCCCTTCTGTTTCTGCCTGCTAGTGAGCTGGTTGCCAAGAAGGCAGCCATCTGGAAAGTTCCTTTTCAGGCTCAGTGAGGGAAGGTTTGTGGAGCTCCTGAAGATCATGAGCCACTGTTTGTCATGCTCACGCCTTAACAAACAGGCAAGTCATGTGCAGAGGAACTTTGCCCTTGTGCTTTGGCAGCTTCAGACACAACCAACAATAAAAGTGTGGTTCTGGTTAATGGATAATATTTATAGATCCTAGCCTCCACATATCTTTGCTCTTGTGGCTGTTTGGAAGCCATCAGTGATGTGTCAGAGTGATTTCATAGTGCCCTTAGACCTCTTAGGGCAAGCAGTTTCTTTGGAGCTTGCACCTGGCCAGGACTAAACTTTTCTGGATGGACTAACTTTTGGAGAGGCTCTGATAGCCTCTGGTATGTGTTCTTATAAGCCACTTCTAACAGACCTTGTGTCTGTAGGGTCAGACAGACCCCAACTCTTCCCTGATCAGACACAAGGCAGGTCTGGCTGAGAACAAATGCAGCCACTTTTTGCAATCACGTAAATATATTCTGTTTATGCAGATTTTCCTAACTAAAGATATCTCTGGGAAGTGTTCTAACAGTTTATATGATCCTACCATTCTACTGCTGTAGTATTCTCTTTTCTGAGTTTTTGTTTTCTTCTCTTTTAGGCTTTCTTCTCTTTCCATTCCTACTCTAGATTCTCTAGTTTGTATCTGCATAGCTCTGTGTAAAGTATTAGAGCACCTCGTAGGAGGTGATACTCTTATGCTCGGACTTTGGAAAGCTGTTTTTCTGCACCAATCTATGATTAAAGGTTGTTGAATACCTGCTGGCTCGTTGAATGTTTACTACTTGGAAGAGTCAATGTTCAGCCATATGTTTATAATAGAGACTATTTTGGTGTTACGAAAAATGCTACAGGAAAGCCTGTGAGAAAATGAAAACTTTAAAACCATGTTCGAGCATGGTGGATTAAAAAAAAAGACATAGGGCCTTGCATTGTGCAATGAAAACCAAAGTAAAATGTTGAATAGCAGCTTGTTAGCTGAGCAAAGAATGCAGCCTGTGCCTAGCGTGAGGCAATTTTGGTATGAGGTATTTTGGAAGAAGAGTATTATGTCACCACGTAATAAAAGGTTTTGTCATCTGTCATATACACTGTGAAGCTGAATTAAGTTTGCCAAGGAATTGCTGGTGTTTCGTAACTTTTTAATCTTTTGTACAGTTTGGGAGGACTTTTTTTCCTTTGGTTAGGTAGGGAAAAGCTGGGAACAGTGTGTTGTATTAGAGTGCAGGAATATGGAGGAAATTGCATTTGGATGTATTACATGGGTGGTGAATTCAATTAGCCTTCCATTTCACTGAGTATATCCATTTTTACATTTGCATGCACAGTATCAGAAGTGCAAAATTCCATCTGTTAATTACCTTCATAAAGACATTCTTTAAATGTGTGACTTATTTACATAACTCCCACTGCACAGGCTTTAAAAGGAGGAAGATGTTAGTTTGAAGGTTTGCAAAAAGCCACAGTGGTTATCTTGAAACAACACGTATTTCTGCTATATCTTTACATAACCCTCTTTAATCTAGATGGAGAAAAACTAATATATCTGCACTTATGTCATGATAAGTTGATGTCCTTTATGTTAAGGCTCCAAACAACATACTAAGGGTTAAGGTATAAACTGTTTGCTTAATGAGCTATAATTGCAAAAAAATAAATAAAAACAAAAATAAAAGCCAAGTTCCAAGTTAAGTACCCAAACACTGTTTTTTAAAATATTCTTTTGCTCGCTTTTTGTACAGGACTGCAGGGTTGTATCCCGATGCTTCCAGATTTGGAATTTTCTTTGCTGTTGTCTTAGCATCTCATATAATTGGTGAACTACTAACCCTTGTTATACTTGGCGTGGTTCAAAACCCAAATATAGTCCAAAGCGGAGTGGTGCTACTTAATTCGGCAGGTGTGGTAGTGGGAACGGGATTAGTAAGGTAGGAAAAAAGTTTTATTTCATTATGGTATTAATGTTAAAATAATCTACCTGTAAGAAGAGTTTCACGAACAGTCTGTATTGCAGAGGCACAATAATGCACAAGTAGCAAGGGAAAGAAAGCGCAGCTGAGATATCCTTCAGAGATAGAACTACCTAACCATGTTAGCCCTTGTACTAAACACAGAGAACAGATACTTAATAACTTTAGATATCAACAAAGATACTAACTTTTTTTTTCTTTTTGCAAACAAATTGAAGATAAAGCTGAGCAATTAATATCAGCTCAGCTGACTTCTTTTACTTATGCCAACATTATGATGTGAAATGCTGTGCTCATTAAAGGAGCCTACCAAAAAAAAGTTCCTACAACTTTTAGTAACTGCTGGAGCTTAACAGACATTAAGCACTGAGTTGTTCTCAACTAGCTTATTAGTGTTATTCTCCAGTTTAGCCATTGAACTTTTCAGACACATTTTTACCTCTGCAGACTGAACTGCATACAAGTAACAAATAAGGAAGTAGTGTAGTAAATACATGGGAAAATTATGATCCACTTGCTCTATTACTGTGCAAATAAATGCTTTTGCACTGAAATTGCATGAACTTTGAATAGTTTTCCCCTGGTACCTGTCAATACTGAAATTACTGTTTTTTTGAGAAACATACCAGAATAAATGTATTACTGTCAAGAGAAGTTTTCTTGGGATGTTGAGCAAATATGATATGCTCACCTGAGATCTTTCCAGTGAAAATGAAGTAAGCCTAACAATAGATGATGTCAAGTTGTCCTTGAGAAAAGCATATGAGTCTTCACAAAGTTGATGATGTTTTACCTCTTTGAAGTAGATCTCAGCTAATACTTGCTTATCAAATAAAACTAGGTTAATATCTAATTATTTGGTCCCTGCCTAATTTCAGGAAGATGTATGTTCCTAGTGACAAGACAGTTATTCTCTCTACCATAGTCTAATGCCTTAATGACAACTTTTAAAAAGTATGAGAGTGTTTTCTAGCCTTATTTTACAGTAGAGATATTGCTAATTAGTATTGTGCATCTCTGATTAAACTTCATAGGCAATGAAGGATATTAAAAATAGCATTGAGATTTGGGTTGCTGTTTTTTTCTGTTCATTTGTTGGTTTAATTATAAAGTCTTGCAGTATTTTAGGTGCAGAAATTGCCCAGTCTTGTTGAATAATGTTATTTCAAAATTTTCATACTCTTGTTTCTCTTCTCTTTTTTTTTTTTTTTTGCTTCATTTTTGTTTTGTTATTATTGTTCCAGTGAAATGTTATTCTGTCTTTTTTGGTTTTGAAGATGGAGTGAGGAGGTGGTGGTTTCTTACTGTGGAAGCTGCATAGTTTTGCAGCTAAGGTTCTTACCGGCTCTTGTAATTTTCAGTTTATCACTGCAATGTGAATAGCAAACAACTCCGTAGAATTACTTGTGACTGTCCATGAACAAGTCAGGGCTGAATGTTATGAAACTGTACCAAAGCCAGAGACAGCTTTCATGGTTGTCTCCCCATTTATCAGTAAAATGGACTTTATGTTTGAAGACCTTACAGGTACAGCCAAGAACTGTTTCTGTAACAGGCTACCACCAAAGATGAGAGCTTGCTTTAATTTGGGGTGGAATTGGCTCTTGGAATGTAGCGAAAGCCAGTTTAACTTCTCTGTTTCTTTAAGGACCATCGAAGAAATGCCGACGCTTTTTAAAATACTCAGTTATCTTACCTTTCAAAAATACAGCAGTGAAGTTCTTATAGTCAATGAATTTTATGGCTTAAACTTCACATGTGGTAAGTGTTAAAAAAAAGGCTACTTTTTTTTCTTTAAGTCCATTGTAAATAATTTTAATGATATGTAGATGCTTATTTTCCTTCTACATACAATAGAAGTATTCTGATAAAGGTAACTTGTGAGTTGTTAAAAAAAGCTTATAGTAGAGACTATAACACTGTATCAGCAAGCTAGACAAAAATGTTTATTGGTATGTTTTTGTTTTTTTTCCCAACCATTTCTCATTCTTTCAGTTTTTCATCTTTTTCTTCCTCACCTGTTTTTACTCCCTCTTTGGGGGCATTTTGGAAGCTAAGCTTTGCAGTCTGTTATGAGCTTATCGGAGCAGTGTTACACAAATAGAATTGCCCAATATAAGATCAAACATCAGTGCAGGGAGCACTGACACATAACACCTCACCAGATGTTTCTTCTAATGCTCGTGAGGCCTCAGTTCAGCTATGTTACCACGGCACACACTGAGCAGCCTGGATCTGTCAGGCTGTGCTCTGCTGGTTGTGAGCAAGGTAACCACCAGAACATCAGAATCAGTCAGGTAGGCAGGGTTAGTAACTGCCATCCATCCATGGGGGTAAAACTTACAGCTTTGCACCTACCCGAAGATGTTTTGGGCTTTGTAGCCAGGTGTCTGTGCTCCTCTCCAAGGTTATATATTCTTTCTCCATTAATCCCTCCTGTCCCTCTTTAGTACAAGAGCACAGGTGGCAACTGCTAGAAAAGGAATCAGTGACTTCAGTAGTAATAATAAACAGATGATTTTTAAAGTACCCTTCGGACAGTCTCCATTTCTTGAATTTTGGAAGCACTCAACAAGTCTGAGTACTGTATGTCTACCACACTGGGCAACTCGCTTCTTGAGGCCCCTCCAAGTAATGTGTCTGAAAAGCCAGAAATCTTCCTTTGTTTGACATGTACAAACCAGAAAGCTCCTAGTGACCCTTTATTCTTCTCTTCAAAAAATATGGCATAGATTAACTGCAGAAACACAGGGCTTTTCTGTTCTTATTCCAAAATGATGAGAAATACTGCTGTGGGTATAGTTCATCATTAAGTAATGCTAGGGCTAGGCATGTTACATCTGCACTGAAGCCTCAGTTTTAACTTCACCAATTCACCTACTAAAGAAATTAATTTTTTTCTTTTGACAGGTGGAGCCAACAGTTCCACTGCAATTAATGCTACGTGTATTTTCTCTCATGGCATTCAGTTCATTGAAAAAAACTTCCCTGGTGCAGTGTCCCGGTTCACAATCAATTTCCTAGTACTCTATGCTTTTCTACCAGGACTTGCCATTGTAGCAATTCTGAGCTTCAAAATAAGAGAGAGAATTACCGGCAAGCAGTAAAAAAGCAGCAGCTCTAACAATGTGTGATACTACACTTTTAACTTTATTATAGTTGAAGGCTAAAGTTGTTGGATTTTACATAGAATTTAAATGATTTTATATAAATACATTCATCTTCTTATGTCTAAGTGGATGTTTTCCATCTTGAAAAACAACGTTCTCTTAAGAGTGTTAATGGCTTCTTGCTATTGGTATTCCCACCCTGCTCCCAAATCAGCCCTAATCAACAGTATTACATGTTTTAAAGGACTTTCGGAAATTAATTTAGTCAGCTAGTGCTGTCAATTTTTAACAGTGTAGCAATGGTGCTCTAGTTTTTCCCTCCACTATTTTGTTTTTTAACCATTACCAATAAGCAGAAGGGTACAATTACTAGTAAATGTCATTTCTAGAAATGTATTTTAAGTCCTATGCTTTGTTCTGATAGCATTTTTGGGATTTCTAGAAAGGGAACAAGCCAAGTACATGTAAAGGCAGACTCAAGAAATCACTCCACTTTGATTTTATGCATAATATACAACCAAGGAGTACAGGATCTTTAAGCAATATGAAAGTCACCTAACATGTTTTTGTCTTGTCAATGATGGTAAATCAGAAGACAGTTATGTTATTTATATCTTCCTTCCTTTTCATTATCAAGTTCTACATCTTGGTTTGGAAGTAGTTTGTGAATTACTAGAACAAATTTTTGTTTGTTAATAAAATGTCAATTTAACTAGGGGAAAAAAAATAAAAGTTGTTTGCCAGTTCTTGGAAGCAATGTAGTTTGCATCTTTGGAAATTACTCTCATGGGCTCACTAACATCCCAGAGTCTAGTATATCTATTTAAGAAATATAAGTACCTCTCAACATTGAAAGCCAGACACAGAAATTGAAAACAGACACAGAATTCTTAAATTTTTATAACTTATTTTTCATGTAGAGTGAAGAAATTATTTATTACAGAGGGATAGCTAGAGATTTCTTCAAGGAGGTAAGTATATCTTGATATTCCATAATAATATAATTAGTTTAACTTGATAGTTTTGAGACAATGCACTTTGTGATGAAGAATTTTAAGTCCTCAAGTTAATGACAGTTCTTAACTGAAGTGTGAGGCCAAGATTTTTTTTCTAATAAATAGTTTTATTTATAATATTCCAAAATACAAAAGTTCTATCAGAAAAACATTTGGTGGACAAGTATGTTAAAAATACCAAATAACTTTAAAGAGCGGGAAAGACACCACATGGGTTTGTCTTTCCCATTTTTATGTACATAGAGGGTTGCTCATCAGGGAACACTTACGCTCTGGTCTGCCAAGTGATTGTTCAGACATTTACTCTCTGACAAGTCTCCGCTCTCAAGAGACACCTCTGGCTTTAATCTAGATCTTATCTTGCATAGTCTCAAAATACTCAGTCCATCTCACACTAGTGAGGATGTCCATGGACAAGAAGTTGTTTGTAGTTGAGGCTAGCGTTTTACCAACTTAGGCTGAATGTGAATCAATTACACTTCCACCACTAGCCAAATATCTGTTAAATTGTTTAGAAGGACCTCCTGGCGTTTGATTATTTAACAGAAATGTTTGTCTTCAAACGTCTGTGCAAAGTTATTACGACATTATACACTGGAAGAAATAATTCCTGTATTGAACTATATTACACTGAAACAGAGATAAAGCAAACTTCTGAATTCAGGTTAAACATGGTTTTAATTCCACTTTATTCTGCCAGTTTTTGTGGACCTATCCTATTCAAATACATCAAACAAAGATGCAAATATATTCTTAAGCTTTGCTTTTGAATTACATATGCAAAGAACTAGGAAAAAAGATGCCTAGCACACTTTACTGTGCAGTTTTGTATTTGGGGTGTGAAAACTTGTTTATGTTTGAATACAAGTTTAGGGCAGAAGCATTCAAAAATAAACCCAACAATGTGTTATAAAATAGGCAGTACTGACTAATGCCAGTCTTCATATTCAAACCTATCTCTGAACAATTTAGAATTCCTTTTTTTCCCACTTTTTAAAACTCCGGGTCAGTACTAAGATATACTTACATTTGGAGTGAATAAATAAATAGCTCTTTTTATTAAAAATACTAACAGGAATGCTTAACAAATATGCATTTTGTAGTTTGATATTGCATATTTTCAACTGCATCAGATGAAATTGCTATTGTAATGTTAAAATGATTAAAGTAACTTTGTAAATGTTAAATTGAATACACCTATAGCAGTTCATCAGAGTCAAGATCCATTTCTTTCCAGGATTTAGAGGCATTTCTCTTGTATTGTTCAAGTTCCTGAAACAGAAACAGACATACATATTAATCCAATCTCCTCATTACTAGAAGTTATAAAATACATATATTAGCCACTTGAACATTTAAAGCATGTACAAACATTTTTCACTGCAGGAAACATACTATACATATTTTTATCTTTAACAGAATTAAAAGTGCTATAAATTTTGCCACATTTGCTGTCATATAGGGATCTAGTTTTTATTCGACCTAGATACTTTATAGGGAAGAAGAGATTTTGTGTCTTTTCTTGGACATTCAGTTTGAGAAACCAAGCTCCTTATGAACATACAGAAATGTAACACTACATGTGTTTTAAAAACAGAAACCAGAATTACCCCACAGAAACTACAGTTTCACACCCTTGAAGACAGGGCCTTTCAAGAAGCAAAGTGGATTGGTAATTCCTTAAGATTACAGAACAGAAACTAGAAGAACAAAACCTACTTACTTTTTTTTTTTTTTAAGCATGGGACTGAACTGAACTTCCGTAAGCTTATATGTCACCAGTGGTGATAACTTAAGAGCGCTACCAGTGGACTTTAGAAAGCCCCGCAGAACACAGACTTGCCCAGAAAGCAGTAAGCAGAACTATGTTTTAGAGGAATGCAGTGAGTGTTTAGGAAATAGACATACCATATCTATTTAATCAATGGTACTGGATATTTGTGGAAATATTATTCATCATTGCTTGAGGTTTTTCAGGAAGTGTATTACTCAAGATAGACAATGATGCCATTCTTTTGTTTGTTTGTTTTGTTCTTCAATTAGGTTGAAAGGTTAGCATCTGCATGTAAAAATAAAATGCAAACTCAGTGTGGTAATTAAAATTATGCGTCTTCTAGATAGTAATTAGATTATTAAAAGCAAACAGAGGCTCAAATTGTGGAGCTATAAATGAAGCTGAGGCAGTGTACGTTACGCTATACTTGACATCAGCTGCGTACTAGCGAGGCAGACAAATGACCTCGTTTCAGTCAGAAGTGCTACTGGGAAGTTTGAAGCCTATAATAAAAGGTTCTAGCAACATTACCAAACAACAGTTTCATCTTCTGAATATTATGTAGTGGAGCATACTCTCAGGAATTATTTCTGAAGATTTGTTTTCATCAAAAATTAGTATATAAAGCACTATATTTGCTTTTCGTTCATTTAAGAAGGCTTCCAATGTATTTGCAGAAAGATCATGCTCTAATGAGGTACTGTTAGGCCTAGCCCTGTACTGCTTGCAATACAAAAAGAGTCATCGTATCTTACTTAGATCAGGAAAAGAGGTGGACATAAACCAGTGATTAGTGCATGGGCATGTGTTTTATATGGTTGCTATTCTGATTTTAATAGAATGGACTTAACAGAGCAAGGGAGGTTTCAATGTAGGTATACAGATACCAGAACTGACAAAAATAACAAAAAAATCACACTTGGTTAACTTAACAAGTATTAATTCTCAGTCCAGACACAGAGGAAGGAAGAAAAAAAATTAAGGGCAGAGCAACAAAGAAATCATCATCTGAAAATTGTATGGAAATAATAAATGGAATTTTCTCTCAATAAATAACTTCAGCAGCTTTGTCAGTAGTGGAAAAACTTCAGAAAGCACCACAGATTTGTAAGCAGTAAGAGGGTTTTTAATTAGTGCATATTCTTCACGATGCTTGCAGAGCCTAGTTTTTCAGTTAAGTAACTCACAGATGACTGACACAGGATATAATGTGTCTAGTCTAAATCCAGTAAATTGCATTATTAAATACAACTCTAGTACTACTGAACTGTTCTGTCTCTAAGCCAGTCTTTACTCAGTATTTTCACTCCATTATTAATATAAAGTAATTATGATGTTGGAACATACTGAACTGTTGGAAACTTGCCAGCCGTTAGGAATAGAAAGAATACTGTGATATTTTAAGGATCACATGTAACCTGATTTATGCTAAGTAAATTATTTCAATTCTAACAACTTTCTCAAAGGCTACAGGGAGAGGTAAAATTAGTCAATGTAGTTTTACTTATAAGGACAATGCTGTCTGGGGGTCATGGCTACAGGTGTTGCCTAAATAATTAGCCTTACGTATTTATCATCCGACTAAACTGTTTCAGCAGAGAGGCAGGTACTTCAGCAGAATCTGCTTTGCTGCAATTTTAGCTAGCCAGAAGGCAAATCAGTGTAAAAGCAATTCAAAACAATACAGAAATGCCAAGTATCAAACCCACAGCGTATATTAAAACTGTATGGCTATTCCGCTACACACAAAAGTACAGAACACAATGATAAATATTTCTTTTGGAGACATAGCTACATAAGACTAACATTTAAACAATGAGATGAGAGAAAAAAAGAATTAAAGGGCAGGATATTTACAAAAAAGAGTCTTTAACAAATTCAGTGATTCTGAAGGAAAAATGCTGTCAGGAAAGTATACTTCCTTACTTTTAATATAAAATAGAAAGCAAAATAAAACCCCTTAAGTCAGAAACAACAGAAAAATCTGTTAAATACATCTTAAAGATCACTCCAGAGACCCTTTTGAAAGAGGATACCCTCCTGCTCGTAAAGTCCTACACTACAAACATAAGCAAAATTCTAGAATACACTGTAACAATGCAATCAGCTAAGAGACCCTCTCTCCAAACTGAAAGAAGATCCTACAAAAGATCGTATCTCAAAGTACACCAGAATGTTCACACTAGGGTAATGCCTTCTTTGCTTCCTGGGTACCAAGTGTAAGGGGCACAGATCAGATTTACAAAGAAGTAACAATTGCAATTTAAATATACTTTCAATGTGCTTTGAGTGCTTCAAACATACTAGTGCTAGCAACTTGTCCTAAATGCTCAAACACTGGCATAAAGCAGATTTTAATTTTTATTTTAAACTTGAATGCTTCTGTACTTCTACGTTTCTATAAATTCTTCATCTGTCAAATGGGGAAGATCACACCTAATTTCATAAAGGGATTGGGAAGAAAGACTTAACTGATGTTTGTGAGGCATTCAGATAAGATAACATTACCACACATTCTAAAAGAAAAAAAATTAATACTTTTGTGATCATTGAAGTGTCTGAATGGCAGGTGGAGAAATAAGGTACACAAAGAATAAGGAAGATGAAAAGAAATACTGAACAATTGAATTGAGACGTTAGCAAAACAGTATATGATCATGTAATTAAAGACAATAATGTCTACAAACAAGGAGGAAAAATTAAGATTGTAGGAAAAGCCTTAATTGTTGCCATTTCCTCAGTTCTGAGGGACCGATAGGACTTAAACTTTTGCATGCAGTTTCTTACTGAAAGTGCCCTCAATCTGGAACACAGTGAAAAGAACTAAGTACTGAAACAAGGATTAAAAATCTGAAGCACCTAAAATTCAGTAGGAAATTTAGTAACAGTGCTCTAATAACGCTCTTTAAGCTATTTAAGAAAAAAAGTTTTGTAGCCATTTGGACGTACTTTGATGTGGAAACGAGAATGCTTATTGTTGGCAGCTGAGTACACATCCTAAACAACTTTTTCTCCGCAATATGAAGACCAGCACTTCCCCTCCTCTGGAGGAAATGAAAGATGCTACTGGCTGTGTTACCCATGTTAAGGTGCCTGTCACACTTCTCTGCCCAGTAACCCTGGTCTGACCAAGGAGGATTCATAGCACAATATGCAATCTTTTATTTTGTTGAATGAGACTGAAATGGTCTCCTGAAGTTCTGCAATACAGTGATGTCAGTGAAATATGCTGAAAAAATATGGCACTCGGGGACGGTGTTGGCCAACAGAACATCTCAAACAGACAGCTGCAGATCTGACACCAAAATGACTTTCAGTTATGAATGCCATGGTTAATTAGGTCACTCCTATTTTAGGGAAAACAGGACTATGCTTCCTTGTGAGATGTTACAGAACCTCCCCTTCTTCTATTTATGACTTATTAAAGTCTTAACAGTTACAGTCCTGTTTGTTGATACCTGCTTCCGTTACTGCTTCTTAGCTGACACCAAATGGCACCAGGCATCTATATTTTTTTTTTTTTCAGTATACTTTATGGCATTAGGCTTCAGCTAAAACTGGCACCAATCCCTGAAGTATTACCTTTGTGTAACAAGGACCAGTCAGTGTGAACTTTGGCCTTGCGTGACACTGACCTCTGCAGTACCTGACTGGGAGGCTGTGCAATTCTTTGGGCTCAAGGTTAGCTTTATCATTTGCTTCAATGAATGAAGCTGTGGTCAAATGTCCAGGTGGAAAAGGTCCGAGCACCTAGTTTGAATATTAGCAATACAAGACAGAACAGGATAGCTAAGACCTCAAACAAACAAAAACCTTCAAAAAAACATCTTTGAGTACTTATCCCTGTAGCAGAGTGTTTCTATGGGAAACAGAGCAGACACCCCCATGTCCCACCTTACTGCCACAAACATTTAGGAGCGAAGGAACATGACTTTCGGGCACTCACAGGTGCTCCCAGATGCAAGGGCTGTACGTGTAGCTCTCATAGACAATATTATTTTTAAAAGATCTCACATGTGTACCTAAACCAAAATTAAGGTGACCTTAACGCATCAGAAGCCAAAAACTAGCAGAGAATACAGAAAAACAGATGACACGTTTACCATGTTGTTTATGTTTTATGAAGACTTAACAGCAAGCTACATGTTTAAGGCCTAATAAATATGCAAAATGAATGGTTTTTCTTCAATCTTCTGGAACACAAAATTCCAGTAATTCCCAGAGAGAATTTGCTAGTTACAAAATGCATTAAAAATGTAAATTCCCAAAAGGTCCCTGGTGCTGTATTCTCTCTCTCTGAGCTTAACTCCAGAGAACCAAAAAGCAGTAAACAATTGCAACAGCACTACTTCATATAAACCTGCAGGTTGTGTGTCTGTGGGGTAAGAATGAAGAAAGGAACTCTGAAAAAACATAGTTGAGAAAAAGGGATGTGCTCTATCTTGAACAAAGGCACAGTGAGGAAAAGATGCCCTCAGAGAGCTTTCCTGAGCAAAAGGGCCTAGAGATACAGTGGTATGTCTCACAGTTAACTCTGAAAATATTAAGGAGGCAAAATAATCTGGTCCAGAAAAAAACACTCTTGTGGCAGAATGCTGATGAGCTGGACTCTTAACTTTTACTGCCAAAAAGCATCTCAGGTAATACTAGTTGACAGCTAGTTAGTACATGGGAGTGTGCCAGGTACTCTCTCCTTTCTGTACTTTTTTTTTTTAAAAAAAAAAAAAAAACCCAAACCCATTTTCTAATTTTATACTTGAGAATTTAACCTTTTACTTTGCTGGAGCATACAAACCCTAGCTGCAGACAAACACTTTAACCAAGGTTACAAAGTTGGAATTGATTGAATTAAACTTTGTATTGCCAGTTATCTATAAATCTATTACAGTATTATTGAGCAGTCCTGACCAAGGCTGAGTCAGTCAGCTATGCTAGCTCTATCACACTCAGTGACAGGGGCTGTATTTTTTTTTATCACTATGTTCTTGGGTTTGTTTTTCCTTTAAAGCTTATCTTTGAGATAAAAATGCAATCTGGTTATCACCTAGAGTCCAAAGTGGCATATTAATTAACCGAAAGTAACCGAGAAAAATTATAACATGCACTTAAATGATTTTAAAATATACACTGTTGTCATACGTAACTTTGATTTTGCATCATGTCCCATGATTTCATTAGCAACACGTTGTATATTAAGCATGTTTATATACTGTTCTTCCTACACAGTGGGTATCATGAGACCCTATAAAGAATGTCAGATTTACCATGCATTTAAAACGTTGTTTTAAAAATAGCATTTTTGTGTCACTTTTCATGTAATTGGGAAATCCAAAGACACATCAAGAATCACTGCAACTACACAGTTCTTTCCTTTTAGATGCATATTGCTGCTATCTTGATGCATTTCAAATGGAATTAAATTATTGGAAAATAAAATATTTTAATATGCAAATAATCTTGGAAAAAGTGAACTTCATGATAGAGAAGTTTAGGAAATAGCTGCAGATAACAAAAGTAATTTTCTCTTTAATGCCTAAATTACTCATAGTAGTCGAACTAAAAGAAGCTACACTTGTTTGAAATGCCCTTGAACAGATTAAGATTCTAAAAGCCTGTCTCTTTTGTTTAAAAACAGAAAATTAATAACTTCCTGTATGATTTAATCAACATGTACCAGTATCTTCTTTTGCAAGACATAATTATTGTCTAAAAATAACAAACCTAGTACACCACATAGTTATTTTGAGATATACAGATATACTGAGTATGAGATTACATTATAAATTCCAAAAGCAATGTGCTTTACAAATTTTAATGATTTCTAGGGCTGCTCTTGATGTAACAAATTCAGAACTGATGCCTACATTAACAGGATATTACAGGTAATGTGCAAGTTCAAAGACTGCAGGGGATTCTTGAAATTGCTTTATTCTTTTACATTATTCATGTATTTCTTTGGATCAGGCAACTATGGGTTTACTGCCTTATGCAATCTAACTAAACTCTACAAAAACATGATGGCAGTAATAATCTAATCCTTTGGCTTTCTTTTACAAGCATGCAAAAAGATGAAATTTGCCATGGTATTTTAGGGTTCGTTGAGATTAACTGCGGTGCAATTCAATAACACTGCCTTTCATCTTAAGAGCAGGGATCTGTATAATCATGCGAGATCTAGACTGGTACAATCCATCATCTTAAAGCGCTGTTAGAAAAACCTCCTTTAACAGCAGTAACTGGGTCCACAAAGAAGTTAAGTGGTGTACAAATAACCCACGTATCGGCTGTCAGACCAGAGCGGAATGTTTCTCAGTCATTCTAGCAAAAAACTCTGTGTGAAACAAATGAATCTGTATGAAATGCTGCGTCGGGAAACTCTCTCTGTGATACCTCTTCCAAACAAAGAAAAATACACAAATCTTGGGTTGATTTTAGCAGGCCCATACCTATGATATCGATGAAGACTATACGCGGTATTTCTACTGACGCGATGTTATACACCAGTATATATAAGGCAACGTTCTAACCTTTGTCTAGTTTGCCACAGATATTTTCTAGAAAATTCATTCACCACAAATATAGGGACATGCAGAAAAACTTCAAAATTAATCAGAAAAAATAAAAGGTCCGTTCCCCAAACTAAAGGTCTTTCCTGGAATTCAGAGATTAAGCCAAATATCACTATGTGGAATAATTCTGTTCACTCTGTTTAAGGTAAAATGTAAAAAGCCTGTGAACTCAAGTCATGAATGTTACAATCTCAGTACCTTTCCCGTTTAAATAAAAAGTTTTGAAGGAGAAAAACAAAAATGAAAACAAACAAACAAACAAAAAAAACACACACACAAAACAAAACAAAACAAAACAAAACAAAACAAAAAAAAAACACCTAAACCACCCCCACACCAAACCTCGATATCGCTTCCTAGAGTTTCTGCTAGTCAACAACTAAACGAGAGCAGAGGGTGCAGAAATTAGGAAATTACTGCCAAGAAATCTTCACATCTTTGCTTCAGTATTATTTTAGTGAGATCTTGAAGAGAGTTAGAAGTGATTAATTCAAATTTTGCCTCTAGGTAAACTACAGAGCCAGAACTTTGAGATGTAACAATGCTCTACTGGCTTAAAGTCTACCAATGGAAAATAACCCCAACTAATAAACTGAAAACCAAAGCTGAAGTTATTTAGAGGCAAAAAGGGGATTATGAGTATATTCTACAATTAATTCAGCAGTGCTGGTGGTTCTGGAATACCTGACTATGAACAGCACCTGGAGAACTACCACACACCTGGTTTTTCTGAGCTCTCATGACATCGACTTCATACTCGGCGTACTGTAAATCCTGTGCAGGGTCCTTGGTATCTTGTAAATCACAGAAACTCTAAAAGAAGAAATTATAATATCCCAAATGATAAAGTTTATCTTCTGTTAACAAGAAAATGCCACACTGTAGATCTAATGGAATTATTTGCTTTTAATACAAATGTATTAGAATCTTGCATTTATGGAAGAATTTTGTGCTATAAGATACAGATTATATAAAAATAATCTTACATTGGTAAAATGATGAAAAAGTAATAGTGCAGTTAGATCTTAAAGGAAAGAAAATATTCTTATTTGGAAGTTGTTTATTTTTCTCTCCGCAAAAATAAAATATCCTTTCTGGCTCATGACATTCGGGCATAATTAAGGTTGCTCTTGCTAGAGCACTTAGTACTCAAGACAATAATTCACTATCTGTTTGCCAAATACCCAAACTCTCATTTACTAACCTTGAGGGAGCTATAGCATTAACTCCACAGACACAAATACACTAATAGAAAGAATCATTACTAAATAAGTAATTTAAAAAAAAAAAAAAAAATGTTGTCCTGCACATTTCTCCTTACTCGTAACAAATGGAAAGCAGCAAGAAGGCAATTGTACAAGCGATGGCATAAAATAAAGCAGAATTATACTTATTAGATGAAGCAATGCAGAAAGAAATTTACAACGCATGAAAACAGCTTTAAAGTTTAAAGCCTATTTTGGAACCAAACCAGAAGACTGGGTATCTACTTGACAATCTTCATTAAATCTCTTTTAATTGGACCGATACCTTAGAACACTGATGGAGCTTGCAAGATGAGAAACGTATTCATTTCTCTAGTTGTTTCAGAGGGAGTTCAGGAGTTGGTGGGTGGGGAATGTTTGTGGTTTAAAAGGCTGTGAGGGGAAAGTAACAGTTCTGTATCGTTTCTGGAAAGTAAGGTTTAGTCTTTATCATGTTGGGGCATAACGTACTGAGAACAGCATCTTAGTGATAATTTATTTTGGTTACAAACCACCTGAAATAATTTGTAGGCTTTGATATGTAGCAGTCGAGTGCAAAAGGGTGAATTCAGACTCCTCGTCACCAAGAATGGAGATCCATAGACTGAAGACTACAAAAAGGAGAAAGCAGCAGCCTGTATTTTCTCAGGTCAAACAGAAAATAATTTTGATTTCCCAATAAGAGCAATTCCTTTTATTGAAAAGTAGTGTTAGGGGGTTTGCCTCTTTGGGACCAGAAACTTCTGAAATGTACATATTTATCATGACATAGGTGCCAAGGGATTCCCATTACCTTGCAAATCCAAACACTTCCCATAGCAAAATGACAGACTTTGGCAACGAACTCATGACTGGCCGCATTCACAGCCTCCTGCCCTGGGAGAACAAGGATCAGCAGCTTGCTGCAGCCAGGAAGAGCTCTCCTCTTGTCATTTGGTTTAGGTATCAGGGATATGTCACATTTAAAATTCCAAAATCATTGAGTATAGCTTGTCTCTCAATATAAGGAAAGACAATGTTGTAACTTTGGAAAACACAGAGGGTTACGTCAGTAGTTTCATTACTAAATTTAGGAAGGTGACTGAAGATGTAGAAGCTAATAATCAAAGCACCACTACATACGTATCTGGATCTTCTAAAAATGTATGCACTAAAGAGGTTGGAAGAAACAGAACTGCCAAGTGAGACTGAAATTCTAGTCACTGGACTTATAAGACAAAAATTAATAGTGATATTACTACTATTCTATGAGAAAAGAAACTGTGCAGCAAACACATCGATACCTACCTTGGGAGGAAAGGTCTTCTCAAATATTTTTTTCCACAGTTCCAAAGGTGTGTTTGCACGCATCTTTCCAATATCGCTATCAGAGGCAGGTGGTGGTCCTAAGGGTTACAGCACAGCACAAAGTGATACAAGTATGTTGTCATAGCAACAGAAATTATCAAATAATTTTGGATAACGTTCCATCTAATTTAGTATTTTATCTTCTACAGTGACAAGCTGCAACAAGTTTGAAAAAACATTGATCTCCTACCATGAAACGGGCTGAGTGGTATTGTATATTATATTTTCTTTCAGATCTAAGCTTGCTGGTACTTTACTACTTGAAGTAGTCCCAATACTTCATTAAACTATCTAACAAACCTGCACAAGTAATTCTTAATAACATAAATATTGAATCATAATTTTAAACTTTCAAAGCCACTTCCTTCAACAATCTGTTAAAACAGATGCTGATGTGCTATAATTTCACTTTATGTTTTGTTTGCTTAAAATTTTCTCGTTTTCAAAAACAAGTAAGCAACAAACAGAATGGACAGGAAATGTCCTAACCTATTTGGCTCAGCGAATCCAGGCCTGCTGGTACAAATAGAGGTTTGCTGTGATCCACCGATATAGACTTGCTAAATAGAAAAAATAAAATGTATCAAGTGAACATTTAGCAATCAATGAAAAATGGCATTATTCTATCCAAGACTACACTCTTACTGGGCTTTGCATACAAATACATGTAAATAAAAATCTACTCCATTCTGGTGCTGACTGTTTCTAAGTCATCAGTTTTGGGATCAGAACCAAGGAGTTATCACTGTCCTGTGCAGAGATAGGCAGCGGAGACACAGGAGTCAACCTTGAACAAGAATCTTTCAGAGATGATATTTAAGAAAAAAAAAAATGTTTTGGTGATGAAAATATTTTAAGTACTTTTAGACTCTACACAAGATATTTAATAGTTGGACAATAATTATGTTACCTTTTATCACAGCCAAATGCCAAGTGATTAATGAGAGCACGGGCTTTCAGCAGGAGAGCCTCAGATTTACTAGTAAACTAAATGAATCAGAAAAAAATATACATTATGATCTTCCATCACAGAAATATTACATTATGTCATCTATATAGAGGATTTCAGCTAGAGCCTAGCTAATTCCTGACCTCAGTAAATTTGGTATATCTTCACGGAATTTTTTAGAATAAAAATCTCCCCCTCCAAAACATGAATGTGTTTGTCAGTGAATATATGTATCAAGAAAGATTTTTGTATCGTAACAGATTCATGTCTTTGAGAAATAAGCCAAATCCGCACTGAGGGAAATTAAGTTTCCCCCCACACATTTCCATGGCAATCAGGATTTAGCAGCCAAAGAGTTTTAGGCTCCTAGTTTTTCATTTTTAATTACAATAATGCTTAAATAGTGGTTTGAGGTTTTTTTGTTTTGGTTTTTTTTTTAATTAAGGCATCTGTATTCTCAGTTACAGAAGGTGAATCATCATGTCAAAGTATCGAGGCTGTACAATTTTACATGGATGCAAAAGGACTCGTGATTATAACAATTTAAAGCAAACGTAAGTTGTTTGGTAATCAAAATAAGATACTATTTAATAATATTTATTACATAAATGAGGGTTGATACAATTAGAACCATGTGATGTAGAGAGAACCCAAGAGGCAGCTTTTTTGGGCTGTGAACCTGAGAATGCATGTTTCTGCCTTTAATCAGAAGATGATCTGCCAAACTCAAAGCAATTTATATACCCACATAAATACTTCACTGTCCTCATGATTGGCAGTTCCTACTCATTACTGTAAAAAAATGCCAGCCTTTATTCTTCCCCACTGTAAGTGTGGTAATCTGGTGTACTTAAACTACTGTGAAGATGAGCCCTTGGATCTAAGTTTTTAAATCTACTAAATCCAGGTCACTAGACCTAAATTCATGCTTCTACCAAAAAGGCAGTTCCCTAATTCTATCTAGGGCAATCACTTTTGACTGTCCTCCTTCTTTGTACAAAAAAAAATTTGCCAGACACACAGTGAACTGAATGTGGGAACTGAGTGGGCCAACAGGTAACTATTTTTATTTAGTTTTTGCTGATACTGGGAATTATGTAGTTTGTTTGTTCACAAGGTATATCCATTCATCCCCTGCCAATACCTGTAACCCAGCTGACAAGTTAGCTCATGAAGAAAGCGACTGTAAAACTAATTAAAACCCATTTCCTCCAGGAATTTTACATTTCTATTTTTTTAAACAATATTCTTTTGTAACACAAATATTGTTCATCATCTCTATCCTTAGTTAGAAAGTGAATATACACACCACTAATGATGCTCCATAATAATGTGAAACAAATCGAAGTGTCTTGCTTATTACTTTCCTCATTTCAGAGTCAAACTCCTGAAAAAAAAGGATGTTGGAACATATACATAAGAAACAAAAACCAAAATATTACAACTAGAATTCTTCATTTTTTGTATAAGCTGCAATGAACTTAGGCTACAATATATGAGGCTTTCAGCTGTCAGCATAATTATATCTTAAGACAGAATCAGTAACAGCCTACTCTGAAATGTCACAATTTCTCTTTTGTTTCTTTTTTACAGATGGAGCCTAATTCGGGAAATACATTAGTCCAGAAAAAGTTTCTTAATTGGGAATGTGTATTCAATTTTCAATTAACTTGTTTCATTTTGGTTTAAATTTTTAGAAGTAGAAATATTGCTTACTAGAGGAATAAGGATTTCTTTTCTTTTTGTGAAAATATTTACCTTTCAGTAAACCTTTGGGTATACGCTCTCTGAACTCTAATGCCTGAAAGATTTGAAAGGTGCATAAAAATACCTTCTCATCAATGTTTCTTTAATATAACATCATACAGATGGCCTTCCCTGGATAAGGTGGATGAAAACCTGGTCCCAGTGAAGCCTGAAGGAGTCTGTCCATAGACCTCAAAGGAATTAGGCTGTTATTCTGTGCTCATTGCACGAGAGTCACTGATTTTTAAAGAAGTCGTGGCTCAGCATAAAGCCTTGTTATGAAAGAAAGCACAGTACCTTATTAATAAAGAATTAAGTAACTAAGAATTAATTAAATTAAGTAACTAAGAGTCAGCCAAGTATCAGTGCACTATGTAGTCATCCAGAGAGGCACAGGCTGCCACCATGGCAGCTAAAAATCAAACATATTGTTCTAGTTTCTCACGATCAAGTGCTGCTTGAAAAACGACTAAACATTTGCTTGGATTTTTAATGTCCTAGGAAAGAATCCAGCAGTACTATGACATTTCTTTCCTCTCCCCCCTAAAAGATACAATTAAGTTTTTGTAGACGAGTAAGAAGCACTTTGCAAAAAAGTTCCAGACTGAAATGATAGTTTACTGATCATGCTGCCACAGCTATCAAAAAATCTGACCAACTGACTTGAGATGTCCCCCTCTCACTGCCATAAACTTACAGCTGCTGTCAGAAGGGATGCATGTAGCAGGGTTTGTCTCGTTATAAAAGACAGACATCAATGTCATGTTTTCTTGCTTTCATCGCTGGTCTGCAGCAACTTATATCTCAACATTTTCCAATCACATCTCAAAAATCATCAGTTTGGGAGTGTTTTGTGAAGGAATGCCAGTATGCCCTCCATAATGCTACTGGATGGAAAGGTTTCTTTTTGGTAGAAGGTTGACTGGCTATACTTTTGTTCAAATGTTTACTATTAGATTACCAAGATTTTAGTATATAGAATCTCTACCAGGAATCTTTTAATTGTTAAGAAAAAATAATTAAGTATTACTTACATGAAAAATATCGTATTTGCTTCCAATTATCACCAGGGGTATTGGAAAAGGATCAATTAACTCATAATCCTGTTAAACAGATACATGACAGTTAAGCAATATAAGGAAATTATAGAAGATTTCAACTGAAGGGGTTTCAAGTGAAAGGGGTTAAAATTTAGTCACAGGCGACAGGCTCTGTTTTTTCAAAACCTTAAGTTAGATGGATATACTTTAATGCAATATTATCCTGGTTTTGACTGGGATAGAGTTAAATTTCTCCCCGACAGCTGTCATAGTGCTGTGTTTCAGATTTCGGATGAGAATACCATGCCGTATTCTACAGTTTTCTCATTTTCTTCATAAATGGTCAGGAAATAATCCCTCTGAGCAGTCAGAACACTAACTGGCATAAAAGGGTTCTTGCACTATACACTCCAGCTCCAACATTAGATGGGAAGGGAAGGGAGGAAAAACCTCATATATCCACAGAACAACCGCCAGACTGGATTAGTAGCACTGGCTTTTTAGCACATTTCCCCTCCTTGCATCATATCTAAAGTAATACAGACAAAAGCTCAAGAAAATTAAGCTGAATGATTTGCTTGTGTCACACATTTCTCCTCTGCACATCACATTTTTCACACTCTTAAAAAATATTTAATGTGATTTTCACATATTTGATATCAGCAGAAAGAGGAAGCGTCACCTAACCACCATGAAAATGCAAATCAATACCAATGGATAAAAATGGCTCTGGGGCTGTAGATTTAACTGTTAGATAGCTAACTTCTGATAAAAGTTTTACTAAGTACATTTCAGTAATTCTCAAGTTATTGGGAAGGTTTTCCTCTAGTCCATATGAAATGAGACAATCCCCCTGTGTTCACGCAATTACTTAGTCAAGCTGCTTCGGTTGCAGCGGAGTGGAAAAGAGAAGTGTTGTAGCAGAGTTTGACTTAACCAGTATTAGAAGGGAACAGTTATTTCACATACAGGTTAAATGACAGTCAGTATATTAGCAGGAAGCTGCACATACAGAAAATCCTCTACTTTGAGATGAAAAAAATGGCTTCACTCATACTCTGTGAAGGTGAAAGCTTTGAGCAAGATCGTAACTTAAAACCGGGTGTATAGAATACAGAACTGAAAAAATCAGTTTTAGTTTCTTAACTAAAATAATTCAGGATAACATCAGAAACATTAAAACTGGCATACTGAACCCTATTCATCTTTTGACTATGGAATTAAGTTTTTACTATGGACTACTTGAGGTGCATCCAGCCTTTTTAAACAAAGTCTGCAAACTGATATACTCATGCTTTAACATCATAGCCAGTAATTCTTTATCCAGATCAATGGAATATATTGAATCCCTAAAAAAAAAAACAAACCCAAAACAAAACAAAAAAAACCCAACCTCATCAATTCCTGTTTATCATACAAATATGTTTAGCTATGGAGAGAAATAAAAATCTACATAACCTGTCACTGATTATAAAAGATAGTATTTCCTCTCACAAAACTGATGTAATTTTTTCTTCAGCAATGATGAAAGTAAAAAGAGAACCAAGGAGTAACATAACATTTTGTTTGCATCCTTTCTGGTTTTGATAATGAAAGCTGAATAGAAATTCTAGTTTAGAAGGTATAACTGTGTTCCCTACAGGGCAAGTATAACGAGCCTTCCTGTCTTAACAATTAATGGCATTATTCTTTTTACTTATTGAGAAAAGCTTGCAGTTTTCTGATATGTAAGCCCTACATGTAAACTTGACACTGTGGTCATGATTTATTGCCAAGTGGGCTTGTAGGCATTTTCTTTTTGTGAATTACCTTCTCAAAGTAAAAAACAAAATCATAATCCAGCAGATCTCAAACCCTATACTCTAAATCTACCAAGTGTTACATGTGTTGCTTTCTCTTAAATTCTGCTTTTAAATTTTTGAACTACAGCATTATTTGCTGTATTGCGGCATTTTACAGAAGTTACAGTAACTAGATTTAAGTGCCAAGTCTTTGGATTGTTGAATACTTATTTATGCATTATATACACACAACATTTGTAGAGGTTTAACGCACAATGACTTTTCATTTCTATTGTGCATAATCTAGTTTAGCTTTGCCAGAGATTTAGTTAGCAATTATGTTTAAAGGACTGATGTTAACATTTCTGAAACTTTGTAATTTAATTAGTTGTCAGATTATCAAAAGGTATTGAGTTTGTGATAGACATTTAAATAAATGCAAAGTATACAGTCATGTTGATGGCTGTTATAACTATATTCTTTGCTTAAATTTGTACCTTCAGCTAGTCTCTTGCTAGATGACTTTTGTACATTCTAGTTTTCATCTTCATTTTAAAAAGATGAGGGGGGGAAAAAAGCAAACTGCTACTCTAAAACTATTTCTTTTGATTGGTGTAACATGCCATAACAATCACATTAGATATCTAACAAAAAGATATAAGAAACCTTCTTTCCTTGTTTCTGCTCTTATTGAATTTTTATTAAATTGCTATAATTTTCCAGTGAACAGGTTCATCTACATCAAATGGATTTTCAGTCATGCATAAAAATCTAAAAGAGTTGTTTATGATTTTCAAAAGCATTATCTTTAACTGTATAGAGGCCTGTGACATCTGGAGAAAATATTAGAAGTAACTTACTGGATGATCCCTCTGCAGACTCTTCTGTATCCTCTGTTTAATTTCAGTAGCTACTTCAGGATTTGTCTTTTCAAGTTTGGTTAAAATTTTGTTCACGTGGTTCCTGGTGACCTGCAAAAGCTTCTCCATAGTAGTCCAGAGTTCATTAGGTCTGGAGAGATCCAGTACAAGAACTACAGCGAATGACCTATTAAAAAGGCATTATTTGGTCAGATCTTTAGCACATGAGACAATCGACATTTTCTTATACAACCATACTTGTAGTACAAATGCTGAAATCAACAAATGTGAAAATACAAATGCTAAGATAGAATTAAATGTGACAGCAAAAGAAGATGGCTTTAAGGAATACTCTCAGCTCTGAAGAAACCCTTCCCATGTCTCTCGTTCAGAACTATTACTTTGGCAACTTTCCGCTGGAGATTTTGGACAGACTGTGGACATCAAACTTTGTTTCTGGAGACTTTGTTTCAAAGCAGTAAAATATGCAAATATCCTGAGCCCATTTAGCTCCTTCTTTCTTTATTACTGGGCACTTCTACAATTATGTACCCCTGCCATCTTATAACTTTACAATCCCTGATGAAGCAATGTTAGCAAATGGTTAGGATCTTTTCTAATGTTAATGTATTAGAAAGTTCTATACCTTCATTCTTCTTTTGTAATATGAAATGGAAAAAAAATGGTTAAGGTTGATATTCTGTGCCATGGGCTGTGCCAATGAGCTGGAACCTCAAATGGGTGTATAAGAAAGTCTTCTGAAAGAATAATGGAAGTGAGAGTACTTAACACATACTTAGCAATTACCAGGTTTTAAAGGTGGATTATGATGAGATATGTTTTACACAAAATCCTCTCCCTTCCAAAACCCTGCCTCCCAAAACTCTAACTGCATTGAAGTGCAACTGTAAAGAACATTGCAAAAGCAGCCATTTGAATGGATGCAGTCACTCCTTCATATTCCATCTTGACTTGAAAAAAGGGATTCCAGAACAGAGTGGTATTAGAAAGACAACAAAGCAAAGGGAACGTCCAATTTCACTTCAAAATGTCGTGGTGAAAAAAATACGGTGAAAAGTCTTAGTGAAAGATATAGTTCATGGAACTTTTAAATAAGCAAATTGCTTGACTACAGACAGATGAGAAAACCAGTGAAAAGCACTTGCACTTAAGTTGAAATGATAGGATTTTTGACTAGCATGTTAAAATACTGCCTTATGAACAGAAGTGTTCTTACAGAGCAATGTTGCTGTCCCATCAGAGAATCTTAGGGTCATCCAAATCAGAAGATTCCTTATCAGTAAAAAGGGGAGAAAAGACTGATGGAGGTGAAGCTCAGTTAAGTTCATTTAGACAATAGCTGAAAAATTATAGTTGATTTCCACCCCGCCCCCCAAGCTCTTATAGAAGCAAAAAGCTTCAAATGCCAGAGGTGGGGGTTTTGTTATTCCTTCTTAGCCTCTCACTAAATAATGGCAATATCTCAATAGCCAAAGCAGTAGCAAATGTACATGATAAAAACTGTATCCCTCCTTTTTCAATTTCTTTTTTTCCACAGAAGTTAAAGCTCACTACCAAAGAAATAAAGCAATGCATCATAACATAAAACCTATCTTTTGATCCTTTTCTACTTTCAACTCCACCTTCCCTACCAGAAAAAAAAAACATAAAACACACCCTCTATCATCCTCTCATTTCTTCATGCATTTCTTTTTCCTATGCTATTCCATCACTTTTATAGATTTTTCTCACTACATTCTCTTAATTATGTCTAAATTCCTGTTTCCTTTTGTCTTCAAATCATTTCAATAGTTTTAGTTCCTCTCAGAAACATCATCTCTCTTGTATGATCTTCTTCTCATCAGATGGTCACTTCACGTCCCAAAAAATCCAGAGATTTTTTTCAGTTTTTTTGTCTTTTCACCCTAAAATACTGCCCTCACAGAGACAGCATCTATGTTTGCACTATATTTGCATACAGAAGTGGGAAGCACCATTTTATTTTTCGTATGCTCCCAAGTTGCTTTTTTTGTTCTTTCAGTAAGCATGAAGATACTATGTCTTCTCTTTTTCTGTATTCCTTGTTCTACCTACTTAAGGCCAACCTGTTTCCTTCGTGTTAACACCTTCTCTTGTTGGAGATTGTCAAGAACTTGGCTTATTAGAAGAGAACCATGAAAACTATGAAAAGGAAGGTCAAGGCAAAGTATCAGTGGTATTACAATGACTTTTTAAGAAAAAAAAAAATCGTAAATGTTCTATCTTCTATTTTGAAAGAGTTTTCCACAATAAAAGGTCTAGAGATACAGTTATGTTTGAAGGAAAGCTGAAATTAACTTCAGAATTGTGATATTAGTCACTTACCTTATGTTGTTGCTAGTGATTGGTATTCGAATCAGTTCCAGTAATGAAGTTCCACCACCTAGTTCCCAAAAATGAGCTATATCTTTAGGCTGTAAAAGAGTCTGTTAGAAACGTGTACTTCCAGGCAACACCAAGAAAAGATCTTTATCTGGTAAACTGTTTCTCATGCATGTGACTCAGAAGAACATATATTATTTCACTAGTATTTTCTGAAAAACAAAACCAAATAAAAAACCTCCCCATGTTCAAGAAATCCCATGCAACACTTAAAGACTCCTGGCATGCCTATAACTGTCTTGATAAATGACTATGGTAAAGTGAAAAAGTCAGGAAGCAGCATGATTAATGATAAACAAGAAAAATCATGTTCTCTTCCCTTTTTGTTTATTGCAGTTCAAGACTAAGGCTTTTTACGTTTGCAACTGGAGAAGTAATGAATCTCTACCTTTGTATTTAGTTTCTGGGAAAAGTTTTAAGTGATTTTTATCTTTCAGATTTTCCACTCCCTGCTTTGGTAATAGAAACAGCAGTTAACTGCAGCAGTAGTTACTGCTGCTGCTGGGCAGTGGTGTGCTGCAATAGGAATGGGTTCAATATTTCTGTTAGCATAATCTGCAGTGCAAAATTTAGTGATGTGGACACATAACCCAAAAATTTAATTATGATTTCACATCCTCTGAGATGACTGCTTCTCTCACAAAACTGGCTGTAAAGTATCTTCACCAGTTTGTAGTAATTTTGCATTTAAAGACAAAGCTAAAGGCATACATACTATGTTACAATGTGAAACCAAGAACACTCAAACACAACAAAGAAAGTAGTTTTTAATAGATGAATCTTGACTGCTTTGTGTTATCTCTGATCTACTGTGCTTTAGTGAGAGGGAAAAACATATTACAGATTCAAATTAAAAATAAAGCTAATTTAAATAAAATTATAATAAAAATTATTTTTGTTTCACAAACAATACGCTAAAAAAATAAGATTTTTATACATAAAAATAAAACACATTTTTATGTGTGTGTATACACATATATAAAGATATAGTAAACTACACTTCCCAGATACTTACTGCATTGTGTCTCCTTGCCTTTCTTCCAAAAGTATATTCCAAGGCTAACGTTGGCTTTGCAATCTCTTCCCTATGCAAGGAAAAAAATAATTTTGTCAAGATCCTCTAAATATGGAAAGGTAATTCTACACTTACTAAATTGTATTTATCAGTCAGTTGAGAATCTGGTTTAGAAACAGCAGTGCAGAGAGGACACTTTAAAACAACAGGCCTCAGCTGCTGAAGACAGGAGAAGCACCAATCTGGATAGGTGGGCATTTAAGCTCTCTAATACTGGAGAAGAACTGAAGGGGTCCAGGGACAGGTAATAATGAAGGGAAATAAGTTTATCCATAAATGATCAACTGGTCACAGAATACAACATCTTTATACCTATATTATGAATTATCACACAATTTAACTATTTATGTAAGATTCTAATCCACAGATGAAAACTACTTTTAAAAATTTAACACGTACCTGTCAAGACATCTCAGTATAATAGTGGTCTTTCCCTGGAAATTAAAAACAAAGAACCCTACTGTACTGTCATTAAAGCATAAAAGTTGTATCATGAAATGAAACTCACTCATTTATCATTACAATATTAAAGTCCTAGAAAAGTGTAAACTCACATAATTGTTTGTAGCTTTATAGTGGAAACTTAACTGCCAACTTTCTGTCAGAATCAAGTTACACTACCGTTATTATAATTATGAACTAATAGAGATGGCAAATACAGTAATATTAATAGTGTGCTTAAAATTAGTCATTACTGATCAACGTGAACAGCTCAAACTATTTAACATTTTTAATTATTAATAATCCATTTATGTAATACTTGGGTTCTGCTGGAATTAATTATTACTGATAACATAAAAAGAATGCTTAAAATACAAACAAACATGCAAAAAGTATGTCTTTACACTGCTGAAAGTCAGACACTGAGTACCATACCACAGTAGAGGAGCTAACACTTCTACAGCTTACTCCTGTGTCCTTTCCTATCTCAAAAATCAGTGAATTACAGGTAAACCTGAAAAGCCACTGTATTTTCTCTGAAAAAGGTATTTTTAAAATTGCTAAGAGAATGCACATATACCAATCCTTCTAAAATAAAAATTGTATTCTTAAATATGTGACTTAATTGGTCAGAGAGGCAAGTATTTCTTTATTTACTTTACAAATAAATGCTAACAGAAGAAAAATATGAAATTACTAGTGACCAGACTTTGTGGGCAATGAGTTAAAACAACCTTAGGCATTTGGAATCATGAGTTTGCAATCACTGATAAGGCATGTTCAAACAGGTCTGACATAACAGAGACACAATTCATAGCAGGATGTCAAGGCCTCTAGCTACAACAAAACTGGTATCAGTGCACTTAAATTGTACTGTTATCAGTTAAACCTTTACAAAGGGAAATTTGGCATGTCAAACAATTATTTCCATGAGGTGTTTTTTGTTTGTGTTTGGTTTTTTTTTGTTTGTTTGGTTGGTTGGGTTTTGTTTTTTTGTGTTTTTTTTCCAAAAAATAATGAAGCCAAACCTCAAAGAATTAGCACATCATTGATAACAATGGTTGAAGTTTCAACTCTCCAAACCATAAACTTGAACTTCTGAATTGTACTAATGTCTAACTGGTCCACACTCCAGAACGCCCACTCTGTGAAATCAGAACATGACATATTTTTGTCTTTAGAAAAATTAAGTAGACCTTAGTATCAGAAAATATCAGATATTTTCCCAATGTTTGAAAAACACAGAATTGTACAATATTTAGCGTTACCCCAGTTTTGCTTCCCATAAATAATACTGATTTTTCCCAAACTTCCACACGCTTGCCATCGTCATCAGGGTTTTCTCTCTTCTCCACTTCAGCTATAGCAAGATCCCATAAAGTATCACTAGTTAGGAAAACCAAAATAGGAGTGTTATTAGAGAAAAACAGTGAACCCTACACCGTAATTCCTGAAAATACCCACATGGATAAATGAAGGGTATCGTGGTTTATTATTATTTCAGATCACATTCCCTCTGCTTGTCGAAGTACTTCTAACAAAACCAGGTTAAGTAAAATAACTCCGGTAACCCCAACAGCTGTTTGTGAGGAAACACCTGTGTGGCGGGAGGCTTTCTTCTGCGTACGTTTAGGGGACCTTTCAAAGGTTTTCTAACGATGAAGGCTTCCCACGGGACCCTGCCGCTCAGGCTGGCAGTCTCGGGCGTGGGGAGCTCCCGGACGCCGGCACCGGTGAGGGGTCGGCGGGCTGGGGAGGGCTCAGGTCCTGCCCTCGGCGTCCCGGGGAAGCCACTGCTCGGGGCAACGAGGGCTGCCCCGTCCCCGGCTCCCCCCATGGGCACCTGCGGGGCGGCGGAAGTGGCTCGGGCCTCCCCCTTTCTACGGGCTCCCTAACAGGAGCAGCCGGCCCCTCGCACCGCCATCCTCGCTCGTTTTAGAGGACGGAGGCCGAAACGGCCCCTTTTAGGCCTTTCTCCCATCCCCCCCCCCACGCTGTCCTCCCCGCCCGCCGGCTCCTTCCCCCCACAGCAGCGGGGACAAAGCGCCCTCCCCGAGCCCGGGCAGGGCTCCCCATTACCTGGCCTTGGGCATCGCTCCTCGGGGCCCAGGCCTGGCTCCCCGTCGCCACGGGAACCGCGCAGGGCGCGCTGGGCGGTGTAGTTCCGCGGGGGGTGGCGGAGAGGACGGCGGCGGCTTCGTCCCGCCTCCCCGCCCGGCGCCGTGCTCGCCTCAGCGCGCCCTGCGGGCCGGAGCGGCCCCGCCGGTTCTCCGTGCTGCGGCGGGCCCCGCTGCCTCGGGGGCCACGGCGCCCCTGAGGTAAAGCCCCGCGGCCGCCCGCGGGAACCCGGAGTTGTTCGTGGGACCCGTAGCTGCCTCTGTTGTTTCGGGTGCTGAAAATGGCGCCCCGCCTTTTTAGCAGAGTGAGAGGGGCTGATGTGAGGGGGTGATGGAGTTGCTGGGTCCTTGGAGGACCTCGACTGTAGCCCTTGTGAGGAGACAAAATACTTCAGCTGTGGAGAAAGCCAGGGATGAATAAACAAGTCATAAATGGCAGGAGTCTTTTATTTCATCTCAGCCTTAAGCATTGGTACAGAGGCTTAATTGCACTTAAACATAAGCTCAAGCTCATGGGCCCCAAGGTAGCTTTGTTAAGAGCAGAGGGAGTGACAGAAGACCTGAGGTAGTTCCCACCCCCTGACAAGTGAACTGCATAAAAAAGTAAGTGTAATTATTTGGTAGCTACTTGGGCATACAAATCAACTATTCTAAATGTAACTAAAAGTAAGATGCTGTAACAAACAGAAGACGGGGCCTGGATTATTTCAAATAAGATCTATTAATCAAAGAATGTGTTAGGGTTGAATTAGAAAATACATTTCAAAGAATGCAGTAAGAGAGCAGGATGACACAGCAAATGAAAGGGATATAGGATGTAGGTGAACCCGACAAGTCAAAAGTGTCAGTGAAGTGACTTAAAATGCAGGACAGGAATTACAGTTGATCACCTGCAGCTGAAGAGGTGCTTTGTGTCTTGTGAGATTAGAGATGGAAGAAAGTAAGTAAAATCCTCTCTTAGCCATTTTATCAAAACCAGGAAGGTGGCCTCATTCACAATGATTAACTCAGAATTGATTTTAACTGTTCCTTCTTCCACTCCCCAAAATGGTTTATGTAGCCTCCTGCAGACCCTAAGTAATACCTGTTCTTTAAATAAGAGGTTTTTCTAAATTTAATTTACGTAATCTCTCAGTTTCGGTTCCAGAAGCCTTCATATGGTTATTTTCACCTGCCTTTATTTATGTCCAGGTTTTTACATCAATTTAGAGCATTTGTTAAGCCTCTATGGAAACCATGGTCTTGCTAATTAAAATGTATGTGTAGTGGTCTTTTGGTACTTAAAGGGGCCCTACGGAAAAGATGGGAAGGGAGTCTTTATCAGGGAGCATAGTGATGGGACAAGGGTTAATGATTTTAAACTGAAAGAGGGTAGATTTTGATTAGATGTAAGGAATAAATTCTTCACTGTGAGGGTGGTGAGACACTGGCACAGGTTTCCCAGAGCAGCTGTAGCTGCCCCCTCCCTGGAAGGGTTCAAGGCCAGGTTGGACGGAGCTTTGAGCAGCCTGGTCTGGTGGAAGGTGTCCCTGCCCATGGCAGGGGGGCTGGGACTAGACGGTATTCAAGGTCCCTTCTAACCCAAATCATTCTATGAAAATCCAGAAAGAAACTTCATTGTTTATTGTTATACTGTGGCAGGTCATGCTGATGCCTTTCTAAGTGCATTTCTTTCATCAATTTAATTTCAACTGAATGTTTCTGATGTCCTGATATGTAAAGCTAGTGCTGACCTATAATTAGCAGTTAAGAGGTGGTAAAAGCCCTGGGACAAAGCTGTTCTTGTTCTGCCAAAGATAGCAAAATTAAGGTAGGAATTGCTCCTGGCACTATGATCTAGGAATATATTACTGCAACATGAAGAGTGTAAGAATAAAAAACAAAGGATTTTTACAGTGATTTACTCACTGGCAGAGAGGTGGCAAATCTGGAAGATGCTGCAGTGCAAATCTGAGCTTTAAGCGCAGTGTAAGGGTGAACAATTAGTAAATTGTACTGAAGTCCAATCTGGAAATGAAATCTGAGTTTTCAGTATTTTAACCTCAGTTTCATTTCCTTTGTCCTAAGAAGCTGTAAAAAAAATACTTTTTTCTTCCTAATTCATTATTACTGAGTTACTAATCACCTTAGTTAAAATTAACTCAAACTAATGGATTGCACTAAGCTGTGTGGAATATTAAAGCTCTCCCTAAAGCTTTAAGTGGTGCATTCCTTTATGCAAGGATGAATGTTTTCCTTCAGGAAAAAATAAAAAATGAAACTTATAAAAACAGTGTTAGTCTGACAAGGAACTCCAACACCAAACACCTACCAGCCTTATTTTATAGGGAAATATATGCCTCTATTTTAAACTTAAATATATAAACCAAATTTAAATCTAAAATAAAACACTAATTTTGTGGATTGTATTCAAAACTAAAAGCTTTATCATTTGCCTGCTCTACTACAGGAGTAAATAGGTCTTGCATGTTTTAGAGATGAGAAGTTTGCTTACTAATACTGCTGCACAAAAATTGACAAGGCAAAGTGAAGTTCAATTAATATATTAATTTACACTGCATTCCAAATGCAGTTTTTCAAATCAGTGTGATTGTTTATACAGAGTTACAGTGATCTGAAAGTTGTTATCAAGCTCAGGTTCATCTATGTTTTATACTGCTTTTTGATATTGACCACTAGCTCAAAGCAAGCACAAAAGATGTTCTGAAGTTTATGATAGAAAGTGAAGTCTCCTTGCCTGTGCCGACACATTAGTCTCATCCTGAGAATATTTTTACAACCTAGGTTCTTCAGGCCTTGAGCACAGGAAGCTCTTCAGCATCATTCTCAGAGGTTGCTGCTTATTTGACAGCTCCCACCGTATCATCGCTGCCGAAGATCAGAAGGTGAGAAAGGTCTAAGTTCCTACCTGGGCTTTAGTCATGGGTTAGGTAGCACAGTACAAATTGTTTTGGTGGGTGACTCAAGGTTAAGACTGAGATGTGGATCACTCAGGAGGCTTGGGCTGGGTGGGGAAGGCAGAACAGATCATCTGCCCAGACTCTGAAATGTTCAGCTTTGCTGTCTTACATTGTGTGGTCTCCTCTCAGTAGCTCTAGAGCTAGATGAACATGGAGCAAGTCCCCCTGAGACTTGCCTAGCTGTGTTTGGAAGTGTGCTTGTACTTGCTGACTCTGTTAACTTGAAGGGCAGTGTCTGCTTGAGGAGGTTACTATCACTATGGAAACCTGACTCTTGCTCATCAGAACCCTGGAAGAAACTTCATTGTTTAATGTAGTGTTGTCACAGTAACTGTGATTCTGAATGCATTGATTTCCTAACAATTAAAACAGCAGTTCTTGTAATGGGACTGTATGGGATTAATGGTGACCTGTAATGAGCAGTTAGTGGTAGCAAGTCTGGAAAGTACTGCCAAAAAAAGGGAAACTAATGCCTGGATTGTTTCTGGCACTATGATGTAGGGATATACTGCAGCAGCAAGAGAACAGCCATCTCTAGAGTTATCTATCCAGAGGGAGGCAGAAAGGTCATACTCCATAGATTGTATACTGCTTTATAAAGCAGCTGTTTGTAAGGCTTTAAGTGTTAATGAAGACTGTTCATAGCACCTGATCTGCTGGACAATTAGGATATAATTACTAGTTGGAGTATTGTGGGTTGATAATTATTGTAATTTCATGATGACTTGAAGATTTTTGTATTTGTAAATTGAAGTTTCTTATCATAGTGTTTGAGAAGGTTTTGACTACGACCCGAGTATAACTGATGCGGTAGCATGTTTGAATTTGCAAACACCTGCCCCCCTCAATTCTCTAAAAGTTAACTGTTCTGCTGATGGCCAGGGGATGTTAATTCCTAACTCAATTTCACCACGGTATCTGCAGCACTTCATGTGGGGTGCTGCACAAAAAGATGCTGCAGTTGCTGCCAGGGTCTCGTGGAGCTTCCAGCATGCTTTCCTTGACAATGGCAGGAGATTGGCCACCCTCTGGGAGGTAAAACCTGCTGCTGCTGCTGGCCCTGCCTGGTTGAGAGAGAAGGATCTAGTACCACAGCCTCCACCAAAGGGTGAAAATTTGCAGGAAGCTCTTTCTGCATTGCAAATGTAAAAGCATCTACATAATGACTGTGAACTTGCTTGTCATTTTTCAAGAGAAAGCACTGGCTCACAGTGCCATTCATAAAATGGTGCTTGAGTCCTCCAGACTGAAGTAGCTGTGGCAGGACTCGCAGAGCTTGCAGAAGAAATGAGTTTATCAACTCAGCTTGGCAGTTTGTCTTTCCACTTTTTCAGTGCATGTTCTTCTTACAACCTGTAATTCCCTTCCAACTTGTTTTAATTCTTCAAGAGGATACTGCCTACCTTTCATAGAAGGCAAACAGCTGAAAATTCCTTTTCTTTCAACATGAGTGTGTATGTATCTGAAATCTTTAAATGCCATAAAACAAAGGAGATTTTCAACCTTCAAATACTAAAATTCATCATTGTGAAATTACTTCAGTTTTAAGTAATTAAAAACCACCAAAATGATGAGGTCAAGCAGTAAGGGATTAATGACCCATAATTAGCATAAGCAGAAGTGGATATTCTGAAATGTATATAAATCAGTGATTTGACTACCTTCTCTTTGGTTGGACCTAAATTATCTATTAGAGTATGCTGCTGATCCATTTCAGAGCCTGCAGAAGTGGTTTATTTGCACAGAAATTAAAATGTGTGAATTGGAAGAAAAAATGAATGTAATTTCTATGCATTTGACCCAACGTAGCACTGAGGCTTGCAACTGGAAAGTTCTCCAAGGTCCAGTAGTGCAGACACAGCATTACACCTTCAGTGTGCAAGAACATTATATTAGTATTGTAACATGAAATGTATTGACACAAATGAAAAACAAGTAATACAACTTTTACAAAATATTATTCTGAATCAGTGTATATACATTATACACATTATACATGGATTTTATATGTCACATGTCTCCAAGTTTACTCACAACAGTTCAAGCAATGGCCTTCTGTGTTATTCGTGTTTTGAACTGTGAGTCATTCTTGCCTCTGTATTACATTATTATTCTGGATTAAAGAAAAAATGAGGTACGGGATCTTGTTTAACAAAACTATACTAAATACATTGCCTGTCCAATGTAGTTTTTTCCAAAAGGCTGAGGCAGGGAGGGATTATTTAGAAATTTACCAGACCAAGGCTGAATATTTGCCAAGTAAAATAGCTGTATAACCAAAGGCTAGCTAATGCATCATGAGAATACTCCTTAAATTTGTAATAGCTACACGATGTGCTTATGTTTTTTTATAAAGGAGAAACGATTATACAAATCAAACAGTTTGTTCTTTTTAGCCCCATGGTGCCTGTATTGCACATAAGGACGGGTGCTGGAAGTGGAAAATATCTTGTATTTGACTGTTTTTTTTTAAACAAAAATTCCTTTTCAAATTGAGGGTTATGAAACTTGTATAATTTTGAAAAACAGAGATGAAGAGTTGAAGACAGTTTGGTCCCTGAGTAAATATCTGGAAAACTGCTGAAATCTATACAGCTGTTCCCAAGGCCACCCTTCCCGTCACTATCAACACACACATTCATTTCTGAGCTATAGGCACAAGCCACCACCAGTAAAGCATAATCCTTAAATTGGCTTATCATCATTCCAGTTCGGGCCAGGGCTTTAACAAAAGGGCTCCTCCTGTTATATACCACTGAAATGAATGTAAACCTTCCTTTTCTTTATGGACCTGCTTAGGCTCTATGTCTTGTACATCGTAAAGTTTTCAATCAGTGTAGAAACCCTGTAACAAAAATGCATTATCATGATACATAATCCTTTCATAACAAAGTAGGACATTTAGTTGGTCTGTTGTTTGCAAGTGGCTGACTCCCCATTTCCTTGAGTTTCTGTCCACTTTGAGGTGTCAGTAATGCTGGAGCAGAGAGATGATGAGCAGCTCCTTTCAGCTGATGGAAGTTGTTAATATAGCTGGCAATCAGAAGAGTGATCTCAAGAATCTATAACAGGAACATACAAAACTCTTTGAAAAATAGTGATGTGTTTTGACTGCTGAAAAAATAGCTAACTTTTTAGCAAGTGACAATCACCATCAACTGGAAAAGTACTTTATCAAACAAATTAATGATGGGGAGAGAGGAGATGCCTAATAGAGCTTTTTTCTATTGCTCCTTGCAAATAATGTAATGTTATTCCCATCAGTCTGCTAGATACTTTGTCTTCTACAGTCTTAAATGATTCAAACAGATGGCTTCTTTGACTTTGAGAGTGATTCTGAATTCTAAAAGATGACGCTCTTAAAAGAACTTTCCTGATGTGTTCCTTCAGTTTTACTAGAAAATACCTAGTGCTTAGAGAACTAAAGACGCGGGGTAGATAATAAAGACTTCTGGGAGCTTTTTACTATATTTTCTCTTTGTAATCCACACAACCTTGCCTGTAAGGGCACAGTCTGAGGGAAACTTGAACACAGGTATTTTACTATGCTTGCCTGTATGAAGAATTGTGTTTTGACCCAAATTTCTATGTGGAATTTTGTATTCTGTTCCATAAATTCTTCTGACTACCCGGAAAAGACTTTGAAATATTTGTTTATTTGTTTGTTTTTTAAATATAGCCAATCTTATCAGTGAAGGAGAGAATCAAGATTTTAAAGGCATGAACAGTTTTTTTTACCAAAAGTAAAAATACCCTAGTTTTTTTAAGAAGTGACTGATCTTTCAGATCTTGTGTTCTACAAGTCCACTGTGGAACACAAATGTATCTTCTTAAAAATTATCTCTGGTGCTGATCAAGCAAACAGACTAGTTTTTAGGTGTTGCATATAATTCCTGTCCTTAATTGCCTTCTTTGTCCTTCTATGAAAAATTTGGCATGTTATAGACAGGGACATGAAAAGAAAAGGAACACATCGGTATTGTCACTGTTAGCTCTTATGTTACTAATTGTTTTGCTCCCTAAAACCATCTGGCAGAAGTCAATAATCTGAGAATGCTAGGAATAAAGAAGGTGTTTCATTTTGCACATCTGTTAAGGATTACCCACTAGAAAAAAAGCAGAATAGTAGCAGATGGTGGGAAACTGTTTCAGGTAATATACCAACCTTTGGTTTTGTCATGGCAAAAAGGTATTTTTCCGTTGATTTGTCCTTTGTCTGAGCATTGTTAACAACCAACATAAAATCATCTTGATAGCCTCCGAAAGTCATCAGATTCTTATATGTAAATGTAACTGTTAATCGCTTAAGAAAGAAAAGCCAAAAAACAAAACACAAAGCTGTAAGCAGGAAAATGCAGGAAAAACAGATCATGACAAATACTTCTTTAGAAAATATAATTACATATGTATTTTTCAAAATGTTGTTAGCCTCTTATGAATCTTGAAATTAATTGTAAATTTTGGGGTAGTTTCTTTCAGACTTTCAGTATGAGGAATTTCCGTTGTAGATGATAACTCTTGCAAGTTTGACCTTTGTTTTTACACCAAATTAATTAGATCAGAGATATTAAGTAGATTTCAACTCAAGTGTGTAATTCAATTTACACAAATCTTGACTGACTCTGAGAGAAGTTAATCTTAGGAATTCCATTTGAAATCAAAGCAGTGTCTAAGTGAATTAAATGGCAGAGTGTGAGACATCTAAAGGAATTTAACTCCAGGACTTCTTTTTTGTGCAGTGATGCAGTTTGCATACACACAACTGAAATTAAAATCTGCTCTTTTTTTTCACATCTCTGATGAAACATAAATGCTCTTCAAGGCTCCTCTGCTTTCCATGCCTCAGCTCTTATTCAATGTTCAACACCACACTAGTGGCCTTTGAGTCTATGATTAGCATTTAATTTATCATTACAACTCATATGAACTTGCTGTAGACGTTCACATTTAAAATTCATTGTAAGACAGTATTTGTACAATAACTGACTTAACATCCTTCAGCTACTAAACCTCTTTTTGCCCTTATTTCAAAATAGTGTTTTCTCTACCGCTTGCAACATCATTTCTGATACCCCTGATCCTTCCTACTGAAAATCAGAATATTCCCTAGAAACTGAGCATTTCTTGAATGGCAAGGCCTGCCAGTATTGTAAACTGGCAGTGCTCTGCAGAAATGCCATAGCTACCTCTGTGAGTATAGTGTCTTATAGAGCTTCCTGCAGTCTGATGTGAGCTCATTTTGCCTGTTCTCTGAACAGAGCTGATGATTGCTCTCCTCATGTTCTTGGTTTTATTATTTCTTTAACTGCAAAGAAACATAATGAAAAGGCCTGTATCAGTACAATTATAAAGTTGAGATTTTAATTTTCTGATATTCAATATTAGCACTTGCTAATAGCGCCATGCCATTCTGTTTCTTTGCAGGATATAAATTAAAGCAAGGATCTTTTCAGGCACCGTTTTTTTTGCACTGATTACGATGAGTCGTTTTCTGTGAAAACTTTTATTGCAAATCAAAGAAAAATCAGAGACTAAAATGACATAATTAAATAACTCTGGGTTATATTACCTACTATTAAACAAAAATAATACAATGAAAATAACAATCTTTTAAAGTAACTGCTCTTTGCAGAGTGTATGTATTATGAATAATAATGGAAAATGAAGTCTCCAGGAAGAGAAAATTAATGTTATTGTAAGAACTGTAACTGTGGATCTCCTGACATCTGAATGATTAAAACATTAACATTTCATTAAAAGATATAAAAACTGTATCTGATAAACAAAAATAAATTCTGTGCAAAGAATTCATTACTTATTTCTATTATTAGTGCTACTATAATGATGATAACATTAAAGCACTTTGAAAGGAATGAATTTTTGCTTTAAGAGAAGGACTAGATAATTTAGCATGGAAGGTTAATGCCATCTTTTATGTAGTATGGTGGTGAATCTCTCCATATACTCGGTATTAAAGTCTACTTTGACCAAAATTAAAAAAGAAATTTCACTTACCATAGAGCTGTAATCTAGGATGCTTATGCCGTCTTCGTGTACAGCAAACCATATGAAGGACTTCTCAACAGAGGATGTTGCTAGAGGCTACAAGGACAAATGTTCTTTAATTACAACTTCAACATGAGGCAAGATGTAAATAATTATTAATTCTCAGCTATTACAGAGCTCTTTCCATCCACAGATCTTACTGAGATTTACACTGGGAGAGAACTGATGTAAAGGAGTTGAAGTAGCTGCCCAAAGCCGTGTAGGTGGCCAGTGGCAGAACTGTGAACTCAACCCAATACTCTTGAAACCTCCCCTGGCGCTTAGTCCAATAAAATATATAGTCTCATTAATAAAATAAAGAGTCAGATGTTTTAAAGTTTGTTCACTAGCACATATGTCTACATATGCGAAGAACAGAATGCTGATAAGCAATTATATATATATACGAGGATTACCTAATAAAACATAAGGGGTGAGGTAACAGTTCTGCTTAATACAGCTGTTACCCGAATCAACAGCATTAAGATACTAGTGGTTTAAGAGAAATGGAGAGAGGCCAGCACAGAAGGGAGTGCTCTAAATACACTTAACAACATTTAGTGTTTTTGCAAGGTTCAGCATCCATAACTAGTTCATGATGCCTTTTCAATATTCTACTAGTTATCAGGTAAAAAAAGTCTGAAACAAACAAGCTATCTCAAACTAAGATATAAGACAATGAAAAGACACCACCTAGATTAATAATGTAAAAAACAGTAGGTGTATTGGAAAGTTGTTATTATGGTATACTTAGTACTATGGCTACTACATTTCACTGGTATATGGCTTAAACAAGTTAGTAATTTGACAAGAGATTCAATCAGCACATGTGTAACACACTAATTTTCAACAAAAAGTTGTTATTATTTGCAACATATATTTATTAAAAAGCTCAACCACTCAAAAAGTTTCTTACTTTTGCTGCAAACAATTTAGCACCAAAGAAGGACCATTTTCTGGCTACGGTGAGATAAATGCGCACACAGTCTGCAGCACTGTGCCCCCGAAGGGCCATCCATCTTGTAGACAATCGTTGACAAAGCTGTCTGTTGAAGTGAAATATATAATTTAGTTATTGAAAGGAATTTAAATGCTTACCCATAGCAAGTTTAACAAGCAAAAAAGAATTCATTTGTTAAAATGATAATTTAATATAACAACTATCACACAGTATTAAATACATCCAAAATGTCATTTAATATTTTTATGCACATAAAAATTACCAAGTATCTTCTAATTTCTGCAACATTATGATTAAATATTGATGTAGCAGTTGCAGCATAAAGGGAAAAAGTCTAGGACAGCTTTTAATGTGTCTCTACAGATAATCAATCTACCTTTATCAGTACTCAACAGCTACGCCAGTTGTCAGTCCAAAAATCCATCCAGCTTAACACATATCTTTACCCATGGCTAGTAGTAGATGTGGAAGATACGGCTTAACACTACTCTTTTTTTAGTGTATCTGGGTGCTGCTACCAAAAAGGGTGCTTCTGATGCATGAGGTATTCACACTGGCTCTTTTCTTTTGTGGCTCCACAGTGAGTTGGTTCAATAAAATAATCCTATGGAAAACTGATCCTCTAAAAAACCCCACCCAGAATACCTTTCTAGCACATTGATCTGCACGACTGACTCACCCGGCAGCCACAGGATTATTAGATGCAGCCCAAGAAAAGGCAGGGGGAATGTGTAGTAAAGGGAGATCTTTGCAGCTTACTTTTACTGGAAGTTTATGAAGTCACACTACATCCTTAGCAAAAGAATACAAGCAGCAGGGGAGGTACAGAGTGCCACAGACTTCCAGCTCTGGCATTTAGTAGTTCAGGGATTACCTGAATGGTTCAACAGATGTTTGATTTATCCTCCATCAGTTAGCCTAATCTAGGACCCCTTACACTTCGTTCTTTGAAATTAATTGCACAACTTTCTATTTGTTGTGCATATACTTTTGAATATCCCTATTATCTTCTGAGTATGTAATAATGTTACTTTGTGCATGAGATAAGAGCTTTAAACTTTCCCAACCCTGTAGTGAAGAATGAGGAAAACATTTCTATGATGTTTATTTGACTTCAAAATTGCTGTATCATTGGCTTTGGATAGTTTATTACACTGTTCTGCCTTCATATTAGTAGGAGTTGATTTAAATGACTTGCAGGTTATTAATTTTAAATTAAGTGATACCTTACTAGCAAGTCCACTAATATATTGCCAATTTGACTGGCTGTCAGAGATTGCACATCTGAACAGCAAACACTCAATCAGATACTCATGTCCTTCACTTTCAGTAGTTCTTTAGCCATAGCACAAACTTAATTTAGAATTCCTGAATAAGAAAAATAAGAATTTCAAAATTGCTGGGTTTTGTAACAGTACGTAGTAATTTGTACAGCTTTTGCTGGAATGAGTGCTTCATGATGGTCCTGTGTTTACATTAGAAATATACAGAGGAAATGGGTTCTTCAGTTTAGTAAGAAAATGAGTTTCAAACACGGGTTTAGGCAAATATGGCGTAACATTAAGTTGTACCTAATGACAATTTAAAACTTCTTCACTCCTAGATTCTTAGAGAATATAAATTGCAAAATACATCTCACCTTAACTGTTCCTCTGAACAGCCATGCCTGTATCTCTTAGGGTAGAATCTCTCCAAAACTTGTTTTAATGTTTGATTGGACTTGGACTGGGAAGTGACTTGCCCTGCTGGAGTTGAGAAGGGCCGTTCAAAATCTCCAATCTCTACCTAAAGGAAAAACCATGAGGAAGAAAATTTTTTGTTCCTCCAGAGTAATTTTCTAGCTGGGTATTACAAGCTGTCTTTTCCTCTGTCTTATCAAGTATAAAATGAAAACCAGTTTGTATATTTTTCACTGATATAAAAGTGATGCAAGTAATTTTATTTTTCTTATTTTATGTTTACCATGGAAAAGAGATAAATATTAACTATAAATGGTACATGTATAATACTTACTAGTTCTGCTCTGAGATTGCTAGATCTCCAGCTGACACAAACCAGTTTAGGTTTACTATGTAACACTTGAGCCTTTAATTTTATAAAAATAAAACAGATCAAGACCATATCTTGTAAAGGAGTCTTAGGCTTACATTAAACAGCTGTTACTCTGGTGTCTTAACATGCAGAAATCATGTAAGGAATAGTGAATGAAGAATTGGACATGATTACATGATACTTAATCAAAGAGGGCCTGACTGTGTAGGAGGCGAAGCAGGTTTTAACCACACTGGTGCCAGCAGCAGCGTACGCTGTGAGGTGTTTCCACTGGAGCACAGAGTTTGCCTTACACAGAGATTCCAGCCCAGTCTATTTCCTGCACTATCACGTGCAAAAGGTGGAGGTCACTTGACTGTCAAGCAACCCTGGACCAGTTTATTTAGTCAAGTTTTTCATCTGTAAAACTGCTGCGTGACTCATTAATGTGCAAGGATTACCTGAGCTAGAAGAGCTGTCAATTCCATTGCTAGTTCTTTGTTTACAGGGAAAAGTCCATTGACTATTTGATCATTTGTCTGATATACTAGCAGCAGCTTCTCTCTGTCTGTCTCCCCATGGACTTGAACTGAAAAATAAAGCCTACAGAAAAGACAGAAAGTTATTAAATAAAGAAAATAGGGAAATGCATTAGCCCTGAGGATTAGCAGTATCTGCTCTGAATGTCACATGTTTACGTCAGCGTCAAAACACATTAGCAGAGCAATGCTTGTACTTAAACCTGGGGGCAAATATTTAATTTCAGTCTTCTGAGTTCAGCATTGCCTGGTTTTGTGTTTTTTGTTTTTTGTTTTTTTTTGGCAGCCCTGCTCACCTCTTAAGAACTAGAAAAATTAACTGTATTTAAAAAAAAATATTCTGCAGTTACACCCATGTACTATTTTTGTTGCAAGCTTTGAGTCAGCCAGTATTTTTCAGATGAAGAAACTCTGCAAAACTTAAAAACAAATCTTGGGACAAGGCAGAGATGTTATACTTGCTGAACCAACCTATTTTTGTAAGTAAGGCGGACAGTCCTTGTGCCTTCACATTTCCCAGGGTGTTGTTCTTTGGAAGCTTGCTCCCATTTTGAAATTATGTCACAGATCTAGAAGGAAAGCAATACAAAACTGACATGGCCATGTATTCCTTACTGAAAACATCTTAGAATAGAAACTGTCAACTTCTTTCATTTTTACCTACTACGTATCAGAAACATATATGGCTTGAATTTTTGAACATACTGAAAGATAACTGTACTTGCATTTCTTAGTTGGAACATTTAATAATTAACATTTTGGTCATTTGTTTGTCCAGCAACACACACACTACCTTTGGAAACAAGCCATAACATGCTTGTATGGAAAGGCCCAGTACTTGATTTAGCAGCAGCCAATGAATATGTAATTATACAGTGTGAGTGGTTATATAATTAATCAAATGCCTTTGATCTCTGCCTTCTCTTTCTGCTGCATGCTGGAGTTTTCCAGGTCCTTTCTAGTAACTGTTAGAAAGTTTGTATTAGGTTTGTTACAAAGTCCAGCAAGAGTGGTTCCCAAGAAGTGGTGTAGGAGGGCAGATGGGGTGGAGGTGGAACAGAGTTCCTGGGAGCCCTGCTGGGCTTCATCTCACTGTCCTTCAAAAAAGAGCCTTCCTGGAAACAGTAATGGAAAATCATCTAAAGTTACATTTACCAAGAAAATAAGTACATTTTTTACACATTCTGCTTTCCATATGGTAATTATTCTGATCAGGGGAGAGAGCTGATCGCGATGACCCTGCTTGTTTGTCACTAAGGCCTGGTTATACTGCACCTTGTAACTCAAAGCGCAGCTGTGAACATTTACCAAAGGGTGTAAAAGACTACTTGGTAGAAGCATAAAAAAGTCTTTATTCATTAGTTGTTAAGAGGCTTGAAAAATATCTAGTATTTTACTAAAGCATAGACTATATTGCATTTCGCCACTCTTTACTGTGAATAATTCTAGCAATAGAGGGAACTAAAATTAAAAATTCAGAACAATGATAAGGCAAACACTGGAAATTTCCTGAACTGAACCCTAATTATTCTGTATTTAGATAAGGAATCCTTTCTTTTTTTTTCTTCCCCCCGTTCTCTACCCTTGTATCAATGACTTTCTGAACCTCATATAGTCATCTATATACCAGAAATGTTAAGCGAAGTCTCTAAATGCATGTTGGACTCCAATTCCTTTTTAGTTTTAAAGAATGGTGATTAGTAACAGCTTACTTTTTAAACCCAGCTGTTACTTCTCTGAATAATATCAGTCTCCTAGACAAAGCTTTTAAATATAGTTCACTGAATGAATTTCACCAATTGGAAAAGTGATGCTTTTTAAAAATCTTTCCTTTTACATTATGAAGAAAAAAGCCTAAAGAGTTTTCAGCCTGAAAAACGTTTTGCTTTACATTGTGTGAAGAGAGCTTTGTAAAATGAAGATGTTTTGTTGTTTTATATGCAGAGCTCAGGGCTTTTGTTTACCTTGATGTTTCCTTGAAGACAGTGCTCTATATCCTTGCCAGAAGGATCATCAGAAAACAGTGCAAATCCTGACTGAGCTGGTTTCCTCATCCCTGTATCCTGGTTCAGGGTGTTCAGAAATTCCTCCACTGTGGTAGAAGCATCAAACCCAACAACCTAAAAAAGCAGCCAAAATGTAGTTTGCTGTCAAACTTACAGCCCCCCCCCGCTTAAATCTCAGCTCTTGAAAGATACTATCTCTAGAATAAGAGTGGAAATATAACTCATTCTATCCTCTCTGAACAACTTATTGTAATTGGAAATAAAAAATTTCCATAAAGGGTCTGGAAAAGATTCAAGATTTCCACATGGGAAGTCAATTTAGTGGAGGTTTTTCTCCATCCAAAAAAACTGTTAACTTACCAGCAGATTGTACCTTATTGCATTTTGTTTATGAAACCAAAGTCACTATCAAAATGCTTCCAAATGTAGTATTTTTGTGTTTGTTTATACTGGTTTCTTTGCACTTGCTACACTTGAATTTCTGCTGCAGAATTTATGTAACAGAAAGCAGTCTGAGCTTTTTGTGACAAATACCACTTGAAAAATAAAGAAAACTATAATTTCCTACACTTTTCAATATGAAATGAGATCAATTAATAATTTTTCATCACGTGCAACTTCAAAGGGATATCAGGTGGCAGATATACAGTGGCAGATCCGAAATATTTTAAAAATGTCCCTCTGTCAGTGCTACATGGGTCACTAGTATATAGAGCCTTCTGAAATTTATTTTGCCAAATCTGAGTTTTTGTCTGTTGTTACGAGTATTAAAGCATTTTAGCAAGAGATGGCAAATGGCTTTTATACAGATACTAGTTGCTGATGTTCATTTAAGTCTGTTTTGAAGGTGTTTCCCTGTATTTGACACACTGAAGATATTTTACTCTTTTGGTAAAGAAATGTGTTGAAAATGCATCTTGGACTTCTGTTTTGGGCTTCTCAGTAGCTGGCATTAAAAAAAATCATCTCCTGAATCTAGCTTCAGAGATGAATACAAGAGTTTTCAATACCACTATAATTGCTTATTTGCCGATAGCACCGAAGTATTTAATTACAATTGTTCATAGCTCTTGAAGTATGTATTTTTGAGCAATAACTAATTAATGGGCAGTTATTCCTTTTCTTCTTCAAACTTCAATTTTGAAACCTTCTAGGATGATTTAACTACGTGTTTTTTCAGTTTTACTGGGCAAGCAGTAAGCAATTAAGAAACTTAGAGGAGGGGAACAAAGCAGAGTTCTTCTGTGACCTGAAATGAACAGTTTATTTGATACAGCTTTGATTTCATATAAAAATTTGCTTTCTATCTAGGAATACTGTGAATTGTTAAAAACCTCTTTTCAGGCAGCTCTCGGTTAGAAACACAAACCGGGATGTGAAGCAGTATGCATGGAAACCCATGGAAAGTTTCCTACAGGCTTTGACTGCTGAAGTCCCCAAAGAGTTAAGAATGAAGCAGTGTTTGTTCTGTAACAAATATGGTTATCCTTCATGACTGATAATGGGACTTACAGCTGTGCTTCCAGTCCTTCACTGAGATATTTAACTTTCAAGATGTCTGATGAAAGGAAGTGGAATTCAATACCTTTCCCTTCTCTTCAGTCTAATTCATTCATCTGGTGGTCAGGTTAAATAAGAAACAGAACATTAGTAATTCTCACTCTTAAGAGGTTTTAATATTTTTTCTTTCTTTCAAAGATTTTTTCCCCAAACCTTTACTCTTTGTTGATCAAATCAGACCACTTGTATCTTCAGCCTGCCATTGCTAACACTGGCACAGGATGAAACTTGAACCACATTTACCTTAACACTTACAATTCTGTGTCTGATATACTACTTCATGTATATGCTAATAGCAAGGGGTTGGGAGAGCTCAGATTTTGTGGTCTACCTGACATTACCTGATATATGCCATTCATGAAATGAACTGGAATACTAAAGGGCAGTGAATGGTGGTAGGGATTTCTTAGAAGAGTGGAAAGAATTTCCATTCTGGACGGTCTGGCTTCTCGGTCTCCGTTCTGCTGGGTACGCTCTACACATCGCTGACAATATATTGCGTATTTCCCAAATTCAGTCCTGTGACAAAAAGAGAATTAAGGCAATTCTAGGGGACAGATTGAGAGGATGGTAAACTGTGAGTAAATCTCTCTGGGATGACAGATGGGAGGAGCACTCAGATTTTACTCTGTGAGATTTCCAACACATTTTTCCATGTGGAATTAGAAAGAGAATTAGTCTGCCAAGACCAACACAATTGTGCCAAAGATGAACATGGCTCAGAGTGTTTTGTATAACTGCCATATTTTGGTTTTTATGGTTTTGCAACACACAGTCAGAGTTCTACTGCAGAGTATTATTCACAACAAAGGATAACTTTCCCAAGTGATACACAGCAGTAACTTGTACTACATTTTAGTAGCATTAGAGCACAATACTACTCAAATTTCTCTTAAAATATATCTCAAAAAGATTGGAAATATTAAATGAAAGATTGAAATTAAGGTACTTCAGAAAGACTAGTCAACTAGCTGAGTAATAAAGTTCAGGCATACCTGGAATCTGCATTCTTCTTTAAATGAAGTTTAAGAAGCCAAAGGAATGGGTGCTGGGGCAGAAAGAGTCCAACGCAGAGAGCCAAGAGCTGCAAGCCCTGGACAAAAGGAAGATATTCACTGTTATAAATGTCTTGCAAAATAAAATTTCCTGCTCTGGCTGCTGGCCAGCAGTGCAGCTTACTGTCCCATCCTAACAGACAGCTGTAAATAGGAATAAAACCCCCAAATATAAAGAAAAAGCTGAGTAAATAACCATGTCACCTCACTGGAAGGCCAAAATGCTCTCTTTCTACTTACTTGTGTACAGAAAGTTTCTTTCGGGGCTGTAAATGGGAAAGCAGATCAGTTTGTATAAAAAGCAGGTAATACATGGGAAAAAAATACTAAGGCTGCAAGACCAAGCATTAAGAAATGAGAAGCCTGTACGATTTTACTTCAGCCATCCTGTTACATATATTATGAAGCAACCCATAAGACAGTTCCCTCCTACCAAGTAGACAGTAACTATTGAAAAAGCAGTTATTCAGTATTTTGGTATATTTTCATTGCTCCATATGTATCCATAGGCTTCACTCAATACAGACTACTCTCATGTACTCTGGATATAAACTACTTTTCTCAGAATTGTATCAATGCATCACACTAAAATTTAGAAAATGGGGGTTCTCTATCTTGATTCATCTGACTTGCCTGGTATTAATTAGAAATTTGACAGCACAGGCACAGAAATTCCCTTTCATCAAATACCTGTACTGTGATGGAGGATAACATCAGCTCAGTTTCAGGAAGACACTACTGTAGAAGCAAGTGTGGGAGATGACAGCATGAATTTAGGACTTAAAAAAAAATTGGTGAAGCTGCAAACATTTTACTGAACATGTTAACTCTTAAAAATCATGCCTATGCATTATGATAGCAACAATTTATTTATCTGTATAAAAAGGAAGGCATTGCCAGTGGTATGAAAAGTACCAAAAAATGGATTATGGTTAGTTTAAATTCCATCAGGCATATGTAGCTTCAGTGTGTGCTAACTGACATGAACATGTTATGTCTCTTATAAAGACTGTGTGGATGTTTTAGTGATGCACACATACTGGCCGTATCCCAGACACAGGCTGTTTCTACACAACAGGTATCTCTGCTGGCCATGTTCCACTTTCTGTGGCAAGAGAAAAACATGTCTATTACAAAAGCCTTAATATGGTGTTTTCCTTTCTCATTTTCTGTTTCGTCTCCTAGTTCTGTAGGTATTGCTCCATTATAAGTCATACTAAGTCAGCAGATACTACAGAAGAGTAGAGCACCTTTACCATTCTAAACAGCCTGTGCAGTTCCTTCACTGCTGTTGAAATAGATACCATTAAAATAAATACTGGGTTACCTGTATTGGTCCTGCCTGATTTTGTGGATGTCGACGTCTAGTCTGTTTAATAAGCTGACAACAGATCTCATTTTGAAGTTCAGGATGCGTGAGGCAGATCTGCAAAGCACTTTGGGCCAAAGATACATGGTAATCAATGGCAGGAGAGTCAACTGCAGCATTTATAAACAACTGGCAGGTCTAGATATAAAATAATAAGCAAGTGAGTTTACATACAAAAAGCTCCAGCAAATCTTTTAGACGTTCTGTATAACAAAAGTGTGCTGTAGCTGAAGTCACAATTAGTCAGTTTACCAATAGACTAAGGAAACCCTGCTGGCCCTCCAAAAAGGGGTGAAAAGGGGCCAGAATGGATGGAAAGCTATACAGAGAGACTTAAGATAAAAATAAAAATCCCTCCTAAAAACCACGCTTTTCACTGTATCTAGCAGAGTGAGCTCTAGCAGGAGTTGCAACACTTGTGGTGGTAGGCAAGTTTAAGGACATGCTGAACATATCTTATCCCTCTACAGGTCATTAAAATGCAAAGTGTACAGCTCTCAGTGGCAGCCAGTATAAAATGCTTGTGCAAGTAGTGAGCACAACATAGCAGAATATACACAAATAACAAAACTGTAACTCAGAGCCATTTGTTTTACATCTTGGCTTTCACGGTATTTTTACTGTGGTTAAGTATAACCTTTCCTATGCCCAGTACTGTCTTAGGAAAGCTAGGTGTTAAGCATTTGTTGTGCAGTGTTAGACGAAAGCTTACGTATCACTCATCACATTTACTCTTTCTAATATTTTATGAACTTTCAAGGTATATAAGCAAAATACAAGAAGTGGATGGAAGCCAAATCTATTTCTAGTCTATCTGAAAATACGTGGATGCACAGGACTAATTTTTATCAGCAGTGGAATAACTAAAGCATGACTTGATCCGTTTCTCAATCAATTCCCTACCTGACCTTTAAACTGATTTACACAACGTTTCAGTAAAGGTCATACAAGTCATCTCTTATTTATTTATTTTAGACAAGTGTCTGTGATTTGAATTAGGTCTGAAATGTATTTCAGAAAGTCATTTCCAAATAGATATAAATTTATTTTTATCAGAGAAGCATATTCCCTTTAAAATTTTCATGCTGCACAACTGCAGAAAACAAGATGGGTGTACTTATTTAAAGTGCTTCAAACATTTCAGAGAATCAAGCTGGAAGGTTTGCCTACAAGTGGCTGTAACTGAACATATGGTGCTTGTCTAGAATTCCATTCTAGATCCAAACCATTACATCAAAATTCTCCAGATAGTTGCTGCTTTGGGGAATTTGGTCTTTAGACTTGTATAAGTTCTGTGGAGAAAGTTCATTTATCCAAGCTCCATGCCTTCCAACTTGTAATTTATTTCACAATGTACTGAAAAAGGAACAGCAAGGTTTTATTTTGTCTCTGAAACAGACTTTATAGACTGGCTGTCAGATAACGTTCAGGAGCATTTTTACCTGGGTGAGGGCATGATAGAGGAAAAAGAAGGTTAATGGCATTGCAGCATACTCCCTCTCATAAGTATCAGCCACCTATCTGGCCTTTAACTGGGAAAGATGTAAGGTCTTACTGGCATACAAAAATTCTCAAAAAAAATAGCTGCAGCACAGCAGTTACAAATCATTACTTGTCTCTTAATCATAAAGCCTTTTCACTACTACTACATATGGGAGATATACATGTGTATTTTTAAAGGAATATGAAAATCTTTAAAGTGAATTCAAAACACTCTTGCGAAATACTTTCAACAATATTCTTGATGTATATTACTACAATACCTAATCAGTCTTTAAAGAATAGATATTTCATATGAAGAAAAATTTTTTTAATTAAAAAGAGCAATAGAATCTCTGCCTTCTATCTCAATTTGAAATAAACTCTGACTTGCTTTAAGTTTTCTTTGCTTTTCTTCTGATTTTTAAAATGTCTTCTAATTTAAAGATGATTTAAATATATCTACAGCAAAACTTCTGCCTACCATTTGTTTTTCCTAAAATCCAACTGAAAATAATAGTATTTCAGACACATTTCTCTGAATAGAGATGCATTCATGCTCTTAGGTTCTCTGGCGCTTATGAACTTCATGATAAAATTATTATCATCCATGATGGCTGTGGAATTTTTCTACTAACTTGTGCTTTATCAATAACCTTAGTTGACAGGCCAAAAGTTGAAGCCTAAACTGCTCCCTCACAATTAAAAGTGATCTCTTTACATTGGAAGTGATAGTCTTTGGTAAGATAGTATGGGGACATTCTGCTACTCTCCACCAGTTACCTCCACTAAAAGTAAGAGTAATCTTCTCTTTTCTTATCTGTTGAACATCTCTAGTAAGCCAACTAATAGCCATTCTTTAGCTAAAATAATGTCAGTTAATAAAAAAGACATCTGCTGTGTTTTTACCTTAAATAATTTAATTGCTTCCGTTTGCAAGGCTTCTGATGGCAATGTTGTAAGAGGGGAAGCAATTCCTTCTTTGCTGTGGCAAAGGGTAGGATGTCTCCAAATTTGAGAAGCTAAACAGATCCAAAAATATAGGTTTTGGAATTAATTCAGTTTGTAAGTATATTCCATAAATAAGCATTAGGAGATTAGTATGTTGAAACAAAACCAAACTTACTGGTATCGCCTTCCATATTTAATAATTTGCAAATAAGTTGTTCAAACTCAGATCCAACATTTACACTGGTAGTTCCAGCTGCAACTGTCAGATGATAAAGCCACGTGTCCTAAAGTAGAAAAACACAGCAGCTCACTCATTCCATGTTGGAAGGAGCTGCTTCATCAGGATTTTGCTCTCAACTTGAAACTAGCATACGCTCCTAATGGAGCCCAAAGGAGTTTGCCTTTTTATGAATACACCTGTATTCATGGTCTCTATTGTTACAAATATTAAGCAAGGAAGATTGGACAGTGCTTTCTTCAGAAGTCTTTTACCCTCAGAAATTGTGGCTAATTATCAGGACATTCTTCCCTTCCTCTTCAGAAAGCTAACAAAAGTGCCTTTTCATCACTGCCAGATCCTCTAACCTGGGGATAAGGCCAGAAAGCAAAGCAAGGTCTACAAGATTACTTGAGAACAATGAAGCAATAATAATAACAGAAATGGTTTTCACCATACGTCTCTCTTCTCCTTCACTTCAGTAGGGCAGTCTTCCCTACCGTTAATCTTATCAGTGAAAATGGAAAACAGTATCCCAGAACCTCTCAGGAAGGTCTGCTACAGGTCTGTCTACAAGTTAGTGTAATGTGAGCAAAGTTCTCCAATTACAGCATATTTGCTATTCTCCACCATCTCCTTACGTAGGTAAGCCTGTTTATTTTTGTCTATTTTAAAAAGGATTACCTGCGATAGCACTGGTTCATGGACAAACTCTGATCAATGTTAAAGAAGCAGGACCTTCTCTTTGCTTATTCTATCAGACTACAAGCCAGAGGACTTGTAGGTCCCCCTCCTCCTCCTCTTTAAGAATTATTGATATCACAACAGCATACTCATAGATGTGTTACTGAAACTCAATAAAAAAATCATTTTATTACCTTCTCATGTTTGGATCCTATAAGAAGATAAGTGGGTCCTTGATCTTTGGGGTGGATAACAATAGTGTAATGTGTTGATAATAAACTGCGACCACTAGCCTCATAATCTTCATCAGAATCACATGATCTATCAACTTCTTCAACCTTTGCCTCAAAAAGCTTGATTTGACCAAGAGGAAACTAAAAGTAAATACCAGAATCAATGAGAGAGCAAACATTTGCTTCAGTGCACACTGCTTTTATATTTCTTATTCTACAGCTAGAAAGAAAAACATGAACTATCTTCAATACCCATTTGTATTTATTAATTTTCAGTCCTCCCAAGGAATGTCAGCTGTTGCAGACAGCAGAAGAAGAATGTTATGTGCCGAAGTCTGAAAGTGAGATTTTAAAAAATTCTCTTCCAGGTCTGCTTCTGTATCGAGTTCATACAATAACTGTCTGTTAGGGTGAGAGAAGCAATTCTTCAGTTTCCAGACCCTGTTCCAAAAATTCCCTGGTTCAAGCCTAGAACTTTTAATTATGATCTTGTTATTTCCAAGGACAGTAGTGTATTTCTGATGTATCTAATTCGTTCATGCTATAAACTCAAAAGGTGAATTTTTTGTGTGGTAGATCTTCTCAGTTGGTTTCATGCTCCGGTCTGACAGATCACAGTACTTGATTCTTAAGTTGTATATGCAATTTTGATCATTTATCAGGAGATATTTTATATGAAAATTATTCAAAAGGAAGTGTTCACAGAAGTGATTATTTCATAGTTGTTATCAACAGGAAGCCACGATGAACACAAATACAGCATGCAATCTTCACAATAGGGTGACAGGACTGACAGACGATGACAGTCCTTACTATTTTATGCAAAGCTGCCTCCCTTCTCACAGCACCGCTGCTCTTTCTCCAGTTGTTCAGCCATGAGGATGTTCAAGATGGTGTTATTTAATGGTGTAGTGAAGAAGCCTTGGCTATTGTTTCTGTGTTGTGAGGTCTAGCAATGCTTAGTGATCCGGCAGAAAGAGGGGGATATTTGTTTCCCTTTGATAAAAGGATAGTTGGTCACTACAGTAACTAGCATCTTATTTGTGCCACATTCAAGTGTAAGCCTGAAGTAAGCTGTCTTGAAATACCAACACCAGTAAAAAGCAAATAAGGCTTCTCAGTAATACTGTTGTTAAAAATTGAAAATACCATACTGGAGAGTAGCTGGAAAGTTTGACTCAATCTAGGGTGGGCTTCTTGCATAGTGATTTGATAAAGTGAGCTGCTAATGTAATCATTTTGAAGAAAACATCACATAGTGGTGGCTCTTTATTTCAGTGCCCTCACTAGTAAGTATTAAAGATGCATGTGGTGATTTGTATTTTATGTGGTGCTTCTGAAGCGTTCAACTTTCTGAACAAGAGAAGATTCTGAGAATGAAGAGAACCCATTTCACATACAAATAGTCAAGACTGACTTATTCGCTAAGTTTAACTAAAACACAGTTGGCTTTTTTTTAATTTGAATTATATTTTGAAAGAAGGCCACTTAAATGGACTCCATTACTGTATGAGCCACTACAGATTGTGTAATTTGTTTCCACACAGACACATTCAGCTGCAGCAAACATGTTTTTAATTAGAAAATTGTTGAACATTAGAAATAAACTAGCTTTGGAAAACTTTTCATACATATTCTGCTTACAAAAGCCAAATTCTTATTCTATTATAGGCTAGCAAATTAGTTTCAATTTTGCTTTAAAAGGGCAGCAAAACTTGTTCCAAATGGGAGGGAAATACTTACAAGAATCCAGCAAAAGTGTTAGATGCTTCTCAAGGGCATGCTAAAACCCCAAAAGCTTCAGTGGCAAAAATATGTCAATTCAGATACTTTAAACATATAGATTTTTTCATAGGAGACATTGCAAGTTAATTTTAATGTCTCTGTAAGATGAGTTAGAAATTAATAGTCTAGTGATTTCACTTCCAGCCCTGTATTACACTTTTTAAAAGAGTAATTAAAATAAAATGTTTTGATGGATGGTTGCTGCTATCTTATTCATATAGTTCTAGAAATAAGGTCTAGTTGAATGTTTAAAAATGGCTAAGAAATGATAACAAAAGGAATAACTAGCTTTATACAAAGACTACGAATTCCTGGACCCAATATTTGGTTGGATTAGGTAATAAATGAGATTTTCTGTATTTTTTTGAACTGTTGGTTATAATGGCTTAGTGGACTGTTACCATTTTGTCAAGGGTCAGCAGTCCTTTTGGTAGAGCTAGGTAATAGGGGTATGGATCAAATATTCCTAACGTCAGCGGTATTAATAAGAATTCTTGTAGAAGTTTCCAAAATCTCATTCCTGACCTATCTCCATTAAAAATATGTTTCTTGATGACAAAATACAATGCCTTGGGAGCAAAAGGACAGGTGAAAAGTATAACTAGGAAGTGTCCTTTGTCCTGTCTCTGTAGGTACATGACTGGAAATATTAGCACCAACAATATTCAGAAGTGTGGATAGAGAACTAAAGGTCAGGCCCAATGTGGAAGAGCCATGTCTTGCTCTTCCTTAGCTCCTTTTGTCCTACAGCATATGTTATGTTGGGCGGTTAATTTAGAGCTGATCGGATCCCATTTCTTCCTCTTTTTCCTCAAACAGTATTTTCCCTAGGTTTTAGAAATAACTTTTTCATCCCTTTCTTTTGTCGTCCTCCACCTGCTTCTGTCCACCTCATCCGTTGTAGACAGCTCCTTTTCTGTGATCTTCATGGGGAATGGGAAAAGATCACCTCCACAAATACACATCTGCAAAGCAGCAATCTCTGCATCCTGCTAGGGTTGGCTTGTTTTTTTTTTCTTGCAGCACTGTGGAGGTACAGTGGCATACCAAAAAACAGGATTTGGAAATCAGTTGAGGGATAAAAAGAACATTTAATTTCTTGAAACCTGCAGTCACTGTCCACTGCAAACATACATTAGAAAGGGTCAGCTTCCAGAAGTAAATGACAGACAGGTCTTTTCTGATGAGTCTCATGCCTGTCAGAAAGGGAGACCTGAACTGTCAGCAAGTCAGTGTTCCCCTTTGACTAGGGATAAGAAGATGCAGAATATATATCATGTCCTGTAGGAGAAGGACACCAATGAGCATGTCCTGGATTGCTGTCTATTAGATAGGAACCTTCCAAGTTGACAATCTGTGAAGTCTAAATGTTTGGTAATCAAGATAAAATGGGCATATTGTACCTTAATAAAGCTGTAATTTACTGTTTAAAGTCTACTTCAATACGTTATCTTCCATTCACTGAGGAAACAAGTAAGGGACCTACCTTGTCTTCTTGATTACGGAAATAATACAGAGTTTTTCCAACTAGGGTACACCAAACCCTTTTGGAATATCCATGTTTCACCTGAAATTACAGAACATTGGGAACAAGCACTGCCAAAGAAATACATACTACATTTCACCATCTCTGAACTTTGGGGATGCTGGGAATAAATGCCTTGGTTCAAATTCTTTTTCACACTACAAAACAAATAATTAAAACTGCGTAACTCTATTAAGCGCATAAGAACTAAAGCATTAGATGCTTGTCATTTTTATCTAGATACTCTTCTTAAGAAATATGGAATAAAGCAGATTGGGGGGAAAAGAGTGTTCCTACCTTTGTAAGTAATCCTTTCATGGTTGGCTTGATTTCAGGCTGTATGAAAAGTGGGCTGGCAGCCTGTATTTTAAGAACATTCTGTAGCACTTTGATCCATTCTTCTAAGATGTTGGGAGAATCTGCAGTCAGGTAGTATGTTCGCTTTTCTGTGGTCAGCTATGTAGTAACAGAATAGTTTTGAGCTTTAAGAACGTTATACATTTGAACCCACAGTGTGGGGGTTGCAACATACACTACCCAATGTAGTTTCACAACTTTGGGGGGTTTATTTTCCCCGAAGTACTTTTCATTAATGAAACATTCTATGGCCAGGCAGAGCAGACAGACCCTTTATAAGGCTTTATCTGAAAAGTTTCAGGACAGCAGAGTTGAGAAAACTCAATTATCTCCTTTCAGACAAACAACTTCTTTCAACCCTAATGGCTGGCCCCAAGACTACTCTCTTTATTTATATCTCATATGTGATGATCTGACCTTTGTAGCAATACAAACAAGACTACATGTAGGCCTTTCTATAGTTTCTGTGACTGAAATGATTCTTTGGTTTCAAAGGAAGGGCACTGGATAATTTCAAATCCACACTTGGGCTTCCGGTGCAATAGGGACTGGAACAAGCAGTTGGTTTGGGGGATGGAGGGAATAAATACCCACTGAAACACAGATGGGAAAAGCAGGCACCTGAATTGTTTGTTTTCCATCACCCCTTTCAATGTGGCTAGATGCATTTAGCTCAATTTGACCTTGAGGTTTTCTAATAACGTCACTCTGTATGGAAAGAATGGAAAAAGAGTATTTAAAAATCTACCAGCAAATAGCAATAAATAATTACAGAACTCATTTAAACATTAATCTTGATAAATACTTCCTAGTTAGACATTGAGTACCTTGTAGACCTCTTGAGGAACTGAGTCCTGAATCACTCCCTAACAGCTCAGATACCAGGAATGTATTTATTTCCTTCTAGCAGCCCTAGATTGTCAGTAAAAATAATCTAATATTAAATATCAGATAAATTACATGTACTTACTGGAGATTTGTAGTATAGTAATTCACCTCCTTTAAGCACAAACCACCGTCGCTTCCAAGTCTTTACTTTACCACCCATTTTTAACAGATATCCAGATTTTTCCAAAGGTTCCTGATTATTTAGAAGTTAGATAAAATGTAGTTAGGTATACATATATACCTATATCCCTCAGAGATACATATAAATACACACAAATATTTTAGTGACTTAAAAGCATGATAAATAATAATTACAGTACTTGATGAGACTTTCAGTCCAAGGACAAATTTTTTACAAGCATCAATTAAAAAAAATGCCATGCACATGGGATAACTAATTAATATCCCTACTTACAGTTACAGTACATGACGGAGAGTAAGTGATTTGCCCAGAACTATACAAAAGAATGAAGAATATGATGATTCCTGATTTTACTTTCTAATTATTTATATTATACAAGGAACAAAATGATTATAACATAACTATATATTTTATCCCAACTCCAATGTCTAACCTACAGACCAGTTACAGAGCACTGTAATTCAGAGTTCTGCACAGACATACTTTTCATGTATACATCTGTAGAACACAGTTCACAGTTTTGCTCTGTGAAGAAAGCTTAAAATAAATTATCTTCATCACCAGGCTGTCAGTCCACTTCTATGTTAAGATACTAACTACTAACACAGGCCATTAAAAACTCCCGGAGACAGACCAATACCCCAGAATGGTTTGGTTTCTTTGACCTGTCCTTGCATGTTCCTCTACTTACGATTTCTCTGATATGTGAAGCTTTCCCTCTATGAGAAAACTATAGAAATGTACTACTGCACACAGATTTCTACTGATGCTTCCAACTCTTTCAGTGGGATGGCCTTCTATTTGCCTGAATATTCAAATAACTATTTTAAGCTGATTTTCATATTTCATATGCAAGCTGATACCAGATCTGCTTCCAAGAAAGGAAAATCTTAAGTGCTTTGAATTGTCTTCAGGAGTTGTCTACCTATTTCCATTCATTATATAGAAAGCTCAGAATTATCCTCCACTTTCCTTCAATCATTATAGTCTTATATAGCTAACTTACTGTTGACATATTTTGCGACTTGTACTCATAAGTCAGTCTTTGAGTCAGCAAGACTGAATATAGAGATTTGGTACCAGTTTTTGAACATGCAGCACCACAGGTACACTTCTTCCCAGAACTTCAGTACTCACATTTTTTCCATTATCACTAGATGAGGAAGAGGTCTTTGGAAGTTTCTGCTCTGGCTCTGAATAGTCTGTATCTACTGAATATGCATCTGGAGGAATAGCATAGTCACTTTCTGAGGTCACAGAAGACAGAGACACACCTGTGTTAAAAGAAGAAAGATGTTTCTTTATATTTTTTTATTACATTAGAAACAAATGAGATCAGAATATCCATGTAGAAAGAATAACTAAGTAGAATATGCAGGCAAACACAAGTATCAGCGTAATCCATCAGGAACAAAGCATTTTTTAAAATATCAGAATATCGAACTATTAGCACAGTGCTAATACCAGAATCCTATTTTCTTAATAATTAAACAGAGTTTAAGTCACTTGTGAATGAAACAACAAACGAATGTCTTCTGTATACTACCCCCTTCTGTTACATTACTACAGCTTTTTTAAGGAGCGAGTTAGGGCCATGCATCGTACTCATTTTCTAGGAAACAAATACAGGATCTTTGATTAAACTAAGCAACTGTCTCTTTCCCCTTTATATCATTCACTCTAGTATTTGAATTTCTCATACAGCTGCTTGTGTACTAAGAAGCTGTGCTCTAGATCTGCTATATGTTGATGCTGTAGGTGACTGTCTTTATTTTGCAATTAGTATGAATTTTTATACTGACGTTTTCTAAAAATCTGAATTGCAGATTTCAGGATTTTTTTAGAGTTTATTAGCTTTAATCCTGAAAAAAAAATGCAACCTGTTTTCAATTCTAGTTAATCAACAACAGAAATTCAAACTCCTCCCTTATTCATCACAGAAATTATTTTCAAACACGTGAACATGTTCTTTTGTAAGGACTAGTGTTCTACTCTGAAAGATTACTCTCCACAATTGAAATGAAGTTGCCTTGCTTCCTTTGTTTCACTGATTTCCAAAGTAATTTGCCAATTTTATCATTAAAAAAAAAAAAGCTTTTCTCATTTGTTGCTTTGGTAAGCCACCTGGGCTTTCAGAGTGGGTTCTTTCATTCTCATGTAGGATCTTTAATAACAAATATGCAGCAAATTAATTATGTGCCTAGTGAAATTTGTGACTGCCTAGATTTTTAAACAATGTGATCTCAAGAAAGATACATACATATGTGTTTTGTGGTTAAGAAATGTCTCCATGCATGAAACGATTCAAGAACTATTTTATGAGAAGAAAGCATGAACAAAAGAAATGGTTCCATTTTACAGCCATGGATATAAATTGTAGGTGAAACCAGCTATTATATTATTTATTTAACCTCTTCTGTTGTGCAAGCTTGTAATATGAGATGTGTCTGCAGCCAGGGCACTGGTTTTTGCTCAGCAAGATGGAGCTTCTGGGAACCAGGAACTACAGGTCCTTTTCACACTATTATAGCAAAAGTGTTAACTACGGCACTGGAAGCAGGACTTGGCACTGGAAAACAACTAGTGGACCAGTGGCTCTAATCTACCTGCTCAAGTGTGACTGAGTGGAGCTCCTGCTAACTGGGATTTAAACATGTACAACACAGACAACTGAATAATGTTATTTTGCATTTCTAAAGTGATGTATCATGAAAGATCTACACACTTGGCCTTGCTGGGTTCTTAAATTTTAGTCAGCTTTGGTTTACCCAGTGAAGAAATACTCATAGGGGTGTAACACCGATACTGTCACCCCATGAGGAAGCATTTCTTTCAGTGTTATGAGTGAGGCATATTATTTTCATTCTGCAGATGGAAAACACACAGTTACCTAGAACTACGAGACTTGTCTTCCACAAAAGACAGGATATTGCTGGATTCAAGCATTTTAACTAAATCTTTGCATAGGACCTTGAGACAATCACTGTAAAATGAAAGGAGTCCTTTATTGCATGAGATGACAGAACCAAATCCTCTGTTGAGGGAACTTTTTCACCTGCTTTCAGATCACATGAAACTGTTACTTTGTTTTATAATTTGTTTTAATATATGTGGTTTGTTTTTTTTTTTTTTCTGATGCAATTACTTTTTCTATGTTGTTTTTATCTACCTACAGTTAAGGTCATAGAAAGTCCTTGGCGTGACAGACTATAGATAGAATCAAGCTTCTTGCTTTAAATGTACAAGTCACCTTTCCGTCTGACAACAGCCAGCTACTAGATTAATGCCTTAAAAAGACATCTATAATAACAGCAATAAAAAGAAAGCCATATATATAACAGTCCTTTCTCCTGCTTGAATAATAGATCTAGACTTTGATAGCTGAGATAAAAGCCTAGATTTAAGATGTCCATACTGTTTAAGGAAGAAATCAATTTCTAAGAAGATCATATAAACTGCCTAGTTACTTGTTCTTACTGTTTTTGCCTACCTCGTTTCATAGCCCGAGGACTACCTGGACTACTTCTGTTTCGAGAATCAGACTCAGAAGTCCTTGAGCTGGACTGAGAGTTGTCTTCTTCCTCAGATCCTGATGACTCATCTATAAATGGGCTGTTGCTTATTTGAGTTGCTTTCTGCAGAAATTAACACAAATATTCTTTGATACCTTGCATAAAGGGTATCAGTCATTTCCCTCATACTGTGGCAGAGCTCTGCTGGCTTCGTAACATTCAAAGCTGTTCTTATTTGGGTTGTGAGTTTTGGCACACAAATGTTAACATAAAACTGAATTCCCTCTGCCCTCTCTATAGTCAACCACCCCCACACCTTAAAACAGAAACCTGAGGTAGCTCAAGGCATGGGTCTTCCCAAATCACAAAAGGCTGCCAGAAAACAAACAATGCTGTGATTAGCTACTACTGGCTATCTGACTATAAACAACTTTGGCACCAACACAAAGACATTTCTACACATACCCACGCTTCTAATTACAGCATTGAACACCATGTGGCTCTGTTTAATAATTAACAAGTCTTTGGAAAAAATCAGCAAGGAACCTAAGAACTGACTTGGACTAGTAACATTTTATAAGCAGCAGTGATTTTTTTTTTCCAGCTATTTGACATTTCCATTACTTCTGGGGTTCTGTCATCTCTAAACATCATCTTATGACATATTTGCCATGGTGGCATCAAGTGTGCAACAGCAGGTTCCTGGATATGAAGCTTAATAGTATCTTTACATTTCCTTTAAACAGTAATACAGTTACCCCTTTCAAAGTGGTGTAGACAGGAGTGGTCATATTCTTATATATCAGAGATGTATATAATCCAGATATGGAGTATGAAGCTAATGAAACAGCACCTAAAAAAGCAACACATTTTATAAATTACCTTCCTCATTTACCCCTCAATTAACCAAATCAAAATGTAATTTTTTGCATTGTATAACTGCTATAAAAAGCAAACTAAGTCCTGAACTGGAGATTTATACTTTTTTTTTGAAATTTACAGTGGTTTTAAGGACTATAAATAAATTGTAGCCATGACCACTAGCCCTTTTTAAATTGGAAGTATGATCTCTTACCTTGGTACCTGGTGTAGAATCTTCAAACTGAATTGCAATGAAAACTGGAGTGAACAAAGTACAAATTCAGCACAAAGGCAAGAGACGAGGTAACAGAAGACAATGGAAAGATAACCAATGATCTAGGTTTTAAATAGCAGATAACTGATCTTCATAACAGTATCTTGGAGGAATATGAGACATTTGGTCCTTGCTTACAGATTACTGTAAGAAGAGAATTTTTGTTGATGAGACAATGAACAGCTAAACCACTTACTTTTGTTAAGAGATTCCATGGTGAAAGCTTCAGACATCCTTAAACCAGATTTGGCTACAGCATAAATTCTGCTTTCCTGTACAAGCAGAATGGATTTGATGGTAGATAATTAAAACACAGCAATTACTTCTGTTTAGCCTCCCCACAGCCTTTGTGTTAGTGCAACAATGTGATAAAAAGGTTGATAAAATGCCCTCATCAGTAGCAGCTGAAAAATGCATCCGTGTTTTATATGCCATACCCATCATATCCACAGTCTGTTTCAACCTTTTTTCACAAAATGCTTGCCCTGTAAGTAACTTATTTTTAAAAATACAATTATCAGAGGCCAAAGAAGATGTAGCAAGAATATTTTTTAATGGAAGATTTTATGTTGAGAACAGAGAAATGCCACTAGGAGACAACTTTTCAACTGTTTTGTGTTAAAAGGCCACAACAAGAAAATCTATAATGAAAATATATGCCTTAAAATATATACATAGACAAGCTGTTACATTAATGCATTACTGATCTCTGAATCGGTAATAAATCTCTGTGGAACAGCACAGTCAGTGAGTCCTGACACAGTTAATTTTGGATTTTGTGTAAGACATTAATATCTATTTTAAATCTCTGATTGATGGCTTTAAAATTTGGAAGTGTGATCAGTAACTTCTGTAATCTGTGGTTGTCTTCTGTCGACTTAATTGTCTAGATTGTGAGTGGTACAATGGTTATAGCAAAGGCATTGACGCCAGCACTCTTAGGCTCTGCTGCTGTTAAGATAAATATATGCAGTCACAAGCATTACTTCCTTTGATACACTCAAAAGGACATATGTAACTTAGACGTGACATGAAAAAAACTAGTCTTATCAACAAAAATAGTGACTGTATTTTTCAACAGCAGCAATATTGTGCTTCAAATCAAACTTGCTTCTGAGTTTGCTGTCCTAGTTCCAATTAAGGTAACACCCTGTCTTGTCACCAACCAGAGGGTAAGAAAGGTAGAGGCAATAAAAATCATAGAAGAGGGGCATGAAAATGAGTTGTTTTCACCAGTAGGAAAAACACCTATAATTTCACTTACCCAGGAAGGAAATCGATGTAATGGAGGGGTTGGAGGTTTGTTGCTAGCACCCTTTTTTGTTGTATCACAAGGTTCCTGGGCTTCAGCATTTTGTGCTTCAGTGCAGTCATAGGTAAACGCTCCTTCATCACAGCCGATCTCCATTTTCTCTAAAATATCACTGTCTTCTCCATCCACCAGATCAATGTCTGTCTCCTGAGGTCTCCATGGACGTATCATGCTTATGGCATTTCTGTTTCTACCAAACATTCTATCAGAACTCAGCTGGGGCTGGCTGAGATGTTTCTTTGCTAATGCTGAATTCATAGTAAACACGTTAGGAGTCCGTAACTTTGGAGGTGGCAAATTTGAGGGAGAATCTGATGGTGTTGTGCATTGAGAACCTGCAGAAGTTGCTTGAATTGGGTGTTTGGGTGTCAGAGCAGGGGTTAAAATTGGACTTGGGGTATTTGCCTCACTGGATGAAGATGAATAATCTAGCCTCTGAGACTGAAATTTCTTATTCAGTTCATCTGAAGAACTATCTTGGTCTTTTTTTTTATTTGTGAAGTCAGAGGTGCACTTTCCACCTGGATTGTTCTGGCCTCTTCTTTGAGACCCTTGCTGCCAGGAGTATAACTTCTTGTGCTGAGTCCTCTGAACACCAAAACTCTCTTCTTCAAATAGAGAACTACTGTCATCAGATGCTGTCAAATACATTTCACTTCCCACCCTACTATACCTTGCATTCTCTTCGGATGTGTGGCTTGAAAGAGTCGATGCACACCTGGATTTCAGTCCTTTATTGTCTCCTCCATCCTCATCTGAGCTCCAGTCACTCCCGGTAGTGCAGGAGTTCTTTGACATGTCGCTATCTAGATCTTTGGATGAACAGCTTGTTCTCACATTTTTGTTCTGCTCTGATCCAGAGGAACTTTGTTGCAATGACTTCTGACCTTTATTGGTGTCCTGTGCAGGACCAGCAAAGGTAGTTTCCAGGATATCCTTCCCTAAAGGAGAAATATAATTACTTTAGCAAACTTGACTGTTAAATGATTTTGTCATCATGTCTGCAAATAGTAAGTAGGTAATAATTTCAAATGCGTAAGCACATTTAAGTTTTTTAAAATTGGAAATAATAAACCTTAAGAAAAATTGTATAAATTCTTGAATGTAATGAAGTTGCAATGATGTTTGACAAAAAACTGTAACAGACATTACTCAGAATTCTAGCCAAATTAAAAATGGCAATAAATATAAAGCTAAGCAGAGTGGAGCCATGTTTTAAAGTAAACTACATATGTATGAAAACAAACAAACAAAACCTCTCAAACCTCAAAGACTTAAGACGGCATATAAATCTAACTGCTTTATTAAATCCAAGGAAAATTAAAGTTTAATAAAAGCTTGTCAGAAAAGATTTACATTAACAAATCAAGTATTCTGCGCATTTCTACAGCGTTTATACACAGAAATTTCTTTTGCAACCTATTACTGCATTCCCAGGGGTGAGTGCTTAAGATATACAAGACAGGCTCATGAAAAATGCTGAGAGAGAGACGCTGTATTAAAAATAGCTTTGCTTCTGCTGTTCACTTTTACCTGGTTTTGCAAGAGAGCACTACAGTTTGCTGTGTGTCAGTGAGGCTTACATACTCCCCCTAAGTTAAAACAGATGCAAGAAGTAGGGCTTTTCTACACAGACACTTGGGGTGGTTAATGTTAAATAGCTGTATAAAGTGGATTGGATAAGCCAAAGATTTTAATTTAGTCCGCATTAAAGTAATGAAGTCACAAAAGATGATTTGTTTCCATCTAGGTAAGCCTAAGGTTCTATTTGTTATCCTTTCCCTTGAAAAAAAGATTCTTACTTTAATTATCTCAGCTATAAAAATGGAAATAATAATACATATCCACCTTTATAATGAACTTGGTGTAATATAAATATACAGAATATTGATAGGATCCGTTTCAGTTTCTGATTTTCTACAAACCTCAACTTGCCATTTAGAGTACCATGATTAACCGTGGAGAAAATGCTGAGGTCATAAATAGTACTGTGGGACTCAAACAAAGGACCTGAGCAACAGTCTCCTTCCTGAGCGTTTCATTGCCTGAGGGAAGTAACAAACTGCAATGACTTGCATATGGTTATAACAGAGTAACAGCATGCCAATTTGCTGGCATTACCAGACTTCAGGTCTTGTTGGGGAAATCGTATGAACTGATCAGGGAGCTTTCTCCTTCTTTGGATAGGAAACAATGGTGTGAAAAGATGCCTGAGGCTCTCTGCTGTTTTTTTCTGACCTTGATCATACTAATGAAAGATTACTGAGTTGATCATGTTGAGTTATGGCATAAAATTAACACTGGGACACCAGTGATAGCATAGAAAAAATATACAGAAATTGCTCTTAGGTGAGACTCTACACAGGCATAAAAACGTAACAGCCCTCCCTGGGAGACTGGCAGCCTTAAACTCCTTACGCTACTGTGGAGCAAACGTGGGCTACAAAAAATTCTTTCCTTTGCCGCCAAAGCACTCGTCAGCGCCTGCACGCTGCCAAACACTGTATCAGTGGTATTATGGAAATGCTAGTGCTCAACCGGATTTCATCCTCGTAAGCGAGACTAGCATTAAAAAGGGAGAGATTACTGCTGTGTACTTTGGAAGCACTGACACAGCTGTCAATTTTAGTTTTCTACCTGTGTCAGAATAAAATGGCGGTATTGGAGACCAAGTACCTAGCAGGTTTTTTCCTTCAGTGTAGTCTGACTCTTTAGATGAAGACTTGCGCATTTCTTCAAACTTAGGAGATGGTTGAGGACTTCTTGCTCTATTTGAAAAGCATCCAAAAGTCAAACTGCTCAGTCGCTGACACTCTCCAGGTTTTTGTGTTGAAGTAATAGATTTCTTGCCTGTAGCTTCTGAAGAATAGTAATTCAGAAATCTTGTGTTAATGGGATACAGCAAACCATGCTACTGGTCTCTTTACTCTGCAGTGTAAAGTTGGGTTTTTTTAAGATAATTAAAATTTAGCAAAAAGATAATTAAAAATATACTGTTGGAATAAAAATGTACCTGATACCTCTGCATACGCAAAGAAACCCAGAGCTACATTTCTAGTTCTTAAAGACTCATTTTTTAGTATAGAAAGAAAAAAAAATCTCTTTTAACAATTTCACAGCAAAGCAATAAGATAAAAAACTTGCACTTAATACAGAATGAAAACCTAGTGGAAATACTCGATTTTATTCTGCTGTGACTTAAATTAAATTTATGGATTTGTCTAGGACTGTCGACCTGTAATAGGCGCTATATGGAGGACTTCAAGAGAAGGTGAAAGCATGAAATGATTAACTGCCTCAAGAATATGAAATCTGTCCTTAGGGACAGTTATTCTGCCAGAAACTGATACGAAACGATGCTGTCCATCCCTGTTTGTAAAAAGTTTGTGGCAGATCCAGGAACAGAAGGACCTTATCCATAGCTGTAAACTGTTTAAAACAGTACCATGTGACCATAATTTATAGCCTGTTACCAGCAGAGGCACTGCAAATGGTAATAAATTTTTTAGTATGTTTGAGCATATCAGTAAATGTGTGTTGAAGACCAGCCAACAAATTCTTAGTGTCTCAAAAAGCCTTTGAATAGATTCTCAGAAGACAACTAAAGCTGTTCAGTGCTGAAGTATATAGAATTGCTACTGACCAAAAAATAGCAAAGAAACAAAACAATCCAGTAGCTTCATATTGTGTATGTATGTATTTTGTAAATATTTATATTTTTATGCATATTATGTGTGTATACACAAATACATGTATATACACACACATACAGACATTTCTAAATGTCTCTGTGTGTACATATATACATGAGATACATTATCAAGAAATGAGGGCTAGGTAGGAAACTGACAAGGTTTTCAGATTATAGTAAATTGTCAGGTCAACCAAGTATGGAAAGGACTGTGGGAACCTTCAGAGACACTTAAGAAAGTTGGTGAACAGGCGAAACAGTGGCAGATAAAAGTCAACACTGATTAATGTGAAATAATGCTCTTTGGAGGGGACATTCTTTTATCCCATATTTACATTTTATGATTTTTCAATTAACTATATCCACTTGGAGAGGAACCTGATAATACTGTGGCTGAATTAAGGTTTTGGATCAGTGTAGTCAAATTAAACAAATCTGATCGAATTTTGATTCCCAGCTGAGCATTTGCTAGAAAAAGCGGATGCAGACTGACATTCATCTATTCCTTAACAGTGCTAAGACCACCTATGCTATAGAGAAAGCAAAGATATGACATAAATCCAGTCAAATCTTACTACTCGCAGAACCTCTTAGAGATATCTGTTCACCCAACAAAAAATAGTTGTGGTTTGTCTGTGTGTCTTTTTAATAAAAATTAAATTATTGCTTGCCTAACACCTTCGTGTACAGTCACTCTGATGTCAGTTCATACTAACTGAAATCTTTGTGATTTCACAGACTATTTCAGTTATGTGGATGCACAAATTAATAGGGAATAGAAAGAAGCATGCCATATATAGAGAAAGTTTTAAAAGATCTGTACATTTACCTTGCAGTTTAGATTGTACTGTTTTCATCTCTTTGGTTTGCTTTTGGTTGATCAAACGAAGGTTCTGATTTTCCACCTCTAACTAAAAGCATAAAAATGTAATCTCATCCATCAGTGAAACAGTTTTTAAAGTCGTTACATCTTTTAGATTTTCTCTGAATTTCTGCCTAAGATAAAGCTAGTTCAAATAGTAAGCTCCTCCCTGCTACTTCTCTTAATGCCAAACTAGGCATCTGTTTATTCTGAAGAATGAAATTCCCTGCAGTGATTATTTGCTCAGCTTCTGTTAAAATCACTCCCCCAACCAAGCAAACACAAGACTGCTTTAAAAAACCCTAATAACTGATAAAAAATAAATCTGCATTGCCATTTTTAACAAAACAGAGGGCTAGAATTGCAAACTTCTGTGCCACTTGGCAAACCCAAGAACAAGCAGAGGAATTGGAGGAAATGATGGTACTAATGCTTCCTACCCTTTTACAGCAATGATTTAAAACGTAAGTACTGAAAAACTTTATATAGAGCAGAAGACCTTCTACAGAAAGAAAAAACCAACAACCCACTGCTGTATCCCACTACCACGAGGTGACAGATGTTTGTACAAACTCCTGCTCCAAATTAGGCAAAGAGAAGATTTGAATCTGAGTATCCCACATCACACAGAGGGGAGCCAGCAACCCCACTTCCCACTGGGTGACACCTAGCCATCTCTGTGAAACTAGCCTGTGATTCTCCGTGTTTCAAACTAGAGTAAACAGTTTGAGTCATATTTGATTTTGTCCAAACCTTTTCAAGATAATTTTAGCTTAGCTGAATTGCATTTTTATTAAATTATTTCAATAACTCCTCTCGTAGACTAATAGTAAATGTCACTTCTAGTTTCCTACTTTAAAAACAATAATTTAATTGTTTTTCAACTGGAGTGAGTATCATTTCCAGTTAACCACAACAAAGTAGGATTTTAGCTTTTACAGGCAACTTTAAATTCTGTACACACAAGGAGGAGAAAGCACAGCTGCGCACCAAAACTGGCAGCCTTAGGCAAGGCAAGACATTGTTATCTCACCACAGCAGAGAAACAAGGGAGACAACTGGTCTCATTTGAGATTAGAGCCAGTACCCCTGAAACTATTCATGCCTAAGAGTACTGTGGGCATTGGAAAATAAAAAATGATCAAATCCTTTTTTATGCCAGGCCTCAACAGACTTGGTCATCTTTCTGAAGATTATTCACACTTTAGGCATCTGCTTGAGCAACCTCAGTTTGCCAGCTAATCTCTCTCAATTAGTGCAGATAACTAGACCTTCCTGAGAGCAGTTCTGGGCCCTTTCTCCATAGAGAGGACTAGCTGACCAAATTAGCCATCAGAATTTAAGTGACATGGATACTCTGCCCTCTGTGCTGTTGTTTTCATTTTTCCTTTTTCAAGCAAATAATCATACAGATCAATGACACTGGAAAGTTTTTTTGTTTTGTTTTGGGTTTTTTGTTTTTTTTTTTTTTTTGTTTTTTTTTTACTATGGCACAATACCCATTAGCAGCCAAAAAAAGCCTGAGGGATATACAGTCACACCATTATATGTTCTGTATAAGTACTGTAGCAAGAGTGATACCTCATGGAGCTTGACTGTCACCCATTCTTTTATTTTAGCTGCTTTTTCTTCGATGATTTTTGCTTCTTGCAGTCTTACTTGCTTCTGGAAAAAAATTTACGTAAGTGTATTTTTCACTGAGTATTATAGAATTTTAAGACAGAATAGAATTTTCAGACAGAAATCCTAAGAGTGCTTGAAGTAATTCAGTCTCCTGGCCAATACACGGTGTTTTTAAGAAAAATTATGAATAGGCCCTTCACAGAGGCTGCTGTTCCTCTTTCCTCTAGGAAATATGAAAGCTCCTCAGAGAAGACAGTGAAGAGGAAGAACATCTTTCCCCTCTTAAAAGTTAGATGTTCTTTCAAAGGAAGCCAGAGCATAATATGCAAGTGAATAAACCTTATTCACTTTATATACTTCTAATGGGAATCTCTTTAATCAAACAACAGAAATAATGCTAAACTTTTCTGTCCTCGATCTTAATTTTTCTTTTCCTTTTGTATAATTAAGAATGGAATTGATGTTCATCTTTTGTAACACCATTATTTCTAACCTGTTCTTCAAGTTGTTGCTCCAATTTTTGTATTATGTCATTTTTATCTTGTATCAGGATTTCCAGATCTTGACATCTCTTATATAACCTGGTCTCTGATTCACTCGTTTGAACATTAGCTGCTTTTAATTTTTCTTCCATGACCTGCACCTATTTGGAAGGTCAAACATAAGACTTTAAGAAACATAATACTCCAAGTTAAAGGTAGTAATCTAATCACAAAATGGACTGTTAAAATTTCCCCCACACTTAAGATTCAAGATAACCCTCCAAAGTTCTGAAGCCTTTTTAGAAGAAATTCCACAGTTTATCTCCCTATGTATCTAATACCAACGGGACTGGCAAAACCCTGATAGATGAGATTTTGTTAGTATCCATGAGAGGCTTCTAGGTTTGTAATACACAAGCTGTTAGAAATGCCAGTATGGGAAGAATGCAATTTATGTATAGGGAGCTGTTGTTAGGCTTAATAAGCAACATTTTGATAAATAAACAATTGCAAAATGTAAAAAACCCCAACGAATTATCAGAAGCATTCTAAAAAATGGCTAATAAGTACTTGGCTTTTAGCCACAGATGTTTTCTAACTCCAAATTTGTACATGAACATTTTTATTCTTACAGTTTTCAGTTTCTATCTGTCTCACAGTGAGATATGAAGGATTCTTAGGGAATACCAGAGGTATGTTCATAAAATGTCTGTAGTAGCTGTATCTGTCATTTGGAATCAAAAGGCAGTTTGGGTTAAATATTTAGCCATGATCTCATTCTTTAGATGACGTAACTTCTACAAGAACAAACAATGTAGAATAATCCTATTTAGAGACTGTATTTTTGTTTAATTTTCTTACAGATTTTCTAAAATAAGTTACTGTTTCCTTTCCCTTTTGTTTCCATGTGCATCATATATGAAAGACTCATGATGCATCAATGAAGAAGCTTATTACATAGACCTATTTTTGATTTGTGCTGTTATCTTTGACTTTATTGAACTGAACTGGGTAGTAAGCAGAGAAAGGTGTTAGAACATCTCTGGTAAGACAAATCAATAGATGTAAAAAGAAACCGTTTTCTTCCTTTTAAGCAATAATTAAGAAAACCAGCATTCTTCTGAATTTCATAGCACATAGCTCGTGGAAATATTTTTCAATTTATATATATACACCTGCTGAAAAGCTCTCTCTGCTTGACGGTCAGCATCTATAACTTGTTTCTCAAGCTGCTGCATCTGTAAGGACATAAAAACATATAGTAAAATGGGCATGCCTTCTGTCCATTGCCAGAAATACCACAGTGAAACATATTTTCATGGTCTGTTTTGAAAAAGACAGGTTGTTGGCAGGAGCATAAAAATAATTAAAAGGATAAACAGTATGTCAGACTGGGAAGATAATTCATCATTATGACCATATTAAAACATTGTTAAGATTCTTCTACAGAAAAAAAAAAAAAACAAAAAAAAAAAACAAAACACAACTTTTCTTCAAAGTATAATTTTGTGTCTGCTATATGATGTACTGCTTTTTTTCCTGCTACCAAGAGTAGAAATTCCTTTAACAGTAGTCCTGAAACTTTAATCATGCAGGCTCATCGTCTTAGAAGGTGCTAAAATCCTTCATGTCCTTCCAAAACTGGCAAGAGTAAAGGGTACTTGTCACATTATACAATTTGGCTGCTAATCTTTCCAAAGTTGACAAATTTAGCTTTTGGGAAGAACTGTGCTATGAGGCCTGTCCCAGTCTCATCCACCTTTTTCATGAAAGAAGGTACACGGCAGAAGAGACATGGTGCACTCAGGTGCTCCATGAAAAGAAATGTGAAAATCCACAGTAGAAAAGGATGAATACAGAGACCAGCACAACATGGAGGAGTGCAGGTCACTTTAGAGTGGCGAGAGACCTTGATCCATATAATCCATGTAATGATGCCTAATAAATCATAAGCTCAACCTTTGCTTGGGGCCTTGGAAAACCCCCACATTTTGCGTGAGTTATTTTGAAGGCTTTTCCAACAATATGGAACAGAAGAGGTCAGAGAGAAATACTCTGGTTACATTTTGTTGTATTTTGTTAAGAGCCCTCTAGTCTGATTTTAGTGAACAACACAATTATGACTTCTTTAAAAAGTAAACTGTGGTTTGAAATAACATTATAAAGTACATAAGGTATTCCATGACTTAAGGACTTACTGGTTCTCAGGAAATAACTAGCTAAGACCTCACATCATCTGAAGAGGGTGAAACATCACATAATTAACATTGGGATACTCAGTATTCAGCTTCAGAATTGTTCATAGAAAAGCCTATGATACAAATAACGCAAATGAAAACCATCTATTCCTTTCCAGTTTACTGCTCGGTTTTAAAATAATCAGTTTCATTCTGTCCTGTTTGTACCCTATTTCTGGCATCTTTCAGTTTCTTTTTCACTCTCCATCTCTTTTTTTCTCTTCCCAATTATGTTGTCAATCACATGAAACAGTTTTGTGTACTTTTAGCACCTCATCCAGACAAGGACACAGAGTCATCATTTTCTATCAATCAAAAACTGAAAATGGAGAAAATGAGTTTTCACTAACATAAAAAAAGCTGTGACTGACCTTCCAGTAGTCTCTCATACAATACAAAAATACGAAGTCTACATCATAATACCACAACACACCACTGATAGAAGAGCAACAAACATTTCACAATATGCATAGTTATGGTCAGGTCCCCAGTGAGTTGTTTTGCAAGAACACTTCCAGGAAAATGATGATCCCAGTCATACATGTACTAACCTCCGGACAGATGGACAGGGAGATGAGCTTTTTTTGTTCCTCTCTTGTCACATGTATTTAACTTCATATTTGTATGACTCCACGTTGAGATTTTAACTTTGAGTTTCATTTTTAGAATGTTGAAATCTAAGATTATTTTCCATCTGTCTTTTTGGTTTTACACTCCGACAGAAGTTTGGTTTACAAAACACACTTTAATATCAAAAGACATTTTTGAGTTTTTAGTGACTTGGGGATTCAGAAATAGAGGTTATTACTGAATATATACTGAGCTAACATTCCACTGTAGTAAAAGCACTATGCTAAACCAAGAAGTGCAGCTATTCTATCAATAATGAACACTATTAATACTCTATAATACTATGACAGAAAACTCCTTCAGATATTCATAATCTGAAATTCATTGTTGATGAGTATCAAGTTTTTCATCAATTTCTACAGTCAAACTATTTGTAAATGCAAATGATTGCCATGGCAGTAATTGGCAATTTATTTATGTCCCACAAAGAAAATTAATTTCGGCTGTAAGGTCGTATCAGAAACCTGTCAGTTTTAACACATGAAAATAAAACCTGAAAATGTTGCTGGCCACGTCCACTCAGCTACCACTGCAACTCAACTATCTCCAACTTGGCTTAAGCCTGAAAACAACTAGTCTCTCTAGCAATAACTAAAAATCACTGAACCACTGTACAAGCATTAAGCAGTAGTGCTGCTCTTCTACACAACAATTTGAGTTCTGGATAATACAGTGTGCTAAAGACCTAAGTTCCTTCCATGTTTCTGTACTGAAACTGTGCAATGCACCTCTTGCTAGGAATACATACTGTTGCACAGGACCAGGAACATAATAATATGTTCGTATAGACTACTGGGACAAAGAATATGATTTGAATAAAGCTGTTGCTAAGATTAATGTAAAGTTAGGAGCCAAAGGAGCTGAGAGAATAATTACCAAGAAAAACAGCATTCAGAGATTAGATCTGGAAGAACAAGGTTTATTTTTGCTTCTTTAGGAGTTAACTATTTCAAGAAGGTATGCTAAGAAGCTTTGTGTAATCTCACAATATGGATATGTCAATCAGCTTCCTGGCAACAATTAAATGTGAGATTTTATTTGGAAACTTTCTACAGGGTCTTCAATTTATCTTAGGAAGCTCCTGTTAAAAAAGAGGCAATCCATATTATTCAGCAGGAATTGAATATCATAGTTAACAAAGATGAGCACCTCTATTACAGTTAAATTGGCCAGTATTTCAATAATTTGATGCTACGTAACAATTACTAAGTCAGTCCTGATTTTCCCTTTAGTTAGAGTTTACATAGGTTTGTTTTGCAGTGTCTAGTGTAACAATAATGAAACTTAAAAAATATGTGGTTTTTTTTCATTTGCACAAATAATCTCTAACCAATCCACAAAATGGTTTTGCCTGAAAAATGAGATTTACATCTACTCTTGGCTGGTTTGCTACTCTATAAGCCTGTGAAGTTAAAGAGAAAAAAAAAATATTGCTTTAGGATACTGTGAAGGTTATCAAACTTGTTGGGCAAAAGACTGGAACTAATTCCAAGGGAAGGATTTCTCTTTACAAAGAAAAACTAACCTCAAACCTTCTTAAGTCAGTAAGAAGTTTCATAACAATGATCACAACATTACTGAGAGAGAAAGGAGAGAGAAGGTGAAAATATGTGACTGGACTAATAGCAAATTGTATACATCAAAATCATGTTTTGAACTTGTCAAGAACAAAATGCAGTGGTAAATTCTCTTTACCCAGTGACTATGAAGACAATTTCAGACCATGCTTAAGATCCTTATACACACTTGATGGCAAAGGTCAGTGTGCTTTACAGACACGGAAGAAAGAACTTGTACCTGTGGCTGCAACTTGAATATTTATGATCAACTCAGACTTTACACAGGAAGTCATTTGAAAAAAATGGAAGTCAGTCGAATTAGACCTCTGTCTCACCAGCTTCTTTCTATATGCATTTATGCAAATCACCAGTATCACCGGTATTAAATAGTACATATCAGCTGTTAGGCTAAAGATTTCTTGAATGAACTACAGTCTGTAAAATATCAACAGACATAAAGTTGGCTTCCCAGGAGAAAGATGGAGGGCCAGCATGCCATTGATAACATTTGGCATGTGAAGTATATTTAAGCTTAATTTTCTACTATGTCCTGAATGAGATATCTTGAAATAATGCCCCGGTTTAACAACCTTCTTGTAAGGAATATTCTTGTCACATCTGACTGGTGCAAAGTCTTTCCAAAATTTATTAAGGATTCAGATGTGTTCTGTCATAATCTACACTAGTTTTGGCTTTGGTTTTACAATCTTAAAGAATAAATATTTTAGGCACATATACTGACTAAAGAACAGTAACAACACAGGTACAGAACAGACTGCTACTTTAACCAGCACTTTCTCCTTCTCTTTCTAAATGTAAAAATCCTCTTATAATTTTCAGAAAATGTGTTAGTGCATGCCACATCAATTATCTGAATTATGGAAAACAGCATCTGTTGTTAGAAACAGATTTGGTTTTAAACTTAGTAAGGAAATAATCACTCTACATCTGACACGCATCAAATTGAGCTATTTTTACTCAAACAATGAACAGAGAAATGCCACATGTGAGTAAATGCCGAATGCTTTGAAGAAACATGGCAGCAATAAAAACAAAGAGGTATACCGTCTTGGAGGTCTGGACATTGAAGCACAACACACAGTCACTGGGAATTTTTTACAATAAAAAAGCAAATCATATAGCTGTTCATTTTCAGAGGTCATCTGGAAGTTTCTTGACTGTATTCAGAAATGTTCAACATATATTTTTGCGCAAGTAAAGAAATTTTTATTTTATTAAAACATGTATTGCATGAAATCACCAAAGGGTATAAACTCAGAAGTCGTCTCTCATAAATTTCAAAAATACTCCTTTTCTATTCATATGTGTATATATACCTTCATTTATATATATATATGCAGATCATTGTTCCTGCAATGTGTGTTAAGAAACTACAGCACTAAACTGAAAATTTTCCTGATATTTGAAATAGTTATTTAATAACTTTGAAGGAAATATTTTATTTTATACATTAAAATTGTTGGAATTCTCTCCTTCTTGAGATCTGAAAATGTATGTTATTTATAGGAACAAAAACCTGATTTTTTATCCAAATCAATTTTCAATATAGTAACTTCTCCCATTCACACTTAAAATTTACATTATAATCAGTGCTTAATACACTGCCTCCTAATTTTTATCATTATAAACAACATATTTGTATCACAAAGAATATTTGGAAAGCATCACTTCTCTCTAAGCCTTTCAAGAGTGCTGATAATAGGTCAGAAACAAAAAATTAGTTAAAACCTAACGTTTCTGAGGCAGAAATACAGTCTATTGATTAACTGCAGAACTTCCAGTGACTTGACAATGTTATGTTTAAAGTCTGCTTTTTTTCATTGCATTTCAGTTTTTCAATTCTTCTTCATCTGAAAAAAGGCCCAAACCATCTGTGGTTGAAAAAATAATGTTCCACATAAAAAGAAAAGTAGTAAAACTGTCCATTTTTAGATGTAGTGAACTATCAGTCCTCACACCACATAGGATTACCAGAACCAAAGAAACATGGGTACATGGTTGCTTCTATAAACGAACAAATAGGAGAAGCAACTGAGGGATAAACATACCTACAACTGTCGTTAAAAGGTGCAAGCAGATATAAACACATGATGAATAAACACGGGCTGAAAATTAGACGACCCTCATTTTCCACATTGACTAAAAAAGATTTTGGAACTGCCTTCTAAGAGAAGCTATAAAGGCAAAAACCCTGACTTTTTATGTGGTGCTTGATAAGTTTATAAACAGTTTGAAGGATATGCCTGCCAGCTATTCCTGAGCAGTGCATGTGACCAAGGTTTCCCCTTTTGGTTCTACATTCCCATGATTAAACCCAAATATTTCAACAGATCTCTTCATTTCCTTAAGAAAAGAGCTAGTACTGCTTAAGAGGTAGTCATCTGTTTGATAGTGGCTTTGTCAACCACTAGTTTTCATGTTTTAAAATATGGTATGCCAAATCTATACATGTATAAAGCCTTGCATATATTTGTTATTTAAAAGCAATGGTAAAACTGTTTTGGAAGCATGACATACTCCTTATACAAAAAGGTCTCTCTTAAGGTGGTTTAGCTTAGGAAAACACAGTAATACTCCTACTTCTGTAAATCATTTATTAAAAAGCTGTTTATGTTCCATCCATATTTTCAAACATTATTCCTTCTGTCTTAACACTGATTTCTCTTCTATATATTCTGTATCTTCCATAAGGACAGTGCTTTATCTTTATAAACTACAACAAACTTTAAAATATGACCTGACCAATTAAGTCACATAGACAAAACAACCAAAGAATAGAAATGTAAAATCAAGATATTAGTATTTCAGAGGAAAAGTAAACAGGAACATAGAAGGAATTAGCACATGCCTTGGGTAAGATATATGTTGTTCTCTACTGGATGATATTTTTATACCAAAGGTAACACAATAATTAGAAACACTTATTTTTTATAGAACAGCTTTGCATTTTAACTGATTAATCGAAATCCATCTTGTCTCATAAATCTACGAAGTGATACTTCAGACCTACCTTTATTTATAAAATTAAATATGCCTTCAGTAAAAAAATGAAATTGAATACTCTGGCACAAAAGCTTTTCCCTAAAACAAGACGAAACCTATAAAAGTATTTCTTAACAGTGAGGATTTAGTCATCAAAGTGAAGAACTGCTTTCTGAACCCAATCTTCCTTTTGTGATAGATCTCCCCAAAAAGGCTAATAATGCTGAAGTCTTAATTGGGCTCAAATGTTCCTTAGGCTACGCACAGATCAAGCATGGTGAATTTTCTTCACTACTTTACTGGTTCATAGTATATGGAATTTTACTGTTTGTTATTATTTCCTACATAAAAAAAAAAAAATAATCTTTAGATGAAACAATTAGTTATCTGGCTTAAATCCCCAAATCTACAATCTTATTTTTCCTTCAAATCCCACCTGAATCCTCACCCAGGTTATGACTACTGCAAAACTCAGTTTAGTGCTCACAACCTGGCAGCTTGCAAGCTGCCACGTTTCAGTGCACTCCCGTTTTTTCCTTCTCTCATCTTCTCAATTTTTATTACCAATTAAAAGGTAAAAGGCCACAATTCTTCTCATGAACAAAGCAGTGTCAACTATTCCTCTGCAAATTTGCCATCTAACCAACTCATCCTCTTTATCTCTTTCTCTGTACAGACTGTTCACCACAGGGATTATCTCTTTTCTCTGCCTCAATTGTGGTCAGAAATATGGAGTGCAAAAGCAATTTCAGTCTTTTGATGACAACTTTATATATATATATATATATATATATATGTATGTATACAGACACGCATACATACACATACATACATTCCTGCTTCTTCTGAAGATGGCTAGTAGCTCTGCAGTCTTGATGTGCAGAACCACAATACTGTCCGCTTCTAACTGCAGCAACTTCTGGCACTGCTCTCCTCGTTAGGAAAAAGGCACTTAATTGCAAGTCTCTCTTAACTCTCCTTTTTAGCGCTTCAGCTCATTTGCATGAACTATGTTTAGCACAAAAACCTTTCCTTGGAACAAAAGGAAACCGACAAAAATTATCAGTCTCCACCTGTTCAGTTTCCAAAAAAATCAGGCTCAAAATTTTTATCAATCTCCATGACATGAGACCAGTTTTACCACTGAGTTATATTTTACTTCTTTCAAGTTCTTTTCAATATTTAAACATGATTTTAAGAATATTTATTTAGCTCAAAAAGTTTTCCTAGTGCTTGCTAAATGAGTGAAAATACATATGAAAAAACAATCTTTCACATTTCAGCTGAGTTCATTGTAGTAAAATTAATGATTTCTTCTGGAAACTGTATGAATTAAAAATATAAAACAGAAAAGCCCAGGGAGGGGAACTCTTCTAGAATTAGTAGTCTAGGACAGCTGCCAGTAAACATACAGACTTTAAAAAGTTAAATTCAGCAGTGGGATTTGGGGAGGCAGTGTAGTGAAGGACAAATAAGCAGCACGTAATGTTGGCTGAATAACTGTGCTTTTCCCAACGTCAGTCACAGGACTTTCCTAAGCCTGGTAAAATACTAGGAATGTTCACTCTTTCTGGCTTTTGTCTTTTCCAACTCAGATCTTGCCTTGATAGTTAAATTGCAGAGACACAATCAAATACAAATGATGTAGATTGCCACTCTAGCACAAACAGACATTATCATAACATTTAAAATCTTGAAAGAAGTGAAGATACTGTTCAGCAAGATGGAAGAATGTACCAGAGCACTCTGTCAGGCAGGGAAAAAGAAGTATCATATAGTGCTTAAAATGAAAAGAGAAATGTATCAACAACTGGTTGGTCATCTGTGTTAAAAGGCAGCTGCCTGCTTTGTTTTGTTTTGATCATTGTACTGCAGTTGAAATTCTGCTACTTCTGTCTCGCTGGACTGTGAGTTCTGATTAAAGCCACAACACGAACATGTGAAATAGGAGGCCTGTTTCCCGTGCCACTGCCTGAGAGGTGATGGCTTAAGAATCAAAGGCACCACTCACTGCCTAAGTTTAAAAAATTAAAAACTTGACTGAAACTGAATTTATTCATGAAATTGAAGTGTATAGGACACCTAGGAAACACAGATAGTAAAGGAGCAAGAGATTTCAGAAATAAATGTAAGGCAGCATAATGTAGTTTGAAGACATGACAACAGATATTTAAAGTCTGAAAATACTCCGTGAGGGAGTGGAAATTAAATGCATAATTTCTAAGTGCAAAAAGAGTTTCCTCCATGAAAAATGGAGAAAAAACATCTTGTAGCTCCTACAGATGAACTGCTAATTATTAGATCAGCTAAGGGTCTGCACAGGTGCCTGCCCACTATCACAGCTTCCACAACTTCCATCCACTTACCCATCTCAGGTGCGCTGGAATAGTACAGATACGCTTGTCTCTGTCCCACCAGAGGGAAGATACTCATCCTCTGGCCTCACAGCAAGGGCTGTGCTTTTTCATGCCTCTGCAAGAGCAGCTAATTTATTGCTTCCCAAGTTCTCTTCCCTCTCCTCCCCCCTCAAATCGTCACCCTCCCTAGAAAAAATGTAGGTTTAAGACACAGAAAAATAGTGAAACAAAAAAAAAAAAACCCACTATTATAAAAAGGCATGGCATAAAATTTTAGACAAGGGATAAAAATAGAGTTATAGGGAAAAAGGTATAGGTATTAAAAAGGTATAAATAAACCTAAGACCCTTATCACATAAACTTTAACTTTCCTTGCTTTCTCCTGTGTGTATCTTCCTAATTGCATTTGAGTTATTTTTCATAACAAGTTTTTTAAGAGCAACTGAAATACTGAAAAATAACCTCCATTTTAATGATTTTGGTACTACAGTATTTTGCTCCCGTTTGCCCTTCATAATCCTTTGAAAGCGAATGGAAATACTCATTGTGCTTTTTTTATAATTTTCATACTGGCAATCACTGCACAAGTCAAATGCGTTATGGACTTTTCCTCTGAAAACATTAATCTTGAAATTGTCATGACACAGATAACAAAACACAGCGCACTTGCTTCATTCTGAAATGTCAAATGACATACCATAAATATGCCTGTGAAATGAATAAAAATACAGTGAAACATGGAATTAGGTGTTGGTTTGTAAGAAAAACTCAGGCATGTGTTATGCTTTTGACTATGCTGGAAATAGTATTTGGCCTAAAAATCAGTTATCATTCAATTTTCATAATCTGTACAGAAAGTATAAATATTACTGCATGTCATGTACACACTCCGTTGCCAGCTCAGCACGTATACAGAGAATATCCAAATGGAAGATTAAAAGCAAACAACTCAATACATATTGAAAAGAATCCTCTCTCTTAATCATTTATATTTGTTAAAAATCATTCAAAGCTCAAAGTAATGACTCTCAGCACTGAAGGAAACAAACTGGGAGACATACATGTGAATGTTGAGCACTACCGGAGAGCCCATAATGCAACATTTGGGAGAGTGCCATATTCAATTCTTATGGGGTCTGACAAAAAAGAAATGCAGTGGAGACTGCCCAAGAGGAAATTTAACATACCTATGTAGTTCTACTAATATGGTTTCTTAGTGATAGGAAAAACATTAACTTTGTACCTGATGCTGCAGATATTTTAGGTGAAAACTGTACTTACTATGGAAAGACTGAGGGTCACCAACTTTTCCTACGATGTGAAATGCTAGCTAGAACTAAATTTGCAGTATACTGTAATCTTTTATTCAGTGAAGGTTTTTTTTAGTAAACTCTTAATATGCGTAAGACTCAAGCTGCGTTAATATAAATGCTTCTACTTAAAACTCAGTTCCACAGCCATCCTAAATTTGGCATACTAGGGATACTTTCTACATCATTCCTTAAATTCCTGTAAAGACCTCTCCCACTTACAGCAGCAGCTTCTGCTTGAAACTCCAACAAGGTCTCTTTCTCTGCATGTTAGACTTAAAAACACAGACTTTTTACTTGGCAAAATGAAAACAAACAGAAACCCCAAACAAATAAACAACAGTGAATGGATTAGTTTTCTGAAAACACTGTATATTCCTTTGCTCCTCTCTCTTCTTCTCCCCAAGTTCACTACAAAATTAAAGTTCTGGTAACCATACTGCTGAAACGCACTTATAATACGAATTTCTTGAACTCCTCAACCACTGAGGTTCAAGGATGAGTATTTGCAGGACTTACAGAACCCAGTAAATAGTTTGTTTTTTTAAATTAGAACACATCTATTAGTAGAATATATTGAAGACTCCCTTGTCCATTGTTCATATATTTGCAGGGGCACTATTAAATAAAAAAACTTTGCAAAGGTATTCGATTTCCAGTGTATAAGAAAAGTATCTCAATTAATCCACTGCCCTGATATATTTACAGGAGGACATAGGTCAGACACAAATACTGAAAAAGGATGGATTCAAGCAAACCTTTAAAACCTGGTTTTAGACTAAGTTATAGAACAAATACAAGGGCAAAAACCCAGTGGCAGTTTCCGACAAGTCATGGACCCAGTGTAATAGGATGTGAACTCCTTTTCCTGTCTTGAAGAGATACCTCTTAAATACACACAGAGGAGGAACACTGGAGAATTACCACAAATTATTTTATCTTACCTTCCTGTAGAGATCACCTGTTTTGTTACAGTATCACTCTCTCTGTTTTCTACAACAATTACATAGTTTAATACCCATGAGGGCTTTATATCTGTCATGCCGTAATACTGTAATTTCTGCTGCTAATTTGAAATAGAATGCTGTCTGGTGCTATTGTTCAATGTTTTAGTACACATTTCATAGCATAGAGATGATTGTAAACAAAACCACAAATAAAGGCCTGTGCTAATCAAAGTAAGAGTGAGAACTATTTGTGTTCTTTGCAAATTCATTTCATTCTGTAACAGGTAACAAATCTAGAAAGTACCTATAAAGGCTGACATCAGCTGTATTCTCCTCTCATCACACTCACTATCAGGATGCCTATCAAGTATTGGTCAATCAGGTCTTCATTATTCACTTTGCTATTTGCCAATTATATTTTTGAGTAAAAATTCCATGCAGTTTAATTTCTAACTAGTATGAGTGTATCTTTTCCTTTACAAATACTGAGAATTGTTCGTATAATTTGGAATTTGAAAAACAAAAATATGTGAAAAATAACCACTAGATTGTTACAATTGAAACCAACATACAAATAAATACAGCTAAGAATTTAGTGTCTATTTTGAAAATTCATTTTGAATTGTGCAAGACTAATAAATCTGCAGATGAATATGGTCTAATTTAGTGGAACTCCGACTGGTCTTTGATGCATGTCCAACTGAATTCCAGTTTATGAATGAAAGGTGCATCTTAAAAAGTCAAAGTGACAAAGGGAGGAGAAGGGTAATTTTTGATGTAGTCTGCTAATGCTCTGCTCTGGAGAGTAATATATCAAATTATCCCAACTGAGTACTTGTTGGACCCGTGGCCTTCAACAGAAAATATTTCTCCTATTTTTACCTCCTGTAAACACTTTTTCTAACATTTCTGAGAAAGCTAAGGCAGGAAGGAACGTTACAAGTTCTTAAGCTTTTTTCATCTGTTTTGGAGTCATGTTTCTCACACATGAGACAGTAAGTAATTTTCCTTTGGGTGCTTTGTTTCAGGCACAGTGCTGAAGATTTGTGATTTTATCCCTCTTAGTCTGCTTTCTTTTAAAATGCTAACTTCTGAAACTACTTCTGAAACTATAGGATTATGCAGAGGACATCATTTCTAGCAGTTGAGAGCCTGTAAAAGCAAATTGAACAAAGTGAAAAATCTTTTTTTTTTTTTTTATCATCACAGATAGTATTGTGAAATGCTGTTCATGAATCTTTACTTTTTGGTTGCCAAAATTATAATCAGCAGCAGCTGCATAAAACATAGTAGTTATGGCTGCTGGAAAGTCCCTAGAAAAGTCATGTCCAGTGTTTAGCCACTTGCCTTCCATCCCAAACAGCAGTGATGCAAATGGGGTGAAGAGACAGAGGAGATAGGTGACATCTAACAGCCCCAACTGTGTAAGCATCCAATAATCTGTTGAGTGTTAAGCAGACAGTATTGTACTCTGTGATGGATGTTCTCCTCTAAGACTGATGGTGATGATTTATTAACTCATCTGTGGGCTTTGCTAAATTTTAAAAAATTTTAAAATGAAATGTCAAAGGATGGCAGTTGTACAGCTGGTCACACTTTCACAACTCAATATTCTGCAATACCTGTTCAATTACAGTTTTCTATGCAGAAAAATCTCAGAATTGCAATTGGGTAAAAAAAAATAAGTTTTCAACTACATTGTTTTCTAACAGCAGTATTTTTAGTCAAGCCAAAGTAAAAATATCTGGAATACCGACTGTAAAAATACAATTCCATTAGAACTATTATTACACAATTATTTTACATTCCTGTAAACTTTCATGTTCACTTTAGTAAAAAATACCTACTTAGTGAAAAAAGTCTAATCCAGTAAATACTAGATTTCTTTATTCCATTTTTGTCTGTGACAAATTTAGGTTTTGTACCTCCACAGAAGAGGTGAGGGCATGACTAGATAAAATGCATAGTAACAAACTGCCAAATAATATTCAGCCAAGAACTAGATGATATAGTTGAACCAACTGTTTATCTGTAAGTCTGACATCTGTAGTAAGCAAATTAGTGGAAACTATAAGAGCTGAATTAGGGGCCATATGGATAAGTAGGACAGATGAGGAAAGAGTCAAAATGGCCCTTACAAAGAGGAGTGTCAGCTCACAAACCTATTGAAGTTCTCTGAGGGGATCATCAAGGTTGCAGATACGGGAAATGTGGTTTATATAATTATTTGGCATTTGGGAAGTTTTTAAAGGAAACAAACAGCCACAGGGTAAGAGGGAACGCCCCTCCATGACTTAAAAAAACTAGCTCAACAATAAAAACAGTAGGTGACTGGTTACTTCCCACTGTGACCAGCAGCTATCAGAGCAGACCTGCAGAGAATTGTTCAGGCCATATGCTGCTCAGCATAATCACAAACATATGGTAATGGACATTTGGCAGTGAAGCAACCAAGTTTTTTGATGGTATTTTGTTATTCAGGGTAATAAAAGTTTTCTGACTAGAAAGACTTACAAGAAGGACCTTACAAAATTTATTGACTGGTCAATAAAGTAACAAATGCTGCATAACATAGAAATCTAAAGGACTTTGAGTAGGATCCTGACATTAAGATAGATATCTCCATGAAAATATACTTGATGGTTAATTTAGCTGTCAAAGAAAACAAAATGTTAAGCATTATTAGGAAAGGAACAGAGCACATAACTGCATACATCATCCATGGTTCTTCATAAATACAAAATCACATTTTCCCTGCTTGAATACTATTTAGTTCTTTGCCCCACCAAAATATAGTAAAATGGGAGTGATTCAAAGAGGGCTAAATGTATTTATGGTTTCAAAGACAGATTAGATAGGTTCACAAAAGAGAAGCATTAACATCAATCTATAAAATAAGTGTTGTCACTCTAACGTACGATAAGAGGATCTGAATTTTAGTTTTCTTTTGGGGGGAGCAATTGATGGAATATTTAGCTCTAGGAAGAACAGAGTAGTTTTGACAAAATATTTTTTTAACTAGAAATTCACTGGTGTAAATATTAATGATAAAAGAGTCCCCAAGATTCTCTAGAATGTGTTGTCCCTTATGCTCTTTTAATTGCCTTGTTCTGTGAAAATGTTGCCAGGTAAATACAATGGTGGAGTTTTCATATTTCAAATATAATAAGCCATAGTTGGAGATGTCTTATTATAGGAAAAGCAAGTCTGGTAAATTATATGATGTGGTAAGGAATACTGGGGAAAATAATACTTCTGGATTTTCTCTCCAGTGATTTGTGTCTTAAATCACATCTTAAATACTCAGAAAAATCTGTTAAATATTAACTTCAGTGTTGTAAAAGTGATTACTGGATACATATTTTTCTCTGCAGGAGAGTTGCCAGTGTGTTCTTACTTGAAAATGAACATTTCTTGCTGGCAAATCTAATGTGTAAAATTCTTTCATAGCATTAAAATATACCTGTTTTCCATGTATTTTGTTTTAAAATGCTTTTTTTCCCTCCTGAAAAAAGCTCAGTACTTGTAATCTCAAACCTTGACATGTCATCAGCCCCCATCATCAAATAAAATCACTTATATAGCATTAAAATTCATACCATGAGACCTACCTTTTCAGCTAACAATTCTCTGATCTTGCTTGCCTGGAGACGAAATTTCATTAACTGTGATTCCAGAGTTAAACATCTTTCCTTCCAGTTTACAGTAACTTCTGGCTCTGAAAGTTCAGCCATATTTATACTGGAAAAAGAAAGGGAAAAAATCCCCACATCAAATTGGGTCTCTATTTAATGTCTGACTTTTTTTTAATATACATACTAACTTATTTTATATAAATCTCAAGCACACCCTCCAATTTAGTACATGTACAGCTTCATAAAACTTAGTGAAAGTACAGTAGTCTACAAAGGCCCTTATCATAACTGGGAGATTTCTGAAATCCATGATGATATTTAGTTTTATCATAATTTAATTTCTTCAGTTATTTTGGGACTGCAATATGTTTTCCTTGATAAGCAGAGACTCATCACACATTTTAATCTTCAGTTACTGTATATATCCTTTCTTAGATAGAAGAGGCTTGTAGAGAACTGAGCTTTTGCTAAGAAAATGCCTTATATAGGTGTAACTACCTGTGAGTTAGTAGCAAATTTGGTTTTATGCAAGGTTAATGTTTGGCAGATGGCTCTTTAAATAGTATTTTAAGATGTTTAAGCTTAATCAAATTGCCTTTAAAATTTAATATCCTTAATGTGATGCAAAGGGGACTTTATGGATCTAAATGTAAAGGCAAGTGAGCAAACTGTCCCTAATGGGTCCCCTGCATGAAAAACAATGCCTTTACATTAGCTGTTGCAGATCTCAGGATATCCTGATTCACGCATGTTTCATGTTCAAATTTGTGCTTTTAATGGCATTTAGCTGCTCATGACTTCTGGAAATTAAGCTCAGTGCCCTTTTGGAGAAGCACTGCTGGAAAAATTATTCAGGATGAGAGCTGGCTCATCATAGTTTGAGTCTGAGAAGCCAAGAAAATCATCTGTGTGTAAGCAGATAGACTGGGCTCTCCTGTATTCCAACTATTTGTAGGCAGCTTAATAGAGAGTAAGTGGATGGCTGCATGTGATCATTAAGTCCAAGAAGTTCTCTTGCAAGAAAAGGCCCTGGCCTTTGCAGGGCTCTGAACATGTAGGTTTGGCTTTCAAAATAAAGCTTGAATTCCCTTTTAAGTACTCAATTTATCTCCCAAATAACAAGTAGCCATAAAAACACAATTCAGTGGAAGGCAGCTGGAAGATCACAACAAAATTACCAGTCATAAGGTTATGCTGCATGCTTGTCACCTTTGTCATGGACAGTGAGACACTGACAAGGAAAGGCAAGTAGCAACTGTTTTCAGTCTGGTGAAAGGGACTGGCACAGGAAAATCATGCATAATATAGACCTCTATACTGCAACTCCTGACCTAGTTAGAATGGATTAATAAGGGACGTCTTTGAGAGCCCCCCTCTCCATGGCTACTCCAGTCATTCAGAAGCTTAGGTTCAAGCACTCCCCTTCTTCCCACTGTCGGAGGAAGCAGCTCCACTCCACTTCCTTCCCCAAACTCTCATCAGCTAGAGGGAAGGGACCTACAGATTTATCTTTTCCACTGTTCCTGACATCAGGAAGAAAAAAGGAAAAGCATCGCAAGAAAGATGAAGGTCCTCAGTAGGATTCCAAAAGTCCTCAACTTTTCTTTAATACATTAATATCTTCTAGTTCTCTTCTAAATTTTCAGTGTCTCAAATTACTCTGCAGTTCATTATAGCTAAGCAGGTGAAAAACTCGCTGTCTCAAAGCTCTCCTTCCATTCACCTACCCTAAATTTCCTTTCTTTCATTCCATACCTTAAGTTAGAAGGAAGAAGAGGATCATCACAATCACCTGCGGGAAGGTACCTCCTCCATTCTTGACTGTCTCTTTTGGTCCTGCAGGCTATGATTCAAGCTGTTAAGCCTGAGGCTGCAACCATCCCTATTCAGGAATCCATCACTCGGGAACCTCTGTGGAATCACTGGGATTTAAGCATGTTTTTAAAATAGCTTCCTGAACCAATCCGACAACGCCCGAATTCTAAACTTTAAGCACACGTTCATTTCAACTGCAAGCCTTCTGGGCGACCGGTGCCTTTTGCCTTTTCCCCTCTTCTTGGCAGAAAACTCCCTGGACTGTCAGGGAACCAGGTTGCTCACCACTGTCCTGTCCCTAATCCTTGCTCCTCTCTCCTTGCGCTGAGTCTCCATGTTGAAGGGGGGAAGGTGGCACTTCCAAGCAGTAGCTTCTCCTACCTTACAGAGAAAGCAGAAGTTTCAGCTGCAGGCTGATCTGGACAGACAGCCTGGATTCTGCTCTCCTAAGTAACGAGGAATGACAATTTCCTATTAGACTGTGTATTTAGAATTTTTTATAATGTTTTTCCATTTTGACTAATTACAGCTATGTAAGACAGCGACGAACTCAGGCAACGAGTGGTTAACAGTAGGAGATTTCAGTGCTTGTGTTAGTGAAAACACAAATGGTTCAAGTAGTGAAAGAATTTTTGCTTTTTGGTAGGGCACAGTATTACAGGGTGGAGTTAAAAATGTTTGTCTTTCAACAGACAAAACATTTGAGTAGATGGATTTCTGGCAGTGAACAATGCGTCCAGCCAAGTACTTTCTCAATGTCCAAGCTAATTAATATTCCACTGTATAAACATTACAGATAAAAAGTTTGAAAATAACTCTTTTTATTGTGGGATGTTTGTTAGAGATTATAATAATTTACTTCATATTTTCCAACAAGCCAAGGAGTTCTGGAAATATTTATGGGCACATAATACACTGTTTACAATTGTGGAGTGAATGATCTTACTTTGAATCAATGACTTCCTGTTTCTTGTTTGATTCCCCAAGGGAGGAAAAAAATTAGTTCATCTCTCTTGGCTTAATAGAGTACTCTGAATCAGCACTCAAACCTACACAGAGTCCTCCCCTTCTTCCTGCTCCAGTTCCCACCACAAAACCCTCCGTTTTCCCTAAGCCTTTAAAAATAAAATCTTTTGAAAAGTAAACTAAAAAAGTACACATTAAAGTGGTAAGTTCTAATTATGTCATCAAAAATTAATTGAGACAAGTTTGACAAGTCTGGAAAGATTAAATTCGTCTTTTTCGTTTTTTAAGTTTATAAACCTCTTCATAGGCTTCAAGAAGTCAGAATGTCACATTCTCCCCAAAGGGATTGATATAATTTCCTTTTCTTTGCCGTCTGCTTGGAAATTATCAAAATACATTTCAGGGGGAAGGAGGGAACAATGTTCTAGCTTTTTGAAGCATGTTAAAAAATTTACATATTCCTTATCACACTGTCAGTGTTTTCCTCTGTTTTTAACAAAAAGCTCTGTTTAACTAAACACTTCATATTCTGTCCATATGTTCTTCACGTCCTTTCTCTGTTGGAGAAAGCATGACAAGTCCTTCTGTTTCAACAGGAGTGGGTCTGCGCAACACACGGTGGGTTCCCTACGCCATCCTAACCTGTTGCTGACCAGCTCAAATGCATTTGGACCACACCTCTCAAATCCTGGGCCCCTTTCTCCCACCCTTTTCACCCAAACTCATCACTTTTAAGTGTTTTTTGGAGCCATAAAGGTTGGACTGGAGAAGGGAAATGATGAGACACAAGGTGGACTTGTTTGGGAATCAAGGAAGACATTCTCAGGTTTGTTGCTGGCCAGGGCCCTTACTCACGTCGAAACACTGGTAACTTTATTTTCCATTTGACTCATTTTGCCTAATTCTGTGCTCAGACAAACTGTAGCCTCTGTTATTTAAACTCTCCTTCAAAATCTGACTTACAAACGTTTTTTCTGCTGCGTCCTAGACATCGGTGAGGGTGTTCCTGTGAAGCAACATGTCAGCCAGGGCTCCCCCACACCAGCACCGGGCGCAGACCCCCAAGAGCCCTCCCGATTTCAGGGCCCAGCTGCCCCCTCCCAGCTCACTGCCTCCTCGGAGGGCACAACTGACGGCTCAGCCCCAGAGCGCTGTCAGAGGTGGGTAGTGAACAGCGTTAAAGCGCAGAAGATCGTTTTACATCCTTTTCCGGACGACAGCAATTTTAAAGGTCGCTGTGTGACATCACACTGGGTACCCGTCTAATTTCTACGTGAAATCCTGAAAGCTGATGGTGTAGTTATTTTAAAGGCGTCTTAGTTTTGCGTGTCTGTTTGGAAGTTGTGTTCTTCTCGCTCTTTTTTCTTTTTTTTCGGGGAGGTAGCGGGGCTACGGCAATGGCACTGCCAACGGGACGAGAGAAGCGCGGACCTTCAGGGACCGAATGCGACCCCCGGCCCGCCAGCACCTCCCGCGGGGACACCGCCTCACGCACCCCCGGGGTGCGCGGCGGTGACCTAACACAGCGTCACCCTCCACCGTGACGGCGCCGCGTGACGCCATCCGACGCCCGACGGAGCCACCGGGCCGAGCCGGGGGGTGGGGGGAGAGAGGGGCACCGCGCCGGCTCTCCCGCCGCCGGGGAGCGATGCCCCGGGGCCGCCCCGCCGGGCAAGAGCCGGGGGCCGGCCCGGGCGCTGCCGTCCGGCCCCGCTCGCGAAGGGAGGGAAGGGGGGGGGGGGGGGGCAAGGAAAGGGATGTCAAACCTGGCCGGCCGTGGCTCGCCGCGCTGCCGCGCCGGGCGCCGTCCGGGCTGTGGGCGCTGAGGGGCCGCGGCTGCCCGCGCCCCTCGGCGCCCGCCCCCCCATCGCCGCGGCCCGCGGAGCGGGCGCCTGAGCGACGGCCGCGACGGCCACTGAGGAGCGGGGGGCCGCCCCCGGCGGGGCGCCCGGGCGGGGCCTGCGCGGCTCGGCGGCGGCGGCGGGGGAAGCGGGGGGAGAGGGGGGAGCGGCTGGGCGCCGAGGGGACACTGCCCGGGGGGCGGGCGGGCCGGGCCGGGCCGAGCCGGGCCGGTCTCGTCGTCCTGCCGGCGGGGTGGGCTCCCGCAGGGTCTGCCTCAGGCGGCCGGTCCGGCCCCGACGGGGTGCCGGGCAGGGAGCGTCGGCTCGGAGGGGGCAGCTGGAGCCGCCGAGCCACCATCTCGGGCCGCCGCACGGCCGGGCCTGGGCGGGGAAGGCTGGCTGGAGCCAGGCGGAGGGCAGCCGGGAGGGTCCCGCACCAGCCATGAGCTTTCTCCGCTCCCCTCGTGTGAACGGGTGGCCTGCCTCTGCCCCTTCCCCATCCCGCTTTTTTAAAGTTCCGTAGCGAGTGAGGAATTTTTCTTCTGGCCTTGTGTGAATACCTGAAGGGGAGACTGCGTTAGGAAGAAGCATCCCCGTTTGTCCTGAAATTTGTCAGCACGGGAGCTTACAGCAATTTAAATTACACCTTCTGTGGAAGGTCATTTGACAAGTATAAACTGGAGGGTTGGAACGGTGCAGTCACCGGGGTGATGGTGGGGATATTCTAGGATGAAATGGTCTTGGAGAGCTGTCGTGTCAGGTACTGACACACTTTGGATTTTAGTACTAGGCGGGGAGGAGCAGCACGTGCACGTGCTGGTGAGTCACGCGGGCCGCAGGCTCTTCATCCCCTCCGGCTGGAAGGGGACGCCGGTGCTTCTCGGGTGACCATCCATCTCGGTCTCTTCTAAAAGACTGCCCGAACTATTAAAAGGTATTTGGAAAAAGTAATTGGTATGTTGCTTGTCTGGCACATACAAGGATCTTCCTCATATGCACGTTGATTTGGACTGAGATTAGGGATTGTATTTTGTATGGGTTATAGTTTAGGAAGGCAGAATGTTTTACAGATTCTTCTGGCACATAAACAAACCACACCACCATTCTTCAGGTGTTTATTTATACTGTAGGTATGCAGAGTTGTCTTGTGTAAACTGCTCTTTCATCTGTGAGTCAGTGAAAGTGCAATTCTTTTTGTTTGGGAAAAAAATAAAAGGTCTTAACAGCTCAAATATTCCCTATCTGGTTATACACACAATTTCATTTTTTCCTATTCAGTTCAGTACAGTGTCCAATTTTCCACTTGGTTGCAGTGACCTTAAATTATCCAAACAACATCACTGAAACTGCTTTATTTCCTGGAACTTTCCTAAGTGCCTCATGTATTTTTTAAACACTCATCACTGAAAAACATATTAAAAACATGATTGCTGGTATGGCAAGAAGTGAATTGTTTTCTGTCCGACACCTTCTGTCTAGAGTGTTCATGCTACATTAAAAACAAATTAACTGAAAAAACCTTTAAACAATTTAGCCAAAAGAATAAAAATAGTCACATGGTTCCTAGAAAACACTACACAAAATGATTCAGCATTGGTGTGTAATGAAAACTTTGACCATATTGTTTCCTTGAGTAGTGACCTGTTCTCTGTAGATACACGCTAGATAGCGGAGAGCGTTTGAATTGAAGATCGCACTGAGCTAAGAAGCGAAGGCTAAATGAATGACATGCTTAGACCGCAAGAGGGAGAGCAAAGCCTGTTCACTAAATGAGTATTTCTTTCTGTTTTGTAGATTGACATTTTCTTTGGCCTCGGATAATAAAAATGCTCTGCAGTCGCACAGCTCTTGATGCTCATACCTAAGGAGGCATGATAAGGAGGCATGAAAAAATATTCTGGAAGAAGGAATAGGGATATTCAGGGTTTTCTGTCAGCTGCCCTTATCTGCGAAGTATATAAAGATGGATAGAATCAGTGTTCAGGTACTATAGGGAGTAAAATTACCAGTAGAACAACTGGGATGCATAGAACAAAATACAACTTTGTTTTGTAATTAGAGTGCAAGGGGGAAAGCCATAAATCTTCCAGGCAAAGACACAGAAAGCTATTGTACACCTAAGTGTGGAAGAGAGTTGTTTCTCCTTGCTGTTGTCACTGATGGAAGTTACATACAAACAGTAATAAATCCGAGGTGGAGTCTTGCAAATATATGCGGAGAACGCAAAAAACGTACACAATATGTTGTAGAAGCAAACTGCCAAACCAGGTATTTGCACCTTGGAATGATCATCTGTTAGCTGGCTCACTACAGAAGTAAACCAAAGTCAGAACACCGTGAAATATTTGCCTCTCTAATGTGGACTCTGAATATTAGCCTCTAGGTGTGGGCTAAAGATGTGTGCGTTGTGTGGTTTTTAATATTTGTAATTGACTTTAATACAAAAAAAGTTCTAAGTTTCTGGTTGTCTTATTAGACAATATCATCATTTGTTTTGAAGTATTATGAGCACTATATTGCAAAACATCTACTCTAGAGCATGGAAGCTAATCCAAAAAATGCCACTAGCTCCATTTTGGAGGTGATCAAGTGGTTATCAAACCTGCAACTAGAGTATAAAATTTTGGGTTTATGAGACTTTCCTGTGTACGTAGAACACAATTCTGACATGCTGGATCAGAACCTTATACCCATCATGACAAATGGAGCTTCTTCTGGTCCTCTCACACAGATAAACATTGAAACCATTTAAGTTTAAGTATTTCAGACTGGTATGTGTGTCTTCAATTGGAAAATATATTCCAGAAAACATTTTATGATTCCAGAGTCTTAGATTATACGATATCTTCTGTAAATTCATTTCTGTGTGGATTCTTTGGAAGGGTGATGTATATATTTGAGATTTGCAATAAAGTTCCCATAATATTGTTTATACTAGTTGCAGTTACAAAACTGTGATATAAGTAAATGGATCATCTTCAGGTGCTGTTCAAAATAATTAGAAAAGTATCTTGATACTTCTTGACAAAATACAGCTTTAAAGGTTTTATTTAAGTGGATGAGGGGAAGGGATAAAGATCATTCCTGTTCAATTCATATTATTACCATGACACATCTTAAAATGTCGCTCTTTCAAGTTTATGGCTTGTCTTTCAGTTATAGAAAAATGGCATCTTATCTAAATATCATCTAGTACTTGTGCTTTGGTATCTTTGAATGGAAGAATCTGTGGTTACTTCAGTTACTAATAAAGGCTTTCTCTACATTAAGAAAAATACAGTTTATGAGAAGGTCCACTGCTTCCTTTAAAAGCACAACTTCTTTTTAATTGTTTGGCGCCACAGAGTGGTAAAATTCTATATTGCTTTAAATAATCGATTTCTGAGAGTTTTCACATGATAAGTTCACCATCTCCCTCTGAAAGAAACTTAAAATATAAAATACTATACTACTGGATATAGGCATAGCTCAAGAAGACTACAATTTACAGATTAAACATTAAAGTTTCCAACAGCATGGGTTAGAGTATTTCTTTTGAGAGAGATTTCACTGGTGCATGTTGATTTGTCAAAACTGTAAAATCTGTGAACATAAATCCGGTGCTAAAAAAACAAAACAAAACAAAACAAAAACAACTTCTTCTGAATTCCAAAAATGTTCTGAGACATCACAGTAAAAACGGCTGTACCCAGTCAGAGCAGGGGGCCTTGTAGCCCGGTATCCAGGCGCTTGACTGTCATCCTCAGCCAGTGCCCGGGGAAGTTAAGTGTCATTACCCAAAACACCCTCCCAGTCTCCAGTTGCTTTGTGGTTCAGGGACTTTGTGAGCCAGAAGTTTCGTGTTTTGCAAATTTTGCCGTTTTGTTTGGGTTTTTGTTTGTTTGTTGTTTTGTTTTGTTTTGTTTTTTCCCTTGCACGAGTTAGTCCAGCTGCTTTCGAACAAATATAATTGATGAGCTCCATGGTTTAAATAATTCATTTAGTTTTGGACATGCCATCTCCTTTTTTCATTTGATGCCCCTTATTTTTTGCAGAGACACTGAAATATTATTTTAGAAAATTCTGTTGTATTCCATTTCAGTAGTTTCTCTGTGAGAGTGAAGTTACTTACTCTCTTTAATAGTTTCACAGAGAAGCCCCTCTCTACCTTTGGCCGTCCTTCTTACCCCACCTCACACCTCTGACAGTCCTACTATGTTCTTTTTGTGTAGGGTTGAAGACAGCACACACCATCCAAGGTTTAGGTGTATTTATACATGACATAGTGATGCTTTCTAGTTTGTTTTTTATTCTCTCTCTAGCAGTTTCTAACGTGATTTCTTTTTTGGTCTCTGCAAGATCTCTGGCACACAGCAGAGCACAGTGGAGCCACAACACCAGTAATTCAAGGGTCTGTTGCTCCTTATCAGCAGAACAGAAATTATGAAAACAGAGTGACTTAGGTAGTTAAGCCTAATCACCCATTCTTGGTGAGCTACTTAGAGGTGGTATGAGAGCTAGTTCTAAATAAGTTATTTTGAATACTGGAAGTTTGGTGCTCTTGGAGAACAGAACGATTGCAGTGTGTGGGTCTTGCATGCTGTTGTTTCATTTCTTGAGACGCCTCTTTATTTTACATTGCACTACGAAGCGTGGATTCTTTGGCTGTTACCTGACAGCTCCCTAGGATTGATGCTTCCTCTGACTGGAAAAATTTGGGGAAATTAAAGCTCCTTTGGAAAGCAGAGAGTTGCTGGAAAGTTATCCATAGTGTTACAGAAAATGAGCTGGAATACAGAGAGCTGGAGCCCTGGAAAGGGTTCCCCTGAAATTGGGGAATGTGTAGGAAGAGGATCACACCGAATGTAAAATGTGCAGGTACAGAATTGAGCTGAAGGAACTGGAGGCTTAGCTTAGCTTGTTGGAGACTTTGCTTACACTAAGTGAGGATGCGTTGTCTGATTTGGTTGGAGGGTTAAATCACATACGAATATTCAGTCTCTGAGCTGGAAATAGTCCAGGATTTTAATCAGGTCGCTGAGCTGCATAGGGCCAAATAACTGTGTCAGTCTCCTAGAAATGGCTGAACATAAAACAAAGGGGAAATCAACCAACTAACAGAGAAAAACTCAAATTATTTTCCTTGTGTTTTGGTATGGTTAAACTTTTTCTCAATTCCTTTGGGCATTACCATGTCAGAAGCCAGAAGGTACTGTGAAACTTAAGTGTTAAAGGGTCATCCAGAAGTTTGTTGAAAGTCCTGAACAGACTCTTATGGACTCTAGCTGCTTTAGATGGCTACGAAAATCACTGTTGGGTGAAAGTCAAGTGGCAAGGAATGGGTTTTGTTGTATTTTTCTCCTTTTCTTTACCAAAACGTTGCTCTTAGATCTTCATGGGAGTGTGACTGCTATGTTGAGCTGACATCTTACAATAAGCAGTTTCGCAATAGCCAGTTTCAGAATCAGTGCAAGATTTCCCTTTTGCTAGGTACAACTCGGGGACCTGGGAAAGACTATCCCCATTTGATAGTCTATTGCTTGCAAATTACATATTTGTTACTTAGATTATGTTCGTATGGGGGACCTGAAAGAAATGTGAAACGTGCATGACATGGATGTTGAAAACTTAAAAAAAATCTGCTCTGGCTAAAACTGAAATGCTTATATATATAAAAAATAACTGGGTTTTGTTCATCATTTTACAGTTAAATAAAATGTGGAAGTGCTGACAAATTAAGGACTGTTATAAAGGATCGAGGGATGGTTAAGAGGAAACAAACAAGTAGAGGGTGCTTTCCAAATGAAGTTTATTGGATTTTTGCAAAATGTTTATTTAAGCCTCTTTCTGCTCCTTGGGAAAAAAAAAAAAAAAAAAAGGGAAGAAACAGGAAAGGATTCGTGAGTTGAGGAGTTTGATTTGCGTTGGATGCTTGCTTCATGGGGTTTTGCTTCCTCTGGTCCTGAAATGCGGTCGGCTCCGGAGGAATGCTTACCAGCTGCTGGGCACAGCAAGGGCACAGGACAGGCTGTAGACTGAGTTAATGCTTAAGCTGTAGTAACACTTCAATTTAGGACTGAATGTACTGCACTGATCTTGTAAGGAAGACCACTAAACATTGGCTCTGTTGTGTAAGCTTGATACTTTGTATAAAATGATTAAGGCCTTGCTAACCATTGTATCCTCGAAGAGGAGCTGAACCAATAGCAAGGGGCGAACATCCTGCCCCATAAAGATCCAAAGGCTGGGTGTTTGCCCCAAAAGCATGAAGTCAGCAAAAATCTGGTGACTGGGAGAAAGGTAAAGGCAGCAGGGGGGGATTGTGACCACCGACTCAATTCGAGATCAAAAAGGCTTGCCATCTCACACCTTCAAGGGGCATGCATGCTAATTTAAATATAACTGACCAATAGCAGGTGGAATGGTAATTAGGGACCAGTGAGTGTAAATTTAGATAGGTTTTTACTAATCCTGTAAGAAGATAAATAGGTGTTAGTTTCTTTGTGTGGTGTGCTAGATTTGTGGAATTACCACCAAACACCCATCTCTGCACAGACATGAAATAAAAGAAATACCTCGCCCTCCCATATGCATTAGCTTGCACACCGGGTGAAAGAACCCTTCTTTTGGGCTAAAAAAATTAGGCTCTTAAAACCGCGGTATTTACTTCAAACTGTTCAGAAAACTCAGGGACTGAGGAGGGAGCAGAATTACTCGGAGAGAAACACAAGGTATTGCCATCATCAAAGTTACCACCATTTTTTCCTCAAGGTTAAGAGTGCGTTTTAAAATCAGGAAAGCTCGCCCTGCCTTGCAAAGGCCAGCGACCCTCACGGTGGTTTCTCTTTGGGTGAAGACGGGTGTTTTCCACAGAAACCCGGCCGCGGCCAAGCGCAGGGGCCGGCAGCCGCGGCGCTGCCAAATGGCGGCCGGAGCCCGGGCGGGCACCCCCCGCGAGGGGCCTGCAGCGGCTCCTCGGCACCAGCGGGCCGGGCGGTCCCGGGCGGCGGCGGCGGCGCCGGGGGCCGGGCCGGGGGCGGGGAGCGCCCCGGGGGCCGCCCCCGCGCCCTGGTTGGCGGCTCCGGCTGCCTGCGGGCGGGGCGGCGGACACCGGGGAGGTAAGAGGCGCCCGTGGGTGAGTTTCCCCTCGGGTCAGGGGCCTCCCGGCGTTTTCCGTCCCCTCTGTTGCTCCCTCCCCTCCCCTCCGCCGCGCCGCGGCCTCCATGGCGGCGGCCGCGCTGCCCCCGCGCCGCGCAGCGGGCGGGGGGAAGGCCCCGGGGACGGCGCCTGAGCCGGCGGCGGGTGCGGCCCGGCCCGGCCCGGCAGCGCGCTGGGAGCTGCTGTGGGGCGCGGGGTTGCGTGGGCCGTCTCGGTCGGTCGCGTGGGCGCGGAGCGCTCGCATGGCAGCGGGGCCCGGGCGCGTCCCCCTCTGAGGCGCCGTCAGCCGGGCTCCTGCCGCCCGCAGGCCGCTCGGAGGTTGGCGGGGCTGTCGTGTGGGTTAGCCCACCCGGGCACCGGCGCGCTGGTGAGTGCCGTCGCGTGGTGCCCGCTCCCTTGGGAAAGGAGGCTGAGGCCATCTGTTTTTAACAGAAAATAAAAGGAGTGGTGCTTTTTGCCGACTCTCAACTGGGACTAGATGATCGATCGAGGGATCTTTTCAGTGTATATAAATCGGAGGAGGAAGGGTGCTAAGCAGACGGGGCCGGGTCAAGGGGCCGTGGGCGCAGGCTGAATCACCCGAGGGGCCCTCTGAACATCGGGAAGCACCAGATGGGGTGTGAGGGTGCCCAAGCACTGGCACAGGTTGCCCAGAGAGTCTGTGGAGTCTCCGTCCTTGGAAACATTCAGAAGCCACCTGGCCGTGGCCCTGCTTGAGCAGGGGGTTGGACCAGCTGACCTGCAAAGGTCCTTTCTGTGCCAACAGAACGAGCTCGGAAGTCAGTGAAACTGTCGTGCACATTAAATCGCCATTACCTGAAAGGAGAAAACATAACTTGCTATTTGTAACATCCATTATAGCAAATGCGGAACTAGGTGATATGTTTTAAAGAAACAAAATTGCTTTGTTACAGAGTTCTGATGTTACATTAATGCAGGTTGAATGAATTTTAAAGAGTAAAGCAGAGCAACAGAGGTTTTGTGGTGTTATTTCCATGCTTCTTCATGGTATTTTCAAACTCTGATCCAGGGGTATGCCACAGGCTACATAACAAGTGAGATAGCTTGTCATTCATTCAGCAAATTCTCTTTTCTGTGACTTCCATTTTGTGCCATGAAGTCTGGGTGAATTTGGGACAAAATACTTGAAATAGTTGATAAAGAGAGCTGTTATTTTGGAAAAAAAAACAAACAAACAAAGAAAAAAACCCAAAAAAACAAAAAACCAAAACATAGATAATCCAACAAACGTTATTTCAGGACAGTGAAAAGATCGTTATCATAGGAAGTGTTTGTAATTGTGCTTTTAAAACAATGTGACCTGTTTTGGGGGGGTATTTTGTTTTGTTTTTTTTTTTTGATCAGGTATCCTTTAATCATCTAAAATGGTTCTAAAAAAGAAGAAGGAAGTTCAGGTAGATGCGTTCTTTTTTGATCAGCAGCAGCTTGAAAAACTTCAGAGTAAGTGGGGTGTTTTTTTGTGAACTAATGTATAATTTCTTTTTCTGTTGGTAGAATGCATTTGAGTAGCTACTGGAATTGATCTGTTTGGTTATTTTGTCTTTTTCTTGTTATGTTTTATTTCTGCTGGTTTTGTGAGTTTTAGGTGTGTGTGTTCTTTTGTGGTTTGTTTTTATTTTGTAATGACAATGGCTTCTTACCTTGGCAGAGTTAAAATAATCCTTTAGAGCACCTTGTCTTTGGACTGGCACAGTTTTTCAAGGGAAGTAGGGGGGCCTCCACTCCTGGAGGTACTTGGAAGCCATCTGGCCATGGTCCTGGGCAGCCTGCTCCAGGTGACCCTACTTGGGCAGTGGGATTTGACCAGATGACCTCCAGAGGTCCCTCCTGACTTCAGCCATGCTCTGATTTTGTGAAACTGAAGATGAGACCTCCTATTATGTTATAGTGAAATGTGCATTTTTTTTAATTGGTTAGAAAAAAAAAATGGTGTTTTTTTTTAATTTGTTAGAAAAACAATTGGTGTTAAGGTGTTGTAAGGTGACTTAAGGGGTTGTGGCACCAGGAGGTTTACTGGAACGGGAAAAAGACCTAAGAATTAAGCAGTGTTTTCTTACTATAAATTATGTATTGCTTATACTGCTTATTGTAATTCTTTTCTAAAAAGAGACTCTTGCAAACGTAGGGTTTTCAAAGGCTGAAGAGCAAAACCTGGCATCTCTACTTCTGCACTGCGCACAGCTGAGCGATGGCATCCAGCAGATCCAGTGTATTAAACAAGTAAGACTTCACTGTTGTTAGTGTGGTTTTTGGTAACTGTGTGTTATGTGCACTGTTAATGGGAAATACGGTTCTAAAATAGACTTTATGATGTTTTAAACATTCCTGGAAACAGATAAAAAGCAGTTGTTAGCACTGCACACGCATTGGATAGAAATGTAGCTCTAGCATTTGAATTAGCAAGGGCTACAGTTACTGAAAATGATGAAGGCAAGTGATACTAGGTTTCCTATTGAGTATGTATGTATTTTTGGTATTAGAGACGTTCTTGGAATGTTATTCAACACCTGAAACTCAATGAGATTTGAGTTTCGTATGAATGATAGGACAGTTTTGTACCATATACTTGGGCAAGAGAGAATTCTGCCTCTATTAATGATGCGGGTATATCCAGAGTTTTTGTTGATCATGTGTTCTGTTGGTTATAGGTTATGCCACTGGTGAAGAAGATGGATCAAAACTGTGCATGTGATCCTATGGTTAAAGCTTGTTTGGATATTTTGGGAGAGACGTATTTTTCACTGGGTGTGAAGAATCCCTTGAAAAAAGTATTAGCAAGGTAAAAATTTGAATAGTAAGCCTTTATTTTTTTAGAATGCTTTCCTTACCTAGAAGTGAGTAATTTGTCATGCACTACAAATTGCTGTAGTTTAATTATTGAAAATTTTACTAATTTGTGAATATTACTAATATGTGAATATGTACTAGTTTTCTTTCTTTCTTAGTTAAAAATCTTAATTATAAATAATGCAATATATCATTGGATAAATAACTTCAAAGTAGCATTTTGATCTGTTTCATTACTGGAAAGACAACATAGGGTGTAATTAGCACTTTGAATTTTAAAATCTGTTATTAGAGTAGAAATTTAAAATAAATTAAAAAAATCTCAACATTGACAGTGCCAAGAGAAAGCTGTTCATAGGAATCATAACTGAACTGTGGTTTCTTGTGCCTATTTTTATTGCAATTAAATAATTCTGTTGCAAAATTACTGTTGTGTTTCTCTACTGAATTTATTACAGCCTTAACACTTTTAAGATGCAGTGCTGTCTTGGGTTGGGCTGAAAGAGAGTTAATATTCCTTTTCAGGGACTAGATGAGTGCTGTGTTTTGGATTTAGCTTTGGGTTTGGTATGGGAAAAATGCTGATAGCACACTGGTGTTTTCAGCTGCTGCCGAGACTTCAAGGACTCTCTGAGTCCCCATGTCCTGCCCGTGCACAAGGGCACAGGGAGCAGGGAGGGAGCACGGACAGAGCACCTGACCCTAACTGGCCAGTGAAATATTCCATATCATGGAACGTCATGCTCACTATATAGAGGAGGAGTGGTTGGGAAGGAGCTCGCTCTCTCTCTCTCGCTTCCGGGATTGCGATTGTGGGACCTTGGTATCTCGGGGTCGCTGGCCGGGAACGGGCTGGGTATTGGTCAGCGGGTGGTGGGCAATTACGCTGTACATTGCCTGTGTATATATTTCTTTTTGTTTTCCCCCCATCATCGTTATTGTTCTTGTTTTATTGGCGTTATTAAACTGTTCTTATCTCAGCCTGGGAGTCTCCCTTCACCCCTCTGATCCCCTCCCCATTCCCAGGTGGGGAGGGGGAAGGGAGGGTGACTAGCTGTGGTGGTTGGTTGCCGATCAGGCCCAAACCACAACAAGTGCTCATCTGTCTTCATTTCTGTGTCTGAAAACATTTTTTTTTTTTTGTCCCACTGAGAGATGCAGGGCCTCCATCCTGTATTTGGTTGCATGCTGCAGATTTATACCTCTTTGGTAGGTTTTCTAGCTGCAAAATTAGAACATGCATGTTTATTTTAAAACAGAATGTTTTCATGCAGGGAGAAACATCTATCTGTCACTGGAGTTTTAGCTGACGCTGACTTTAGTCGAGCGGATAGTTAACATCTTGGTACGAGCTGACTGATTGTGCTGTTTCTTATTGTTCCAGTTCACTCAATGGTCTTCCTGAACAGTTCATGACATTAGCTGTACAAAGCTTTGTATGTTGCCTTGGGGAGGAACTGAAAACCACGGATGTATATCTGTACAGAAAAGTACTGGACAATCTTGCTTCCTGTATGGAGGACTTCAGTTTAGGTATGATAACATTGCATATATTGTTTTCTGTTTCAACTTGCTCAATGTTGGTTTGCATCTTGGTGCGGCACCTAATAGTAATTGTTGCACTTGATCTATGTAAAATAGGTAGTATTGGCTAGTATTCAGTAGTTAAAATGTATTTTCTTTCTTCTAGGTAGAGCAAGTATTAAGAACCTGTTTGAAGAAGGTAAAGTTATATTTACAGTAAAATATGTTTCATTGTAGATTATTGGGGGGAGGGTTGTGTGTGAAGTAACGTGAGGTAGGCATAAAGATCTCTCGGATCTGATTTCCTCCTGGCTAATTTTTAATAACTAGTACCCTCATATGGTACTTTTTTTGTCACAGACTTTCCCTTGATTTATACCTTTAATTTCCAGGGGTCAATCTTGCTTTATTGAGCAGCCCTAGATATAAATCTGAAGAGGTACCAGTGAGTGATTCTTAAAGGGCTGGGGGAGCTAATGGCTACTTTACATGAAGTATTCTCTGTCCTATGCCTCATTGTTAAGCTGGATGTGGTAACACTGAGCTGTTAACAGCCAGTCTTGACCATAGCAAGCCTCGACCTGCTATGGCAGGAAATTTTGTTTGGTCATAATTTGGCAAAAGTCTGATATACTGGTAATACGGGATAACTTGACACACTGTGCCCGTGGCATGCAGGTGTCCTGGTTTGGGCTGAAATAGAGTTAATGTTCCTTTTTGGGAACTAGAAGAGTGCTGTGTTTTGGGTTTAGCATTGGGTTTGGTATGAGAAGAATGCTGATAGCACACTGATGTTTTCATCTGCTACCGAGATTTCAAGGACTCTCCGACTCCCCATGTCCTGCCCATGCGCAAGGGCACAGGAAGCAGGGAGGGAGCACAGAGCACCAGACCCAAATTGGCCAATGAAATATTCCATATCATTGAGTGTCATGCTCAGTTCAAAGAGGAGGGGTGGTCAGGAAGGGGCTCACTCTCTCTCACTTGCTTCTGGGACTGCAGTTGCGGGATCTTGGTATTTTGGGATCGCTAGCCAGGAACGGGCTGGGTATTGGTCAGCTGGTGGTGAGCAATTACCTTGTGCATTGCCTGTTTATATTTTCTATTACTGTCATTGTTCTTGTTCTATTACCATTATTAAACTATTTCTATCTCATCCTGTGAATCTCCCTTAACCCTCCAATTCCCTCCCCTATTCCCAGGTGGAAGGGGAAGGGTGGGTGATCGGCTGTGGGGTGGTTGGCTGCTGACCAGGCTCAAACCACAACAGCAGGTAATGTTCACAGGTTCCTGTGGACCTTTATTGCTGCTCTGTCTTTAGCTCTTGGTAATTTCAGTTTTTCATTGAGGAACCAGAACTCTGAATACCTCTTTGGATTAGGCCAAGCAGGTTGGAAACTCTTGTTTTGTACCAGGTTGTTGCAAACCAGCTTGAGATTTTGCTTCAGCATTGCTTCTTTGGGTCTGCACTGAAAAGTCAGTTTAATTTGTTTATGGAGTGGTCGAAACAACACTATATGGATAACTGTCCATTGTGTCTGGGTATGATGTGTATGCATGATTGTTTTGCTGGAATTTTCCTGTTCTATTGCTCTTTTAAATAAATTCATACCGTAATTATTTTCACTAGTTCTTCAGTTTCTGCAGAAGTCGCTACTTGACATACAGGAAGAAAACAGGCAAGTGAATTCAATATAAACTGTATTTTATCTGTTTTTGTTTCACTCTTGCAAGATAGCCTGGTGTGGTTAGGAATATCACTTTGATAGCCATATATTGATAAAAGATGGGTGCGTCATTTTACAATGATACATTTTTTTAAAAAACAAAACAAAACCAACAAACTACTGCTGAATGTTTCTTTTGTGGCAATATGATGATATAAAATAAGAGAGGAAAGGAAGAAAATTCAAGGCAGTAACATTTAAGGCACTGATACTGGTTTAGAGCTACTACTTTTAAGGGAGGCCTTTGTGGTTTTGCTATCTGAATTGTGACTGAACACTGTAATTAATAGATACACTTATTAAAATTCAGGTAGAGTAATAGTCTTCCACTTTCCATGAGTGTTTAATTCATTATTGATACTCTGTTTAGTCTGTCACAGCAGTCATCATTTAAATATCTTGACGTTTTCCAGCGTTGCATAAAGTGAAGCGGCTTCACTCTGGTCTCTCATAATGTACCCAGAAGAGTGCTTAGTGGAGTGTTTTGTACATTAGAAGTTTACATGTTGCCTGTTATTCAAGTTAGAAGAGAATCGAATCTTAGAAATATGCTTTGCATGTGGGCAAAGTGCTTGAAGAATGAGAAAGGAGCAGCACTGTATTCTGTTGGTCTTTTTAAAATGTTCCTGGCAAAGTTCAGCTCTGCTCAGGAGGAAGTTTGTCACAGGAGCCTGCAGAAACTGTAGTAGAATTTTTCGTTATGTTTGTTAACTTAATTTTAAAACACTGCCCTTGAGTCTGCTTCTTCTTTTCATATATTTATATATTTACCATTAATTCTATCTGAAGTTGACACAATATAGTTTTCTGGGAACAGTGAAGAACGGTTTTAATTTCTTTTTTGTGTGCATGTCTGTCTGTTATTTCCACAGAAAGAATCATGGAAATCGTATTGTTCAGACTCAGCTGATGCATGATTTACTGATGGCCATTAAAGTTGCAATGATGCTTGTACAGAAATTGCAAGAAAATATCCAGGGAAGTCTTTGGAAACACCATGAGTCTTTTGTTTGGCAAAGTATGTGTAGTTTACTGAAAAGCTCCACAAACTTTCTCATGGATGGTAAGTTTAGTAACATTTAAACCCAAATATTTTTATTAAGTCAGTCTTGTCTTTGTAGTAAATATAACCTGTATGTATAAAAACTTGGGTTATTTTGAATGGAAATTGAGCTGCTGAGATTAATGGGAGTGGGAGCAGTAGTAGGTCTTTTGGTGAGCTATGATTTGTAGATTATAATTTTGGAGCGTGCAGTTTAACTGGTCCTACTACAAAAAGTGAGGTAAACGCTATTACTAATAATTCAGAAACCTACAGAAATACTTTTGAGACTCACCAAATGTTTTTGCCTACCGGAAATTTATACATCTATGAATTATGCTGTCAGAACTATTTATTTGTGCACTACAGCTAATTATGTTTACTTGTACAGATATTTTTGTACAGTAGAATTGAATATAAATGTCAGTAGACTGTGCCACAGTCATCCTTGTCTTACTGAGCAATGCAGTCTTTTCTGTTTGTTAAAAGGTATTAATAGTTTCTTATTACATTGGAGTATAAATTCATTAATACTTGCTACCACATGGACGCTGCAGATTTGTGATTATACAGCTACAAGTAGTCTAGGAAAATTCAATACCATCTTTATAGTTTTGATACATAGTTCTAGCACACAATGTTTGCTGCACTCTAATATAAAATACCCTTCTCTGCCATGTAGCAACTCTCCTGCAAACTGTTCAGACTACCTCAGGACTGGCTGTTATTCTGTTTACTAAAGCTATGTATGAGCCAGTTGAAGAATTACCTTCCTTGGTAAGTGTATTTCTTTGTTAAAGAATGTGAAATGTCATAGTGTTGTTTGGAGGCTTTGCTGATAGGATAGCAGGACTTGCCAACCTCTGTATCAGTCTTTTGCTGTATTGTAAATCCTTTATTCCCTGCTTGTGTATGGAATAATAGAACTAGGAGTTTGAATTTGAGAAAAACCATGTGCAAGAAATCTCTTCATATCTTCTGAGGTTCTCGATTATGCACAAGATAGCTGTTCTCCTGTGCTGAGGTACTATAATGGATGTTGTTTTGCTGTTACAGATCAGTGACTTGCTTCTTGGGTCAGTGAACCATGCGGGCGTGCCAGAGTGGTTTGTGAGTAACTGTGGGACTCTGTGCACGGAAGAACTCCCTGACTCGGTCCTTCTGTTCCTTTGCCACGGAGCACTGGCTATGCTGGAGTGGAAGAATGGCAGCATGGGTGAAAATGGAGAGAAACTATTATTAGATATCGCATCAGTCTTGTTGTCTTTGAGTTCAGAGTAAGCCTGTGTTTTGATATGTATTTATGTTTGGAAGGAGAGGGTTAATCTTTTTATTTGTATCTTTGCATGGCTCATATGGTCCTGGTGGAATATCTCTTTGGTGTTTTCAGTGTAACGATACTAGTTTCTGCCAAAGACGTGTAATCTCTTTAATATATGTATAATAACTCTTTAAGTTTGAAAAATAGGTCTTGATATTGCATAGACAGTTCTAAGTTACAATTTTCTCTTGCGTGCTAAAATGAAATTTTGTTTTTCCAACCTAAGTGGGATTAGTTTACCAACTACCTGATGGTAAGATGTGGTAGAATCAGTTATGTAGGCAGATAAACTTTACTTTCAGGACATAACGTTTAAAAGTACAGAAGAAAACAAAGTATGCCAATGGGTGGAATACTCGAAATAACATGTTTTTTCTGGTTGCAAGCATCGTCTGCTTGCATCTGATGGACTACCATCAGATATCAAAATATATTCAGTTCAACTTTTGTTCAATTTTGTGATTTTGTCCTTGCGCATATGGTACTCAGTTTTTGTGGTTTTATAGGGCAATGAAAAGTTTTCCTTATATTTTCAAGAAGTATGCAATAATATAATGCTGCTCAAATATTGCCATGTGGATGTTAATTTTTGTTTTTAAAATAGCAAGTGTAGTGGCTTGTCAGGTTTCTTTCTCCTGTATTTGGGGGATTTAGCTGTGACCAGTTGACAGCACGTCAGGTAACTAAGTATACACTTTGCAACATCCAATTCATCACCTCCTTTTTGTGTTAATTCCTTTCCTTCAGTGGATGGTTAGTGTCTCCTCACCTGTTTCAGTGTGAGCTAAACTAAAGAATATTTACTTTGAAATTAAAAATTGTATTTTGAAAAAACTGACAAATACAAATAACTTCTTCTTTATTGTTCTTTTTAAAAGGTTAAAAGAATCCAGTATGACAACCTCTTTGTCTAGAATCCTTGCTATTTGGACTAATGCAGCACTGGCTGCCCTCATTTCAGACTCCCCAAATCTAAAAATCAAACTTAATGGAAACTCAGATGTAATTGGGAAGCTGCTGGAATACATTTATACACACTGGGAACACCCTCTGGATGCTGTTAGACACCAAACCAAACTGATATTCAAGAATCTTCTTCAGATACACCGAAGCACCATTACTGGCTTCAATGAAAAATCAGACCCATTCTTTGAAAGGCTAATAAAGCGTTTACTGAGCTTGGAATGGCATGTGAAAGGGAAATACGCTTCTCTTGGCTGTCTTGTGGAGTGTGTGGGTGCTGAAAATATACTACAGTTGGACAGGACAATTCCAGTGCAAATCTTGGATGTGATGAATGATCAGTCTCTTGCACCCTATGCTAGTGATCTTTTGGAAACCATGTTTACAAATCACAAAGCCCATTTTACTTCGAGTTCTCAAGAAAGCACCTGGATTGATCAATGGCATGACATCTGGGTTTCTCCTCTTCTAGTAATACTGTGTGAAGGGAACCATGACCAAACTACTTATATAATAGATTACTATTTACCAAAATTGCTCAAGTGTAGCCCTGACAGTCTGAGCTACATGATTAGAATTCTTCAGGCTTCTGCAGATGCTAATCTAGGTAAGAAAATAAACATTGTATTTGTAATGATGATTTACATGTTCAAGATGAAGCTTTTTTGGAACTAGTTTAATGTGTGGCAGACACTGTCTTTTGGGGTTTATGGGGGTAAAAAATAAAAGGGAGGTAAGGGTCATGTGTTGTGGAAGTATTTGGAGTTTCTGATGAGCGTTACAACTAGTACATTGTGTTACTCCACCTATAATTATTACTGGTTTTCATTTTCTTTAGGCTCTTCCAGTACTAGAGGAGCTCTTGGAGCGTTAATGGCATGCCTAAGAACAGCCAGGGCTCATGGACACCTGGAGCTTTCAGATATCACGAGCAGTGGTCTTGTATCCACTGAATGTATAAAACAGGGTCTAGTTCATCAGAACAATCAGGTAAAGGGACAACGTTTTTTTTGTGTCTTTAAATTAGAAGAATTGCTTTGATCCTAAATACTGTCAGCATTGTTCTAAAACAAAAGTATCGCCATCGGTGCCTGTAACTCTTCTGTGGTTAACACCTAAATATCTTTCAGGTTTGCATTGATGCTTTAGGTTTACTTTGTGAAACCCATCGTAGCACGGAAATTGTGTCTATGGAAGAAATGCAGCTAATTCAATTTTTTATGATGTACAACTTGAACAGCCAGTCTCCTTCAGTAAGGCAACAGATTGCTTCTTTACTGAGAAAGGTAATTTCAAACTATAAACAATGTCTAATGTGCTTATTATGTGACTTGTAGAGCATTTAAAAAAAAGTTCTGAGTATGTTATGAAGCTGCTCATCTGAAAGAGTAGAAGCTCTAAGAGCAGGACTATGTTGTATCTGTTACCCAACTGAATGGTGATAAGTCATTGCAAGTGAGGATGGCTTTAACAAAAAACTGATAGGCACAGTATGAAAAGTGGGTCGTGAATGCTAGTGAGTGTTACTTAACATGTGAGTGTATGCATATTTTACCAAAAGCAAAGCAATGTGCTGTAGAATAAGCAGCGAACTTTGTGCTGCCTTTGTTGTGGGCTAAGAGTGTGCTTGCATAGGCTTACCAGACCTCAGGCAAATTCCCAGTCAAACGTAGAGGAATATTAAGGGAACAGCATGACATGTGGTGTGCTGTTACAGTCTGCAGGGACCGAGCGTGTCAGCATTGTGGAAGTTGCCAAGGTCACATGTAGATCACGGTAGAAGGATAAGGATAAAATGAGGAAACCATGTATGTATAAAGAATATTTTGGAAGATGTTAATGGCAAAAAGAAAGCAGTGTGGAAGGAGAAAATAATTAATTTGAGATGGGGGGAAAATGAATGAATACGTTTGGCAGAAACAAAAGAGAAGTCCATTTCTTTCCATTCCTGCCTGGTGCAGACTCTAAGGGTTGTGAGATGGAAAAATTGTGTTAGAGGGTGTGTAGTAACAAAGGAACTAATACTAGTGGGTAATAAAAGAGCTGGGGGAAGCACTCCCAAGGCGAGTCAAACTCTTTAAGGGACACTGAAGGTATAAAAGTTACATGCATTAATTGAGCTTTTTTTAGAGAGGAACATACGTTCCACAGAAAATGGGGAGGTGAGAGAAGACTAGGCATGGATTTAAGGAGGAAGGTGGAAGAAGGTGTTGGAGGTATGGAGGGAGGGGAAAAAGGTTGGTCACAAGAGAGATGGGGAGCAAAAAACTTGGTTTTGGAATGGAGAGAGAAGGATCTGTTCTGTGTTATACTGAATGCAAGCTTTTTAAAAATTACAAGCAATATGATCTGGAAAATAAACTGAAACTCCCCCTTTCCCTTATTTAACTGTTAATGATTATTGCCTTACCTATGTTTTTCTTTTGTTTTAAAAGTTATTTTGTAGGATACAAGAAAGTTCCCAAGTGCTTTATAAATTGAAGCGAAATAAAACCAATCAAAAGTTACTCAAAAACTCAACTAAAAGGCATCCTTTGGGGATTTTGCAGCAATATAAAGTAAGTTAGAGTGCTAGAGATACAGATATGAGGTGGGATAGCATTTCTGAAAGATAGTTCATAGTTCTTGTGAACACCTCTGGGTAAGTTAGGCTTTGTCTGTGTTAGGAAATAGTGCAGTGCAGAGGGAAGAAACCTGTAAAGCAAAACAGTTCTGAGGACTTTGCCCACTCTGTATGCACTTAGGCAAGTTAATTTTGCCTAAATGTACTGTTGTCTCATGATCCAATTGCCCATTAGTGTTTGGAGGGTATCTGTAAAGGTTAATTTTGTCCAAAAGCAATAAAGGTTATTTTCTGAGGGATTGTACCATGATGTGAACTGAAACAGCAGTAAGTAGGGAATGACTGGAGATGTTTCCAGGTAAATGTCCTATCAGCTGCTGTCAGTTTAATAGCGTGTTTTACATGATATGCCTTACGTGAGCTTGAAATAGAGATCTGTTGAGCTTCAGCCTTTTTCTGTCTCTCCAGAATGATCAGTGAGAGAATGAATGACAGAGCTTCAGCACAAAGACTTCAGTATGAAGACTTCTTTTGTGTTTGTCCTTTATTCCTGTTTGAAGGCTTACATAATCAGTTTCTTTGTGTTAATCTGTTTCTTGTCTTGAGTTCTGCTTTTCTTGTTCAACTAATTTTCAAGATTTTGGTAAAATGACCATCTTTTTATGTGAGTGGGAAGGGAAACTCTTTTGTTTAAAAAACCCAAAGGCTTGTCCAGCCTTCACTGTACTCTAGGAAACAAGGAATTTGTCAGTACTATGAGGGTAGGCCTCCCATTCTTCCCAAATTAACTGTAAGGCCATAATTTTGTAATGTAAAGCAGAATGTCCTGAATTCAATTACTTGGACTTTTGTTTGTAGGACAGCAAGTAAACTTAAAATTTTTCTTGTGATTTTCAGAATTTCATGTCATCTGTATGTGACAGACTTTTTGAGGTACTGTTTCCTGGTTCATCCCACCCAACCAGATTTTCTGCATTAACTATTTTAGGATCAGTAGCAGAAATATTTTCTGTTCCAAAAGGTGAGAAGCATAATTTCTAGGCTGAGGAATGGGAGATATTGAAGAAGATTGTTTTATGCCAGTTAGTTGATTTCTGTCAAAGTAAAATGATATTCTGAGTCCTTAATTTCTATGGCATTTCCTGTGTTGCTTTCATTTTATATGAAGGAAGGATAGTAAATTCTATTGGTAAATGCAAATATTTACGGCCTGTTGAATATCTTCCATAAATTGGGATTTTCTTGCATAGCCTGGTTTTCAGCAAGGTGTTTCAATTAATTTTTGTTATTATAAAGAAAACTTTTGGACAAGATTCAATATATTTGATAACTTTACCCTCTTTTCCTGTTGTAACATCTTCATAATATGTAATTTAAAATATTGAGACCATAAAAACTCTTGACTGGAAAGGCTTGCATATTGTTATAATATTATTATACTAAATAAGGAGCAACTTCATTGGACAGTTTATGATGTTGTGCTGCTGTTAATTTAAATTTCTTCACAATGTCATGACAGCCCCAAACCAAGAAGTATTAGAGCCTTGGAGTATTGATGGTCTTGCTAAATCTTGTCTCTGGATCATATGGCTGACATAAAAGTATGTTTTCAGTCTTAAATTGTAGTTTAGATATTTTTTTTTCTTTTTAAGAAATTAGACATGTAGGATAAAAGCTGATCTTTTATCAAAACCCCTGATAAATCATGAAAGCATTAATTTTACTATTGAGTTTGTGGTATGTTGTTACTGCCTTTTTTTTTTTTTTTTTTTAATAGAAAGGTGTATTGAAAGTTGTTTATAGAAGGAGTTTTAGGATTTTAGAAGCCTGACATTGCTTCTGTAAAGGAGATTTAGCTGCTGTTGTGTTCTGTGCTGGAATATGGTACACTTACTTGTATCTTAGAATTTCTGGCTTCGTTACAGTATTAGGTCAGTTGCCAGAAACCATGACTCCTTTAAATAAAAACAAAAAAATTGTAATAGCTTCCATTTTAGGAGATTATTCTTAGGACAAAAAGAACCCCTAAAACCAAACCCCAAAACACACTGATGTTTTAAACCTTTTTTGAGAGGAATTACTTAATAATATTACATCCAGGAAAATAATTTTTTAAGCAAAGCTAAGATAAAGGTTATTTTCAATTCTGAATTTAATGTGAATAAACGGGGTTCTGATTTTGTCAATAATTTACTTTCTGTGTTACTGAGAGTAAATTTTTGGATATGGTAGCCTTTTTTTTTAACAGTAAACATAGCATTTTAAACCTGTTAAGTAATATTAAAATAATGCTTTAGCTAAAATTTTATTGTTTCTTTTAGTATAGCTAAGCAAAATGTGGATACAGTGCTTATTCTGAAAAGAATTACAACAAAACTATGTGAGGGATCAATTTCTTTGAACAGGCCAGGCACAAGTCTTCCGGTTGGATCAGGAGATTGATTCTACTCGTGTCCAAACTTTGATCCAGTGTTTTGCCAGTACTTTTGAGGAAGTAAAAGTTCTGGCATTTGGGCTTCTGATGAAACTACGTGATGTTGCACTTAATTTACAGGTATGTAATTAAATACGGTTTAAAGGGAATAATTTAATGAAAGATGAATGTTGTGTATTGTACCGGGTATTTGGGTTACATAGAAAGCATAATTCCTGAAAGTTAGAAGTAGGTACAAGTTGCCTGCAGTAGTGTTCACTGCTAGCATCCTCGATATTTTTACACGGCTTCTGCCCCTACCTAAGGAGGATTGCTTCACTAGTGGATGAAGGAGTTTCGGAAGTTCATTGGATATGGCTGTGAACTATCAGAGAAGTAGTTAATGCAAGCTCCTTGCTTAGCTGTGACTTCCCTTTGTAAATGACTGAGGTGTTTTGACTTGGTTACTCTTGCATTTTAAGAAATTCAGCTCAGTTTTTCTTTTCCCTTTCTGATTGGTCTCAGATTTCATTATCTTATTGCCTTTTTTGACTTCTCCAAATTTTGCACTTCGACTTGATACTGATTTTTCTTTTTATTACTTCATAAAATGTTACTTTTAAATTCAGAAGTACTGATGAACAAATATTGCTTCCTGATAAACTGTGCTTCTCTGTGATGTCCGTTAGCAGATAAAACACAGTATTTTGAAAAAAAAAAAAAAACAAACCAAACCATCCTCCTGTGAAGTGTAGCATGTTTGAACACTGCTTTATAAATGACTGTCCCCATCCTCAGTGTGTATGTAATTGTATCTTTGCTAAACATATACGTGCATGTTTTGAGTGTAAGATGATCAGTGTACAAAATAAGTGTTTATTAAGAAAGATGTACTAGGAAACCTACTAAAAAGCAGGTTCTTAGATTCCTGGATGCTAAGTAGCTTAATTTGAATCAATATGGAAACTTTGTAAAGTGAACAATATTGTTTGCCCGTTTTTTTTTTTTTTTTTTTTTTTTTTTCAGGATTCTGAAAATCTAAATCTCCTATTCCAAGCAGCAATGGATCTTAGCACAAGTACCAAGCCATATGATTGTGTCACTGCTTCATATTTATTGAACTTTTTAGTACATCATGAAGGACTACAGCGTATTTGTTTAGGAAAATGGGTTGACCATAACCCCCAGATGGATGAAGACACATCAGTAAGTACAGTGGAGAAGAATACTTTAGCAGGTAAGCTTTTGGGGAAATGAACCCCCATGTTTTTTATATTTGAAACACCACTGCTTTTCCTTAAGGCTTTTGGTAGGAGGCATAGTGAGTAAGAGATGCTTATTTCTAATAGAATTCTTAGTATATTTTGTTTTGTTGTTAAGAAGCCAGGTGCCTTACTAAAGGTCTTAATCTAGTCCTGTTCAAGTTGAAGCTATTGAATGTTTGTAGATGGCTTTTGTTGTTATGATAATCAGAAGGAATGTGGCATTGAAGTCTTGGTAGCTAGCCTGATGAAGCTATACACCCAAAGTGCAGGAAAGGAACTTCTGCTTCCTCTAAGAGCTTCCTCACCCAGAGCAAAGGCAACTGTAGTTGGTCTGTGTCATGTTCCAATACTTGATATTTGCAGCCCTGCCCCTTGCAGCTCTTTTCACATGGAACCATTTTTCTGAGTGGTTTGCAGTCCTGCACGTACATTTCTGCAGTAATTAGGCTTTGTTCCTGTGTGGAATATTTTTCTTTAAGTGACTCTGGATGAAAACCGAGAGGCTCTGCATCTGACAGATTTGGCAAATTCATTAAATAGAGTTCCTTTACCTTTTGTAATTTGCAATAAAACTGAAATCTTTAAATACTTTATTTGTAATAAAGCATTGGATGTAATTTGTAGTAAACTCACTACTGTATACTTTTTTGTGCCATTATTGGCTTCTCTACAGATATCTATTAATATTTTCTTAATTTGCAGTGAAATCATGATTTTGAAACATAGTTGTGGTTGCCATAAATTAAGCAAATGCATGGGTAACCTCATGTCTCATTGTTACAGAGTACGTCCTGATGTTAGTTACCTGTAGTTAGTTATTTGGGTCTGTAATTCATTCTGATTCTGACACTGAGCTGCTGCATGGTATAACTAAAATATAGTCACGTGTATTCTTGAAAATTGGGCAGGTTCTTTAGTGGTTAATATAAGAGTCATATATTTAAACATAAACTTCCAATATTCAATAATCTGCTGAACTGTTTGTTGTATTAACCTGGCTTTAAGGGTGAAGTCTGACTTTCAGTATGTGGTAGGCAACTTTTGACTTTGTCATGAGCTGTGGGATTGTCCCTGAGTATAGGATCTGGGCTGTGATTTTCGCAGCTGCTGTTTGATTTGGATAGAGACTAAATTGACTGTAACAAATACCACTGGAATTTAGATAACTGAAAATCAACAATAACTTTTATTTAAATGACAAAAGAATGAAAAGTGTAAACAAGGAAATTGCTGTGCATTTTCTATTGATTTGTGTAAACAGGCTTTATTCCTATTTCTTTAAAGTGGATTTCTTTCTTTCAAAATACATGTATGTATAATGCAAATATATATTTTTAAAAATTTTAGTTATCAAGGTTTTGTTGGTGAATGTTGAAGAAGAAATATTTCAAGCTAAGAAATCTCTGCTTCGAGCAGCAGCATCATTTCCAATGTATGGGAGAGTGCATTGTATAACTGGGGCTTTGCAGCAATTACCTTTTAAGTAAGTAAAACATACTGCTACATAGTAAGTTGTAACTCCATATTTAAGCACAGTGGAAGAGCTGCTCAGGAGGACATAAAAGCATACAGTGTTATTTGTAATGAAATCTAGTACCTGTGGCTTTTAGAACTCTTACTGGCTGCTGCACTGTTTAGGTAGCTGTTGGATACTTCCTTTGTGTGTTAAACTCAGTCTAAGGACTTTTCAAGCTGTACCCTATTTATAGTTTTCAGAAATACTGTTACGGAAGTGTTGGTAATTTCAGTTATTTCTTTTAAATATAAAATCATTGTTAATCCACATTGTGTTATTTGTTTGTGATTTTTCTTTTTTAAAGTAACTTGACATTGTTAGCTGAATGGAAGGAAATGGTGGCCGGGCTCATTCTGATGTCGTACAAACTCTCTGCTGTAGTATCACCAGTAGTGCAGAGTTCATCACCAGAGGGTCTTATTCCAATGGATAGTGATTCAGGTAAAGGAACAAACAAAACCCCAAAAGAGTTCTGTTAAAATCTGAAGCTACTGAAGTTCTGTTTTTCTTACAGCGATTCAGAACTAGAGCTAACACTTCTCCGTTTCAATTTCTCGTTTTATGGCATAATTTTAAGTCAGTCTTTTAACATCTGATTGAGGTTGTCTTGACTTCTGCACTAAAAACAAACCCAAAACATTTCCAGATTCTTCTGTTGCATCTGTTTCAAAACAGTTGACTGTAAAGTCCATTTTTCCTTAATCCTCATAATCACCACAGTTTTGTATTTTTTTTTAGTGCTAAAAGCTTTCTTTTGTACTTACATATCCCAAATGAATTACATTTATATAAAGAACTGGAAGTAAAAGAAACAAAATTGTCTTAAATATTCTTCTTTTTTAATATGTAGAAAGTACAAGCCGTCTGCAGATGATTCTGCATGAGATACAACCACAGGACACAAATGATTATTTTATGCAAGCAAAAATTCTGAAAGAACACTGCAAAGTAGAGTCTGAAAAGCTGGCTGACCACGGGCCAATGGAAAATATTTGCACAGAAATGAGAGGTAAATCCAATGCTGTATTAGTAATTAAATCAAGATACTCTTTATACATCAGGCATTTTACGTGGGTGATCAAAATTGGAAGTCATTTGCTCCATATAATGTTTCAGTTCTTCAATAAATCTGTCAGAAGCTAGTTATTCATGGGCATGGTTTTAAAGACAAATTCACTATGTTTCTGGAAGATTGTGGTTAATCTCTCTTAAAGCATAAGTGAAAATGAGTTGTTTTGATATTGGCCTAGACTCTATTGCCTTAACTACACTGGCTAGGTAATCTTTAACACCTTTCCTGTCAAGCAATGCTTTTAAAGCATTTCTTGTTGAAAGGTGTTGGTGTGATTTCCCTCTCCAGTGTACACAAGACTAGTGGGGAATATGTTCGTGCAGTAAAACCTCTTGCATGAAATTACATAAGCAGAAGCTTCTAGTTGAAAGATTGCAGTGGTAGAATGTTAGATAGTATTTGTCAACTTTAAGGAATAGCAGCTATGAAATTGAGCCTGACGATAAAGAAATTGTAAATCTGGCATATTTGGTGTATGTTAGAATAAATTTATAGAGTCTCTGTACATTTTAAAATTTAATAGTTTATGCAAGCTTTTCAAGTCTTAAATATTTGAACTTTTCCTCACATGTTTTTTCCTATGTTTAAAATAGTTTTGGTTGGGCCATATGTTTTTTTTCATGGGAAGTCTGTAAATATGTTAAAGTGGCACAGTGGCCACCAGATGGGGATGTTGTGTTACCAACGTGACGCCTTTGCTGGACCCCTTCATATGGGGCCACCGGGGTTAAAAACCAAATAACACACAGTGAGTGATTGAGTGATTGACGTGTTGGAGCCTGGAGTTGTAGGTTTTTGTGCAGTTCAGTGTGCAGGTGAATACCAGTTGTGACCAAAAGACCTCTGCTCTTTAAAATTTTGGTTTCCTGGTAAAATGGTATACTGCTGCCTTTTTCAAGTGGAATAAAGTACAGTGAGTGTTTAGGACTGAAAGCAGTGAGCAAAACTGAATTATCTTTTGACTTATCAAGTTTAGAAATTTGTTTTCATAGCTAATTGTGTTTTGTAAGAAGATCAAGCTAATTGAAGTTTAAATTACAAGTCTACATCTGAGAACCTCGAGTCACACTATAACATATGTTGATTTTTATTTTTAAGGTAAAAAAAAGCAAATGTGTGATGTCACAGCTCAAATGGTTCTTGTATGTTGCTGGAGAAGCATGAAGGAAGTATCTCTGCTCCTAGGGTCCCTGTGTAAACTTCTGCCTTCACGGGCTACATCTGAACCTTCAGATGGGTTGATTACTGTAGAACAGGTAGGGAAGTAATTTTTATTATGAACCCTTCACTTTCTTGAAGAGTGGTGGGGTAGAGGAAAGCATTTTTCAGAAAACTGTTTTATCTTAAATTTGAATCCTGTATGGGAAGTTTTTTGTGTGGTTTGTTTTTTTTTTTTTTTCTTAATTGTCCCCTTCTCATGGTTTTCTTGTTTTCTTGTACTTGGTTAACAGTCTTTTTGCTAAAGTGATATTTGGAAGGCATAACTATACAAATAACAGAAGTGAAGAAATTATTATGTACAGCTAACAAACTCAAGGAATATTCATTCTAGTTGTATTGGGTTATTTATAAGATATATGCTATGTTTGGGGATACCAATGCCTGCCTGCCTGCCTCTCTCCTTCACGCTCTGTCTCTGTTTGTCTCGGTATGTATTAGTCATTAATAGAGTTGCTAAAAGTCTTCCAAACTGACTTCATATTCAATGTGTTTGTTTTTTCATTTTGAACTCTAGATACTGGGATTTTACTTAAAGCTCTTTATTAATAGAACTTTTAATCAATAATTCTGAAAGTCAAACATGCTGACTAGTCGTAGTCTTGTCCTCCATAGGAGACTGAATTATGAATAATTAGTCTGTAATATGACTCTTTTTCCTCCATTTTTTTTTTTTGTTATTTTTTATTTAAGAGATCAGAAATGTTAATATGCCATCTGGGTCTCTTGTAGAATGTTGAGTGTGGTGTTTACAAGAAATTAGATTACCACAGGCATTTATTTGGGAAATATTTTGTGTTTATTAAATTTCTGTTTTTAATTGATGGCCTTTTCATTTCCATATGGTTTCAACAAAACCAGTCTCTACATGGAAAATTGAAATATGGACGACATACTACTTTTTAACCTCCTTTTCTTTCCAACAGAAAATACCTTTTTAGTTCTTCCTTAGGTGTTAGAACTTCCTATCTTATCATAAATAACAGTATAATGTACTTAAGATCTTATTTCTTATGTTATCTAATGTTGTGGTATCATGGAAATAATATTAATATCTTTATTCTTGGATTGTCTCTAGCCTTCACGTTTTCATCTGGTGTTAACAGTTGTGCTTGTATTGTTGCAGGGGTCTGGAGGGTAGATGAGAGAACAGATGTGCATTTCTACCATTATGTTCTTAATCTGCTCCAAGTCAAAAAGAAATTGGTATTTTAGAATGAGTCAGCTCTAACTGTAGCATTTTTATCTTTATTTAGAAAGCAGACATTAGTAGTTGCCCTTTCAGAAATCCTATGTTATTAAGCAACGTATCTTCTTTTTCTATAGATGCCTCATTAGATTGTTTATGCTTCTGATGTCTTCCTGTAAAACAGAATGACTGTGTTCTAATTTGAAGAACTCTACTTGATGAGAAGTCAGTCTGAAATCCTGATTTTCCTCAGGCTTGCAAGGAAATACAGAAGAAAATAAAATTTGGCTGAATGTATAACAAATATTTTAGGAAAAAGTGTGGGCATTTTCTCTGCACTTTTTACCCTATTGTATAAAAAAAAAAAAAAAGGAGATTTAGTCATAAATGACTAGAAATGTCAATACCAGAACTGCCGTGTCTTCAGGCTTTTATTAAACACTTTTCAGTGTTAAAAAAGAATGGAATTGGATTTTGGTATCTTACACATATAGAACTTTCCCTTAAAGTTGCCCATTCTTTTTCTTTATTCTGTAAGTATTAAAAGAGATTTAAGAACACAGGGGGAGAAAATTCAAGAGAAGCCTTGAGTCAGGCCTAAGTAATTGTTGAGAAAAATCTGGTAGTACCAATTGGCCGTTTTGTGTCAACTTGTTGCAAATCCTTCCTTGTCTTGTATCTGGCTTCATGTCTTAGGTCAGTAACTGTGTTACCCCATAAGGTACAATTTATTCACACAAAAGATCATAGTGTTGAATTTGCACACAATCTTTTGATTATTTTTTGCCCCTTTTTAGTTCAGCATACAAATGAAAAGACAGTGTCTTTCGATGCTGGTCCACATTAAGAAATGGCACAGAAGAACTGTGCTTCTTGGTAGGCAGTGGTGTTAGCCAGCTACTTGCAGCATTAATTCTTGATTCTTCTTTGTAGCTGTTAATGCTGCCTGTTGTGGTATGTACCTATGTAGGAGGAGATGGCAGAGAGGCAGCTCTTGCTTAATACTTTTTTTTTTTGTTAATATGAAGTTGGGACAACATTCAGTTTGTGCTTCCCTTGTCTTTTGAGTAAGAGATGGGTTTTCTATGGCATTTGAATGCAACTGTACACTGACGATAACATTGTGAGCTCCTTGGTGTGGAGATGTGTGTATAGAAGAGTCTCAAAATATGGTATTTGAACTGGCAGACTCCCAAGCCCTCATAACCCATTTTGCGATGGCTACTTTTCCTTTAAAAATACACATAGGAAGTGACTAGTGTATCTGGAGAAATTTCTCTATTCAGAGATATTTCTATTTCTACCTTTCATTCTCCATCTAACTCTTAAAGTCCGTAGATGGCAGGCTCAAGGCCTTGCATGTTAAGACAATCAATACAAACAGTATCACATCCTAGTAACCACCATGTCATTGACAGAATGATACCTAATGAAGACTGTGATGTTGTCGTATGACCTGCAAATCATGAGACAGTACTCCAAGCGTGGAGGAACCTTTAGCTTCTTCTCACATTCCTGTTTAGCTCATCTGTGAAGTTTTAAGATGATATGGGGAGATAAGCTTGCCAGAACTGTATACCGAAGTGAAAAGAAACAGGCAGCAGAAATAAACACTTTGTACTGTCCCAGTGCCAGGTGTTCCGTTTGTGCTAACCCAAAGGCCAGAGCTGATCAGAACCCTTGTGGTGGAACACTGAAGTACACAGAAGACTGAAGTACTGATAACCTTCAGTACTTGTTACTACTTTGTGCCACCAGTGTAAAAGTGTGGCTCCCATTGGTGCTTTGGAGTTAGTTCTGTTCAAGGAAGAATTTAAAATAAACAAAAACCCCAAACCCACCAAAAAACTTCTCCCCAGTTCGTAATGTAATCAGTCTATCTCCTCTGGAGTTCAGTATGGTTGGCAGTAGTTCACTGGCTACTAGCTGTTCATAACTGAGATACTTCTGCAGTCTTTTATGGATTTAAAGCCATCCTCTCATAATAGATTGAAAAAAGTACCCTCTAAAATGTACAGCCCTGCTTTAGTGGCATCTTATTGCCAGGAAAAGAAAATATGGAGGCACAAATGTACCAGCTATTTCTCAGAGCACTTTTGGGATCTCTTGTACAGATTTTTGTATCTTGAATACTGAGATTCTTGGGCTCAGGAGCAAGCATGACCCTGTAAATTGTTGAGTGCTGCATTGGTAAGACTAGCCTGTTGTACTATAGGTTTTTGACCAAGATGGTCAAATGTATTTAAGATATTTGGTCTCTATTCCTTATTTTAATTTTTTATTTTTTAATTTGAACTGGGATGTTATTTCCTGTGCAAGAAAAGTTGGTAGGGTCACCTTTTCTTACAGTTGGTGTGGATCTTCGTGATGATGTAGAAAATGTGAATTCCTTGACTTGTTCTCCATCCTGACACATTAAGTACTGGTTTTATGACACAGGAAAGCTGGACGCGCATGGATGGCGTGATGCTGTTAGATAAGAATCCACACGTACCCACTTGCCTCAGGAGGATCAGTCCTGTGTCATTTGTGAGAGCTGAGTTATGACAGTGCTTTCTCTTCAAACTATAGCCTATGAGTGGAAATTGATACATTAGAGTTCAATTTGAAGTAATCTTCTAGTCAATTTGGCTGTTTCAAAAACCTCGGAAATATAAATAGTAAAGCTGAAAGCTACATGATGCCCCTCCCCCCCTCCCCCAGTCCATATGAATAATTCTAAAAACATAAGGGTGGTGGTGGAACAGGACAGTAATTTGATTAGCATATGTGTGGTTTTCTTGGTTTTGTTTACGCACCTGGTCTGTCTGTGGATCAGTTCCTTCTGAAAAAAGGGCACTTACTGCTGCTTTTGGGCTAGAAAGCTGAAGCCCTGTAGGTACATAACCTAGTTTAAAATTTACTCAGAAAAATAACGTTTTAGCTCATATCTCCAGTTATTGTTTGTCTCACATTAGGTAGGTTTTAGATGCAGGAAACAGTAAGTAGACTTAGTCTCCAATTTTATTTTTTTTTTAATTATTGCAGTTTCATTGCTTGGGTGATATGAATAACTTAAGTGTAGGGTGGAAAACCATATAGCTGGATAGGACATTAACTTGTCCGACAATTAATTAAGATGTTAGATTATTAGAGTAAGTTATTTTATAAATAACAATAAGCGGAATTTTATAAGAAACTTGGCATGACTTTTTATAAAAGCTTTGAAGAACCTTTTGCTGAAGAACACCTAGGAAATATTCCTGAAAAACATTTTGCTTAATAGAATTAAGTATGTACTATGTTTTTAAGAAATTATACTGGAAGTTTTCTTTAGACCTTGAAAGCTAATGAGAATTAGAGAAAAGATAAAAGAGCATGTATTTTTGTAGAATGAGATTGTGTGCAGTTGTAAGCTTCTAAACAGCTTTAAAAACTAGAATCATGGTAGAGCTCTAGAAAGTAACTATCGGTGAAAGTATGGTTATAGCATTTAAGTTTTTGAGACTTTTAAAATGTAGCTCTCATACATAAAACATCTTTTTTATTTTACAATTGTTTCTAGTAGTCAAAGGCAATTATGCAGAATCCTAAAACCTTAGAAATAGCCAAGGTAGATTTTTTTTCCCTTTTGTCTCAACTGTTCAAGTTTGAATTTCTTACCTTTCTCAGATATTTTTGTAGATGTTTGTTTCTGCGGTTATGATTTAGTAGGTATTTGCAGTGGGATTTCAGGTAAGAGTGAAGACAAGAAGAATTGTAAATTTGTTTCCACTGCAAATCATAGTTGTCCCTTTATTTTCTTAAAATGTGAGTGTGTTCCTCTTGGACAAATAACTAATTCTACGTCCTTTATCTTTTTTGGCCTTTTTTTAAGGACATAGCACTATCCCTTTAACCTAAAAAAATCAGTAAAATATTTGTTGTCCTTAAAGTAACTGTATTTTTATGATAGCACTTGTAGTTGCTTTTGTCAGTGGACTTTCCAACCAGGGGAAGGATTGCTGCTTTAAATTTCAGAAGTATCTTGCATATATAAATAAATTATCTACATATACTTTCAAATAACTTTTTTCTTTTTTTCTGTTTTAGGTTAAAAATATTGGGGATTACTTTAAACATCATCTGCTGCAATCGAGGCACAGGGGTGCATTTGAATTGGCATATGCTGGCTTTGTGCAACTTACAGAAATGGTTTCCAGGTAAAAGATGGACAGTTTACTATGTTTTTGATATAATAGTTTTACCAAACTGTGGCATCGATCCTGAAACAGGCTGTGCAAGCAGATCCGTGATTTCATGTGGATTTTATTCGAGATTAGTGGAGGCATGACTATGGCGTTAGTTACATGACGTCTGTGACTTGGACTGTGATATTTATGGTTAGAGATGGTGCTTAGGCATTGAAAGATGATACAGACATTTAATGCGCGCTGCATTTTTTTCCATTTCTGGCATGTTACTTTACTGAAGAGCTCTCAAAAGCTCTTGGGAAAAGTAGGAGTGTAGAATTCTTCCCCTCCATTCCCCCTTCCCTGGCCCTTCGTGAAAATGAACGCCAGATTTTTTGTTTCAGCCAGGATGTTTTCCTGGAAACTTTTATTACTTGTCAATGAGTTGTGTATTCTGACATTTGGAAGAGTACCTGGCAGTGCATCACAAGATGTGATATGCAATCTTTTTCAGTGTTTTTTTTTTGTTTTTTTTTTTTTTCCCTTTCCCCTTGTAACTTTATGCTTTCCTAGAATAACTAAATGAGCAGAATTGTCCTGAGGTCTGGGCAAGAGCATTGGAATTTCCATTACATGCTTAGTTACCTATTTCAAGTGTTGGTCCTGTTTCTTTGTGATATGTAGTGATTATATCCAGTTTTTAATAAGACAAATCAAAATCTCTACTGACTTTGTGGGTTTTGGTGGTTTCTTTTAATGTAGTTTTTGGAAGGACCAGCCAAATTTTGAGTTTGAAGTACACGTATGTTCACACCAGTGCCAAGTTAAGTAACCCAATGTTCCCCTTTTGCCTCGTGGGCCACTTTGAGGCACTGATCTGTTTCTTGTTTATTATTTTGGGGGTGTGGAGGAAGGAAGACAGGATAGTTCTGTTTGGGTTTTCTTTGTTTGTTTGGGCTTTTTTAAAGTAAAATTAAATCTGGTGATGGAAATAGTTTTGGTGGTTTTAGTACAGACCAGCTGACTGACCAGGTTCACAGTGTCTCCCCCTCAGACACTTTTCCCAACAGAACTGAGGGGTAGGTCTCTAGTACAGGATGTCAGTGGAGTAGCTGCATATAGGTACCAGCACTGCTACAGAAATTGATTTGACACATTGCGGCCTTCATTCTGTATGCCAGTGAGATGTTAAACTAAGCTACAGTTCTGCTGGTGATGTATCTGTAGAAGGTATGTTACTTTCTTTTATGTGCTAGCAATCTGAAGCATTTTAAATTGGCCTGAGTAGTTTGTTGAGAGCTCACACAACCCTAATTTACACTTGATTATTTACTTAACAAGGAAGAAAGGAAATTCATGTGTGATACTGTTCTTCCTTATCTTTTTGCCTGTCTATGTACATTATATACATCTGTGTAAATGTTGTGTGCTTTTTCTGTACTCTGAAAATTTGGTTCAGGAAGTTCTAGGGTGATATATCACATGATCACCCAGTAGCACCCTTTGTGCTGGCTTTATTAACTTCTCTTCTGGGCTTGATCTTTTTTATTTTCAGTTCTGTGAGTATTAAGAGAGCAGCTCCTACAGTGAGTGAGAAAATGCTTGCCAAGATGAGTGACTGGAAACATACTATGGACAACAGTTGAGGTGGTCCCACTTATCTGGGCAGCGTTTGAGAGCCGTGGTTGTATTGTCACATCAATTAGGGAATCTAATTTGAATGGGCTACAGAACAGAATTTTATACTTCTGATTTTTCCAAGTACAAAACATGATGCTGCTGTCTACTGCATACTTCTGGCTCCTGTTTATAAGTACTTTAGCACACTATGCACTATTTCCTTCAGTCTCCTGAATATGGGATGCTGCACTTGCAATACTGTTTTGCTGTTTTGGTTTGGTTTTTTTTTAATTAGAAAAAGCAACCACCAACCCAACAGCAAAATCTTTTGTTCTTTTCAGCACTTCTCTTGCAGGCCTCTGACATCATAATTTAAAACTTCCTGTATCATTATCTAAACTTAGTCTCATATGTGAAACTTGCTTTTTTCCAAAGGCAGAAATAAGTTCACATAACAAAATATTAACAAGTTAAGGCACTGATGGTCTTTTTAGATATCACAGTGTCAAATTAAAATGTGTTGCCCCAATAGCTAGTATTTTAATACCGCGTAACATTTCTTGGAATGTTCATTAATTAAATATGGTATTCTAAATAAAGTAAGCTGTTAACAGTATGTAATGTATAGAAACAACTGCTGAATATTGAAGGATGTTATCCCTAGGTATTTTGGATGTGACTCTAACGTGATGTAAAAAAAATTCTACAGTTAAGTTGTACAACCTGCTTTAGTTTCAGAGGATTTATTTCTCCCATCAAATTGAAGAGAGTCTGGCCATCATAGTAATACTGTTTAAGAGATAAAAAAAAGACCTTTTACTTCCATCAGCCTTTTTGAGGGAAGGAGGGAGGTGGTCCAAACAGGTACAGCTGCACTTGTCTGATCTCAGTCAATATGCAGGACTATCTAGAACAAACTGTAGGAAAAGCCAACTAAAAAGTAGGAAATACTGGAAAACATTTAAAATGTGCTGTCAGTTTATAGAAGATTCTACATGGCAGACTAGCAGTCTTTCTTTGACTTTAAGTTTTTAAATTGCTCTTAAAAGCTGAGGCAAATAGAGCAAATCTACCCAGGCTTCAGAAAAGTTCCTAATATGCTTGTTTCTTCTCCCTTTTTCTGCCATTATATTTGATGGAGCACAATCCACGTAAGAGCAGCTTTATATTATGTTGTAAAGTGAAGAGCCTAGCTCAAGAGAGAACTCTGCTTCTCTGGAAGTTATTAAAACATTAAGCAGGATGTATGTCATCAACAACAAAAAAGAGAAGCTTGTATTTAAGTAATTTTCCTCTTCTGAATTAACAGTTCTCCAAAACAGTTTTTTGATGATACATACTGCTTAGTATTTTTAAAGTCATTTCAAGCAGACCAAGTCTTCCTTTGGGAAAAGCCAAGTTTACAAGAACCAGAGAGCAGCTCTGTGGAAATATATTAGTTTCAATGAAAGAAGATATTTGCCAGGAAATATGGGTCTCAAGGCGAATACTTGTATTTAAAATGAAGGAGAAGTGATACTGATACCAGAACAGCCAATGAGTCTTTGCTTTGTTACTCTGGAATACAAGTAGTATCTTGGGGCTCTTTTCCAAAATGGGTGAGTTAAGTGTCTCAGTGAATGCAGTTGTCCTGCGTGTCTGTGGAGTGTCCCAGCATCTTTCCAGTTACCCTGCTGCAGTTGAGAGGCTCCACACTGCAGGTAAATCCAAACTGGCCTACGTCTCTCCGTAGCTGCCAGGCTCATGGACAGTCTTGAAGCATGTGTAGCAGAATCTATATTAATTTACTGCTTCAACCACAAATACTGGAGGAGAAAGCCTTTACCTGGGGCAGCTTATAGTAATGTACAGCTTAAACATGATACCTTGTTGAACAGAATTGAACTCAAGACTTACAGAAGCATCCTTGATGCTTTAATTAATTCTTTCTCTAAGACCCAGTGAAAAATCTGTCTCTTAGACTGTGCCAAATCCCTTTCCCGGGCTTTTATGAAAGGCTCCAGGTGAACGTGGTCCTTCACTTCTATAGCCAAACCTTTTCTTAAAACTTTATGCTGGAATATTTACCATCTGAGCTCGCTTTTAGCTATACAACCCTTAAATACAAGTCTTTATAAGAACCAACAGTAGACTTCTTTCTAGACAGAGAAACAGTATTCAGACCTGTCTGAGTTAGTGGTGAAAGAAAAAATCTTTCCTCCACAGAGATTTCTTATGAACCTGATGAAATTTGATCTCTGTCTTGACATTTGGAAGTAAATTGCTGAGTGTGCTCGAAGTACGCAAGTTACCCTTCTTCCTTTTCCCTGTCCATATTCCTTCTGGGGGTGTAATGCTCCTTTTGTCATGCCTGCTTACTATTGTCTGTGGCTGCACCTACAGAAAATCATGCCATTAGAAAAGAAGCAATGTTTTTATCAGTGACATTTTAAAAATATTTTCCTGTCACAGGCCCTGAGAAATTAGAAATACTCATTTGGTCCAATAACATGGTGGTTAAGGAAAGTACGTGGAAGCCTGTGGGCATGTGTTTTAAACTTGAATCTTCCATAATCCTTATAAATACCCAAATAATTTGTCTATTCCAAATGGTGTTTTGCCTATTGCTTTTATTTTGAGAAGCTTTTCTGAGAGATCAAGTAGAACAAAGATTTCTGGAAATCTCAAAATCATGGTGTTACATAGCTATGGCTGTAGTACTTTACATCGCTGAAGTTGCAGATTGCAAAGAGAGGGTTTGGAAAGAGTTATGTCATACAGCACAATGTGTTTATTCAGGAATAATGTGTATTGAACATTTTTAAATGTTCAAACTGGTGTCAACACAATTTTCTGTGTATGCAACAAGTTACGACAGTATCATATAGTTTTCTGGTAAACTGTAATGATATAGAAAAACCCTGCTTAGTTTTTACAAATGTTTAATCCAGTATCAGTGGAAATTACTCATATGTACCTAGTCCGTGCCTGATCTTCTGTAATACTTCTGTTGGGGACCTGGGAGTTGACTCTCCTAATCCTTTGCACTAAACTCTGCTTCTGACTGATTTTGTTGCTCTGAAGTGAGTGTAACTCTTTGCCTTCCCAGGCCCCTGTGGTCTGCTAGGAAAACTTCTTGCAAAATTTAAAAATCATTGATGGATTTTTCTAGTAGAATGCACTAGAACTGTCATTAATTTTTCAGCAAAAGTGTAATCACGGATGTGAAACAAAGAGTCTAAAATGGAGAGAAATAAACTGGGGTGAAAAACCTATTCTTATGTATTGTGATGTTTGTGGGATTGGGAAGTACACTATTTAATGAAGTACAAGATACAGTGTTAAGGCACTGCTCAGTTTGAAGACTTGTTAATTTTTACTCTGTTCTTATTTCCTTACCCCCCCATTTCTTTTCCTGCTTGGTGAAAGAGAGAGATATAGGGGTAATGATACAGTCTCTCTGAAATTTTATGGCCACCCAAGGATCTCTCTGCTCTCCTTTACTGCTGGCAAAACCTCAAAACAGCACCTTTCTTAATGTGCCTATATAATTTGGAAAATTCTACTTTGTTTAGAGCAGATGCTATGAAAAGTAGGATGCAAGTGGAAGGACTTTGTAGTTTCAGAGGAGTCGTTCGTAAAAGTAGGCATTTTCTAGGGTGACTTATACCTTGAATAGTAATGTGTTTCTGAGGATAGATTCTTGTCTCTGTATGGAGACTAGCTTTATAAAGAATAGGAATCCCATTACTTATGTGAGAAAGAATAATACTACAGGTCTACTGACAGAGGAAAATGGTTAAAGAAAACCGCTTTTTCCTAAGATAAGGAGTGATTACAGGGACTGGAAGCACTGAGTTCTGGATATACCCATGTAGAAAATACTTTTGGTCATTGTGAAGTTTATGCCACAAACCACTGACATCCAAGAAGGCCAAATCCAAGATGGACCCTTTGTTCTTAGCACACCATTAATTTTGTATAGGAGAAAATGCAGCCATATGAGTTAGGGAGAGGGGCTTAGCTTTAACTTTGGATTGCCAGGCTTTTTGCGCTCACTGATACTGACCACAGAAAGGGTTTTGGGCATGTATGAAATAGTTATAACCAGCAGATGGACAGACAGAAGTTTGTGGAAAAACACTTACTGTACTGCATCTTAAGTAATTTGTGTATCAAGTTACAGTATTACATTTTAATTATCAACACTATTTGTTTGATCTGGTAAAAATAATTACTATTTCATTCTGGAAAATGACATTTGAGCTTGAGACCACCATTTTTACATTGTAAAACTTCATTATTCTTAAAATTTAGGGCCACCTGCTTCTTAAGACAATATTCTTCTTGCCAGACCATAAGGAGATGGAGCTGCCAGATTTAAGGGAGTAGTCATCTCCATTGCAAAGTCAATAGTCTCTAATGTTCCTAACCTTAAAGCAATAACACTTTCACCTTTTTTTTAAAAAAAAAAAAAAGAAGTGCCTTGGTGGGTGACTGAGCAAGTTAAAATTACTTGTGGCAAGATCAAAGAAATACAGTTTTAAGGGTGTCTGAAGTTTATTGGACTTCAGTATATTTTCTCTCTTTTTTTTTTTTTTTTTTTTACTACTGAAAGGGGAAAAATCCCCTTAATTTACGTAAGAATAAAATATTCAGTATCCTGCATAGCAACGTTTAAATATTTTCATAATGCTTTACTTTGTGTTCTTCTGCACCACAACAGAGGTGATTGTCTTGTGGGATGTTTGTTTTTATACTAAGATAACATACTGAAGAAAGATGAGCACTGTTCTTTGAATTACTGAATGAAGACATTTAAATTCTGCTTAGGGAGGTAAGACCAGCTGCAGACATGATCAGAGTAGTAGCTTTTGCAGTACATGTTGATGTGGATGAAGAGAAATGTGAAGTAGAGTCTAGCTGCAAAGATCAATGAGAAGTTTTGTGTGGTCTCAACCCTCGAATTGCATTCTCCTTGTGTACCCAAAAGCGAGCAAAGGAACATGTCCTGAAAGTAAGCAGGGGAAGCTGATTATCAGCAGCAGAAAGAGAAAAGTCAAAGAAAAGAGAACTCACGGTTAGTTTCCAGATTAATTGGATTGCTTCTGTCACAGGCTTGGGGCAGGAAGTGCCTTTCTTTTATGCCATGGTGTGAGATGACATAGGCCTTGTGAAGCCATGTTTCTCTTCTGTTCTGGGTGGATGGTTCGCATACTGGCTGCTGTTCTGAAGAGGTGCTGCCCTTAAAAAAAGGGGAGACAGCCTGGCAGCAGTGTAGGAAACCCGTGGTGGAAATCTGAATGGAATTACTGAAGAGCAGGAATTCTGCTGTGTCGTCTGCTGACCAGTCTGGCACTTCCTGTAACCTCTGTTTTCTGCAATATTAATTTTCCATTTATTTTGTAGGAGGAGGAAAGGAGTCTTTTGATACACTTTAAAGCCTCCTTTGTTCTTCAGTAGCAGATTTTTAGCCTACCTAAATTGTTTCAATAAGATGATGGTAAAAAAGGAGAGAGTAGGTGTAGACCTTCCATTAGATTTTTGGTTTTCACATCAGTACCTGCTGCCTTTTAGCTCTTCTTTTAAATTCTTTATTTCGGTCATCTAGGTAGAAAATTGCAGTCTTACTGTAAGGTCTCACTACTTAATCATGACTTTAATTATAGCTTATATTTTTAGTTAAGGCAAGTCCTGCATGGTTGAGATAATTGCAATTGTATTGCCCAAAGTGATTAATTCTTTCTTCTAGTCTGAATCACCTGTCAGACCAGTGTGACAAGATTTAATAACAATGTCCCATTAACAGAAATTTTTGTAACAATGAATGATCCTTTTGGAACATCGACATAAGATTAATGATCTGGTCTTACACACTGAAAATGGTACACTGCATTGAACTGATCAGCACCAGCAATTGAAGTAGATATGAGTTCTGCTTGTCCTTGGAAGCCCTTTGTTTCCAGGTAGTGCCGGGTTTCATAGCTGCAGAGGAGAAGTATTTGATTATAGGAGAGCGATTTAGGTGCTTTACCAAAAGTCTGACTGATGTAATATTTTAAAAAGAGCAATATGTCTTGGTTTTTGTTCTTTCTACTACTCTGAGGTTCACAGGGGTGTTTACATAATATGTACTTACTGTGAGGGGCTTCAGTTTTGTTTTGTATGGTTATAACCATAACTGTATATGTTAGTTAATGTAAGGGTCGTGCCTCAGCTACTGTGTGACAACAAAGATAAGATTTTGTGAAGTGTCACTTCCTACACAGTTACTGATGTGCATATGTCTTTGTTTTCCTTCTCCAGAACAGGATAATAGTTCTTGGCAAAAGAGAACAGTTACAGTGCAGAAGCACAGAATTCTTTTTTCTATTCAGTGAAATATCTTTTACTGGTGGCACTTGCTAAGTAGGGTTAATAGAATTTGTACCAACATTGGAAAAATTAAGAATTTGTTTGAAAATTTCTGTCTTATTTCTTAAAAAATCTGAGTATATGCTTGGAGATATTCACATACAGTAAGAAATATTTCTTAAGGTTACTAAATGCTGTCTTTGTCTCTGTCCTAGATTCTGATGTACTTGTTTTGTTTCTTATGTATTTGTTTCATGTAGATGTAACAGTGAGAGTCTGTGCAAGATGCCAGAGCAGTGGCTAAGCTGTGTGTTAGAAGAAATAAAATCTTGTGATCCTTCGTCTACGCTATGTGCAACCAGACGTAGTGCGGGAATTCCATTCTACATACAGGTACCAACTAATGTTATTATGTCTGACTTTTTTTTTTTTTTTAATGTCCATTCTGGTGAATACACTTACGTATTTATTTTTCTTACTTCAACCCCTTTTGGTCAGTTACTTTTTTTTATACAGACTTTGATTGCCTTTGTGCAACCAGTAATCCACATATAATTAAACTGTGTTTGGCACTGTATAGCGCTGCAGTTCTATTGACTCTTGAGATTTTTGGCTTGAGGTAGATTCAAATAGCATTTCAAAAGACTGATTTTAGGCTCTGTGTGGCCGTTTTAATAATCCTGCCAAATTCATGACTTAATTCACAGATTAAGTAATGCTCTGTTAACCATGTAATTCTGTGCTTCTTCCACGCGAGGGTGGCAAAATGTGAACAGACCATCATAGATCTGTAAAAAGGTGGCCTAGAAAATACTGCAAAGGCCTCGGGAAGTCCACTCAACAGTAATAAATCAGGATCAGTAGAGTCGCACTAACTGGTGTTGACTGACAGTCTTGAATGCAGTGAATGAGGAGTAGGTTACTGCAGACTTATATCTGTGAGCGTGGGGCCATGCTCCCACAGTCTTCCCACTCTCCGTGTTACTGTCAGCTGCACCACATCCCAGCCTCCAACTTCTGCCAAGTTCAGAACTGACGGCTGATCGGCTGGCTGGCAGCATTTTCTCTCAGCTCAAAGTACTACCTCCTGCTGAGGGCCTCGCAGTAGTATGCAGTTCATCTGCATCCTTGTGGGGTCAGTCACTGCAGAGTTAGTCCTGCAGCTTACACTTAACCTGTTTCCATTCCTTTGCTCCTTAAAGCAGCCATGATTGCTTTCCTCTAAATTAACCTCCATCATTTTAATGCTCAACCAGTTTTCTAAGATGGGAGTCCAAGATTAACTACACAATTTGTAACTTTCTCCACTTGCTGAAGTATAGTCTCAAGCATGTTCCAAGAATCTGAGGGACTGCTGGGAGCAAGCTCTCCCTGCCAGAATAATTCATCTTGCTTGTTTTCCACTTCGAGTTTGCCCTGAGAAAGTTGAGGCAGCCTGCTTCTGTCTGACCTCTCTTATGTCAGTCAGAGCCTGCTCCTGGCTTTGCTAGATGTGTGTGTGCTAGGCAGCAGAGATCAAAAGTAGGGCATTGGTTTTAGAGACATTTTTACTTTTCAAATGCAGCAGTTAAAGATCTTTCCCTTTTATATCTGTATGTTGTCTGCAAAATGAATTGGTGCTTTCATGTCTTCTGGTTTCCCCATTCACACCACAAAGCTTGAATCCAGTGGGCATTAGCTAGCATTAATCCTGAGAATGTGAAAACCCAAACATGTTTGAATCTATTTTTCATGTAAAAAGTTACACTGTCTAATGTAAGGGCTAGGTGAACCCAATGGTATCCCAGTGCAGAAAGTGTGTGTAGCCTGCAGTCAACCAACATTACTGAGTCCCTATGGCAAAGCTTGCACTGTGCCATCGCTGTTTGGATAAACCGGTCAGATGCTTCTATTTTGACAGCTCTTGAAGAGTATGAAGTTTGGTCAATTAATGAGAAGGTTTGAATTGAACATTGGGATTAGGCTGAAATAATCTATTTTCAAACTGTAGTTTTATTGTAAAGAGAGGCGATAGTGTGCTTTGGCAGTAGTTCTGAATGTGCCCGTAGCACTCAGTAAAATGGATTATGCCCCAAGTAGCATGTTGCATTTAGATAATAAAAATACAAGTTGTAATGCATATCCTAACAGTACTATAATAAGGTTATTTTATTAATGCATAAAATTGAGACTCAGTGTGGTCTCTTTGCCATCTGCTTCCTGTGACATTTATTATTGCTTAACTAAAACACATCTGTTTTAATGATAATATGTAATTTTTAAGGTTATGAGTATTTTAAATGACCTATTTAAAATAGAAATATTATTACCTAATAGTACAAAGGTGCAGCTCCAATTAGTGGGTGAGGAAACGGTGGGAAAATACTAGTTACAGCTTTAACATTTTTAGGGTGTGAAATTTTAGTCTTCAGTTCATTCTCCTCAATTTTATACTTCAGGAATGCTTTTTTTTTTTTTCCCTTCCTCCTCTGTTTCTCCATTGTTAAAGGTACTGATAAACTGACATTGACTACTTCTGGGTTTCTGCCTAGCCTCTATACTTCATTTGGCTTGCAGTTGATCCATTGGGTTGTTCTAATGTGATGTAAAGTACTGTTAAATACCTTGTTTGAACTGATGCTGAACAGACTCTGGGCCCCAAAACACAAATGAGTAATCATTTTTTATTAGAAATAAGTGATTTATGATTATCCATTTGTACTAAGTTGGATAAATTCAACAATAGCTACTAGACAGAAAGACTATTGTAATTCCAGTCCTGAATTTTAGAGGCCTAAGTTAGAGTATTTTCATCTCAGCTGAATATTCTAGCCATTGAACTACTGTTTGGAGGTAGATGCATCTCTAATCTCCTTTAAAAATGTTTTATCCTGTTCTGCAAACCAGGATTTATTTTTTTGGCCAGCCTATGTCATCTTAAATATGTATGTTATTAAACTAAAGAAAGGTCCATATTAGGAAATATAAATATATATAATATGGCAGATACTTTCACTGTAATATGTACTATGTATTTTCTGGTGTGTGGTAAATGATTATCTGTTATATGCAAGCAAATTTTCTTAGGCAGATGGATAGTGCATGAGCAGAGTTTTCTTACTGAAACATTGAATGCTAAGAGGTTTTAAACAAAACTAAGTTAAAACTGAAACTTACTTTGTGCAAATTTTTCTTTAGTCCATGTGTCTGGTCAGAAGCTAGGCTGTAATATGGTAAATATGGGAATGTGGAGCAGAACTGGTAGTAAAGAAAAAATGGCTAGAAACACCTGATTTTTTTGATCTTTTTTTTTTTTTTTTAATTTTCTATAGGCTTTGTTGGCTTCAGAACCAAAGAAGAGCAAAACAGATTTGCTAAAAATGACAATGAAAGAATTGATATCTTTGGCTGCACCTCTGAATGAATCATCAAGTGTAATTCCACAGGTAAAATACAGACTCTCATCAGAAGGCAGATGTCAAAAAAGTGTTTGTGTTGCTTCAAACAGTTAAGGAAATTTTTGTGTGCTTTTTAATAAGAATTTTTTCTTGTTTTTTATCTACAGCTAGATTTTAAAACATGCTTGCATGTGCAGAGGTTATGAAGTCACTGGAATTTGCAAGATACTAAAAAATGGATTGGTTGTAATATCATAGGGTTTTTTTCAAGTTCGGCAAATGCAGTCATACTAATTTTGAACCTATATGGTTAGTGTACTGCCTGTAGTGTATTTCTAAAAAACTAGATGAGTAATTTCCTTTTTACAAGGAAATTAAGAAGCAAGCATTTGTTTACATTTAGAGTAAATAAATGAGTTGCATAGACAATATTGTATGCTGTAAAATACTACATGAAAAGTGATTTTATGCGTACTTAGCAACTTCTAGAACTTATATATACATTTTGAATGCATAAAAATTTTATTTTAAAGTCAAGATCCTTATCTTCAAAATGTTATCAAATACTTAATCTTTCTGGTTGTAAGTGCAGGCCATAATTTGTTGACAATACCTAGAAGTATGTTCTGGCTCTGCCAGACCTTCTGATGGTATAAATTTATGTAGCCTTGTCAAAGTCGGTGAAGCTACACAGATTACCACCTTCCCCTACAGAGAGTAGAGAAATATCAGAAAATGCTCCATATGGTGCAGCAAGCCTGGCTGTCAGTTTTAGCTTAATATTGTCCTCCTGTGAGTTGTAGTTTATTTTTTCTCACAGTATCTACAGCATATCAAGAATGTTGGAAAAGATGATTCTAAACTCTGGAAGTTATTTTTACAGCCATGATAAGCTAAGGAAAAAAGAATGCTGGCCTTCGCTTGCAATGCCTGGGCTGTACTTGTTAGGGGAATATATTTTTAAACTAATTGTTTTTAACAGTGTTTACTGCTACACTGTTTTAATATATTTTTTAAATAGCAGTATTCTTATATCTAATATGGAAATAAAGTGGTGTAAATGTGCATATGGATTATTTTTGTTTTGCATGTTCACTGCTGTAATTAACATATATTAAATTTAAGATATGCTCCAGTGAATATATATTTCTTATATTTCTTCTACCCCTACAGGTTCATGCTTTAAATATCCTTCGAGCTCTGTTTAGGGATACACGTTTAGGTGAGAACATCATGCCTTATGTTGCAGATGGAATACAAGCAGCAATTCTGGGGTTTATGTCACCTGTCTGGGCAGTAAGTTAATTCTTAATTTTGCCTCTCTAATTTAACAGAATAGAGTGGTGCTGTTCAGTGAAGCTTTGGTCATGTTTATAAATGGCAGTACCACAATTTCTGGATTGTTACATGGTATAATATTGTAAGGTACAATAATGAATAATATAGACCTACAAAAAAGTAATAGTTTTGATAACGTTTTTTGGTTTTGTTTAATTTTTCTCTAATGTGAAGCGCTGATATTGACAAAAAGTAGGGAAAAAGGTTACCTTAGAGATAAAAAATATCTGGCTGTTAAATTTTGAGTCGTTGCACCTAGCTAGTAAGGAGTGCATTTACATTCATTCCCACTGTTTTTCAATAAATGATCATATTCCCTATGGCATGTTAAGGTAGAACATTTCATGCTCTGCTATGCATAAGGATGAATGCTTTGAACCACTAAAAACCTGTATGTATCATTTCTATTAAAGATGGATGTCTCCAAAAAATCTGAACTTTCTATTAGTGCCATCTTGATTAAGAGGAATGATGGTCTGAATTAATTGTTTCCATGTGCTGACCTCTGAACAGTAGGCATGCTCTGTCCTTCACTCAGCTGTTCTTCTTTTTGACTGTACATTAGTGGCTGTATTTAAAAAAAATACTACATTTCAAAGGGATTTTAAAAACCTTGTTCATGTTCTTTTCTTTTTCCTTTAGGTAAGAAATTCATCTACACTTCTTTTTAGTGCTCTGATTACAAGAATTTTTGGGGTTAAAAGAGGGAAGGATGAAAATGCCAAAAAAAATAGGTAAGCTTCAGTTGGTACCAATTGTAACTTTGCAAAACATGACCTTAGCCAACAACAATTTGAAAATGTTGCTTGCTTTATGGATATATTTGAATCATGATGTTACAATAACATCTAGCTTTGCTTAAACTGTGCTGCCAGGAAATAAGTGGTAGGGCCAAAAATATCTGCTGTTAAGCACTGAGAGTTAATTTGTACTCACGTGCAGTTTCACAGAAGGGGAAGGTTTTTGGTACCAGCAGCTCTTCCAAAATGCCCGGTCTCTCGTGTAGTCACAAACTAGCCGTACTGCTCTTGGCAACAAAGATAGGGGCATGAAGAAGAGGAACAGTTGTCACACGTGTGTTCCCTTATCTCTAGAGCAGACCTGGAGGTAATCTCATGCCTACTAATTTGAGATTTTTCCCTTTAGTTTTCTCACTCTAGAACACCCTGTCTCTCATTCATGTCTCTTTCCTCCAACCTCCAAAAATTGCAGCTTGCAAAGCTGCTTCTTCTCCAAGTGAGTCTGTCCTTGAACTCTGTAGTCTGGCTCCAGATCCTCTACTATTTCACTTTCTTATGTAAAGCCAATTCTCCTCTGACTCTTAAAACTCCCCAGTCCTGAGCATTCCTGTTTCTCTGCACCCTCCAGTTAGTGCACAAGCACCCCCATGTTTTCTTTGGCCTTCAGCCCCTTCCTTAAGCTTCTGCAGCAAATGAAGCATGCCCATGCCCTGTGCTCTGTAGCTGAGGTTCCTGCTCCAGTAGGGATGTGAAAATAACCCCGGACACAGAATAAACTCATTAAAAAATACTCCTGGGTGAGTCTGTGGGGCCACAGAGTGGTCACACTATGGATATTATGGTAACTAGTTCAGAAATTCCTAATGGATTTTCAAATCACAGACAAGGTATGCAATTTCTGAAAGAAGGCAATTGTTAGGATTTAACTTCAAAAATTCCACTCTTTTTTTTTTTTAACTCATTATACAGTGGTTCCTTAGTGTTGATCTATGTAGCTAATATAATTCTCATGCACATGAGAAACTGAATGTCCCTGTGTGATACTAATCTTTCACCTTTTAGATGATAGATAGGTGCCATTTTTGCTGTTTGAAATAATTAATTTCAGTTGTCACCTGTAAAATTAGTTATTATGCATGTATGAATGTGAGGAAGAAATACAGGTGGGAGTTTGGAGGGAGATTTCCCTTAGAAAAAAACTCTTTCCCCTGAAATTATTTGAAATATCGTTACTACTGCATGAAGTTATGCCTGCTTTGTCCTAAACCCAAATCGCTTCTTGCCCAAACCTGAAATTCACTCCCTTAACCCCTGAAACCCAAGTAGAGCAATGAACAGTGTTTCTCATTTCTTGCTTTCTCACTTTGTTTTTGTAACAGCATTTAAAGGGTTTTTTTTGGTTTTTTTTTTTTTTTTTTTTTTTTAATTTCTATATGAGCACTTGTACTTCAGCTTTTCTAAGCTTGTGTCCTGGAGAAAAACTTCACACTAACTTCTGCAGTTGGAAGGCAAACTGACTTCTCAAAAACTATGCAGTATGATATGTAATCTGAGATCTGTTTGTGAAATTGCAGAAAGTAATGCATTTGAGCATCAATAGGGGATGGGAGATGCCATAATGAAGAAAAGTAAACTTATATAGCTGAACTGAATTAATTAAAAAACAATGTTAATTTTTATGTAACTGACACTGTTGACTTGCTTCTCTGAAACTTTTTATTTACGTTGATTTCTTTGTAGTCATTTTAACCAAAAGACGTTAAAGCTGGGCTGGCTTCTTTTTCTTTATTCATTTAGCAGTTTTGCATTAAACATTGTACATAGTCAGTTCTACTGTTTCCCCCATGTAGTCATCAATACCATGAAATAGGAAAAAGAAAGCACTCTAACAGGTCAGTGAGAGACAGGAGGTACAAAAACAGAGGCAGAGATTTGATTTCAAGATACTGGTTTAGAAATAGAATGATGTAGAGTTGGTTTGGCTATTTTATTTGTAAAGCTTCCTTGAATCCCACGGGTGGGTTTAAGGTAGGTTGTGTTTAGGAAGAGGTCTGTGTTTCAGTGGTTTGGCGCCACGAGGTGTCACCGTTGCTGCGTAGCTCCCTGCAGCCACATCCCTGGGGTGCAGCTGCACTTGGGCAACTTCTCTTCCGGAGCTCTAAACTTGTTTTGTTTAGTGTTTTGCCGGAACAGAACTAGTATATTAAAATTTTTCCCTCACTTTTAAATCTGGAAGTTTACTTCAAAAGCACTAGCATTTTAGCAACTTGCATCTGTAGGAGCTTGTGTGAAAGACATATGGTTTTGAGCTGCTTGTCCTGTTGCCTGCGGGATGTTTTGTTTGCATCAAGGGGCAGTCTGTGGACAGAGGCAGACACCAGCTCTGATGCCACCATTGGGACCTTCCACAGGTTGCTAGTTTGCCTGATTTTAGGTTAGGGGTTTAAATCTCTCTTCTGTGCCCATGGGGAATTACCTTGTTGCTGGGCTATTCTGGGCATCTGTCTAAAAAAGGTTGGACTTTCTGGTTGTTCTCTCAAGAAGAGTTCCTATGAAACTGATACAGTTGGTGTGGTAGTGAGTTTGTGTAGACTTCCAGAAGAAAAATTTATTGGAACAATACTGGCAACTTAACTCTACTGCCATGTTTCATTAACATACTTTGTGTTGTGTTTCCCTTTTTCTCTCTTATCTCCATTAAAAATTCATATATAGCATCCTTTATACAAAAATTATAGGCCTATCATGTCTTTTGCTGCTTTTAGTCTGTTGATGTTCCATTCCTTATTTATGCAAATTTTGTACATTATAATTGCCATGCAGCTGGGGTGTTTACGTAGTGACGACACAATGGTGGTCCATTGTTTGAAGGTCTTGATCAGTTGTGAAGCACTGGATTGAATGACTGCATGAACTATAACCTAGGTCTGATCACTAACCTGATTTAATTTGTTTTTTTTCCAGTCATATGTAAAAGAATGATTTTGGGTGTTTGCATTAGAACTGTGTAAAAAGGCCCCCTCAATCCATGAGAAAGAGAGTGAGGGGATGCCTAACGCTGCTGACACCTGTTTTAAGTTACATCTGCAGCGGCCATCCCTGCTGGAGAGCAGAGGCAAGGAAGCATGTTGAACTGGCTTTGTGGTCATCAAAAGGGTGTTAGAAAGGTCAGCAAGAACCATCTGTCTCAATCTGAGGACAAGGCAATACTAGATTGTGCTAGAGAAGATCCATTCTCTGAAAACCTGGTCTGCAGTTTGAGGAGACCCGAGTTGAAGAAATCACCAACTACACACTGTGGCTCCTGCCGCTCGGTTGTGCTCGTTCAGTTGTTGGTGGGGCTCTGCTGTGGGTCACCCCCAGCATGTTTGCATCAACAGCTGGGTTGGTGCAACTGGGGAGCATAGAACTGGGGCAGTGATGGAGAGGGATTTCTTGAGCAGAGCTTGGGGCTGCTGCCAAACTTCAGTCTTACGGGTTCACTGGAAACTCGAAGGCATTACTCTATGTTGTGCTCTACAGGAGATAGAATCATATCCTGTTTTCATTAAATATTGATGTGTCTCTTTAATTTTAACATGGGCAATGAAATAATGAATTGGAAAATTAATACTTGAAAAATAACAACTGTGTGCAGCTCTTGCAAACAGAAGAGAGAGAAGCTGCATAAAGACTGTTTACAGTAGTCCATGTAACTATACAGGTTGAGCTTTCTAGTGCAAAGAAAGTTAGAAACAAATTTTTCTCTCTGTTTTCTCCTTCTGAGAGACTCTCACAAAACTTCTAACGCTCACGTGTGTGTGTGTGTGCACACATGCTTGTGTGTATATACATACATATATACATATATGTGTGTGTATATATATATCTATTAGATATCTGTGTGTGTATTTGATTAAATGATACTTTGAATTCCAGATAATTGACATTTTTTAAATGGTCCTGCTAACACTAACCTGTAGGGGGGGTTTAGTTTAGTTGTTGTATACTTGATTTGGGAATATAATTTCCTTAAATGTTAAAATAATTTCAAGTCTACAAGACTTGGAATGAAATTCTTGCCACATAAATACAAAGTAGTGAGGAAGGGTTGGAAAAGGAGTCCTCTGCAATTAGCCCGTTTATATTTGGTTACAGAAAGTGCGCTCTGCATAGATACCTCACGGTGTACTTGAGAGGGAATAACCACCCCTTCTCCCAGCCCTGCACAGCAGAGGTGTTTATGCCAGTTTAGCCAGTCACTTCACAGGTGGAGGATTTGCCCAGCGCCGGTGCCACCCGGCGCTCGCAGTGCGGGGCCTGCGCTGGGGCCTGGGCCTGCCCCCCGCCCGAGCAGGCCGCTGAGGGGGGCTGCCGCCGGCCCGGCCCCGCTGGAGGCGCCACTCCGAGGGCCGTGTCGGAGACCTGAGTAGGACACTGGGTTTAATGCAGATCGACCGAAGTAGGACGTTGAACGGCAGTGAGTTCTTTAGGCCGATGAGTTTTGCCGCTCATGTTTTGTTTAAATAGCCATTTCCAGTTTGCTTGTGCAGTCAGTTTACAATGTGAATTTGCTGATTCCCTGCACTTTGCAAGAAACTGGGGTGTAGTATATGCTTAATAAATCTGGGTTTTTTTCATGGGTACTTTTTTTCTCCTGTTAGTGTTGCTACAGTTTGCAGATCATCTAAAGTAAATGTTTGCTCTAGTTGATTATAGGATCTGGTATTCATCACATGAAGAATTATGATGTCTTGAGATTAAGAGATTCTAAAACTAAAATAGAATATGTATTGTAATGTTTAATGTGGATCTGTACATGACAGCCAAAATAACTTTATATATGTTAACTGAAATTAATTTTGAAAATTTTCTCATCATAGAGGAGTTCTCTTCTGCCCAAGTAGTGAGTTACAGTAGTAGTAATATTTTCACCTAAATTCTTACACACACACACACACACGCACATGTATGTGTCTGTATGTTGTCTATATATGTATATATATAAATACTGGAATGCAGACCAGTGGAGCAGTACACACACGTATATCAGATACTTTTTTGATCTCTAGTCCAGTGCTAATTAAAGCTGCCGTTGCTTCTAACTAGACAAGATTCTTCTTGTCAAATACCTGGTATTTCTGGCTATTATCTGTTTTTTTTTTTTTAAGGGATGAGTATGATCAGAAATTACCTTCCGGGCAGTTTGCCATTTGACTGGGGACAAACTTTAGTCCTTAGAGTAATAAAAAATTATCATCCTGGCTTGTCTGAAAACAGAATTTTTTGAGTTGGTATATAAATATTGTAAAGTCCTCACAAAGAATAACCAGCAGCTTCTGATAGATGCTGGGGTTAAAAGAAAGGATCAGAGGTAGGTAGAATTCCCTTAGCTTCTCACCTTGGTGGAGGAGGTTCCAGGAAGGAGAAGCTTCAATTCTTCGATTTAAAAGCATTTTTTTTTAAGCAAGGATAGAATGGTCCAGTGCAACCTGGTGATTTTTACACAAAGTAACTGGTGTATATGTGCATATATGTGCATTTTGGAAGCAGGGATGCTCCTCTGTATTTAGTCTTTAGCGAATGGAAAATGCATATGCAGAGAAATACTTAGCTCTGAACTTAACAAACATCTTCCATGGAATAAGTATTCATGATGTTAGGAAATTGAGTACGAATGCTGCCATGTTCTCAGTGTTGGTATAGATATATTTGAAAGGAAAGGAACAACTTTAATTGCCATCTACATAGTAATTCTTTAAGTCTTCATTTTCACTGAAAGCTGTCAGTAAATGTTGGTGACTATCAATATCTTCAAGCACTTAGAGAGCAGAAACTTACCTTTCTACTTATTATAAGATTAAAACTATGTAGATGTGAACATGTTTTGAATATGCACTATTGGCTGTGAGGCAGTCAACATGCATGACTGCCCTCTGCTTGCTTTGTTTTTATTGCAGGTTCAGTGTTCAGCACTTCTCATTAAGTGGTTGCTAGCGCATTTGAAGGTCGCTGAGTAAAATCAAACTAACTTTTAAAAACGCCAAGTTGATTATTTTTTTTCTCCTAAATTGACATGTCCTTTTCCTTTAACATTAAGGTTTTGTATGAATACTAAGGTTTTTAAGACCATAAGTAATGGCATTTTACACTCTGAACGGTTAGAGAAAAACACTGCAAATTGAATGTTCCACTGCAAACCTCTCTTTTCATAATATTATCCTTAAATTAAATGAGTCTAGTTTTATCTTCCTTTTCACTAAGCCACTCTAGAGTTGTAGCTTCAAGTACATGAAATACATCATAAGTACATGATTCCTGTTGAATATTCCACGTCTGGCAGGCTAACACTTCCAATATTTCTAACTTCACAGCTGAAAAATCTGTCTTACATCGAGGATGTTCTGTCAGTCTCAACAGCAGCATTATTAGACATGTGCAGTGCATCATACTGGGCTCCTATAGGATTTCTGAGATGGGTCTGTGTTGCCCACAGAGGAGTGGCCCGTACTGTTTCGGGATAAGCTGAAAGAAACTTTGGTGGCACTAGTGTGGTCAAGCTGTAATGGCTCATCAGTGTTGTAAAATCAGATAGCCCTTGGGACAGTTTCTCTAGAGGTGATACTCAGATTGACTCTAGCCCGTAAACACTCAGTGCTGACCTGGAGATGCACCACCGGCAGAAGGCCTGTGTGTGCCCCCTCAGGTATGTCTACACGTGAAAGGATGCTGACCGCAGCGACGGTCCATGGGAAGGACAGCGGTGAGGCAGTAGAGTGCTGAGCCTCTTAGGCCAGCTCCAGCAGGGAAATGCAAGTACGGCTTGATTCACAAAACTGGCCTCTGAGCTCTGTACCTCTTGGACCGCATGCTGCGGAGGGAAGGGTTGGGATTGCTTTGTCTTGGATCTAGTTAGTGATTCCCTAATGGATTTTCTCTGGCAGCCTTGGTCTGTTGCAGCTTTTCCGTTCAAGCACTTGGTCGGTGACAGTGAGATTTCACGAGATGACTGAGCCATTTAAATGCCTCTGGTCTTTTTCCTCTAGCTCCATCTATGCCATTGTTTGCAGCCTGTTCCCTCCATGCCACCTTAGTTGTTCCAGTGAATGCTTGCAAAGAATATATTAAGGATTTGGTGCAGTACATTGTCTTGCAAGAGGGCTGTTTTTCTTAAAAGAAATCCCTTTCCCTTCTGTCTGCCAAAAACAGGCCACGTGTATTTTGCTCAACTTTTTTGTTTTTAATGCTCTGGCTCTTTTTTTTTTTTTTTTTTAATTGACTTTGACAGATTTAGAAGACTTAATCTCAGAACTGTCTGAAGAAAACATGCAAAAGTTCAGGCTGACTCAGATAACCGTTATGGCTTTTTCTGATTAATAGTTCAATAACAATATGCTTGTTTAAACATAATTTTCAACAGGCTTCCTATTTCTAAGTGCCTTTATAATAGGAATAATGATGATAAGGTGCTATTAACTTGTAAATTGAAGGTAAAATTTATGAAAGTTTTGTGCAGAAACAGACCCAAATTGAAAACAAGCTCCTAATCTGTTTCCCTCTGTGTTACTACTTCAATTACTTGGTTTGTTTTTCGAGTCTGATCTAAAGCTATCCAAGATCACCTGTAGCAGAAAATATGGACTGTTCTCCTTGAGGCTGAGGATGCTCTCTGACTGTGTTTTCTGCCAATTTTAGGAACACAGCGTGTGTATCTGTCTGAAATGACTAAAGTCTATACAGCCATTTTTACTTCTGAATTTCATCTCATATATAGAGAGAGTCAGAAAAAACATTAACCCACATAAATCCCAGTCAAATCTTTGGGGCCTAAATATACACTTAAGGGACTGATGTGCAAATGTGTATCTATGCTCTCCTGAACAGGAAGGATCTTCATAACATGCTGTCTTAAGTCAGAGCCAGAAAATAGAAAGATGAACATGATAAAGTTACCTGAATGAAAGTTTACCTAGAGTGAAACATCCTAAAAATATACATGCTGGCCTGAGGTAACTTCAGTCCATCCCTTTGTTTTAAATAGATTAAGGGCATAATCTTAATGTTTGTTTTTACTGAACGAGTAAAATGCATTCAATGAAACAAAAATTACTGTAAACCTAACCACATGAGTAGATAATCTAATTTCTGCTGTAGCAATAAAAGTTTTCATTAGTATGAATTGATATAATTATTCTGTTTTGTTCCATGCATAATATATACATCCCTTATTCATTAACTTCATCATACTAAGGAAAAAGCAGTTACTCTTCACAGACTACTTCTAGACAGAGAGAAAGTGTGTGGGTAGTTTGGAGGTAAAATTCACAATGCTAATTTGTGGCAAGAGATTAAAGATAATAGTTATGTAGGCAGTGGTTGAACAGAGTTCTTGGAGATTTTCTAGAGATACATACCTATCTCCTAATTCTATTTATAAGTGTATGTATACATACATATGTATGTACATACACATGTGCACACACATGCATATGCACAGTTCAACTTTCTAGTTTGTTAAAAATAATTATTTTATATGTGTAAAAATGTATATTTTACTTTAAGCTATGTTTTATACATCACTTTATATACATTCATATATGCATGTTTGTGTATGTATATCAAAGTTGAGTGTTAATTAATGTGTTGGTATATGTGCCAGGTTATATCTGTGATGTTGGGTTTAAGTGATGTTACCCTATTTTCATTCTGAGCCCATTGTGCTCTTACTTCTCTTGCTAGTATAGCAACAGAAGTGCTCTTGGAAAAGGACTTCACAAGTTATTTTAGTGAACTGTATGTTGCATAATTATTCCTCTAAGTAACACTTTTCCTGAAGTATTTGTTTTAAGCAGGTGCTCTTTCCGTACCTGATTACACAAAGGGTATAATAAATAGCAAAACAAGAGGTATAAAGAAACTTGTACTTAAAAAGAGATCAAAGCGAACCAGACCATGCAGTCCTTTGGAAATCTTGGCTAGCTCTCTTGTAAATAAAAGTGCTTCTAAAGCAGAAGGTATTTAATTACTGTATTTATACAGGCCTTGATTGACAGTTCAGTTATTAACCTCATAAAAACATAGCAACGTAAACTAGTAAGAATGTTTATTCTAGCACTTCTATCTGAAGGAAAATGAAAACCAAGATATAGTGGCATATTCTTAGTTCCTTTTAAGTATTTATTTTAGGGCTGTGTAGCATAAAAGAATGTTTTTTCAAGTCAGTGAACTTAAACTATTTTGCTTACTGTTCTGGGATTTAAGTATTTTCTAATTCCTAACAAAACAAATGTTAGATTTATTGAAGGTGCAAAGTCACCACATCTTTATTGAAAGTGCAAACCCCACATCTTTATAATGATTCTTCTTTCCCTTCCATAGTGTTTTTCATTTCATGTGGGGTAAAAATGAATTCTGAATTGTTTTTTGTAACTAACTTGATGTGATTATAGAAAAGTCATCCCTTCTTGTCACTGAAGAGGTGTCCTGTGTCACGTAATGTCTAGAAAAACAAGTATGTAATAATCTTTTATATCCTCACTCTTGGTCTTATTAGCTGATATATTGCATCAGTTTTTTTACAGTTGTTTTTTCCAGGCTTCATTGTGGCTTTTCAATCCTCCCCTCAAAATTACGTGGCCATTTTGTCTTCTGTGAGAGTGCTGAAATTTTCTTGTGCATGTGAAATGTTTGTTTGAAAGCAACTTGTCATGATTACTGAGACAGGATGTGATTTCAGGCATATAACTTTTAATTTTGTTTTAAAGAACATACCTATCTGAGGCAAACTCTTAAAATTTCTGTATGATCTTTATTTCTAAAGCAACTTTCCTGTTGCAATTGACTCTGTCTCTTAGTAAGAATGGTGATGATTCTCTGGTGGTCATCCAGAGGGACTGATAATCAAAAGCCTTCATAAATATGTAATGAGTTAAACAAAATTTTAAGCAGTTACTTTTATTTCACATCAAGCTAGTATTTTAAATACTAGTGTACATTGTGGCAAAAACAATACTTCGTGCTGAACTGAAGACTAAGTTACTAATGCACTAAAAACCAGGTGAATCTTAAGAATTTTGTTATTCTTAGCAGAAGCTATTGTTTACTACAATTTCAGTAGCTAATGATGGTCAACAAATAGAGGAAGACAAGAAAAACACTGATATGTTAAGAAGACAAAGTTAAAACCATGGTGATAGAGTGAGAAGTAGCTGAGTGGGATCATAGAAACTGTAAAGGGTTCTCTTGATCCTGTTTCACTGATTCCCATTTTAAGTATGTCTCTTAATAACACTAGATCAGGTCGGCAGTGGCTTTGGATGAGTTAAAAAGCTCCAAGGATGGAGATTTGCAACCAGTCTGAGTAACATGTTTCAATCCTTCATTTCCTCTTTTTTCCTTTGCCCAATTTAAAACTCCCAAGCGATAATTTGTGACCATTGGTGCTTTCCATACCATCTGCAACTACTGCAAGAAGTTTAGCTCTCTAATCTTTGATTCCTTCAAGTGGTTGTAGGCTGCTGTTGAATATTCGCTGGACCTCCTCTTTGTCAAAAAGAACAAACCTGGCCCCTTCAGCTTCTTCTCATAGGCCATATACTCTAGGCCTTGTCCACCTGAGCAGCTGTTTGTTGGACCCTCTCCTGTTTCATCTAATCTCTTCTGACCTGGCAACGCAAAGCTGGATGGAGGATTCCATCTATGTACAGCCTCACTGTGCCGAGTAACTTTCCTTGATCTGCTGCTGCATTCATCCTAATGAACAGTCCAGTATGTGGTTTGCCCTGTTTGCAGTAAGGACGTGCTGTTGGCTCATACTGAGCTTGGCATCCACTGTAACCCCCAAGTTCTTTCCCAGGGGGCTGTTACTGAGCCAGTTGGTTTTCAGCCTGTACTGATGCTCAGGGTTGTTCAACCCAGGTACAAAATTTTGTGTTTCTCCTTGTTGAACTGCATGAGGCTTCTGTTAGCCAAAGCCTCAAGTTTCTCAAGGTCTGTCTAGACTGAAGTTCTACTATTTGGTGTTTTATCCACTCCCCCTGATTCAGTGTTGTCCACAGATCTGCAGAGGGTGCTTTCTATCTCATCCGCCAAGTTGTTGATAAAAATGTTGAGGGATGTAGGGGTCCCAGAATTGACCTGTGGAGTATTCCACTGGTTACCAGCCAACCACCAAGCACTGAACCACTGATACCCTTTGGGCCTGGTGGTCCAGCCCAAATGCTTTGTTTATCCAAGCTGTACTGTCTCAGCTTCCAAGTGAGGAAGTGAGTGAAGCTGAACCTGTTTGAGCACAGCATTTTCTAGACCATTTTAAAATTTTCTGCCTTAATAAAAACATAGCTTAACTGCTTTCCCTAAAAAGTAAGAAAGAACAGATTCCAAGGATGATTTTTAAATGACAAGAATAGTTTTATCAGTTGTCACAAATCTGAGTTTCACCTATTTGAATGCTTACCAGGCTCTTGGATTCTGTCTGCATTTATGGAGAAGTTTCTTTAGATGGGTTTCTCAGTCAGTTACTTTATGGATGTGAAACTCTGAAAGCTGTCAAGTTTGGAGCCTTTCAGTAGTGTGTACACCCTCTTCCCAAGCTCCAGTTATGGTGCTTGCCCTGGAACTTACATATTATCTCCTTGAGCTGATGATAATGGGGTCATCTTAGGATAACTTTAAGAGCCTGCTTCTCTTTCTCAAGTCAAGTGAAACCCGCAATTCTTTGGGAGGTTGTTTTTTAAAAAGGTTTGAGCCATCTGTTCACCCTTTCAGAAACACCCTGCAGACTTCAATTTTCTTAAAAGAGTGAAATACAAGTAAGTTTTTAATGGTGATCACTGACTGCGTGGAACTTCTGAAAGGAAGTTCTAGAGAATTTTCCATACTCTTCCAGTATGCATTTTGGAATCTGCTTGCATGCAGTCTTAGTCTGATTGATGACATCAAGGATGAGATTTGAAAATCACTGGTTGCTAATCTTTATATAATTCTCATCAGCAGTAGTTCAGCACCAGTTGAACTGCATGTGTTTAAGAAATGATTGAAATTTCTATACGGATCAGCATGTCACAAAATCACAGGAGCACACGGTAGTAAGGGTTCTGCTAGTACATTGACTCAGTTCTTTTCATAAACAAGCTTGTTATGCTGTTTTTTTTATAAACTGATCAAGTCGCATCTTAAAAACCATTTGATTTTTCCCACTATTTCTGCAGGAAGACTCCCCGAATGCCACCTTCCCAAGTAAAACTTCTTAAGGATCTTGCTGCTTTGATCATTAGAAACTTAACTTTCAATGTATATTTATTCATGGCCATTTAATACTCATTTGTTCTTACGCCAGCATTGTCCTTTGTTTTAAATAATTATTTTCCCTCCTGATGCTTCCCTTGAGATATTTTTGGATGCCAGTCATATATACTGTCTGTGTTAATTTTGCCAGACAAAACAAGTTGAGGTTTTTAAACCTCTTCTCAGTAAATTTGCTTTCTATTCCCTTAGTCACATGAGCAGCTTTTTTTTAAGCATCTCTCTTAGATGGAAGTTAGCTGTGATGTATTCCAGCTTACATCCTACCTGACTGTTGGAGAGTGGCATTAGTACCTCCTTGTCTGCACTGACTGTATCAGGGTTGATGTGTTACAAAATCATTTGCCCATTGTCTCTGTCTTCCTGATGAGGGGTTCAAGGTACCACGAACTAATATGCTTGGATCCTTTTGATATTTCCATCTATGAGCTCCTAAGTTATAACATATTTTTTAATTAATCCTTGTATGTAGTCCTTTTATCTACTATTAAGTTCATGTCTTTCTAGTTTTCAGATCCTCAAGATACCCAGTTTTGTTTCATAGTGTTTTAATCTTCCCTCTCTACAGACAGTACCTCATAACTTTTGTTTCATTGATGGATTTTCATTGACACACTCCTAACTCTTTTACTGTGGCTTCAGTTAAGCCAGTAATAATATTGGTGTCAACAATAGATTAGGCCCAACAATAACCGACTTGAAACATGTTCTTTTTAAAGTCCCATTCTTTCTGTAACGTGCCCCTTTTATCTGATAGCATACCCTAATTGCAACATGTCACATATTTTACTGTCACTCACAGAGATTACACTAGAACTTAATCTGTTAAATCAAAACTGTAGTTGCACTGTGAACCTCATGTAGATGTTTCCTCAGACTAGGCTGCAGGATGTTGTCTGCCTCCTGCTGTTTCCTGTGTCTCACAGAAAGCCCCTGGGTGTTTTAGCTGTGAAGCAAGCATATGAGGACTGGATCTCTGAGCTGGAGCTGCCCTGCTTTTTACTTTTAAACAAGTTTTGAATAAAAATTTTGCAGATTTCGAACATTTGTTGAGATAACATTCGGGAGACTTGTGTGACTAGAACTGTCTTCTTTCCTCTGCCTAGAAATATTTTTACTGATGTTGGGTAGGGTAGATTGGCACAACCTAGTTTCTAACAGTTTTTCACATTGCATTTCATTCCATTTTATCTTATACCCTTATCTGTAACTGTTGTCTTTTTCAAGTTTATTTTTTTCCCTAAATTTCTATATATTCTTGAGGACAGAATAGAGGTCTGTAGTTTTCCGAACTTGTTCTACAAGCACTTTTGAATAATTTAAAATGTTACATATTTTCTTCCCTAGTTGTATAATTTTGTGCTGTCTTGCTATGTTCTAAAATCCAAGATAAGAAATTATCCTTTGAGTTGAATGTGGTAATTCTTTGAGTTTTGCTTCCCTTTCAGCTAGAATAATTTCTCTTTTCTGTACCTTTATTACTGTTAGTTGTCTTGCCATGAAATGCAGCTGACTGTCATTCTTTAGTGCTACTTAAGGAACAAAAAATTAATTTCATTCTTAAAGCATATCTGAATTAGCTTTGGTCTTTACCATAACCTCAGTTAAACAACATTACACATTTTTTTTCTTGGTCTTTATTTGTATGGTTGAAGAAGATGCTTTCCATTTATTTTAAGTTTATGCTTCTGAAGTATATATTTGTCAATAGGGAAATAAAGCTCGTATATTTTGAGACAGGATCTAACTACTTAACAAGTGATAAGGGTCAGGGAAAGAACATGCATGTCAAAATGGGCAATTAAAAACTAGTCTAGTTAAGTTAGTCTAGCTAAAATGCACCGTGGGTTTTTTTCATAGTTTAATGAAGGCAAAAGAAGCAGATATGTAAAATGTGTATTATCTTTACAAATCTGTCATTCTGAATGACAGTTTTGCCAAATTCAGTCCTGGTTTGTGAATAATTTCAGCAGCAATTGTCCTTGCAGTGCAAGGAGTAAATTGGATTCTCTTTCTGCATTACTGCTCTTTATCATAAAGGATCATCTGAAATATGGGTAATGATTGCAATCTAAGGATTGGTATAGCAAGAGTAGATTTTACAGGAGACAATTAGAAGTTACGTCATTTCATGAAAACTGCATTCTTGGTCTTGAGCTCTCTAAATGTGACTGTGTTGTTTTTTTTCACATTCCAGTTCTATTTTTTTCTTTTTAAAAATAATATTCTTACTTTTTCCTATCACAGATCTGACCATGCATTTTCAGCTGACCTAAGATGTCAGCAATATTTGTGTTCAAAAAGAGCACCAGAGGCCCTTGCTGCCCTCAAAAGTTTTGTTGTCTCTCAAACTCTCCTAAGCTATGCTCAAATATGAACGTATTTACTGCAAATGTTCTTTAACGTGTCAGTTACTAAAAGCAGCATACAAGGTTATTAAGCCTTCAGTTCTCAAAAATAAATGAAAGAACAGAAGCAGGTAATCTTTGACACATGTTGCAGTAAAATGATATGTATGCCCCAGTGTCACAGCAGAATTTTAATCTACGCTCTTAAGTGTCCAGCACAGTTTAAAGAACACTGCAACATCCATGGTTTTATTCTTAAATGTATTTTTTTTTTAAATTCAGATAAATAATTCACATACTCATTATGCATAAAGATGGAATATTTATTTAGAAAGACACCAGTTATAGATATTAACCCTTGCATTATGCAGCATCAAGTTGCTACTCAGACAAGATGAATAATGACCAGACATGTCAGTTTTCAGCAGCATTTATGAATTTGATTCTAGAAGTCTGATGATGCTCAATGTCTTCACAAGCAAAGCAGATGAAATGAAAACTTCTAAGTACATGATCCTTAGCTTACTTTAAGCCACCCAGGTTCTACTCTGAAAAGTGATAAAGCTGAAGGAGTGCTGTATGAACGGAAGAACTACTGACAATCAGGAGTATAGTAAGGGCTTCTGTTTTAGGTCATTTCAGAGGAAAGTAAAACTGGTTTTTGCATTTTTCCTAAAGAAGCATTATCAATACTGTAAACTATATTCTTGTGCGTGCTTAAAATAGACTTTTCCTTAAAGTTTTACAGATTTACAGTCTGCCTTTTTTTTTTTTTCTTTTTTTCTTTTTATTATAACTAGTTGTTGATTTTGATAACTTATCTGTGATTCACTGTTGTCTTCCAAATGCTTACTGCTAGGAATTAAATTCTGTCCTCTGTAGCATCACATGCCTTGAGTAACTTTTTGCCAATTTATATGAACTTTGTAGTCTGTGAAATACCTTTCTTGCTGTCAGCAGAACCTCCTTTCCCTCTTAAATAGACTCTAGAGGAGACAAAATTGGGAATGAGTTTGATTCAAGGGCATGCAGAGAATAGTTAGGAGTGGTGTGTGCAGCTCGATTCTGTACAGCATGGCACAGAAGATGCCTCTGACTGGTTTTTGTTAATGGAACATCTCTTCAGGTGGGAAGCCTGAGTGAAACTGGGAAACAAACTCGCATATGTCTCCCTTTCTGCATAAACACTCTTCCTCAGTCTTCTGAAAAGTGCTAAATGTCACTGCTGTCTGTAGTTTTCAAAATGGAACCTTTTGTGAATGGGTTGTACTCTAATTTAGTCATCTGCCTTTTCTGTAGAATTGCTTGCATATTACAAAACATTAACATTGTTCAACTGCAGAGTGTCTGAGGCGTAAATATTGCCTCTTCCTATTTATGTACCATAGTATTCTGCGTGTATGCAGTTTTACAAATTATTTTTACAAGTGAATTTAGGAGGATACAAGTGCTTCCATTATTTTATCTCTCAACCTTTTCTCATTAAGCAGCATTTTAATTATACACTTAAATGACATTTTACACTGAGGAGAGGGATTTTGTTGTAAGCATCAGCAGCCCACTGATAACTTTTCTGTTTCATTACCGTACTTCCTGTTTCATTAAATAACCTTCCAGTAGTCCATTGTTTTAGGTCTCAGTAATCCCATCTGAAATTCTGGATTGTGCAATTGTGCTACTTCAGGTTACTAACAGGGAAAAAGAAAGTACTATTACAGAGCCTGTGGTTGAACATACCGTCAAAGAATAGCTCTGAAGCAACATAAAAATAATTTTAGCTGGACATGTGGAAAAATACTAGTGTCTTAAGACTCTTTCCAGTTACTTATCTTATAAATGTATTTTAGGCTGAGTAGATGTAAAATCCTGTGATCTGCAAAATGTTGATTTTAAAGATTTAATTATGGTAACTACTTTGCCAAAAAACTGTGTTTGAACTGTGTCAGTGACTAATGGAAAGATAGTTATCTATATTTTTAATTTAAACTTATCATTCCTTGTCAGATATATTTTAGAAAATGAGGAAAAAGTTTGTTGATGAAAACTGTTAGCAATGATTTTTGGATGGTTTCAGTCCACATTTAGTTGATACATGCCTTTACAGGTATGTCAAGGACTTGCCTTCTTCTAAAGATAGGGGTAGCTTCTTAATTACGAAGCCTAACTCACGTTTGTGTGTGTACACACATGCACGAGTCTGTATCACCAACATGCATGAGCCACATCTTAAAGTGTTGGTATTATTTTTTTCAAAGCGGTACAGTTTTTGATAAAATGAATAGAAAATATGTGGCTTAGTGTCATGAATGTTTTTGGAAAGCAGAACCATTGCATTTTTTTTGTTGTTCCATTCTCAGTTTCTGTACACAAATACTTGTGCATGCCTAATAATGCGTACGCATTTCCAGAAGCAACAAGCATGGTCAGTAATCAAAAACGAAACAACTGAGTATCTCTGTTTTACTCTACCTAGCTGTTTGGCTTTGCATTTCCCAGCTGCACATCTCCCAGCCTTGACATCCCCAGATTGTGTATTCATGCTTAAAGTGGTGCTCTGTATTTTTGAGAATGCCTTTTTCTTTTGCAGCACTTCTGCTAATGTGTAGTCCTTCTTGTTTGCTCTGTGAACTAGAGGCCCTTTAAAATCATCCCTTGACAACCAGTCCTCAGACAGTTGTCTCTCTCTTCTGAAAGTACCTTTGGGCATCTTTTCTGCAGATACTGCTGATTAATGGTTTTGATTAGACTGCCTTCTCCCTTCATGTAACCTGTGGAGCAGTGAGCCAAGTGGGGGAGGTTATGTAAGTTACCCACTTCAGTAGTTATTGTTTTCTTTCTCTGCCAAAAAGATTAATGAAACCACACTAATTACAAGGAATTTCAAGGCTTCGTAAGGATATTCAGTTCCATTATTTAATATAGATTCTAACTTGGCTACTAAATTTTTAATATGTTAAAAATACTTGTTTTGTGAGATGCTACCTGCATATAGCCCTCTCTTAAGCCTCTAACCAGGGGCCATCCACTCCATAAGAAACTTAACCCCAGTTCTGTTTCTGCATGATGCACTCTGTGACACAAGAGGTGGAGGTGTCACAGCATTTTCAGATTGGTTTTTTTGTTTGGTTGGTTTGGTTTGTTTTAAATACCGAGTTCTTAATGTTTTACGTATGGAAACTCAGTAAGATCTGTGGCTCTTACTAAGGCTGTTTGATTTGATGCACTTAGATGTTACGTTTTGTGCCGTCTCTAGCTTTGCATCTTCAGTTCGCTGCATAATGTATGTGCAAAAAATTTCAATTGTTTTCAAGAAGCTCTTAGAAGAAATTACATGGGTATTTTCTGCTTAAATAACCGGTGATTATCAGTATTGATGTTTTTAAACCATCTATCCTCATTAGTGTTTCAATTTATATTCGTTCACAGTTCAAATGCTTTCATCTAAATTTTTTAACTGAAATCTTTTCTGTAGATATAACAGCTACTTCAGAATCCTTGGTCATGCCTTTAGTCACAGCAATTCACCGTACTGTTCTTACATGCCTGGAGGAAGTTTCCTGTACCTTTTGAACATGTGTTTCCATCTAGCAATCTGGTTTTGCTGTGTTTGTTCTGTGGCTAAGGCATGTTATGTTAGCTGAGTTCATGGAAGAAGCTGTGCTCATGCTTGCCATGTGCTGATTTACTCTTGTGTGATTTTTTTCTTTTTTTGGGGGGGTATGCTTATTTTTAGGCCCATTCAATCTTGCCATCTCATTGTGTTATTTTTCTAGACCTGGATCTGTCTGCTCATTGGAAGCTTTACATTGGAGTCATGCTAACATGTACTTATTTATCTTTGTTGATCATGTGGCAAGCAAACAGCAGTTGGTTTGTTTCTTCTAAATGGATGACCTGTTATTTATTTGTGAAGAAAGTCTGTTTTATCTGCATAGCATATATGTCTTACTAGAACCTGCCCACTGTGACATTTAAGTGGTTCTTGCTTAGACAGTGCTAAATGGTTTCCTATAAACCATGAGGCCATCCTTTATCTGATCAACAGATTATAAAACAAACAAATACAGAAGATCTCTACTTAATCTCTTTTTAGCTTGGATTGATTTGCTCTTGTGGCTTGAACTATGCTGCCTTATTAATTCTGGCTAGGAATGAGTTCAGTTGCTCTGTTTTGAATGAGGTTGCTCCATCTGCACAAGTGAAAAACATGACCTGGAAATGCCACCACTGTCATGTGCTGGAAACAGCACTGTGTAAAGAGGGCTAAACTGATCGTCCTTGACCTGGACTTCTACAAAGCATTTGACACTGTACTGCATGACAGCCTTGTCTCTAAATTGGAGAGGCATGGATTTGGCAGATGGACCACTCAATGGATCAGTAATTGACTGGATGGTTGCACTCAGAGAGTTGCGGTCAATGGCTCAATGTCTGAGTGGAGACCAGTGACGACTGGTGTTCCTTAGGGGTCGGTGCTGGGACTGGCGCCATTTGACATCTTCATTGGGGACATGGACAGTGGGATCAAGTGCACCCTCAGCAAGTTTGCCAACAACACCAAGCTGTGCAGTGTGGCCGACACACTGGAGGGAAGGGATGCCATCCAGAGGGACCTGGACAGGCTGGAGAGGTGGGCCCATGCAAACCTCATGAAGTTCAGCAAGGCCAAGTGCAAGGTCCTGCACATGGGTTGGGCAATCTCAAGCTCAAATACAGGCTGGGTGATGAGTTGATTAAGAGCAGCCCTGTGGAGAAGGACTTGGGGGTGTTGGTTGATGAGAAGCTCAACATGACCTAGCAATGTGCACTGACAGCCCAGAAAGCCAACCGTATCCTGGGCTGCATCAAGAGAAATCTGTCCAGCAGGTCACGGGAGGGGATTCTCCTCCTCCACTCTTGTGAGACCCCACTTGCAGTGCCTTGTCCATCTGTGGGGCCCCCAGCATGAGAAGGACATGGACCTGTTCAAGCGGGTCCAGAGGAGGGCCACAGAGATGGTGAGGGGACTGGAGCACCTCCCTTATGAGGACAGGGGTTGTTCAGCCTGGAGAAGAAAAGGCTCCAGTGAGAGACCTTACAGCAGCCTTCTGGTACCTAAAGGGGGCTACAAGGGAAGATGTGGAGGGACTCTTTATCAGTGGATGTAGTGATAGGCCAAGGGGTAACAGTTTTGGACTGAAAGAGATTTAGATTAGATAGAAGGAAGAAATTCTTCACTGTGAGAGTGGTGAGGCCCTGGCACAGGGTGCCCAGAGAAACTGTGGCTGCCCCCTCCCTGGAGGTGTTAAAGGGTGTTGGATGGGGCTTTGAGCAGCCTGGTCTGGTGGAAGGTGTGCTCAGGGCAGGGGGATTGGAGCTAAATGGTCTTTATGGTCCCTTCCAACACAAACTATTCTATGATTCTGTGAATGGAAGGTCCGATGCTTATGCTGCTGAGTTATACAGAGCATCTGTGAGTTACTATTCTTAGATGCTTTTCTGTATCAGTAAAATATGAGCATCTGTTAGTACATGTCTATTAAATATATTTTAGTAGCTATTTAGTACACAACCCATACTAAAGCAACTGTAGTCTTTTCTTGTTCAACCAGAATGTTGTTAAATGGTGCCAAAATTTAAGCTGATGTATTTTTTTTTTGGTTTTAGTGTGATTAAGAGGCTAAGATCTTTTTTTCCCAAAAAGGCCCAGCCAGTTTAGCTGATAAAATGTTAGTATGCACACATACAGTTACTTGCGTAAACTGTGCTGTATCATCATGTATAATAAAAACATTGTGCCTTGTTTGAAAGAAGTTCATTGTGTGCATGGTTCTTCTGGCTCTCTGACTTCACTGTAGCATCAGAAATCCGAGAAGTAAATTGGTATTTTGTGTGCAACTAATTACTGCAGGATGCTAATTGTAATTCATTCCCTTCTGCAGAATGACAGGAAGGGAGTTTTTCTCTCGGTTTCCAAGTCTTTATCCCTTCCTTCTGAAGCAGTTGGAGGTTGTAACCAGTACTTTGAACAGGTAAGATGGTGTCTGAGAAATCTCTGAAATATAAAGTGCAGTGAAAAGGTTAAACTGGGTTGGGTCATGTATACCCTAATGCTGTTCTTTTTATCAGTGCTTCTTGATACGATACAGTTCTACTAGTGTTTTTTGATGAAGTTTTCTTCCTGTAACATTTCCATGTTGGAGTAAGTATGAACTACTGTTGAGTAATTAGTAGTTGCTGCTTTCCTAGGATCAGATGTTAAAGAACATGTATTTTTCAGGGAAAGACAGAAATCCATTTGACCGTCTCGTGTTTAACAATGAGACTTCCTAACACGTTTAAGTGATGGAGGGTTATAGGCCTCACGTAACCCTAGATGAACACTTTCCAGCCTCTGACATGCTGACTCTGAGGAAGGTCCTTGATCCCTTTTTAAGGACTCCACAAATGGTAGCTGACAGCTCCAATTTGGTCAATGCAAGTGATACTGTTTGGGATGATTCTGATGCTGTTACCCCCAGGTTCATGAACTTTTAAAATAAACTAGTTCTGGCTTTGTTTTTTCTTGAAACGCTATGGTATAAACTGTGGATGTTCAGCAGCTGATTTACGGGTGAGGTTCAGCTGCCTGTTTGATGGCCCTGAGGTGGATACTTGGGAGCAGGAGTTTTACCAGTTGTTGCATGTTTTGCACCCTCTGCTCTAAGAAAAGAAGGTGTATATATTCCGTGCAGCAATCTGTTTTACCTGACACTTCAGAAGGTGACAGTGTCATCCCTGAAAAATTTTGGATAGTCTTTAAATGGAAAAATATTGAAAGCTGCTGCCTGAAATGTTGGTCTTGAATGCTTTTTTCATGGCAGATGAAGGTTTGTATCTTATTCTTGATCGTTAAGTAAATCAAGAAGTATTGAGTTTGATCTGGATTTATGACTGTTTTTACAGTATGAATAGTGGCCACTTGGTGTCAATGACAAGAACTATTATTTAATAAAGCCTGCTATTTACAAAATACACATTTCCTTCCAAACTGAACGAAAGACTTCTTTTAAACCATCTTTTCATAACTCAGCTTCCTCAGTTTCTCAGTTCCTAGAGAAACATTGTGCTGGTTTTTAGTATTATTTAAAAATGAAGACAGCTCACCATTATTAGGAATAAAGGAGGCTTGGGATAACATAGGAAAGTGGAGGCAGCCTTAAGTGCTTTCATACAGGAGTTCCCAGTGATGCCGTAGGAGAACTGGGTGCCATATTTGATCCCAGCAGTGTTTGCACTTGCTTGCAATGATCAGCCTAGCATACTGCTTTGAACCAGAAATGCAGAAGAGTATTGTGTATGGAAGAGTGTTGAGACTAGTATGAAGGAGGATGCTTTTTTCACCCAATGTTTCTTACCACTTTTTTATTTAGTGAAGCTGAAGAGTTGAAAATTCATCCAAGCCTGTTCCTTCTTCTTTTAATCCTGGGAAGGCTGTATCCATCTCCAATGGATGGCACTTACTCAGCTCTCAGCATGGCACCGTTTGTTCCATTTATTATAAGGTAAGGTGATGCTGTGGTGGTGTTTCATGTGATGGGAGGTTTTCTTTTTGAATCTTTGGACTTTTTTAGAAAAATGCCTTTTTAAGCGTCTTGTCAGCTTTAATTCTTAAAGGGAAAACTGATATTCATTGGTTGGACTTCCCTATATTATTAATGCTTGTTTTGGGGTATTAGAAAGAATTTCAGCTCGTGCAAGCCATGTTATGACTTGTTCATAAATCTTCATCTGCAAATGCTGCCATAAAGAGTGTGGATGAAAACGGATGAGTTTGACTGAATTGAGCAATGCAAGATTTGCTGTACGAACTTCTGATTGGTTTTTCAGTTCTGCAGAATGATTGTTTGTAACACGTAAATGAAATGACTATATATACACATCTACTAATCTATATATCTCCATATCCATCCATATACATATACACATATGTAACTGGCTAAAGATACGTCATATATCAGATAAATTTCTAAGACAACTTTTCAAGTTTATATACAGTGTAACTTTTATTTATATGGTGGTTACATGAAGATATTCAGCAGATATTTTTGCTATTCTGTATGCCACTGGTGTGGGATTGGGAGCCTGATACCAGCAACAGGGCTGTGGTGGCTGAGGAGAAATGTATGAGAGGAAGTCTTGCTGTCTGTGTGAAAGCTTCAGAACAGCAGGGTGAGAAAGTTCCACACTTAGTCTTGCTCCTTTAGTAGTGAAAATAAAGCTGTTGTTATCCTAAGTTCTTCCAATTTTTATTTTAAGCTACTGTTTACGTTAGAAAATAGTAATAGCTCCTTCTGCTTATTCTTCACAGCAGATGTGATGTATCTCTTGCTTCTTATGATGTTATTCTGAATTTTCAAGAACAAATAATAACCTACCATTTTTTATTAAAGGAAAAAACCTGTAGTAAGAGTTTTTAAATTATTTAACAGTTATAAATGTTTGGTATTCTGCCATGTTTGGATCTTAAATACTTTTGGGGAAAATTTTTAAAACTGTTGGTTACATTGTTGATTATCTCTGGTTTTATGCCTTCGTTAATACATCAGAGAATGCTTATTTATTCTTTTTTTTTTTTTTTTAATATAATGTTTTGGCATAGTTTCTGATATCTGTAATAGATAAACTTTTTATAAGCTTTTGGTTACAGCTTTTGAGTTTTGTCTTTATATTATGACCATTGCTTCTGGCAAGGTATATACCAGCAAAATAACTCCTCACACTTAGTTAGTTTATTCTCTTGAATATTCTCTTATTTAAATCCATTCAGAATACGTGGGGAGAAAAACACAATTAAATCTTTAAAAGAAGAACCTGAAACATTTGACAGACCTGTATCATTGAAGCTACCTTCCTTTACATGTGCTTCTAAAGAGGAGTGGTGTGGGAAATAAAGATGATGTTTTCTGTGTTTCCTTTCTGTTGAATTTGGCAGTGGTGTGAATTTGGTGCTCTAGATACAGGGATAAGACTAAAATAAAATTCTTATATATTTCAGACAGAAGATTGTATGTGGGTGTACAGACATGCATTTTCTGACGGGTTACTGAGCAAACATAATTGTTCAATGTTGTTTTGTATTATATAGCATCTTTGTATATGTATAATTACATGGTAGCCCAATGCAATTATAGCATTTAATTGCCATATTTTTACTGTGAGATTTTTACATTTCTATTGCTGTACCACTCTCAAGGAAAGATACTGCTTATGCTGTAGGGAGAGAGGAAGTGTGAATATAACACATAACTGATCTTCAGACTCTTTCCAGGGCTCAAGCCACAATGAAGTGTCATTCATTTGTTGCTCTGAGTGGATGAACAGAATACCTACTGTGTTTGAAAGCAAATGAGCTTCTATGAACAAAACTGGGTTTAGCAGGAAGAATTCAAATTGGGTTTTTGAAGAGTTTCACTTAAGCCCGAGTGGAATTTTCCATCTAGTGGGAGTAGAGCTGTGGTTGCTCTGACCGTGCTGAGATGAATTGCACAACATGAGTAGGATTAAATGCTACAAGGACAAATCTCAATCTCCATGCACATACTTGTTACTCCCTGCTGAACTAGGACATTTGATTACCTATCTGCAGTTCTGTTAAAAGTTATTTTTTTCCCCTTTCCCCTTGCAGATGTTTTATTTGGAAGAGAACACTTCGATTCACAACTTATTACCACACTTTTTCTTTTTCTTTTTTTCTTTTTCTTTTTTTTTTTTTTTTAAGAGCTAGATAGGTCTGCTTTAATGGTTACTTTCAAAGATGAAGGAATGTACAGAATGTTTTTGATTAACAAGGGAGGTAATCGGGAGGTAATGTTTTAAGTATGAAACAAAAACATAACCTCCCTTTCGCCTCCCCCTTCCCTTTTCAAAGGCCTGTAATCTCTGCAGAATGATCTAAATTTGAGTTACCTTATGTCCTCTCGTACCATGGCATTGACAGTGTGTTTGTTTAGTGTTAAATGTTCTGGGCTGAATGCTCTGAAGGAGTAAAACGGGTATTGCTATATTGACTTGGATACTTTTCACTAATTGAAGTCTAGCCCTATTTAGGAGTGTGACTTTTTAATCTTTTAAGAAGTTTGTAAAAAATTAACTTTAAAATGTCAAACAGGATAAGGTTATTCTTAAAACTCTTCGTATGTGCCTTGTCTTCCACTTGACAAATTGTTTCAAAACTGACAAAACTGTTTTCAATTCTTAGTGAAATTTCCCCTTTAAAACTTTGACAAATAGATATTTCAAAGCAGTGTTGCTTCTAAGTATGTTGCAAGTCATTGAAGAAACTCACTGAGGACAATTTGAATAGAAATGTGAGCATCTTGCCATGAAATTAACACAGTTATGAAATAGACACTATTTCTTGTGCAGAATTTTGTAACTTGCATCTTTCTATAAAATGGAGCTAAATTCCAAAATCCCCTGATTCTGTTTTCAGTTGGGGACCAGTGTAGGTGGCAGTGGGAAGCACTAGTCCTTTAGAGCTGTTCTCTTCCCTCTCCTGAACCCTCCATCCACCACCCTGAACTGTTACGTTGCTGTTCTGTTTATGCGCTCGAGTGAGCATGTCATTAGTATACAAGGATAGTTACTGTGACTGTTAGTTAAGGGCAGACACTAAGATGCAAGGAAAATAAAATTGTGTGTGGCGAGGAAGACTTTTCTATAGGATGGAGTGTTGTCAGCTGCCCTGTTACTGTAAGTCATTCCTAAAAGAGTGCTTAGAGAAGGAGAGAGGAAGCCCCCATTGACTGTGAGCAAACTGGCAGCTCAAATGCTATTGTAGTAGCTGTGATAGGAAAGCTCAAATAAATCTGTTATTTAAATGGACTGGATGCATCTGCTAGAGGGTATGTGGATTGACATTGATCTAGTGATCCCCTGTCTTGGAAAGAGAGAGGAAACAACTGAAGATGGTGTGACTTTTCTTATTGGTACACTTTTTCTTGGAAGTTAGTACTTTTGCAGCTTGCTTGTCAGAACGGGTTCTGTGAAACCTCCTAATAGGCTGCTGGCAAAGTCAGCTCGGAAAATTTCTTCCAGATCACTCAGCTGAGGCGGTGTGAGCTGTGAGGAGTGCCCCCTGTGATCCGTGTCCCCCAGCAGTGCCGGGGTGCTGGTGATGCCTGCCCGCTGTGCGGCAGCCCTCCCCAGGCGCCGGCGTGGCGTCCCGCCGCCTTCCCGTGACTCGCGTCCTTGGCAGCGCTGTGGGGCCTGCCGAGCCGGTTGCCTCTGGGGCCAGGGTGGCGTTCCTTTGCTAAACTTTGGTTTCCCTGGCTTTTTGAAGGGTTGGACCAGACTCTTCAACTCTAAAGACCTGTTACCCTAGGGATTTGGTGGACTGTTTCTGGATGCGTTTCGTGACTCTCACCTTCTTACATTTCTTAGCAGAGAATTACATTTTATTACTCTGTGTTGTGTTTAATTATGTTAAATTATATCCAGTCTGAGGTGCTTGGTCCTGTTTCTTTGTGGCCCTGTGACAAAGCTTGTATTGGCTTCATGGGAATTGGATCTGGGGTAAGATGGAGTAATAAAGAAACAAAATTCAAATGTAAAATCAAAAGTGTCAGTGAGGGTTTGAAATAAGCTTAAAACCTTAGCCTGAATAAAGAGCACAAGAGAAGGAGGAGTGAGGGAGTTCTTATAACAAGATCTCTTCAGTTTGTTTGGGAAGAGCTTGATTGAAGCAATTCATGTATACTTTGATGACATTGCTGTTTATATAAGTTGTTTAAATGCAGTTTCCCTGATTTTTGTTTTGTTTCACACATGTACAATTGCATATGTGGGTTTAGTATATCATCCTGTATCTGACTTGAAAGCAGCCATCTGACTTTCTCTAGGCTGAACACTTGTATCCTTTGGTAGGTGGCCAAACAAGATAGCTGAATGGTTGTGCTATGTGTACTTCCTCTGCCTTTCTCCTCTTTTTCCTTTATTTTAGTGTGGCATGGCATCAGTAGGAGAATTACTGTTAAAACTTGCCTGTCTTCAACTGTCATTTCTGTAAGACTGGGAGTCTTATCAGGGATCTGATAAGCAAAGAGATTTTGTGGGAATGCCTTTTCATATTAGATGAAAAGAACTATATGTGTTTGTTGCAGCATTGTATTAAAATAGCTGCTCTTGATTACAGTTGTTTATAAAATCATCTCCCTGGGTTTCCATATCACATGCACATCTTTTCAGTCTTTGGTCTCTGTGTTTCTCCCTTGTCTTGTCTTTTTTTTTTTTTTTTTTTTGCCTTCTTAATTTCAGGTCTGATCAGTATAACTGCTTAGTATTATAACTGCCAACAATAATTTATTACTTGGAATCCCTGTGATACTGGGAGTGGGCTCTGACCCATTGGAGTGCTCTGTCTTTGCTGGGGAAGCTTATGGGGCTGACCATAAGGTTTTTTTTTTTTGCAATACAAAGATAGATATCCTTCTGATTATAGGCAAGGTTTCCAAAATACATGAGCTGGCATAGCCATTTGGTAAAAGGAGCAATGTACACCCCTAAAACATACATTGTTTTTTAGATTCTTATTGTATTTTGTACTTAATAGTTGTTAAATCTCTTGCTTGAAACCTGAGATGGAAGTTTTGCATGGCTGGTGGAGAAGGAGTGAGGGGAAGGAATGTGGTTCCCCTCTGAGCGTAACTCCTCTCTTGTGGGTTGGGACTGGCTTGGAATTCTTCCATTTCTACTTACAGCCTATTCTCTGTGCAGTCCTGATTGCATAGTGATTGGACTGATAAGTGAAAATATTTATGGTTCACCATAAGTATTTATTAAGAAGAAGGTTTTCAGACTTTTTTTTTTAGCATTTTGTAATAAGAAATGGTAAACTGTTTGTCATATTTTCCATTTTGATTAAGTTCAGCTTGTAGAGAAGACTCCAAAGTGCTTGATTGGCAGTAGGCTGTTTGAGACCTGATCAACTAAAAATCATTGTACATCTTGTCTGCTCATTGCTCTGCTCCTCAATCTTTTCTCTAAGTGTGGGCATGTGTTCTTTGCATGTTCAGGTGGTGCTGATGGGAAATATTAAAACCCCTAGGTATTCATTTTTGATTCCTTGTTCCAGTTTTTGCTGTGTTCATCAATCTGTCTGCTTCTCATTGGCAGATTATCACCTAAAGCAATTTAGGGGAAATAATCACAAAGTGTAGGGAGCTGTCAGATTCACAGGAAATAAAAGGCAATGTCTAGCAGAGATGTGTTCATGAGCACTAAGAGTAACTATCTTTCTCCAGTATTGCTCCAGTGTCTGGGATCCTAGGTTAAAATTTGATGTATGCTACCTATTTGAAACATGATCCAGTAAAAATTATGATGGGATGCTCAGCTGTCAACATGATTGGTGAAGTAATTGTATTATTCATTTACATACTTAAAATTAGCCAGCAATAATTACATTGCTGGTCAAGATAAGTAGACAAATAGTAACATTTAGCTTGTTCTGCAAAAGTATTTGCAGTAAGGAACATAAAAATGGAGAGAATTAATGCATTAACTATGCAGATGAAAACCAAGTCTAATGATATTTTTAAAAGCCATTATTATTTAAAAAGAAGAGTCTGAGTTTGAGAAGAGTCAGTATTGTGAAGGCTTTTTGACAATGGGCTAGCTAGATACATTTAGTGATATGACTGAAATGAAAGTGTCTTTGAGAACCCTGATTCATTGGTTGTTTTCATGGGTCTGATAATAAGTTTTGAAAATTGCTCTTCCTGAGTTTTTGTTTACAATGAGCCAAAGCTTTCAAAATCATCCCAAGGTGCTGAGACTTGATTTATGCATCCAACTTCCCTTTCACAGACTTCAAAATAATGATACAGTTGTTAAGATAGAAAGTAGTTTGTCTACATTCTTTGTTGTGTTTTTTTCCTAACTGTTTTGGTAATAAGTGGTGCGTGTTTCTTTTTATTTTTCTGCAGTTGTGAAACACTCTAGTAGCTTTTCACAAATTAACAAAGTTGGAATATGGTTGTGAATGAAAATTTTTCTTTTACATGATCTTAAGAGCAGTTGTTTTTTTCTCTAGAATGCTGTGAACCAAAAACTGATGAAAGGGAGGCTCTAACCTCATGTGACTTCAGCAAATAGTTAAATAAACCTAGAGGTTAGCTACCTGGAGATATTTTATGAGATTTCTTGATGTTAATGCAAGAAAAGAGATGCCATTTAAATTGTGTCAGCATGTTCTGTAGCAAATCTCCATTTGAAAATAATGTATTTCTGTCGATCTAAAGTTTACCCACAGTATTAGTAACAGTTTTCATAGGCTTACATGTTAGAGATCTTAGTTTCTCTAACTCTGTCTCTGTTGTTGATTCAGCTTGGTATCAGTTGGCCACTTTTCATAATAACCTAGGTCTTGGTGACAAGAAGAGAGAAATGTCTGTAATTTCTTCCTAGAAAGCCCTTGAAAACATACGGAGAAACAACTCCTAGCTTGTGGACAGCTTTCACAAATAAAAATCTGTGTACTTTGCCTACATAGTTCCTGCGGTATTTACAGCTGGATTCATTAAGTGCTTGTGTGGAAAACACTGCCCTTACAAAAACATAAGGTTTTATCTTAATTGCCCAGGTTAGAAGAATAAAATACTTAACACAATGTATAAAGAGACTAGAAATTTGTGCAACCATTGACTTCACTTTAAGGGAAATAGATAAGAATTTAGACATTTAGTACTGTATAAGTAACCTGAAATTAAACTTGATCTGTTTCTGTCCATGATTGTCATTTTCTGGACTACATTCATGTGTTGATGGTAGATCTAAAACCTCCGACAAAATGTTGACACTTTTGTAATTTTTTTCTGCTTGTCAAGTAAATACTAAGATGCTATAAAACTCTGATTATTCTGGGGTTTTTTTTGGTTCTTAATTTCAGATTAAAGAACAAAAAAATTGTCTTCAGGCCAGTTACAGTACAAGTTTCCACAGTGAAATAAGTTTTTTAAATTAAATGCTTTGGATGCTGCAATTGCTAAGGAACACTGAAATGTGATGAAATGGAAAATAGTTGTGTTTCCTTAAAAGAAAAATACTAAACAAACAAATCAATAAATGGACAAAAGAAGCTTTAGGTATATGTATAGCAAATCATTACTCATATTCCAGGAAATGTAACTCTCACATTAATGAATAGGTACTGTCCTGCTGATTTCTCCGCAGTACAGAACTCCAAGTTACGTTAATTGTGTGGAAGCATGAGAGTATTTTTTTGAGTGCTATTTTTAGATCTGTCTTTGCTTTGAAACCTGTAATACTGCATGTGAAAGTCGCTAAATTTAATCTTTCAGGGGAGAACTTGAAGGGAAAAAAATGCACCAGTATATAATCACAATATTTTTTTTTTCTAAAAGAGGTTCAGAGGTTTTTTGGCATTATTTCTCTTAATAGAGGCAGTACAATGCTCTTGAATCTTAATAACCAAAGTCCTGCTCATAGGAGGTGAATCTATTGCTACTTTCCTCAGTGATCCCCATCCATATTTTCCCCTAACGTCATATAATGTTTTTAGTTTTTGCTTCAGAACTGATAACATGACTTGAACTATATAGCTGTGTGGTGGAGGAAAGAGAAAACCCCTTTCTCATACAACTTACGGTGTCTATACAGAATCAGAGAGAAGCCTTATTACAATTTTTTCTTTCCAGTGCGTTTGTCAGGATCTTCTGGCATAACTAGTTCCCGGGCTTAAAGGATACTGTGTATTTGATCTTTATTTATTCATTTATTTTTAATCAGTTTTATCTTTTAAAAACCCTAGAGGCTATTTAAATGCTTTATCTAGCAGGTAGAGTTAATTTGTTTGAATTGCAAGTGTGCGTTTCTTGCCTCATGCTGCCCTCTTCTCCCAGACTCCCTTAGTGATGGTGGTAGGATACTTGATTTTACTTACAAGGTCACAGGCCCCTTGTGCAGAACATCCCCTTCCTTGTTGTTCAGCCTGTTCTCCCATTGTTTCAGTTCTGTTGTCATGGGTGCTGTTCCTGATTCCCTCTTCCAACACTTTGTGAAGGCAATGGATGTGAATGTGTTTCAGCTGAGAACAAAATTGTGATGCTGCGATACTGTCTATAGGACTGCAGGAACTGTATTGTTAATAAGCAGTGGCATGATTAGTAATGTCAGTAATTAGTAATTGTCAGATTGCTCTGACAACTTCTGGTAAACCTGGAAATAGATATTCTTCTCCTTGTTAATCGTTCTTCTAACAACTTTAGGCATTATTTAATATAATGGACATATTGTCAGCTACAGGTGTGATTTTTTTCAAATTAATTCTACACATTTGTTTCTTATATAAAAGTTAATCCTTATTTGTTTTGTTAATTTGGGTAATAAAATGTTTGTTGATGGTGAGTAATAAGGGAAGAAAAATAAGTACATAGGAAACACCTGCAGTTCTTTTTTCCCTTTTTTAAAAAAAAAAAAGTTTAAGATACTTTTATTTACAGCTAGTGTTCTGTTGTTTGTAGCCAGAGTAATAAATTAGATACTTTGATGTGTGCAGAGGAGTATGGAATCTTTGTGCCTTATGAGAGTTGTTCATAAATTATGTCAGTTAGGAGGGTTGTTCAGGTTCTAAGTGTTAAAGCTGGAACGGAGCAGTGGAAATGGATTGAATCTACAGTTACGCAAAGTGAAACCTTCCCAGATTTATTGACTTTTTGTTCTTGATCATGGACTGTTTGAAGTAAACATGTTTACCTGCAATACCTTGTGCACCTAGATAAACAGTACTGAGTTCAACATGGAATACTACTTCAACAGTTGTTAACAGCCCTTGGGATTTAACAGAAGTGTATCACATGAGGATTCTGTGTGTTTCATTGCTTGTTGTTACCTTAAGATATAATAAAATCAGGTTGGTATACTGTATTTTTTTACATACAACAACAAATTTAGTTATTTCTTAGATTTTAAAGTCTGTGCATACATGATCTGCGTGTAAAGGAAGGGTTGCATACTGAAAACACTCTACCCCCCACCCCCCATGTATTTTTTAAATCGGAGAAAATGAAACCGTGCTAAATACAGGTTTGCACACATGTGTGTGCTGCCCTAACAGATGCAAGATCCATTGCTCATACTTGTCTGGAGAGAAGATGAGAAGGGGCAGCCGGTGACAGATTTTAGTCATGCTGTGGGCAGGTGAAGCTCAGAGTCTGGATGGTGAAGTGGCCAAGGTTGGAGGTCCTGTTCCGTTCTACCAATGTCTTGGCAAGGCAACTGCCACTACATAAATGAATCTTTTCTCAGGGATGTCAATGTGTTAAACTGCTGCATGAGGAGTAACCAGCATAGTTTAATAGCCTTAAAATACTTATTTCCTTAAACTGCTAGGTTTTGCTGCAGGTACAAACTGAGTTACAGTGATTGCTGTAATTGTGTAATGATTTTTCTTGGTACAGCTTGGACTTGCTTCCCATAGTTGTTGCTAAATCTTAAATAAAATAAATATTTAAGGGTACAGGTGGAAGTCTCAGTGTTAAAGTGTATAGTTGATCTTGGAGGCTGGTATACCTAAGCAAAAAATTTCTACATTGGGTTAGATTGTTGTTTTGTGTTACTCAGTTATTTTAGTTGTATTCACTTTTCCTCTCACTTTTTGAGAATCGATCCTGTTTACTTTTATTTACAGGTAAGAGATTAAATCTAAGTGGGATTCGGTAAAAATCAAAACTGTCCTTAATCTAGGGTGCTGTTACAGGTTATGGAAAAAGTAGTGTATATTTTGACATTCTTCTGACAAACGTCTTGCATGATTCAGGAATGAAGCCAAGTGCCTTCAAAACATGAGATGTACACATAAGTGCCTTCAGGGTATGCAGAAGTTCAGGGACAGGTCACTAGTGGTGACTTGGCATGATTTCTTGCATGTGCATCTGAAAGGAGGAGTGTTTTTGAAATGTTATCAGTACTGTTTCTTGCAGGGGTGGGGGGACAGATGCCACTGAGTATTAGGAGATTTTAAAAAATGAAATGAAAAAGAGAAGAAACAGTAGGAATGTTAACCCCTGTTAGATTTGGGAAGCTGTTTGCCAGTGTGAAATGCCTTCCTTGTGTTCCCACGTGTGTTCCTATAAAGCGGATATTTTCTTTTTCTTAAACTTAATGATGCTTTTGTTCCTTAGTGATGACTTCATAGGAGTGCTCTTATGAGAGTTTTCACTAAGACGTCAGACCCTGTGAGTACACCCTACACTGTCACAATCTGTAGTGTGAGAAGTTTGCATTAATGTCCAGCAGTAGTACAGTGCGTAGTACAGTGGCAGGTTGGTGACTTGGTTGCCTTTTGGGCAAGTCATAGCTGTGGGCTTGCATCTTCTCCCTTGGGCACAGAAGGTTGCGGAGCTGGGTCCCCTGAGTCCTGGGTGAGTTCTCCGCCCACTGGGCACCTGTGTCTTTGCTCAGGGGAAGGAGGAGGAGGCTATTGCCTCCTGATTGAGGGTCCTCAAACTGCAAAACAGAATGTAATTTGAGGGTCCCAGTTAGTCATCTTTGTGGGGTGACACTTGGCTGAGGTTCTTACAAAGAACAACAATTTGGGACATGAGGAGAGGTGAAGATTAGACTTGTCTGTAGTTTCGAGAGTAGCATTTTTGCCTTACACATTCAGTATAAATGATGAGGTGGCAGTCTCTGTTGTGGATTCAGACTTTAGGCAGCTGAGACAATTTTGCCTGTAATATGAAATCATTTTCTTCTTTCTAAATATAGAGAAGACGCATCTGTTTCCATTCTAAATTTGATAAAATAACAGCATGGAACAAAATTTGATATGTAAAATACTGTATCTCCATATATGTATGTGCATGTGTTACAAGTCTTTAACTTTGCTGTCTTGTAAAAACTGACATTAAAGTCAGGTTTTCTAAAAAAGTTCTCAACTCCACTTTTTTATTACTAGGAAAAACCCCACAGAATTATGCTCTAATTCATTGCATTGTGTTCAAGGAGAAAAACCCCTCTGAAGCATGTACTGTTGGAAAGTACCCTTGCAGCAGTAGAGGAAACCCTGGCATTTTACCCATTTTCCATTCTTTCTTCTCAAGACATGTCAGATTCCTTGGGATTTGTAAAAGGCCATGAGCAAAATCAGGAACATTCTTGAGTATACAGTTATAGCTAATTAAAAACTAGACATTCATTACAGTATCAGTGTTGTTCCTGTTTGGAAAAAAAAACCATCTACATGTGGGAATCTCTTCATTAAGAAAAGATGGTTTAGCAGAAATGAAGGAATGGCTGCAGACAAATTGCTTCTCGGGTTTGTTTACCATGCAGTAGAATTATAAGGTATTTTCTTAAAAATATGGAAGTTTTTTATTAAGAGCTAAACTGACTTCCTTCTTGCACCTTGTTAATACAGAATGAAATCTTTTCCATATGGAAGAGCCTCCAGTTGTGACTGCTCTGCTTTTGCATCCTATTGTGGAGGACAGCCAGTCTTTGGAAAAGAAATGCAAAAGTTTGTCTTTCTAAAAATCATTCCCTAGGAGGGAATACATGGGGAGGTGGAGGATAGAACATGCTGCCATACTGTGAGGATGAGAATTGCCACAAAAGCATGTCGTTCAGGGGTAGTGTAGCTATCTTCTTCCTCTAAACCGGGATCTGTGTTTTTCAGTCATGCTGTGGCCTAACATGACTAAAATGTCAGAACTGTTAAGCTATTTCAGTTAAGTCTTATTTCCTGTCTTGTGTTCAAAACCCTATTAATTATGCTGCTGGTTCAAGATGGAAACTGTTTCCTGTATTTCTTTGATGTGAACTAAATTAAACAACTACTTTGAGGATTGCTTTAAATTTGTAGAGATACTTGAAGCCTTAGATTACCATTTCATTTTTTGAATATGTGGGAGTGAGGTCTTGTTTTGGAGAGCTCGAAAGGGGTTTGCCCATTTTGACAGGGGATAATCTCAGCTATGTGTGATTTTTTTTTTTTTTTTTTAACTGAAAATATGTAAAAAGCAATTAAGAAAAAGATGAGAGGGTAGGAAGAGGGAAGGCCATTTCTCTGGGTCATCACAATCAGCTGGAAGGTATCAGAGCATAACTTATGCCATACTACATCTTACATCACCTAGGTCATTTGGCCGTTCCTTTCTAAATCCTGTGGTAACTTTCTGTGTTGTCTGAAACTGCAGGTGGTTGAATTGTACCTGCCTTACAAAAGTTGACACATGCAAGAATTACTGGCTTTGAAAGACTTAGTCTAACCTACTTTTAGTTGATAAAAGATTTTTATTCACTTCAATTCAGTATACACGCTACTGAAGTAGCATACAGCTGATTAATGTGTTAATATAGCAGAATAGTTAATTCTATGTATATTCATAAATCTACAACCAGTTAAAGTCTTAATAACATTAAAAGATAAAAGGTTATTTTTGGCCTGTGTTTTATATGCAGTCTTATCAGTTAATTTTTAATAAAGTACTTAGTTTTGAGATACTAATTATAAATATTAGAAGGTTGTTTTTCAATGTGTCTTTTACATCCTGCCTTTAAATATGTTCAAAAAGCCTGTGGAAGATATGGCCTAAAATTTCAATAGACACCACATTGTGTTCTTATGGAAACATCTGATTAAGAACATGGAGTTTAATAGTTTTAAGTCAAACTCCTAATACATTTGAATATGATTGCTGTATAGTAAGTAACATAAACATCAAGAAAGATGGAACAGGCACATATACTTAAGTGCTTGATGGCATAATTGCCTTTTTTTTTTTTTTGTCTTTAAACTTTGTGTAAACAGAGGAACTTCTGAAGGAAAAAAAAGCCTCCAGTGTGGCTCTAATGTGACTTGTGTTTCTGGGAAAATTCTCTTTTACTACTGAGAAGAAAGACTGTACATTTGATTTGTGAGAAATATGTTTGAAATGTGTTTTAGCTTTCATTGCATTATCCTTTGTTTTGTTTTGGTCACAGCAGTGGATTGCAGCTGGATGACAAAAGATAGCTATTTGTCCTTTTTCTAGGTGTGGGCACTCTCCTGTGTACCGTTCCCGTGAGATGTCAGGTCGGGCCCTTGTCCCATTTGTTATGGTAAATGAAGTACCACATACAGTGCTGTCCTTGCTGGAGGGGCTTCCAGACTCCACCAGTCCTTGCATACGACAGAATAATATTCATGGAACACTTCTGCAAGTAAGTTTTTGGGGGTTGTTTGTGTGTTTGGAGGTGGGTTTTTTGGTGTGGGGTTTTTTTTTTGGTGTTTTTTTTGTTTGTTTGTTTGTTTTTTATTGTGGGGTTTCTGTTGGATTTTTTTGGTTATACTTCACAGCCAGATAACACGCAATGAGTTGTGCTGAATGTTCACACATTGTTAAAACATGTATGAAGACTCCTTTTGAGTCAATTCTATCAGATGATAAATGTGGAATGCAAGTTTCAACCGTCATTAGAAGGCTGTAAGCTGTAAACATCAACATTTACATTTCATACAGTGTTTCATCTCTGGAGATTAAAGTGCTTTGAGAGCAAATATCTTTATCTAAACCTATCTAGAGAGAGCTATGTGACTTGCCCAAAATTACAGAGCAAATCTGAGGCAAAGCTGAACTCCAAGCACCAGTACTATTGCAGATATTGAGACTTGCTACTTACCTTCATATTTATATTTTACTTCATTTGCTTTTCCTCCTACACCAGCAGCTTCCTGTCAGTTTGCTGTACAAGTTGTGAAAAGCTTTATACTGTATTCTGAAAACATTCTGGAGAACAGGTTGCTATTGGTTTGGAATTGGAAATTTCTTCATTTCCCATATATCATTCCTTTGGTTTATGGCAGTCGGTTCACTGTGTTTGATTTTTAAGCTATCATGCTAATAAGTTACCGATTTTTATTGCCTGTTTTTCACAAGCAACCCTCCAACAAAGCCATATTGTATGTGATCAGCTCTGTTAGTGCCTGAGTTGGCAAGCTAGCTAGGTACACATTTCCACTGTAAGCTGTGTGGTGGAGTGTGTGTGGTTTTGTTTTGTTTTTTTAGTGTATCTTTTCCAGCATATTGTTTCCATTTAAAATCATGACCTTACTGGAAACCTAGGACAGGGAAATAAGAGAAGTACCTCTGGAGAGCTGCTACTGTCAACTTCACCTGTAAACGGTTTCAGCCAATTGAATCTGGATTTGTATGGCAGTTGGTTACGGCAAAGGTTGTCATGGAGTGTGGGATGGTTGTCTGGTCTTTTCTGCTCTGAAAAGCAGTCCGTGCTCCTGTATGCATGGGAGTGCTTAGACCTGTGAGGTGCTGCTTCTGCCTGTGAAGCAGGAGATTGCAATCTTTAAATTACCTGTGCAGCCCTGCTGCGTTATGAAACTTCTGAACTTCTTGAAGCATTCGGAAAAGAGAGTTAATGCAATGGAATTCAGTGCTTTCTCAGTCTGAAATTACTATAGCACTGGTTGTGAGAGTATGGACTGGATGTCGTGCGTACAGCCACATCCTTCTTTTTAGTGCCTTGGGAAAAAGTGATAATGGAGGGTTGGTTCTGAAAAAGCCCAAAGGGTGATCTGTTTTATAATCCGGTGTTGATTATGCGATCTTATGCATAGGTGTAGGGAGTTTTCCATACTTGTGAGGCAGGAGGTATTCTCAGGGTGTTAACGTGATTTTTTGTCAGTTTTGAGCAGCTACTGAGAACTACTAGTGCAATCGGTGCTGCACCAGGGAGAGACCAGTGCTGTCAGAGTATGACATTCTTCAAAAAAATGTCAGTTGTACCATAACAGTTCAGTGGTGTTTGGTCGTCTGCATTTGTCTTGGGCTTTGCTTTTATCACTTGTGAATCAAGGTTGTGGAAGATCTTGTATGACTGAAAGGCTGAACTATCTGTTGCTAGTTAAAAATAACAAAGGATTCAGAAGAAATACTGTAGGGTGATAAAGACGAGCAAAAAGGGAGGCGGTGGTGTTTGATGTTGTACCTCTGAAACACCCATGTCAGGTAGTTCAACATGTAGTTAGCATGCACCTCCAGTAAATAGTACAAAGAGTAAAGTACTGTGACTTTCAGGGATTGTTGGATGCATGGTTTCAGTTTCCTTTTTATCCATGTAAAACAGGATTTGCAAAGCTGCTTCTAAGGCTCATTGAACTGTAGAAAATTACGTTATGGGTCTATTTGTTAAAGCAGTTTCTCTGAAGGCTTACTTGAAGAGGCAGTGATCTGGAAGTGTTTGAAACTGTTTGCACTGCATTTCCATGACACAGTAGAGACTTTATCTTCCTCTTTGATATAAAACCAAAACAAAAATCCCTACTAAAAAGAATGAGTCTATACAAAACTCAATAAAATCTAGATCTTTCAAGCAATACATGGCCAATATTTTATTAAAATGGAATTTAGTAATTTCATTCTGTTTGTTTAGTCACATTAGTCAAAAGCTAAGTTAATTGCCTGATTTTTTTCTGTGTTCATATGCTGTCAAGGCTTGAACAGGAAAGTTGTAATTACTCATACTTAAAGCTTATGGGGCAGTGCCAAATGTAGTGAATCTTGAAGGTATATTTCAGTTATGTTTCAGAGTTATGAAATGGCTTTATCTGTTGCAAGCCAAATGTTAATTTATAGAAAGATCATTCAGAAAGAGCAGCATGGGATGCTTGGCTAAACAGGGCCTGATTTTCAAAATGTGGCAATTAACAGGGAGTGCTATTTGACAGTGGATGTAGGTGTGTTGTATTTAACTTCAGGCCTTTGCATTATGTGAAAACACGGCTTTTCCTCCCCAGTATGATAACTGTGGCTCAGTTTACATAGGAATATGAATATGCATGAGGATAATCTCATGGTTTACATGTTTTACAGAAAAATTATTTTCAAGAATTACATAACAGGAATACTGCTGTGTTGTAACTCTTAGGGAACTGATGGTATTCTTCAAGGAGTAGTTCTGCATCGTGAGTAAATGCTTTGACTTGAATAAGCCAAAGTAAAATCTTTTCTATGCTTAGTGTTTCCTTTTATGAGTGCAGTTTCTACTTCACTCTCTAATCCAGACTGGCACAGGGGACAGGAGCAGGGGGAAGTAATCAAATTTGTAATGCACAAGAAAATGCAGAAATCTTCTGTTGGCTTTCTTGAATGATTAAATATTTCTGACTTTAGTTTTAATACCAAACGTTTTTAGCAGATGAGCTGAAAGGAAGACCTCATCCAGAGCTTTATGTAGAGACTTCGAGAAGTGTATAAAAATTTATAGCTAGGGAAGCCTTTATATTTTTTAAACTTTTTGCCTTTTGGTAGTTGGCAGGGAACTTAGTTTTATTCGGGAAGATTGTGAGGTATCCTTATCAGAGGTTCAGATGCTTTTTTGACCTTCTGTCTCTTTAGGGTTGCAATTCCTGCAGTATGTACTCCATCTGTTCTGAATAATTGAGAAATTTAAATTAAGCTGTAATTAGTTTAGAAATGTTTTATTCAATAACCTATACTTGCAGTTAGTAATTTCAATGTACTTGTTTGACTCGTAGTGGTATTTGTAAGCCATGCAGGTATGGATGTGGTCTGCTTTCTCTTTTCATGTCTGTATTTTTGTAGAAATGTCTAGTCTCATAGACAACAGTCTTAACTGGGTCTCTTAAAACTACAGTAGAGAAGACACCTATTCAAAAGAGTGTGTTTTGAGTCCTGATATTCATGAAAGCTTCCAGTCTTCAGTTTGTCTAATTCTATGCTGTTGCAAAAGCCTGAATGTCTTAAGCAAAACACTTGTTAGAGTCAAGAGTTAATGAAAGACCTCCAAACATTAGTAAAGCTCAAGGTTCACTTAAATTTAGAATTCACAGAGAGCGATCACATGGAAATGAGCCCTGAGTAGAAAAAGAAATTATGGAAACTTGGTAGTTCTTCAAAGAAACGATAACTCCAGAATTACAACTCAATCTAACACAAAATGGATAGAAAGTGTAAAACACACCAGCTTGGACAAATTAAGGAGTTCTTTACTGAATGCAAAGCAAGAAGAAACATACTAAAGCAAAGAGGAAAGGCAGAGAGGAAACTGGGAAGGCCAGGGCAAAAATTGGCAGTAGCCTTCCAAGAGATTTCTACAGAAATACTTAGTCTTAGAAGATGGAAGCTGATATCTGAAAGGTGTACTTTTCTCCATTAGTTCATTAACACAGCCAAATATTATCTTTAAATATTGGAAGCTACTTTCTAACATTAAGGATGTGTTAATGTGCAGCACTTTACGAGTAGTGGATCTGCCATCATGTATATTAAGATGGGCCTGGGAGATGGACATATGATCACTTGAGATTTCTACTAGTCTCCTCCCCCCTCGTCCCCCCCATTTTTTTAATAGTTCCTTGATCCTTCCAGTGATTGAGGCATCTTCATGAAGCTATGCAGAATTTTTATTTCCATCCGTCTGCACTTGGTTAATTCTTGTTTGCACAGATTTATGGGTATAACAGTCATATCTTTTATTGTTGTAGATGGTCATGTGTAAACCATCAAAATTTTGTTGTAAATTACTCAAAGTAGTTTGTGAGATTATAAATATTTAAACCTTTATTTGCAATAACAAACATGGATTTTACTTGGATTAGAAATAACTGATTGAAACTTTGAACAATTTAGATAACGTCTCCTGTACACTTAGACTTTACACTGAACAGAGTCCAAGAAGGTAAGCTTCTGGGTAAACGAGGGAAAGAAAGCTTGGGCCTGTGTTATTCCTAACCATGGGCCTTCTGCTAAGGACCAAGATGAAGACAATATTCAGTACCTCAGCCTTACCTCAGCCAGAATCATCTCCAGGTGGGCTTTGTCTTCCCTGACTCTATCTCTGCAATGCTTGGACAGTGTCTCTCCAGGTTACCTGTCCCTGCTTCCAACTTCTGTATACTCCCTTTCTATCGTTGATTTTTGCCATGAGCTCCTTGTTCATCCATGCAGGCTACCTGGCATGTTTGCCTGACTTCTAGTTTGTTGGGATGGACTGCTCTTGATCTTGGAGGAAGTGGTCCTTGAATATCAACCAGCTTTCTTGGACCCTGCTCTCTCCAGGGCCTTATCCTACAGGACTCTACCAAGCAGATCCAGGAAGTGGACAAAATCTGCTCTTATGAGGTCCAGGCTTGTGATCTTGCTTTTTGCCCTGCTCCCTCTTCTCAGGATCCTGAACTCCACCATCTCATGGTCACTGCAGCCAAGGCTGCCTTTGACCTTCACATCCTCAATGAGTCATTCCTTGTTCATGAGTAGGAGAACCATCAGAGCACCTCTCCTTGTCTCCTCTATTGCTTTTGTCAGGAAGTTGTCTTCAGCGTTCTCCCCCTGGATTGCTTATGCTGTGCTGTGTTGGTCTTCCAGCGGATATTGGGGTGGTTGAAGTCCCCCATGAGGACCAGGACCTGAAAATGCAAGGCTGCTACTAGCTGTTTGTAGAAGGCCTCATCCACTTGTTCTTCCTGGTTTGGAGGCTTGTACCAGGTACCCACTACAGTGTTGCCCACACTAGTCTCCTCTTTAGTCCTTACCCATAAGCTCCCAGCTGGTTCATCATCCATCCCCTGGCAGAGCTCCATGCATTCCAGCTGTTCTCTCACATAGAGGGCAAGGCCATCTTCTCATCTTCCCCATCTGTCCCTTCCTAGGGAGCCTGTGTCCCTCCATTGCAGCACTCCAAACATGTCAGCTATCTCATCTTGTTTATATGATCCCAAGAAGATCACAGCCGTGCATCTGCACATAGACCTCTTAATTCCTCTAATTCTTTAAGCACTTCCTTTGGGTGCTTTAAAGAGAAGTAACAGAGACACTAAGCATGATTTATCCAGAAAACAAGGCAGCACCTTTAATTCATCTGGTTGTAGTTTATAATGATTAAAAAAACCTCCCACATGCATGAACTTTCAGGTTGGTTTGCCAAGGAAAGCAGATGTTAGACCTCAGCTTTTGTTTTTATCTTGTGAGAATCAGATAACATGATTGATGCTGGATTGCAAGGGCTGTGTGATGTGCAGAGACCTAGACTCTAGTTGTTAATAATACAGTAGAATAGCAACAATGGTATGACTGGCTTTCAGTCACAGTTCTGCACTCATTAGTTTCCAGAAATCTCACATTTGTGCACTGGAAAAATCTATACTCAAATGCGTGTACATATCTTCACTGTTCATACCAAGAACAATTCATTGGACAGCTGCAATTAATCATGGAGCAGATGTAATTACTATTAAGGTTTATTTATTTTTCAAACAAAAGGATCAGCACATCAATTGAGTCATTATCTCGTGTGTGTTATCAGTTTGATCTTCCTCATGTTCACTTTGGCAAACCTACAATGATGTATTTTTAGAACATACGGGATCAGGTAAATGAAAGTTGTTAACAGAGGCATTGTGTTTTCATTTAACTTCTCTGTGCCTTGTTTTGGACATTTCTGAAATGTGGAAGGTGCTGACCTACTTCCTAGATGTATGGATTATTAACTAAACACTGACAGTGTCTAGCTTGAGATTGGGTTACAGAATAGTACAAAAAAGTTTGCTTCCTGTATCTGTCCCATTCACTGTGCAGTGCCTTCTTTTAGGAGAGCATGTTGCATTTCCTTTGTCATCTTTTAGTCACAGATTAGGAGAAAGGAGGCTGCAGTAACTTCTCCCTCATTGTTTGCTGCTTGTATATGAAGAGAGGGAACTACATGACTTTGTTTAAATGTGCATACTGTCTCCATTTGCAGCTTCCATCAGGAGATGGATTGTTTTGTCCAAGGTAAAGTTTTTTGTAGAAGTTCCCAGCTGCAGATATCATTGAGGAACAGTTTCTGTCTGGAAACTGCTTTCTTCATGATTATTTACATTTTTGGTGGTACCTTGTACAAGCAATCAAACAACTGCATAGAATTAAATAAAAACCTCTGCTGGCCTGTCATGTTCTTGCAGATGGATCCTTCCCATTGTGACTGGTTTTGGTCACTTGTAACTCAAAGTCATGGAAATTCTGCCTTGTCTGCTGTGGTCTCTAGGAAGATTTCTCTCCATTCCTCCATCTTCTCATCTGAGGTCTGGCTGGTAGTTGCTCTTCTTTTCGCTGTAGTCTTCCCACTTACTGCTGTTGCTTTGTCACTCCTACTGATTTATCCTGAAATTTCTTCCCTGAGCATATGTCAGTGTTCTGCATTGCAAGAGAACAGTATCTTCTTCTATCTGAAGGGTGCACATGACCTGTTCTTAAAGAAATACAAAATATAACTGGTAAGACAGAGACAAGACAGAATTTGTTGCGCTTTGATGCAGGGTTGAAACTTCATGAAGATAAAAATGGAGATTCATTTATTTAATGTTGTTTTGAGTGTCATTAATCAGCAGTCAGTTACTCTTCACAAATTCTTATTCTTAATATTGAAATTTTCTCCACACTTTGAATTATCCCACAAAATCCTGTAGTTTCAATTAGCTAAATTGGTATAATAGCAGTAGGCTGGTTCAAAGGAGTGTTTTGGGGTTTTTTGGTTTATTTTTTCTTCTTTGTTTGGTTTTGGGTTTTTTATGTTCACTAATTCAAACAGTTCTGTTTGGCATACAAATGTGAAGTCTTGTGCAAGGAACGTTGGTTTGCGTTTTAACCTTTTTTTTTTTGTTCTGCTTTTGAAGCCAGCAGCACTGTTGCATCTCTCTCAGATCTAAAGAACAGACTGAGTCACATCAACTTAGTCAGTTGCATGTGATGAAAATTAGATTTAATAGGAAATAGAGGGCTTCATAATTCTTTACATTAATAAACATTAATTTTAAAGATTAAATTTCCCACTGGCTTCGGTGGGATAAGAAATCAGCAGTTATTGTTTTTCAGGGAATAGCAGCATCCTATAGAGTTAGACTCATCTTTCTGAAAATATGATGAAAGAATCCATAATCCTTGTATTTAAAAATAATAATATGATTAAAATACCTGCGTGGTTGCATAGCAGATTTTTTTGCCATCTGTATGGGGCTTTTATGAAAGTGATTTACTGTTGTTTTTTTTTTTTCTTTGTGGAGTTTATTGATTACGGCAAGATTTGTGTGATGGTGGAACTTCAAATTTTCTCTATCAACTGTTTGGATGTGTTGTTATGTTAAATATTAATGGAGAGCTGGAAGAGGTGATTTAAAGATGGAAGAATTGGTTTAAAGAATGGTTGGGGACTTCATTAAAGGAGCAAGAAAACCCAGACAAGAACATAACCTGCGAATAGCCATACTGGGTCATGCAAAGGTTTGTCTAAGTCAGTGTGTCGCTTCCAGCAAGGACTGATAGCACAAGCCTAGGAAAAAGAGTAACACAGACCAAGCAGCTGGAGAAACATCTGCATGTGCTGTCTTAGAGTAGTCTTGAGCCAGAGATGCATGGACGTGACTTTGTTGAAGATAAAAATTAAGTACGTAGTTGTGCTGATGAAAAGAAACAGTTTATAATGAAACATCAATATGTTAGCTAGTCTCATTATCCGGAAGAGTTGTATTAAGACAGATTGTTGTTGATGAAAGTAGAGCCTGACTGATGAATGTGGATGCCTTTTTCCTCCCTTTGAGAGGAGGAGGATTTTATCTTAAGGTGCTACAAAAGAAGGTCAAGATTCAGGTATTTGAGATTACGATCACTCTCATGTTTTATGGGTTTAATACTTGGACACTTACTCAGAGGAATAGAGACAATTTAAATAAATATGAGCATTTGAAAATAAAGCAGAGAAGAGTGATGCATGAATAAGAGCTAGCAAGCAATCATGGGACCTTCTTTATTACAGGACTGAATAGGTAATAAAAACCCACAGGCTCCAGTGGCTAGGGTGTGAGAATATGACAACAGGAGACAAATTAGGCAAATATATTTTGAAGGTCATTCTTGGATGTTGGTCCCTGTGGCTGAGTGAGAGTGAGTTATACTACTCGTTAGCTTGACCTAAACATCCTTAATGTGAATTAGCAGTGAGGGTGTCAGTGACTATATGTTTTCCTGTTATGTTTTGAAGACAAAGGATCTCTAGGGTCTGAGGGAATGAATGGGGAAGTAGCGTATTGTTTATTTGGCTTTACTCAGTAGCACAGAAACATTAACTATGGTGAATTACATTTTATTTGTCTTGGCAGTAAAGTTTGAAGTGTAACAGTTCAACGTTGGCTTATAAAAACTCAATATAGTAAACAAATGTTACATTATCTACAGATCAAAGAAATAAACCTGCTATAATTAAATGTATTCCAATGAAACTTCCTTCCAGCTGTTTCTTTTCTAAGCTCAGTTTTCAGTGTTCAAGATAAGCCTTACTTTTAAGATTAGTACAAACAGAAAAGAAATACTGACATCAAAGTTGAAAACATACTCACTTATATGTAGCTGGCAATAACAGAACAGTTGTCTCATTTCTTCATGTTGTAAATTCATATTACCTGTTACACAGGGGTACACTGATGTAAGAAGGCAGTAAGCATTTGAGAACAAGATTTATATTTGAGTGCAACAAATGCAACTAAGGTCCAAGGGTGGGAGGATGCAGTCTCTGAAAGAAAGTCATTGATGAGATCTTGCCAGAGGCTTTACTTCAGCTGGGTTTTTTTGTTAGTTTTATTTCATTTTGGTTTGTTTTAAAAACTCATGGGGTACTGCTGATTGACTGGGCAAATCTGCTGGTCGGACATTGCTTTTAAGTTGCTTTAACTGTAATTAGGAATGCTCCCAAATATTTTGTCTGACATGTCACTAGTTTTCAAAAGAGCATAGATTTAGACAGCTCTTACAATTCTACTGGGTCTTTTCATTCAGTTTCTGCATCGTTACTGCATTCCTTCCTACAGCAGCCAAGGATGTGCAGAGATGCTGGTGTTGTAAACCTTGTGTTCACGTCTTTGAAGTTTAAAAAAAATGTGTGGTTTTAGTACAGAATAACTATTATTCATCAATCAGTGAAAACAAAGCTGCTGCTATTTTTAATTGAGAGGTAACTATAGTAAGGACTACTCCGGGTTGTGCCCGGGGTAGTGCAACAGTTGCCCTTTCTGTAGAGTGGAATGGATGACTTCGTGTGTGCACTGCCTCCCCCCCTCCCACACCCTACATTTTGACACTTACTACTATGGCTGTGACAAGCAGTTGCTATGCAGATATTTTGGCCTCCCTGATCCAGTGCACCTAGTACCACTCCTTAGTGTATATAATCTCCTGCAACTCCATGCTGCTAGCAGAGGTTGCGGGGTGGCTGTGTGTGCGGCCGTTTGAGGTGCCTAGCCTGGTATTCAGTTACAGCCGTACAGGATCACTAGTGTGCAGCTAGCTTCTCTAGTTAGGTCTTGGATAAATGTGCAGTGATTGAAAACACTATATATGAATGTGGTTATACAGAACAACTTTTATTAGGTGTTAGGATTAAACTAAGGAAAAATAAATCCTCCTTATAAGTACAGTTTTCACAATGGATAGATTATTTTCTTCTTAGATGGTGGAGATTTTGGAAACAAATACTGTTGGCACAGTTTTCAACTTTTTTACTACCTAAATCTTCCTGAAGAGAGTTGAACTATTTTAGGCACTGACTGGTTAACTTGATTTAGACCTCCCAGAACAGCATTTGAACTCTCGTGAAGTCTAAATTTTTTAAGTGTTCAATTCTATGCATGTTTCTTGCACCTGTTTTGTATTATGAATCTTTAAGTATCCCTCATGATTAGTCAGGAAAGCAGTCCTATCACTCTGTCACAGGCAGAGGATGTTTTTACAGTTGGGAAGGGAAAAGTTGAAACTTGTAAAGTGTACTGAAGATAAAATATTCTCCTAGGTGGTGCAGTGGATTAATTTAGTACTCCATGGAGTTCATTTTTCATCTCCAAAAACATGTTTTCAGTCCCACCCGCAGAGGATTTCTTTTCTTTTCCTTTTGATCTAGAAAGCATGTCTTAAAAACATCCAGAGCCAAAAGAAAGATAATCCTGCATACACTTCCTGGATATACTTTAAAAAATACCCATCCATGATAAGTTCTGACTGCTTGAGGATGTATAAAATATATTTATGAACAGTGAGGGCTTTTTACTATGCACTGTGTTTTCAGAACTTCAGGCTATAGTCAGAAATGTGGGAAGATGCCTTCTTTGGTCTTTGCAAGCTGCCTTAGCCTGTTTACAAAGCAGAAGAATACTCTCCATGAAAGGAGGAGAAAGCTGGAAAAATTGGCATGTAAAATAATGCTGGATGGGAGAAATGAATGAAGAGGGACAAGTGGTTTCAAGTGGATAACTACTCAATAAAGACCTGTACTGAAGGCCAGGAGGCAAGAATCTCAAATAATGGAACAAGAAAATGAAAGGAGACGAGGAGGAAAAACCTGGCAATCTAAGAAAATGAAACAAAGTAAATACAAAACAAGATTGAGACACTTTCCCAAGGTGTGGAAGTCAATTTCAGAGTGTTCATAAGTCAAATTAGAATTTTTTGAATGGATGTAGTGTACTTTTTCCTTCTTAAGTTTAATGCATGTTACTTGCTTTACTTTTTCTTCTGTTTATATGTCACAGGTATTTCTTGCAGTAATGGTTTTTACCACTGCTCTTTTTTGGTTTTATTAATTATTTCAGAATACCTGCATTTCTGAAGTAGTTACTGTTATGGTGCTAAAATTTTCTAGGAACAGTTTTCACATGGCTGTTTGACTTAAAGTGTTTTTTTTTTTTTACTCAGGCTCTAAATGACTCTGAATCTGAACTGAAGGTATACTCTGGCAGTGTGTTCCTCTGATGCTCTTTATTCATGGGCCAGAAGAGAATGGGAAATGGATATCCAGGGTGAGGAAGGATTGTACAGAAATTCGACTAACATAAAGAAACTACACCGTACAGTACAGAAAGCTTATGTGTGGGCAGGACTAAGAAGAAGCAGTTGCATTATATTTCTATCTAGTGGTGGAGGGTTGGTTTTGTTTTTTTTGGTTTGTTTTTTTTTTTTTTTTTGTAGGGGTAGTGTCTTACTATAAGGGTCTATCTATATGTTTTGCTTTTAGGTCAGGGGCTATGTGGGGAGCAATGCTTTATTGGAAGAAAATTTGTTTTCCGCTGCCTAGTACAACATGCTCCCAGTTCTGGGGCACTGCTGCTAAAGCCCTCAACAAATAATGTGGATTCCGAGTTGGATCATCAAAAATGCTGCTTCCAGTAGAATTCAAGCTGCAGGCAGCTCTTAGACTTGAAGTACCCTGCAGAGCCTTTGTCAGGACCTGGAAACAGCCTAGGTGTGGTCTAACTGCAGGAGAGGTCAGAGGGGATGCTGAGAGGGTGATAGGGATGCTTCTAAATTTATCACTTGTCAAGGTCCCTCCTTTTTCTGCTCCTTCTTTCATAAAAGGTGCCAGTTTCCTCTAGATCATCAGAGTCTCCTTGATGTTTGGCAGTGTAGAAACCTCCCACACAGCTTCAAGCAAGCAAAGAATGAATGAGGCTTCTGAAGGCATGATAAGCAGCAGGTGCTTCTATACTGTCCTCCCTCATTCCTCCTCATGCTTGCACCTCTCATCTCCCTGTTTCCCCTGGCACCTTCACTATCAACTACCTCCAGCCAGCTCTTGTTTAAGGTGCTTACTCCTCCCTATCTCTGTTCTGGACCCCATCCTCTCTTAAAAAGTAGCTGCTGTCTTGGTATGTTGTTGCTTACTGCAGTAGGGTTATTACCATGCTGTCAGAAGTGCATGCCAAATGTATCTGTATATTGACTTTTATTCAAAAGTGTACACTTCGGATTCAGTATGTCTTCACATCTACAATGAATGTCAATCTGGTTTGGACAGACTTCTCCGGATGGTAGTAGTTCATTCTGGACTGCTTTGAGTATGGAAAAAACCCAACAGTTACTATCATTTTTCTCCAATATACATATGTATTCCCATAGATTCAGAAGGGTCTTTGTGTCAGAAGTGGTTGTTGGGAACGCTTTAAACCTGGGAAATCAGTCTTGTCTTTTTCTATGTGCAAATGTACCAACAATAAGATTAAAACTTCTGTTTCACTACAAGAAACCGCTTAGGAATTCAGCACTTAAATATTTATGACTTTGATGAAAGGTATTGAACATTTATAGTTCATACTGAGTTTGACTTCAGTATAGTTGAAGTTTTTTAGCACCTTTTCTTCCTTTCCACAGTCCAAATGCATGTGCTTGTTTAGCTTTATAATATTAAGTTGGTATTCTTCAAGAAAAAAAATAGTTTGTTAGGAAAAGCCAACTTAAAACTTCTCTTGTTCCCATCAAAATACTTTCATAGCAAACAAAATGCCTATTATGTATTTGTTTCACATTTGTAAATTGCAAGGTATCTTTCATTTATTCTTCTCTGATTTTCTGACTGTCTTGTTTCATTTGTGAAACAGACACCACTGGCAGTTAGAACAGGAAACTTAGAGAGACAATAATCACTTTTTCCCAAGTAAATATAAATGGAGCTATTGCGTATGTTTTTGACTGACTTCTTTTCATTCTAATTATTTTACCTATTGAATAATCTTGTACTATAAGAAATACCAGCTAGAGCCTTTGATCTTTGAAGTGGAGTCACTTTTGAACCCTGACTGACTCAAGACAAATTTTAAATCACATTGTAGGGTGTTTCACATATGATACTGACATACTTCATACTTTTATAAGGAAGATACAGAGATAGGCGTAGTAACACTCTAAAAGACTTCACATATAACTCTTGCCAAATAGTTGCTGTTAATACTTGCTGTTTCCTGATGTAACATCTCATAAAAAACATATGCTGTGTGTGTGTATCCTGTGTTGCAGCATCAAACTGCAGCCCATAGATAGTTCTGAAGCATTTAAAAAGGACAGGACTTGGTGTAATCATCTTTGAGTACTATTCTCTAATAGGAGACTTGTTGAGCAGTCAGGATTTCAAACCTCTGTGGTGGTAGTAGTTAGTGGTGTATTAAAAGTGACCTTAAAAAGAATGAAGTCCATCAAGTACTTCTGGCAACAGAAATGCTTTTCTTTGTTTGAAGTTTTGAGTCAATCATTTCTACTTCTGATTTATCATACTGTTAAGAAAGCTTTTCAAAATTAATGAAGCTACAGTAGATTCTGTAGATACTAGGAACTGATCAGGTACTACTTTTATGACTGTAGCTAATTCTCTTGGATTATTGTACTCTGTGAGACATTTAGAAATAATACTACAGCATCAGGCATCTTCTGTTGTCAGAAGTAAAAGAAAGGTTTAAAAAGCCAGAATCATAATTTTATGTTTAACCAGTTTTGAAATATATAAAATATGTCATCTTGACACTGATCACTGAGGAGGGAAAAAAGCTATCTTTGTAACCTGATACTGCCTTCAACAATAAAGGCATAATACTGCTTTCCCTAAAAAAATATAAATTGTTGGTAACAGTGGTAGATACACAGTATTAAAGAAGGAAATAGAACTATGAAGTAATGTAACCTGTAGAGAGTTGTTTTATGTCCTTCATTTTTCTGAAAAGCCATATTCCACTCTTAGATACGTAAAAAGTTATTTTTAAGTTAAAGACCTTTCAGACAGATATACTGAATACACAGCATTGTAATTTTAATGTAATTTGACATAAGAATTAATAGTTCTAATGACATTTAAAGCTATTTTCAGTATTGTATAATGTGGTGCTTTATGAACAGTTGAACAAGAAGTTAATTTCATGTGAAATTTAATTTGTGATCTTCCATGATCACACGGTCCAAATAAATTATCTCAATATTTTCTAAGGGAAGTTTTGGATGTTGTTAAATTTATCATGTCTACTCTCAACTTATTACTATAGTAACTTCTTGGGTTTTTTACTCTTTAAGAGAGCAGTAGGCTTTGATATTAACAGTAAGATTTCCTCAGAAAGAGAGGTGTTTATAACCACCACAGCCTTTGACAGTTTTTTCCATCAACTACTGACTAGTTCAGTTTTGCTGATGTTTTTCCATCAGTCTTTTACATTCAGAGGAATTTATGTTTCATTTCAGTGTTATCTTCTAATTCAGTTTTATTTCAGTGTAATTTATAAAGATTATGTAGAACAGCAGAAAGGTTTAGAAGTTGGGAGTCAGTCATATATATTTTTTCATTCAGTCAGTACATAAATGGGGCTTATAATGGCTTTATCCACATGTGTGATCCCGGAGGTTTTACAGAAACAACTTTGTTGAATAAAATTACAGTATCATGATTAGCCATGAAAATCCTCAGAACAATTGCAGTTTTGCAATTACACAAGCATAACACTCTTCAGAGGTGTCCCTGGATGACGGACAATGCCATTCAACTTGATGTCATGTGTCATGAGCAGGAGGCATTTATTGTCACATACTTATAACTGAATTCCTAGAGAAGCTTGACTTGGGTCTTTTTCTTTCATTAGCCTGATTTTCCTGGGAAAAAAAAGGAAAATGTTATTCTGCATGGCAGATAATTTGTCAGATTTGTACAGTGACTGAAAAAGAGAACTAGGTGATAAATTTGAGGAAACTTTTCTTTTCTTTTCTTTCATGGTTTGTAATATGAAACATTCATACCCACTAGTGTTATGGTATTGTGTACAGTGCTATCTGTAGGGGATCCCTTCACAAATTTTTGTCGTGCAAACCATAGTGTCATCAATAAGTATTGTATTTTGACCTTTTAACCTGTTTAACAAAAAGCTTTTACTCTGTTATCTGCAGCTTACTAGGAGAGCACTCACCATCCTTACCATTAAGTAAATAAATAAATAGTTGGACTACACTTTTGCAGCTGCTTGATTGTTTAGTGTATTCTGAGGCCAGTAAGACTGATAAAGAACACAGAAAAGGTTTAACAGTGTTTGGAGAGTGGAAAAAGGGAACTTGGTTTCAAATAAAGTTCTCTTGTTTTTCCAAGTCCAGTTAACTTGTGGAATTGTGTGGAACTTAAGTTAAACTCCTAAACTACCTCCATGGATTCAGTAACTTCTGACATCATCTTGGTAATTCATTTTGTTGGCCTTTTTGCCAAATTGAAATATTTTTAGGGTTTGAGTTCATTTGAAGTAATCTTACTTCATACTATTATATGTGCTTTACTGTAGTTTTATTTCTATAGTAAATTTTACTGATTCCCCCCACCGAAAAAAAAAAAAAAAAAAGAGCTGCATTATGTGATGATCCTTCAGCATCAATCCCCAGCAAAATCTGTTGATGACCAAGGTCATGGATACTTTGTGATCAGGATTTAGGACAGGGTATGGCACAGATACCTCTAGGGCTCTAAAAGATTGCAACACTGTGATAATGGCGATACACATAAGATCTATGTGATGACAATCTGTGTGGCACCTTTTTTTGTAGCTTTATGGTTTATCAGAAGTTATGAACAAAAGTAATGGGAACATGGTGAGACATGGTAGTGGTGGCTTCCACTCATTTCTATTCTGACAAATTCAGACTGTGAAGTAACTTAAAACTGCAAGCTCTCCCTGGATTATGATTTAGTTTCTCTAAAGAAAGCATTTAATCCATTAATTAAAGAAACCATTGATTTTAGTGGGTGATGTTGCAATTGCAGCCACTGGTAAAATACAAAAGTAACAGGACACTGCCTGTGGAGTGGTGGGTGGAGATGAACACAGGCAAGACCAAATTGGTACTGATTGTGAAGGGGAAGGACACTGAAGGAACCCATTGAGATACTCTGACTACCTTGGGTTTGGCGTTTATTTGCAAGAAAAAGGGTATGAAGTATCCTGATAGTTCCTTGCATCACTGATGCAGAATGGTTCTCAGCTGCCTTGAGCAAATCTGGCATGTAGTGAAATGGGTGCATCGCCAGGTCATTGCTCTCATTGCCAGTTTTGTGTTAATGCCAGAGGAGTTCTGTAGGCTCGCGCTCCGCAAACAGCTTGCGCACAGCATGTAGCCAGCTGATCACCACTGGCCCTTGGCTGGGTGTTGCAGAAGCCACAGCCCAGCTGGTGGTCCTCCCAGAGCCGTCCCAGTAACTAGGAGTAAGACTAACCAGCTAACCTAACTCCTGTGACTGAAGAAGAGTTTGCTTTCATGAGAAGCTGGGCTAGGAGGTCTGAAGTTGTCGAGCTTCAGCAGGATGCAGCGTTGAACAAGTGGTGGGCATGGGAACGTCCACCATTGGCACCGCTGTGTTCAGAAGGCAACCTCGATGCAGTTCAATATCCAGAGCAAGTGGAGGGTTAAGTTGCAGCAGCTTTAAAAAACTGTTCTTAGAACTATTTGTAAAGACAGTGGGACAGCTGTGTTCCTCTGGGATAATAAAATGAAAGGCAAGCATGTGCAAATGTTGGAGAAGGTGGTCTTGACTAAGCAAGTGAGTTGGAAGAACTTGCTTTTCAAAAAAGCTTTCTGCCATAAAAACTGTTGCTGTTGACGTTACCTTTTGTCAAAAACACATCTTACCAATTGCATGCTAGTGGAAGAGAGAAGGGGAAAAATAATATTAAAGATCAGAACTCCCAGAACAGCTTCTAATGCCTATTAAGAGAAGAGCCCCAGCAAATTTAATAATTTTTCTTTGAAACTTGTCTGTTACTGGTGAATTTGCAGAGATGACATTCATCTGCTATGATGCTGCTGAAAAATTGTGGTGCTGGTAAAACAAAGTGTGTGAGCTTACTAGAGTTCAGGAAATATTTGATAGCTTTGAGTTTGGCACTTTCTGTGATAGCGTAGGATGCTTGTTTGTCTGGGGGAAAAAAAATCCACAAGGCGATGAAGCTTTGTGGCTAATTAAAATCAGAAGGAATATTTGAGCTGTTTTGGGGAGATGTAATCATCTGTCTAGTGAGATTAAATTTTGGGAACAAAAGAGAAATATATTGCAGGTAGAACTCCAAGTGTTCAAAGCAGAGATGCAGAATTCATTAACGCTGTTCCTGATTATGCATTTAGCCCTTTCCTTGCCCTTAAGTTTACCTTGGCTAGGGCACTTGCAGTTGAATGGCACTGTGAAAATTACTGGAAAACATTAACATTAACTTGTTATTGTAAGCTTACATCATGCTGAGCCTGATGGGAAGTAAAAATTTATAAATAGCTTGTCCATATGCATAAGGCAAAAATCTGCTGAGTTTCAGCAGTAGCATGATTCATGTATTTGCTGTAGTTTAAGTTTCACCATAAGTTATCTATGTTTCTATGAACTTCATAGTTTTAAAAAATATATGACACCAGTAGAAAACTTCAAGATCAATGTTCAAAACATCTTACTGGCACATACATATTCTTCCCACTGTTTTCTCTGGAGAGCAAAGTGCTTTCAAAAAAATATACTTAAAGCATAATTTGGTCATTTTTTTCTCCCCATGTAAATTCTCATGCACATGTTTACTATCTGTGAACTAGAAATGAAAGGATACGAATTAAGTCTGTGTCTCAGATGCATTCCCTGTAGATCTTAATTAAATAACTTAATCTTTGTGTTTCCTTGCCTGCAAGACTTTTTTCTATGATAATCATTTTTGAATGGAGGGCAGGGAGGGATGGATGGACAACAAGGGGAGACGACATAAATCAAGAAGCAATATGCTATTACATAAGTAAAAGCTTTATTTCTTCATTGTTCATGGAAAAGAAGTAAAACGGTGATCTGTGTTTTGGAAAGCCAGTCTGCTCTTCTCTCAAGTGATCTTCCTTGTTGGAAAGTGGCTGTATCCACATTCTCCTGTGCTGAATACTACTGCCTTGTAGTATAGTGAGACTGTTCAGCTGAGGATTGTCAGTTCCCTCTCATGGTACAGCTCAGTGGGATCCTCTTACATGAATTACTTGCTGGATGTTACTGTAATTAGAGAAAAAAAAAAAAAGAGTTTGTATTACATGCACCTTCGTTTGTGCTGTCGTCCCGTATACTGCCTTTGTAGAGCTGAACTACTCATTATTAATGTTTACACTTGGAATGCAGTTTGACTTATCAACAAGTTAAGCCCACACATTAGCCATGTCTTAATTTTATTGCACGTTTCAATTACATGTTCCTTTTTTGTAGGGATAACTTTGACAGAGCAAAATTCTTGTGAGTTCGACCTGTGTTCAGCTGTGTTACTGTGCAATGGACTCATTTGAGTTGAGGGTCTAGGTGCCAACATGGATGATGTTTGATGTATCTGTATAGTTATAGCCCCTCATGTCCCTGTTGTTACCAACAACTAATTGTGTGAGAATTTTCTTTAAGGGAAAGACATTTTCCCCATTATTAGCACTTGGAGAGGTGCAGCAACCCCTGCTGTGGAAGAACGATCGATCTTACACTAAGTTCAACAGGCTTTATAATTTTGGTTTAGAGCTCAAACAAAAGAGTGCAATTGGCAGTATTGAGCCTCACATGTAAATGGAGCCTTTCAAAGTGACAGTGTGATTGTAAATATGCAGCAGTGGAGGGGGAAGTTGATCCCCATGCACAGGGGCATGTACAGCAACAGGTTATGACTGACTTGATGTATAAATGGGGAAAAGCTTTTTTTAAGATGTAATATGACCCTGAAATCACCACCTTTTTTTCCATGGGTATAGCTACCTGCATTTGGACATTTAATGTGGCAAATTATTCCTCAGACTTTAAAAATACTGAATGTTTTTCTTTTGTTTTAGAGAGAGACCTGCATATATATATTTTTTTCTTCTCTAAGTTTAAAATCATTAGCTGAGAGAAGAAAATTGTTTTCTGAAGCTTCAAGTTTTACCTCACTTTATGCCATAATGTGGATTTGGGAGATAAAACCATTCAATTGATACAGCTTCTAATTATTTTTTCAGCTTATGTGTTAATATGGACATTCCTGAGACAGAAGATCACCTCTGCCGAAACCAGCAAAGCTATGGGGTCAAGAAGCAGTGTGCTTCTGAGCACTTTTTGTAAACTTGTTTGTACTGACTGTGCCTCTTACATGTGAGCTTCTTAGTGTCAGTGGAGTAGCCATATCCTTTAATATTCTTTCTAATTGTAAATATCCCTCAGTAAACAAGGGTGTGTACCTTGGTCTTTTATTTGCATTTTCTCTCCTTCATGTGGATGTGTGCAGGATAACTGTGTTATGAGGATGTAGTCTGGGAAAGAATCTTTTCAAATTGTTTCACCACCACCCTCCTAAAAAAGAAGTAGTATAAAAGCTGTTTAGAGGAAAGGGAAAGCTTTATATCCTTTGAAGTAGCTGGATTAAGACAGTGATGTGTGGCAGGGTATAGACTTGGAAAAGGAGACCTCATTGTATCCTTCTTGCTATTTGTTCTGATCCGAAATGCAGGCTGAGCACAATTTTTAACAGCTTCCAACATACAGTCCCAAGTGCTCATTTCTCTAGACTTCCAAGTTTTGGTTGCATGTTGCTGGGAAGATAATAGGTTTGTTTGCAGAGAGTGGAAATGCCACCAGATACATAGTGGCCTCTTTCCTTTCTGGTCAAGCTGGATGTTCAGGAGGATGTGTGTGAGACCCTTACTCATCAGTCAGTTATGCTTTTTCTTATCACTGTCTACTTATTGGGGTTTTCTGTTTTCTTTTCAGCAAGTCTGTCTGTAGGACTTTCGGTTGGGCTTCTCTGCCCAGCACATGTACCTTTAACTATAAGATGAATGATACGTTTAAAAGTATCTTAAATCTTAATGGTAAAAAAGTCCTAATAATTATAAAGTCAGACCTGGTATCAGGTTTCTGTGTGAATAGGCAAACAGTGTACTTTTAAGAGAAAATTCAGCTAGAACTTTCAAGTAAATAACACTATTGAATATGTTAGCTGGCAGCAAACTTCTTATTGTTTTGTTTTCTACTAATACAGAATTTGATTTGCATATGGAAATTTTAAGCTGGAATTCAATTTCACCCTGTCTAAAATAGGAAGAAAAACCTGAAGAAAAAAATAACAAAAATGGTGTTGTAAGGACTTTGATCTGTGGAATTTCACATTTGTTGGCCTGTTTTAGACAAAAGCAGTTTATCTTCATTTTTAAGTACCTGTTCCTAATAATAGATGTTTTGTGGTATATATCTATCACTGGGAAGAAAGCTACTTCGCTATTTTTCAGCATTTTGTACCTTTCATTAGTTATGACACATTCATAATCTTCAGGTTATTAAACAGCTGTGTTATTCTTGCTCATTTATATGGAGTTAACTAGTATTGTATTCATAACTTTAGACTCTTTCATGCCTTATTTTACGACTTCTTAATTCAATCAAAACATGCCTGCCTGCATTTTAATTAAAGCAAGTTGATTTTTTTATAAACCTGGCTTTATGAATTTTGATGGATATATTTGGAAGAAGTATTTAAAAGCCCTACTTTCTCATGAATAATAAACCAAAATTGTTTAAGTAGATGATGAAATGTGCTGACAAAACAAAGCTGAAATAGGTAAAAATTGAATTGTGAACCAGCTGTTGCTTTAAAGGAAGAAAAAAATTTTATACAGCTTTCAGAAAAATATTTACAAAGGGAAATATTTCAGCTTCAGACTGAGTTTATTAACTCACACAAAAACAAATTTGAGGAAGCAGTATTCACATACAGTGATCATATATGACAATCATATAATTTATATTTGGCAGAAATAATAATCTGATCTGTTGGTTGTGAAATTACTGTCATGAAATTAAAGACTTCAAAGAAAGGAGGGAGGAGGAACAAAGGGTGGTGCCTATAGTAATGTGGCATATATAAACAATCCAGGACTACAAGAACAATGTAATAAATGATGGCTTTTTAAACACGTTTGTTTGGGAATGGCAACAGAATTGATAAATATTTGAAATTCCTCTTCAATATATTGTCATTTAAATGTGGGAATAAATTCAGAATATTAGTCTTCCCCCCCAACATCATCTTCTCTCTATTTTTCTCATAATTAAATACCTCAGATGAAGGAAAGCCGTAATAGAGTTGATCTATTCACACAGTTGCTAAACCTCAGTGTGGAAGAGAATGAATCATATGCTGTGAGAACGCGGGGCACAGGGGTGCCACCAGCGCTGTCTGGTGCAACGCGTTTGTGCACTGTGGTTCTGTGCTAATTTTAAACTATTACCCTGCAACTTGTGCAGCTGCTTTTGTTTGCAAGAGTAGCACGAACTGCAGGGACTGTGTTCATACCATTCTTGCTGGTGATAAAAGTATTACATTTGTTTTCCACAAATACAAATTTTTACAGACCAGGATGGTATCAGATAGTGATAAACTCTCCCATCTACTTTTGAATAGATATCTTCTTGGAAAACTAGGGGGAGGTAGTTGAGGTTTTTAAAAGTTCCACTGTAATTATCACACTGGCACTTTTCATCTCTAAGAAAAAAGGGGGTTTTAGGGCCTTTTTTTTCCTAGAGATAATTATTGTAACTTTGAACTTTTTATCATCCTAATAAAAATGCCTTCACCTGTCACAGAAGCTTGCCAATTTTTATCTACATAGTCATAGTAAAAAAAATGAAAAATTGGGCCTCACTTTCAAAATACAGAGATAGCTTGGCAGTTGTATTTGTCATACAAGAAGAATAAAATTTTGTCTGCCTTTAAATGAGAGAAGAAAAGAAAAATCATGTTTGAGGTTTTCTCACTAGCCTGTTAATACTCAGGCAAAAGCTTTTGATGGAACAATTCCGAAAAAACAGATTTAGCTTAGTGTAGTAAACTCCTTACTGCTGCCATTTTGCAAACACCATTTTTTGGCTTTCTTCGTTGCTTCAACCTCTGTAGCTTCGTGAATGGCATATTTTCCCAAGTTTAGTATTTACACAGTGTTTTCTTTCAGATGGTGAAACATCTGTATTCCTTGTGGTTTTTTTAGAAAGTTAAATGTTGTGAATGTACAGTTTAGGGTGATGTCAGTTTGCCTTTTTTTTTTTTTTTTATAAGAAGCACTGAAACAAACACTGGGAGCATTGTTTCAGTATTGCACGTAAGAATGTGAATATTTTTACTGTATACTTAATTTCATCCAAACATATCTGAGGGCATGCGTGCAGAGGTTTTTATTGCTTCAGGTCAGCTTAAGGGGAGAAAAATTTAACTTTGCTACTTCACTGAGAAGTGTGCAATTATATAACCTTCAACATGGTTTTAGAAAATCTGATTGTTTAAGAGGTACTTTGTGAAGGAACATGTTGAAGGCTGTGTTTTCTTTGGGCATGCACACCAGCTATCCACCTAATCATTATTTCATGTCTGAAGTTAAAAGTTTATTGTAAATTTAAGAAACCTTAGTTCCTCCTCCTATAAAATTAATACTAATGCTACAAAATGTTAATTTTAATTTGTTAGACAGAAAGTGTGTCACAACAGATCAAGTTTGTGGCTGTTAAAAGGTTGTGTTACATTTGCAATGTCTCTGTAGTTATGCAGCAGAACACTTGGTGTCAAAAAAGATTTGAGGGCACTTGATAAAGTTTGTGTTCTATACAAGTTTTCATCCACCACTGCATTGCTTCATAATTCTAATAGTATATATCACATCTTGAATACAGCAATTTGAGCTGATATGAGAGCTTCTAAAGATAATTATCATCTTCATTTCATATCAAAGTTGATGTGGGGGAGAAAATGTTTCTTCCTGCTTCTCATGATTTATGTTTTTGACTCAGCTGATGTCTAATCATTTAAGTATTTATTTTTTTTTAAAAAAAGTAATGTGTATTCTTTTTTTTTACTTGATCATCCAAACTGAACACTCGGAAAATAGCAGATGTTATGTCTTAAGGCCTGCTTGGGTACAAAGAAAACACTCAACTTTTTCATGTCATGACAGGGAGACACGTAAGTCTCAGCGTTGCATCCGAAAGCATGCTGTTTGGTGGGGGATGGATGTGAACAGGACAGAAGGATGTGTGTGCTCATTGACCAGCAGGGAACCGAGGTGGCTGTTTCCTTTTTTGCCTCTGCCTTTTCCTGCCCGCCTCTGCTTTTTCCCCTTTTCTTGAGGCTTCTACAGCGGAACGTGAAGCATCAACAACGCCAAGGAAGGGAGGGGAGGTACTGGAAGTTGGGAATGACTGGAGGGCAGAACATGGCTTCCATTCACTGGCATGCTGGGTCCTTGGATATTGCTAATTAGGATACAGTGTCACACCTGAGCTGGTTTGATGCCATTTCCCCCCCTCCCCGTGTTACTATGCACTAAGTCTTCCCATGCTGGTGGTTTTATCTGCAGCAGGTTAGGACGTGCTGGATCAGATTTAGTAGAACCTTATAGACCAGAGGGTCTCGGACAGGGTCACTGGGCACTGTTCCCCATTATGTATCTAAGTGTCTGGATTTCCCATGGCTTGCACTGTTTTAACAGCTCTTGCCCAGGTCAATGGGCAGTCTGTACAGTCCTGCTGGTGTATGAGTCTGACTCCTGGGCAGCCTGCTCAGGGAAAGAAAAGGGTTTTGAGCATCCAGCAACTCACCATCTTTTAACACAGGGTTCCACAGAATGACAGGCAGTACCTTGGGTATTGCATCTTAAATCCCAATAAAAAGACTTCCAACATCTCAGATGTTTTTAGGCTGCTTTCTTGATTCATGTCAAATTTAAAGATAATCGCTGACATCTTGTAAGTCTTCATAAACCTTCCTCTACAGATGGTGCAAATCTTTTGGAAAACTTCCTTTAAAAAAGAAGAAATTATTAATATATTACGTTAATGTAATAAAAAACCAGTCCCACATACAAAAGGAACACCATGACCTCATTGCATTTATGTGTAAGTGAGGAATTTAGCAGAGGATTTTAAATGGAGTAGTATTTTGGACTTGAGGAGAGCCATGTGCTGGAAAACCTGTCGATTTTATTATCTGTATCAAACAGTCTCATAAAACTTGCTATCTCCCCATGCCAACATTGTCTGGCTTGCAGTCATAGATCGTGGAAGCTACATCAATATTACTAAAAGCCAAAGAATGACATGTCACACATGATGAAAATGAAGAACTACTGAGGTTAACTTTTACAGATTGCTTGTTTGGTTGCTTCCAGTTTTAGCTTACATAAAATCAGGCTTTGAATAATACATGCCGACATTAATTACAATTTCAAGTTTAGGCATTCTAAAATCTTCTGGTAAAAATAATTCCTTTGTGGGGAAAGCTTTCTAGGTCTCTAAAATTTGGTGAGTGGATGTGAATTAAAGATAGAGGGCTTGCACTGAAATAATGAGAAAATCAGGATTTTGCATATGTCAAAAGTCAGAACAAGGTAAATTGTAGTAGTTGAACGCTGATGAATGCCAGTGTTTTTCAAGAGTGAATCAAACTCTTACATGAGTTGCACCTTCTAATTCTGCTGCTTAAATATGGCTCATGTCCTCTGATTTTTACCATCTGAATAGTATTGAAAAGATATGGTTCATATAGAGACTGAACTGCAGAGGAGTTTTGATTGTATTTTCAGTACTGGATTTCCTACATGGACTAATTTAAACCCATAAATTTGACCTACTTTGTACGCACAGTTTTCCTTCTCTCAAAACTTTTTGCTTGAACTATCAAACTACTTAGGTTTCCTGTGTGTTTAGGAGGGAGGCACTTTGAGAGTTGTTTTCAAAGCTGAAGAGATTAAATTAATTTAAGCTTCTAGGAAAAAATATGATTGTCCTTTCATATTTGTGAAACAAATTTTATATTGTTGCTTAGAGGTAAATCATTCTCATTCCTGGAAATGAACAGAAGCACAGAAGAATAAAATCATAAAGGTTAAGGTAGCAAATGGTTTTCAATTAGCAGAGGATATAACGGGCAATAAAAGAAGCTTCTGCATATATATTATTTTCCTTTTTCATACCATTTCTTCTGTAGTGTCCATTATTTAACAGAGATTAAGGGCAAGCCACAATAAAATACAGAGAGACTAGTAATAATGGCAACTTTGTGCATTGGTTTTCATGAAGAAGGTTAATTTGAGTAGATACTTACATAAACCATTTTCATAAACAGAGTTGTGCGGGTTAAAGGAAAGGATTCAAGCTAGAGATCTCTGGTGACACTCTCAAATGTTTGCAAGCCTGCACTTTTGCAAAGTGCTTTGTAGAAAAAGATCAAAATTCAAAAGGATCTTGGAAAGATTCCAACAAAATGATATTCAGTACAGAGGGCTTCAGAAGATTTTAAAGAAAAGAATGACAAAATGACAGCTCTAGTTCCAGGATGTCTCTTGCCTACAGAGCACCTGCTAACACAGGGAGATGAGAGTTTATTTCATTGTTCCTGTCAGAGGGGCCCCAGTGTGATCTCTGTGTTTAATAAGTACCTCACTAGGACAAAATTTTTGACTGACTGACTGGTGTCCAGAGAACAGTTGTTTACCGTGAGGGCAAGGGTGAGAGTGGAGAGGAACACCTTACCTCAAGAGCTTGGATTTTGACGGTGAAACACTAGAAGAGGCTGCAAATAAATATTTTGGAATCTGCTTTCTTGTCTGTTTTCAGGATTAGGAGTCAGGCATTTGTTTAATCGGAGAATGTTTCGACCCTGCCTCAGTGTTTGTATGGATTAGATAGTCTCTTGACATCTCTTCTGTTCTGTTTCTGTGCTTATTTGAAACCAGTGCAGCTGTTTTTCCACTTGAATAATTTCACAAAAAATAACTCAGAAGAAATTGTGTCAAGTAAATGCTATGTGGCACTGCTTGTGTTTCCAAAACAAGCAAACAAACAAACAAAAATATAACCCAGGAGCAAATGACAGCTGGAATGCGGGAAACCAAGATCTAAGATGTAAAAATGTGGATATGAAGGTTTTTCTTTTCCCAAAGTGACGTGAAGGTCTCAGCTTGATCTGTTAGTCATAAGATTGTCACTTTGCAAGTATGAAGTGCTAATACTCTCACACATTAAGAGTGTTTCCATATAAAATGCTTATGTATGTATTTTCAGAAATGGTCTGATAACACCTCTAAAGCTTGTTAAATTCTGCATATTGCCAGTTTCAATAAATAATGGGGAATGTAGTTTTTCAATTTGCATAAACCCCCTGTTATGTCTATCAATGTAACCTACCTGTGTAGGCAAACAGAATTTCAAATTTGGAGTCTGTAGGGCAAGTTAAATAAAGAGGGAGAGTTAGCACCCTGTATCTCCTATTCTGGTTTCCAAATTGCACGTGTGCAAAACTCCTTAACCCAAGCAAGATCTTTCCATTAGGCTTCAGTACTGCACTTCGTATCACCATGTTTTTTCATTTAGAAATAAACTTACCCAGGTGTTTCCAGTTCACTTGCATGTGAATGGAAAAGGTAAAAGCTTTAGTGGGATGATGTGGGCAATATCACTTGTGTCATAAGTGTGTGTCATACACGCTCAGCCACATGCAGAGAGGATGGGTACTACAGGGGCTGGGCTTGGAGAGTCCCTCACCACTAGGCAACTGGTAGCAGCTTTCATATATTATCTAATATTTTCTTTTCATGCTTATGATCTAGATGACCGTACATTTTTTCTTAATGATTTTTTATCTATTGAGTACTATTTGGAAAATCTGAGTTTAAATAGCAAAGGAAGGTCTCCAATAATAGAAATTATTTTTTTTGTTACCTGTCTGACTAGAAAGCTGCAGGTCATCCTTTCTATTTTATATCTTGAATACTTTCCTTCGTGGTAGCTAGGACGTGTCTGCTAGGCCTTTATGGAGCCAGTCAGTGCACAGCCCCAGAGTGTAGGAGCTCCATCTTTTCTGTCCTTGGAAGGGAAAGGTGTGAGCATCTCCTTTCTCTGTGAAGCCCAGCTGCCCACTGGGTTTGAATGAGGGATCTCAGGAGCAGGAGTAAAGATACTTTCCTGTGCTGTGAACACTTCAGTGTGGTTACAGATGGTAATTCTACTGCCTTTGAAAAGCTTTTTGCTCGGTGTACGGGTTTTGAAGACCCTTCCCTGTCTCTTTGGTTGTACTTGTACGATGTGACCAGCCCAGCTCCAGGCAGCGGGCAGAGGTGCCAGCGTGCTGCGCGGATGTTGTGCTGGCACTGCTGAGCGGGCGGCACCGCGGGGAAGTTGAAAGTCGAGGGATGCTGAAGTTGAGGAGGGCCAGTAGGAGCAGTGGCCACCCGGCTGTCCTCGGCTCACTCCACGGAGGTTAACTTCTTCCAGCACTTCCTGTGTTCTGTTGTGCAAGTACTGTGAAAAGTGAATTTTAAAGAAGAGGCAATTTAAGGATTCTATCTGTTGTTATGCCAAACGAATACATGTTTTTCCCTGAGTAGTAGTTGTTCTTTTTGCAGGTGGCTGTTTTCATCTTACAGTTATTTGGAAGAAAAGCAGTGACTAGAAACTCTAGTTTCAATGTTTAAACTTTTTTTTTTTTATTTAGGTTTTTCACTTGCTGCAGTCATACTTAGAAACAAAACAGCTCATTGGGTCAGACTTTCAGCGGGGACTGGGTGACATCATTACCTGTATAGGAACCAAACTGTGGTTGGCTAAAAGGTAAGATAAAACACAAGATATCTATGCTTATATACATAGGTTACTAACACATGGAAGGCTTGGCTGATGGGGTTTTTTAAATGATTTTTTATTTTGGCAAGGTGGACAGATGTATTTTTCTAGAACCATTTAGAATATAGATGCCTTATTGGCTTGCTGACTTTTTAACCAAGATGTTTTTTGTTTTGTTTTGTTTTCAAAAAACAAGGATGGAAAAACATAAGTATACTTCACCTGTGTGCATTACTGTTTTTCAGTCTTCTCTTAGTTCATTCTCAGCTAAATTTTATTGTCTAGTCATTTGTGGGGAAAAAAAAAAGTGTGAATGAAAATGCCTACAGAAGCAGCCTTTTTGAGGATGAATGTTGCTTTGGGGTTAAGAAAAATATGCCACATATATGAGGTTTTTATGTTACTATTTTTGCTGACTTTGACCTTTACAAAAAGTAGTAGAAAAATGTCATAGCAATTGTTGAAACTATCAAAAGTATTTGGCTGCCCATAAACAATCCAAGGTAGTTTTGGAAACATTTTCCATAGGTTTCTGTAAAAGGATCTTCAGATGACCTACATACTGCAACCAAGGAAATACTTTACTTTTTTTTTTTTTTTAATCTTTTTCTTTCTTTTTTTCTCTTTTTCTCTTTTTTCTTTTTTCTACAGTTGTTTGGTTTTGGTTTTGTTTTTTAAATTTACTTGATCTCATCAATTAGTTTTGAAAATTCCCACTAAAAACTTCAAAGGAACCAGTTGTGTACAGAGAGCACAAGTCCTTGCGTAGATAAATAACTGGCTACAATATTCCAGAATACAGTTTGCACAGTGGAAGGAGGCCATCAACACAGCCTAGTTTGGACCTCTGATAAAACCTGTGTTCTTTTGCAGTTATCAAAAGCAAAATCATAAGTGATTTTGAGAAGGGGAGTGAACAGTGGGTTGAGGAAGTCTTCTGCCAGTGTTTAACTGAGTTGGGGTAATCAAGATACAGTGGATATTTGAGAATTACAGAAGTCTCTCTTGAGAGAGTGAGAGTGATAATATAGCAGGTAATACTTGATGTAAATAACTGTGAAGTGATGCACATGAATAAAGCAGTGTGGACTTTACCTTGGAGGAGTGGTCAACCAAGCAGATATTTTTGTTTGAAAAAAAACAGCGCAAGAGGGGAGAGGACAAATATCATAAAAATAATGCAGAACAAAACAGAAAACACGCTTATGTTTGTGTATTGATCTATGTTGCGTATTGGAATGTTGTGTAAAACCCCAAAAACATAGAGTAGAAATGAGGAAGAGTTAAAAGACTGGCAAGTATAGAATAGTTTGTAGATGGGGAATGACGAAACAGGATGAGATTTTTTTTAATCTGGAAAAGGGACAACTGAGGGTTGACTTGGAAAAATAATTTAATGTTATGAGTCACATGGAAAAGGGATGGGTAATTAACATCCCTTCCAATGCAAGGTGACAGATTTAAAAGAAACAAAATAATGAAGTTTTTCATGTAGTTTTAGTTTAGCTATGGAACTCCATGATACAAGATACTGTTGGTTTTAAAACTGTCTGGATTTTTAACAAATGATTGAACAGTCATGGAAGAAAAGCCCAGTGAAGTTACCAAGTATGTAGATATCACTGTTGGCTCAAGAAATTCTTCAGCAACCTTGAGGGTTAAGAGAGAGGTTTTGACAAGTGTCACTGTTCTTATGCTTCCCTTTCCTGTGCATCTGCTCTCTGCCTCAGCTGGAGACACCATAGTGGATTTGGTGGACCTTTTGACTTGACTCAGCATAAGGGTTTTTAAGTCTTTAAAGGAGAATGGTAATTAATTAAATTAAAGCTACTGATGCTGTTACAAAGAAAAAAAAAACAAACCAACACCGGAGACCAAATTCAGTAGAAAGATGATACTAGTGCTAAATAATTCAAACCTCTTTCTCCTGCAGCAAATATGTAAGGGCCAGGCTCTGTTTATTACAACAGTATTTTTTCAGAACAGGCCTTTTTAATACATCAGTCATATTAGTGCTGACTTCTTTTTTTTTGGTATTATCTCCAGAAAGGAAATGTTTTCAGGTTCTCCCTAAGAAATCCTGGTACATGGTATATGTATTTGCCTGAAGAGATGTGTTTTCTTCTTCACTTCCCTGTAAAAAGCCTCAGCTGTTTGTGCTAATATTAACCCTCTGTCAGTAGCATATTTTCATTTTGTCAGTTTGTTGTACCCTCCTTTTCATATTAATGCACTCTCAGTTCTCAATTATGCAGTTAATGCTTATACATAAAGTTTTACTATCTGGGGAGAAAGACATTTTAAAAAATTATATATTACGAGTATAGAGATTTGCAATGATAAGATAAGGCACTGGATTTTTTACAGGCTTCTGCAAATTTCTAATGTACTTTATCATTCTCTCTGAGCCTGAACAGCCGTACACACTTGGAGCTAAGGTGTGCTTTTTTTGGGTTTTATTTTTAAAATCTAAAATAAGCAAGTAAATTACGCATGAAATGTTTGGTAACGAAATTTACTTCCCAAATAAGTTTTAAACTTAAGACTACAGTAAATGAAAAAGCTGAAAAAATTTGCTTGTGACTAATCTTTCTGTTTGAGATAAATGTGTTCAGTGTGGTGTGATTTAAAATCAAAACAAACCCAACAAACAAACAAATATATTGAAATAGATGGTATTCTCTGGTCGTTCTAGTCTGCCATATTCATTGTGCAGCCTTACCATTTATATTTGGCTGTGTGGAGCTGAACAACTGTTCTGTGATGAACAGTGGGGTTTTGTTGTTGTTTTCTCTTTTTCTTGTTTTAAAGGAGTTTTGGGAGGTTGCTTGGCAACTGAGTTGTGGAACTAAGTAAGTCCGTCTGTGCAGTTTTCTGGGTGTTGGCAGAGCGTATCAAGAAGCCAGCACTTCATGTGTGCCCTGTTGTTAAACTTCTTGGCATGCATCTGCGGCTGGTCACTGTCACCAAGGGTGGTGGCTGGCTGGGCCCTTGGTCCGCATACACTCATTCTTACCTTCTTTCTGTTCGGGCAAAGAGAGTGAGTACCACAGGGAAAAAATGATGAATCTCCATCTGTTTCTTTTGCCTTTTTCAGAAGGAGATAACTTAGCATGTCACTGATCCTGTAGTGCAGTGATTGTTTGCAAAGAGGGTATCAGAGGCACTCACTATAAATCTTAAATGGATAAAAAAGTTAAAATAACAGAAAAATGCCATGTGAATTCGGGGAAGTGGGGAAATATTTCCAAACATCGGTCTTCATTCACTTTTCTGTGCTAGTTCTGTAAAGTTCTCCCTGGTGTTCTTTCAACTACATACTTCCTTTGTACTCTGAACAAGCTTCTTTGAGAAACTTGAATTACAAAACTTTGTATTGCATAACTAGTTCTTAAAAATGAGGCTTAATTGTCATGTATATATATATCTGGAGGAAAGATTATAATTCTTCAGCTGTTTGTTGAACTGAGGGGGGGGGGGTTGTTTGGTTGGGTTTTGGCTGGGTTTTTTACCTTTTCAGGGCCAGAATGTAATTTCATCAGAATGCACTGGTGTAGAATAGCTCAAGAAACTATTGCACATTTCCTGTAGTAAACTAATCTCTTCTCCCTCCTCCACTCCCTCACCAGATTTTGCTTTAGAGAATAAAATAATGGCTTGCATTCCTCAAACTGAATTTCATAAAACATTCACTTTTTCAACTGGTATTTTCTGTCTGTTGTGAAGGGAGGCTTGTCATGTTAATGGGATGTGGTTGCTTTTTCCCCTTTTTAGCATATATTAGACTTAACAGAAGAAAAAAAAAAGATCTTTCCTACACCTTCTTTGTTTTTTCTTGCATCTTCATAATACTAACTTCTTGGAGTATTCAGAAGTGGTATTTCCACTTTTGATGTTTTGGTGAATGAGACCTGCCTTCCTCCACTTCTGAAGGTGATGTTGAAACTTTTGACTTTACTTGCAGGTTTATACTTCATTTGGTGTTTTTTATTTTGTTTTAGAATACGCTTGTTTGTTAAAGTAGTTTAGTAATGTTATTTCTTCCCCTCACCCCCACAGCAGTGTTAGTTTATTGCTTTTTTACAAGTATGGGAGATGCAGAGTGTTTGAGAAGAACAAGAATTTAAAAAAAAAAAAAAAAAAAAAAACAAAAAACATAAAATCTGCTTTGTTGGAGAACTGAGGGATGGAATGAAGTGATGGAAATTAGTCTGATGAAAGCTTTAAAAAAATAATATATCAAGCTAAGCCTTTGAAAGAGTTCAAAGCTCTTTCGTATGAATTAAAAAAAACCAAAACAAAACAAAAACAGTTTTTAGCTCAGCTGCATACCAAGGAGTTACAAGACTAACTCTAGGTGCCTTCTGCTTCATAAATACATAAAGCTAAAAGAGCAGCCTTTGGAGCTGGTAATTTGTTGTACAGAAGTCCCGGAAATACCTGTCTTGTTTCGTTTGTAGCCTTTGGCATGACAAACTATTGATACTGGAAAATATGTGAAATCATGTCATTGCACAGCTTTGCTGTATGATGCTGTCTTCCAGTGCTTTTAGTTTGATTTTTTTTTTTTTTTTTTCCCGCCACCTTCCTTCTTACTGGAGACCACAGGAGGGGAAAAAGGCTTTGAGGTTCTGCCAGAAGTCAAATAACATACTCTGCTAACCCCTAGCCATGTGCCATTTTTTAGCTGAGAGCTTGTCTGCACTGGGAAAGTTTACTTCTAAGAAGGCTGCTTTCTTGAAACTAAGTTGTGTGGAACAGCCTTATATAAAAGCAACTGGCTTTGCATTTTGCAAAGAGTGACTAGTTTGCCAGCACTTGACCACCTGCAGCATGTGCACTTGGCTTTATAACCCACATAACCCATTCTCTGCAGGGCTGCTGCTTAGCTCTCTGCTTTGTGGACGGGACTGTTAAAAATAGAAATGGGTCCTGAGGTAGGGGCACAGTATTCAAGCTCACACAACAAATACATGCAAAAGTTATTCCGGGCTTAGGCTCAAAACTAGATTCACTGCCCAGTGAGATACTTGCTGCCCAGGTTTTTCCAGGGTGACTCTAGGATGATCCAGCTATAACTGGAATGAGGGAAATCTCACGGGTATTTTGTAACACTACAGGGAACATTTACTTGCCAAGTTGATGGCCGTGGCACTCCATCAAGCCTGTAGTGTCCCCCCCTCTGCTTTTGGCAGTGCTGTGTGAGTGACAAGAGGCAGACAAACCAGTCTTAGGTCCTTCCTAGAAGGAAGTTCATGTGAGGTGCATTTAGGCCATCCGTGTGGAAAGCAGGAATATGGCCTTGCTGTGGTTTCAGGACTCCGTGACTCAAAGAGTGCAACCTAAACGGACCCCAGTTCTGCTCATTGCCCCTTAGGAAAGTCAGTGGTCATTTTCAGTGAGCAGGCTATTAAAGACAAACAGTGGCACGTGAAGGCCTATCTAGATATAGATAGATATATCTAGATAAAAGTGCAAGATGCCTTTGACTCTCTGCAGCTTTGTAAGCAGTCTCTGTGTGATTTTGGGAAGGGGGACATGATCTGGGAGCTGGAAGGGCATTTTCATACTTTCAAAACACAAAGGCAACAACTAAGGAGAACAGAAGATCATTCTCCTTGGCAGAGTGACAGACTTCTCTTCAGATAGTTCCTTTGCCTCTTTCACTGCATCAAGACGAACCTTCTTGTCCTTCCAAGGCCTTGTCTATGTTTTGGCATCTGCCTGTTTTCTAACTTTTTCACTTTTCTATTTCTTTCTTTAAAACCTGCATGTTGAGAAATGCAATTAATTACCGATGTTCGCTAGTGGTCTGTATGCATTATGCAGCCATATTCCAAAATTTAAAATAGTTTTAACGACTGAGCTTGCCTCTATGGATGTCTATTTACTAGGTTTCAAATTGAAAACTTCCTGTCGGATGGGCTGGAGCAATAATTCATGTGTGTGCTCTTACACACACAAAACATCAAGGCATATTTTTGAAGTGCTGTTCCAGCTGAAAGCAAAGTGTACTGGTATGAACAGTTACTGCACATCAGGTGCACAGTGGAAATTTATTAATCTGCACTTTCTGATCCGTGAGCCTAATTTAGCCTGGCTGATCTTTGCTTTTGAGAAGAGTCATAACAGTTACGTCATTGTTCATAAATGTACTCTTGGAGGCATTCATTTAAATCTTATGTGCTTTTAGCAGGCTGATTCAGGTTTCTATGCTGCTCCAAGTCCACTCTTTCACCAGTTTTGATAACAGTATCGTTAACACAGCTACAGATTGTTTATTTAGGGATTTGGTGATTGCTTGCTTTGGAACACTTGCTTTGGGTATCAGCAAAGATGTTTAAACTTCAGACTGAAGTTTAACATGTACTTTGCATAAGATAAAACATTCTTTGACTCTGGTTCATAGGTATACTCTTACCTTAAATATGAACATTCAGGGAATATTAAGAATTGAATAAGGTTGTTTAAGGTGTGTTCCCTCCACCAGTGCAACATTCAGAGTAGGCACAAACCATGTACAGGTTTTGATCATAAATCCTCATCCATATCTGAAAACATTTTCCAGTAAATAAACAGCAGAGTTTTAGTAGCTTGCCTCTTCATACGCAAAACCCCTGATGTTAATTGTGTAAAATTCATTAAATGTGCACATGGGATTAGTTTGACCTCCAAGTTTTTTAGGATGCTGCTAAGGGATAACATGCAGTTCTCATTAAGAGAACAAAAAAGAGGAAAGGATTATTTTATCAATCCAGTACGCTAAAACCAACACCAACAAAACACAGCCTTTCAGTATCACTCACCAAGGACAGTCAGAGCACAAACTGATTTTTCTTAATAGTTGAAACTCAGGATGTTCTTGGTGGTATCACATTAAAAAATAATTTGTGTAGCTTCTTTTTTGAAGCAATAAATTCTCTGCCTTTACCAGGGAAACTAACAGCAACATAATAGTCTGGCTTTGGTGGGGGTAGAAAAACTTAAATCACCAAATGAGTAACTTTTGCTTTGGAGAAAATGCCTGCTATCATGCAGGATGAGCTAGTCTTATCGAACAGGCAAGTCAAGGGGACCGTGCACATGGTAATTATTCCAAGAAGATCTCAACAGCACCAAGTAGGCTAGCAGATGCACTGTTACTAGATGTTTGTATTTCTATGCAGGTGTTCCTGCACTTCCAGGAACTCAGCAATGATTACTTGTTAGTGTAGGCTTATTATTTTTTTTTTTTTAAACACTTTCCATTAAATGTAGGTCTGTTGACTGTGATGTTTACCAGTGTGCTGGTATTGTGTTACATGGTTAAAAATGCTATGGATGAAGTTTAATAATTAAATCCATTATTAATGTTTCCTCAAGAAGACAAGAGGAGGGCTGTGCATGTTGATTCAGTGCTACAGATGTGGGCTCTGAGAAAAAAGAGATTAAAATATGAAGGCTGCCTTCTAAACAAATACACCCCCCAAAACCTCAGTCATTAGAACACTACAGAATTTGAAAGCTAATAACCAAAACAACGGGAGATTTAATCTTTTAACCAGCTGCTCATTGTATGTGTAGGTGCTATTTCCATAAGCTTTGTCGCCTCCATGAGTGACAAATGATCATTTTCCAGATCTCTCTGCAAGTAAAATGTGGTCAGTATAAGACCAGCTTGGCCTGGTTCATCAGCAACCCTCCAAGGATAAAGCTCCCTACAGATAGCCCCCTAAGGATTATGTAGAGTTGACTATATCAAGACTCAAACATCACAGAAGGCGACTTCATGATGTGTTTAGAAGGTATTTTAGCTGATAAAATTGCATGTCACATCAAAAGAATCCGACCACCAGAAAAAAGAGCACTTTGCAGAGATTTGCCATTTTTCAGGAAGGAGTAAGGTGGAAGTTGATAGAGAGAAAGATATACTACAAACCTAAAATGTAGTTGCCAGTGTGCCAGCCTGAAGAGCTGAGATTATGGAAGAAAAAGGCAGAGTGGGAAACTCAGAATAGGAAGTTGCATAGAACCTGTCCCTGAGTACAAGCTGGCATTAGGACGTGTTGGACTGAATCCAAATTCTTCCCTTCATTTATGCTAGGGCTAAAGATGAAATTGTAGCCTCAATTGTATGTAAAATGGTGAGTCATCAGAAATATTTTTAAAGTTCAGAAATACAGGAATTTGTGCAAAGGCTTCTTCAATAACATCCTGCATATTAACTAGAAGTTTAGGAAACCGATTCAATTTTTGCCAGAAGCGAAAACTGTACATAATCTTGATGGCTAGAAAGTAGGAGAATTTTGGCTTTAAATTCAACACCAGCAAGCTGATTTATTTTCTGTCAGCTAAAATATAAAATTTAATAGGTGTTGCTGAGGGGTTTTTTTTTGACAATAGCATGTTATTTAAGAGAAAGAATAGGGTGATGTTTGGCTATTACGTGCTTTTTTTTTCTTTAAATACATAGCTCTTCCTAAAATACTATTGCTAAATTTAATCCTGTGAAAAGGTCTTCCTTCCATGAATTTTAGGCTTTTTCAGCCTTTCCAAAGGCTCCAGAAACATACAGCATTATAGTAGGAGTGACTTTTTCATCAAAGACCAGAGAAGGACTAGGCAGTTCATTTAATTAATTGATCACTTTTGAAAATGAGATGAAAACAGACATGAAAGTTATAAAGATGATTCTCTTCTTGTTTGCAAGGCAGGTATAAATTGGCCTTCAAAAGAGTTGCCCTTGTAATCTTGCCAGTGCTGGTTTCTTTACCCTGACGCTTAAGAGTATGTCATGAACTTTTTGGACAAAATACAGGGATTTGTAAGCAGCTTTGTAAGTCATATAATTTTGACTGGAGTTCTACATTAGCTTGATTCATGAGCCAGATCTTGTCATTAATTTGTAAAGAGACTAACCAAATTGAGTGTATACATTTGAAGTAGCTAACAGTCATTTAAACACCCTACTTTACTCTGAAAAATGTTAGCTGACTCCCTGTGTACTTACGTGTTGTTTTACTGTGACCAAAACTGTGATGTACGTTACATATAATTAGGAGGAAATTCTATTTTGTTAGTTATTTAATAAAAGTTACATGCCAGTTTGACAAATTAGTTTAGTTTATGTTCATAAAGCAGCACTGGATGAAATACCTGAAATCTTTCAGACTCTTCTAAGAGCTTGGAAACTGCGGAACAGAGCTTTTCTGAGACCTTTTACAAGAGTTTTGTTTTAGATATCCTTAAGATAGCTAACTAGACTAAGATACGTATAGCTAAAATTATTCACAAGAGAGATGTTACGGGTTTTTATTTAATAGACATTGATTGGCAGGTTGCATTTGAAATTTGTTAAGTGACCATTGAGGGTTTGAGCAAACATGCTTTTATTTTTATATCATTAAATGTCTAGTAAATATCATAGCTTGCTGTATATTTATAGTGCTTGTTCTGTTAATAGTTTTGCAACATCTGTCTCTTAATGAGGAAAAATATGAGCAAAATCAACTACCTCTTTGGAAAACATTGAATTTCTATTGACTAGAATAACCCAAACCTAATGTCGTAAACATCAACACAAACAGCGTTGATTTTATAATCAGTGACTTGTATCTGTCTTATCTATGTAAGAAATGCAATATACTAATGTTACTGTTATTGTTGTTACTGTTGTTAATCTCTAAGTGAGGTGATACCCTTTAGGAAAAAGAGGAATGATCCAGGAGAAAATAGTTGCCATCTTTTTAAGTCACTTGACTTAGTGTCATTGAAAATTGGGGGTTTGAGAAGAGAATGAAAATCTGTAGAAGTTGTGCATCGAAATTCTTCGGTACTTGCTCTGCAGAAATTTGTGCTGGCATCCTTGTTTATATATAGAAATTTGAATGGTTATAAATGGTGTTGTCTAACGAGTAGAAATGATGTTTAAGGGCCTCTGCAGACCTTAGTGGATAGAGGAGCAAGAGGCTTTATATTTGGTTTGTTTAAATCTTTTTCCCAGTATTCTGACAGAATTGAGGCCAAATGTGTGAGCTTTCCATGTTCTTTGCTCTATGTTGTTTCCCTTGGAAGAGGAGGTAATTTGCTCCGTAATTCATTAATGTTGATCTTCTTTAAAATAAACAGTAAAGGAAGAGAAACTGAATTTTAGAAGTTAAGCCATGTGGTCCTGATAAAGTCGAAACTGTCTGTGTGAGCAGGGTACACAGAAGGTCTGTGACCACATATAGCTGATTTCTTCAATAAATGCCAGTTTGGTTTGCATCAGATCTGCCATCCAAAGTAAGCAAACCAATGACTTACCTTAAAGTCAGTATGACTTAACTATAAAAGGTGAATCAAACTTTGAAAAAATAATATTTGCAGAGCTCCAAACTGTGAGACTCTAGGATTGATTTCGTGTTCTGTAGACTTAAGCTGCAGTCAGTGGTACTTAAAGGCAGTAAAGGCAGAACAGAAATCAAAGCGGTCCCAGTGCTACTGTAGGCAGCCAGAGCCAGCTGGAGCAACACGCGGTATTGCACGTGGAGCTTCTGAACCTGCCCAGTCCGATTTACATCTGCAGAGGGAGAATATCTCCTGAAGGGTTCGCTTCCGGATTCACCTACCAGGCAGTTCCTTGTTGAAAACAAATAGCTTTTTGTTACTCTGGTCATGTAATATTCTACAAGTGCTTAACCCGGGCCTCTTCAAAAGCATCTGAACAGGAGCCTGTGAATTTAAAAGGACTATTTAGTTCCATTAACCATTTTTACTTTAAAAAAAACCCTGAACTCCAATGGCTAACAAAAGGTTTCCTCCTGCCAGTGACTTCAACTCTCTTCTAATTTTATATTCACATACCAGAATTGAAAATGAAATTTCAAAGAAGTCTGACTGCCCTCTGCCCAATTACTTGTTCAGCATGAATAATAAGAAATTGGCTAGGTTTGGAAGACTTTATGTTCAGGATCTAATCCAGAAATCTGCTACAATGTGTCAAAATAGTATGGAATGTGGCACTTCTGTTTTCAGACTTGTCTATTGTTCAGCCACACCTACCTAAAATAATAATATTAAAAAGATGCTTTTTTTCCCATACTGAAGATACTGTTAGGCTGGAGCTTTGGGTAGTTAAAGTATATGTAGACCCTTTAAAACTTTCAGTCCCTTTAACTTTTTTGGCTTCTTTCAGTCACATTGTATCTTCTATGGAGAGTTTCATGGGCATCTAGTAGGAACACAGCAGCTTATCCTGTCATTGTTTTGTTCTCCTTGATTAAACAGGAAGCTTGTTTCTTCTGGGCCTTGTTCTCTCTAAGCAGTAATCCTTTCTTTCCCTGCATGTGCTTCTAAAGGTTTCAGGTATCTGCTTCCCCTCTGCCTGGCAGGTCAAGTCAGTGGCAATGCTTGCCTTTTACATGTTACTCAGGGCAGACAGCCTTTGACCTCTCTCCAGTGAGATGTGTTGAAATATTCTGCAGTATTGACTGTTGGTGAAATTTAACTCAGTGGTCATCTGTGAGCTGATTTTTATTTCTACCCGGCCAGCCAGCCTCCAAGTTACAGCACCATGAAGGAGTGCTAGAATCTTTAGGGTAAATTTCCAAGTGTGGTGAGATTCCTGAAGCAGGCTGGCTATAAACTCTGTATCTAAAGAGAAACAAAAAGCAACAAGATCAGCTTCTGAAAATTATGTTTTAATTCATCTGGGCATGGTATGTAGGGTGGCCATTGTGTCTTTGGTACTAGCTGTTTGACTTCACAGATCTGCTGTTGTTACACCAACCTACTTGCTAATGTAGACAGAGCATTAGTTTAATGAGGTATGGGTCTCTGTTCTGACATCACTAGCCTGCTATTAGTATATATGGGTAGTAGTGTGAATTTTCTTTTGATAGCCATTTTATATTTCTGTGTGGACATACCCTAGATACGAGAGTCCTAACCATCTCTAGCTCTATCCTGTTCATACATACAGTTTATCATCTGGAGTGAGCATATGATGTATGTGTTCCCATTAATATTCAGGCTGGAAGGGAAATGAACTAATTTTTGGGTTTTGGACAAAAAAAGGAACACTGTTCCAGATGCTTGGAGTTTCCACCCTTGCTACTGCTGTGACTTTATTGCTTGGAGACAGATTTACTCAAAGTTTGTTTATGAGAACACCACTTTATTTGGGTATCTATGTTAAAAAAGAAACATCTTGTACTCTTCCCACTCATTGTTGAAGTTCTGCACGAACGGGTCATCTTAAGTACTGCTCAGTGCATCATTTGAAATGTTCGGCATGTGATCTTTGGCTGTCAGGTCTGTTATGCAAATGTTTGATTGTCTGCAAGACTGAGCTTTCTGCTACAGTCTGAACAACACTGAAATTTCTCAGTTTTGGAAAACCATTTCCTGTTGTGTCCGTCTGGCACATATGGCTGAGAGTTCACTAGCATTACCAGAGCAATGAAACCAGCCAAGAACAAACGCTTGGCATGTTTTGTGATAGAAAAGCCTCATTTTAAAATCATAACATGCATATGCGCATACTCAGAATGAAGTGGTAAATGCTTGAAAGTTGGACCAGAATAAAAAACCATGTCAGTATTGCTGTTGTCGCTTCTTCAGTAAACGTTGCATCAGCCATGTTTTTCCCAAGGCACAATGTGTACATTGGAAATTTTCTTTCCAGTTAAATGACTGAATAATAAGTTTTTCCAGGGAGCTGAAGTGCAGTAGGCTCATTATGTTCCTCATCTTAATTGAAATCTGTCATGGCTGCCTTCATCCATTTTATGAGTACTTGTGAAAGAACTCTCACTTTCTTTTTCTTCTAAGCCTCTGACTGATGTGTCACTGTTTTCTCGTGGGTTGAGCTCCTAACCCTGTGAGTATTTCTTGGTGTTTTCACATGTATTTGTGAAGAACAACCTGAGCAACAACTGGATGCCCAAGATACAGAAGAGAGGTTTGCTTAGTCAGAATGGATAGAAATTTAGTCTTCCTGAATACAGGAACAGCTTCTCAAAAATAGGCCATATTAAAATTGCTTTGGCTTCTTATAGTATCAGTTCTTATTGATGTGCATCTTCTCTGCAGGCAGGGTTTTAGCTGTCGTGATTTAAGGCAAGTAGCAAGCATGGAGGTGTTTTGGGAGGCTTGTGGCTACTTCGCTAGTAAGAAAGCATCTAAAATAGTCTCTGTTTATGCAAAAGGAGAAAAAAACTTTTCAAAAGAGAGATTCTGGTAGTATTTAGTCTGCTGTGTGTCATATGGATGCCTAATATTGTAGACCATAAAAGAAAGCATAAGTAATTTAGGCTTATTACAGAGTTTATTACTGAAGGTGAGAGCAGTGTTTCTGGTAAAAGTTGTCTTTTTTTAACTGGATCATAGGCTAACTCTCCATAGGCAAATAGACCTGCCAAACTTCTAGTCAAGAACCTCAGACCTTTCGTTTTTATGTTATGATCACATATCTTAATTGAAAAATTTTTTTTCTTCAATATTAAAGATGTTACAGAGTTGAGAATGTTGTTTGAAACATTTTTAATTAACAATTTTTTGAAAGCATTTCAAGCATCAGGCATACAAAGAAAGTGCCAAATAAAATAAAAATTAAATACTGAACAGAATTAGTCATACTTTAAGCTTATGCTGCTTGGTTCTAGAAGTTTTTGTTTTAGTGCAAGTCCCACTAGAATCATCAGAATAATTTCTGTGTCTTGAACTGGATTTCCTGTTTGTTCACATATCAAGTTATATTTTAAGAAAAGTTTTCCTAGCTGAAACATTCACTAATAACAATATGAAGAAAAATGAAGATCTTAATCTAATTCTGTTTTTCTAATTGGAGAGAAAATGTCTATCACTTGCAACTTGAAGAAGTAGAGCAGAAAGTAGCTTATTACCAGTTTGCATTATACACACAAAATCCCCAATAATCTTGTCAGGAAAAGAAAATATTATAATTTTTAAAACACACATGCCTCTGTGGGCTTCATCAGAACAGCAAGAGAGCTATGGCCGTTAAAAAGATGTAGCAGGTACCTTGCATGGGGAATTTTCTCTTTTATGAACTGTAACAATAAGACCTGAAGATTTGGTTTTGTCAGTGCATTTAGTTAGACGCATTGTCTATAAACAAAACAAAGGCATACTAGTTGCCAGGGCAAGTTGATTCATCCAATAATAATGTAATGTAGAAACTGCGATTTGGTGGAATGGATGGAGGAAGGGTGTTGCCATTCTACTAAGGAGGCTGTCACTCAGAATGGACCAGGAAGTGAAGCTTAGATAAGTTGGCCTAATTATTTTGTATATGCAGTCTAATTTGATCAGTAGTTGATCTTCATTAATTAAGTAAAATAGACACACCAAGGTGGTGTGTTTCACTGCTGTTTCTGAGTATGGATATTATAAGGATTTAATCTGTAGTAATTTGATTTTTTCTAGTCCAAATCCTTGTTTGGTGACCAGAGCCGCCATTCTTGATGTCCTTGTGATGCTGAGTACTCACCTGGAGAAGTTTCAAAAGCAAGGTAAGTCAATTATACTGTTCTATAAATCGGATGGAATATCAGTGGGGATATTTCTTACCTCTGTTGAATCCAGAGAAGCAATAATATATTGCTTGTACTCATAGTATCTACTGAGTGCTGGAGTCCTTTAGCTACTTCGTATAAAAGGGCCCTTTATTCTGCCTTCTGTAGAGATACTCCTGGGGATTGTTGATGAGGAGAATTGAGGTATGGCTCCGTGTCAAAGCTTGAAGTGATGATTTTGCAGTATTCCTCATCCTAGAACTGTGTAACAACAAGAAAGATCCTCTCTAGTGTTCCAAAACGTTTTTCTGATCCAGAGTTGTAAATACAAACAACAACGAAACCCCAGAATATTACTACTTTAATCTTGCCTGAAAGCCACAGAGATGTTCCCTCATGAGGCATCTGAAAGTGTTTCAGAGAACCTGTGTTTCTTCATGTTTAGAAGTTTTATAAGAAAAAATGCTGAGAGCTTCTTTAAATTAAGTTTTTTTATATTGATTCTTTATCACTGTGAAGTTTGTGAAGGACCAGTTAGAACTGTCAGTGCTTTTAATGATGCAGTGTTGTTTGCAACAATACAAAACATACTGTAAACAATAAGAACAAAGGCGTGGAGGAAGGCATGCCCTTTCAGGTGTGACTCCGTATAGGCAACTTCTGTTCAGCTGTAACTAGCTTCCTTGTGGGCCTGTTTTGTTTGTTTCTTATGAACAAGTGAGAAATAAATTACACTGTCAGTCCAGTAAAGCAATTAAATAATAGTTCTTCCATTTCATTAAAACTCTTAATGACTAATTTTAATACTGCATTTAAGTCATTGGAACCATTCTTTATTTCAGATAGTCTTGTTTTGGAGGCTGTTCTTAATTTTAAAACCAATTCCTTTTGCCTTTTTTTTTGGTAGAAGTAGTTCCATTTTAATTCCATAATTGCTATTTGTGTGATTCCTTGTGGATGCATAATTCAAATGGTGATATTTGTCAGGAAAATGAATTGGTGATGAACATGTCTGAACTAAACTTCTTCAGATAGGTTGATGAAGAATTTAGCCCTTATAACAGGAACATAGACATACAGAAAATATATGACAGGTGGGTTCCATCATACCAGAGAAAGACAGCTAGGGTTACTGGGGAATCTAGGAGATGGGTCTGATTTTTCATGTTGTCTGAAGAGTCATTCCTCTCTCATGGGCCCAGATGTCAAGACGTACTGTTCAGTAGAGGAAATTTCCAGATGATGTTGCACCATAGGTCTCATTCTGTCAGGTACTGGCCACTGTTTGTGATTAGGTAAGGGCTGCATGTTTTATAGGGAGGAATACACCACCATATATAAAGCAGTTTCAGTACAGCACGTCTCTGGGGAGAAGTTTTTTCCTAGGTCTTTAATATTTGGTTTGGGTAAGCTATATCTACCATCAGTAATTCTTAAGTTACAATATATATTTACTTATTTCACTATTTATACAAAAGAAAGTTTCTTAAATCCTGATATGCCATTAGCCTTAGTGATTATCCTTTGCAATATATTAAAAAGTCACTGTCTACAAAATATACAAAAGCAACTCCCAAAGCCCCCTTCAACCATATTTGGGCTCGTGACCCTTTGTTTTAATTTGAGTATTCCTCTTCTAAAGATAGATCCTCTTTGGAATATAAATTTTTACACCTTGTTTTCATCATGATCCTCTATCTCTGTTCATCTCCTTTGTGGTATGAATCATCCCAGTCTTTCTGTATTCTCTTCAGACAAGGTTTTTTTTACTCTGCTTCTGACTATTCTCATCACTCACCCTTTAACTCTTAGTTTTGTGTTTTCTTTTATGAAACAACAGCCAGTATACCAGGCGAAGGCTCCTCATTTGCTTATTTAGTGGACATTACATTTCCTTTATCGGTCTCTATCTTATTTCAGTTATCTTCATTTTTTTCATCTGTTCTGGTTTTTAAACAATTGCTGCACATTTGCAAAAGCTTTTATTGACTTGTCCACACCAGGAAACTCCCCTCTTTTTTTTTTTTTTTTTTTTGTGACTAGCCCTTTGAGTTTGAGGGACTGCACCATGCGGTGGCTAGATTACTGACTGTAGTAGATTAATTTATTTTTCAAAGCTTATGTGGATTGTTCCGAACCTGAATGCTGTAAGGTACAATTTCTTTAGAAGGAAAGCAATTATTTTTGCAGACTCTCTCTGCTCAGGGATAGTTCCTTAATATTGTCTTGCTTAAAAGTTTCATTCCTGTATAGGTTTAAAATTATATATTGCAAGCAGTATCTACAGAGAGTAGAAACTTAGACTGGAAATGCAGTTTTGAAAATTTGAAGATACATTAGGGACAATTTTATGTATCATAGGCAAAAGCCCTTCTGATATGAAGGAGTAATATGTTTATATTAAATAGAGCCTTAGTGTCCCATGACACAGTAACAGAAAGACTAAACTCAGCAGTTAAAAATGAATGTTTTGAGTCTCACATTTAAATGTTCTGTAAGGAATAATTATTAACTGAAGCTTTATACTTTTTTGAGATTAAATATCTAACTCATATATGTGTATCTCTGGTTATGAGCCAATTTTTCTCTGGTTTAATCTTGATTTGTAAAGTTGTTCCAATGAATAAAGGGTGAAGGACAAATCCAAATAAAACTGTTTCTTGATGTGTTTATCTAAGAGGCCCCAGGAAGTGCTGTATATGAGTTCCAGGCCACAGGCTGAAACTGATTTTCATCAACAGAAATGGGAATGCAATGTAATGAGCCTGCAACTGGTTAAAGTCAGACCACTTCTAATTGATTATGCCTGTCTAAAGGGGCTACAATTACAAAGAGATTTTCAGAGTACAACGCTGCCTAGGCCTTTCCTACATTACGATTATTTTTTGTAAGTGATTTGTTGTCTTCAATTAATAAAATCTGTCTCTTAAAGTGCAGGATAGCCCTTAGGGAATTCACTTCACAAATTCAAAACAATTTAAAATGTTGGATAAGGAAGGCAGGGAGTAATGGATACCAAGAGCGTCTTGTCCAGCTAAAAATTTATTGCTGGACAAATGATGATTATTTATCTTAAAACAAACAAAAAACCTTGTAGTTATTTTGATTTGCTGGTTTGGATGGAAGTGTTGCCTGATTCGTGTCACTGGGAAAACACAGATATTTTTCCTTGAGTTGATAGGCAAATTCTAGAGCATTTTTTCCAGCTCCTAATGTGCCTCAGGGTCTTCTGATGTGCAGAGACAATACATAATTTCAAGTCTATGTAAACTTACAACATTTTTTTTTTCAGTTATCAGTTGCAGTCAGAACCCAGAAAAAAAACTGGAGAGCCTCTTTTTTTTAAAAAACAAAAACAAAAACAAAAAAACATAAATAAAACCGCTATTTTTGCTTTTACTGAGAACAAACAGAAGTTTTTACCAGATCTAGGATTATTTGATGAGCTAATGTCTATTGTCAGTATTAATAAATATTAATAATATCCAGTGAATTTGCTCTTGCAGACCTCTTTGATATATTGTATCCGCAGTAACTGTTTTTATAGAGGTGGAAACACAGATGGCCTGGGCCTTTTCAATCTAACGGGTAGAACAAAGCAGTCCTCTTCCAGAGGATTTTCTGGTGCTTGTGCCTTGCTAAAAAGCAGTTAAGTTACTCCTCCAGAAGTAAACCAGCACCAGAGTGGGCAGTGTAGGAATAGGGGGAAGTCTCCCAACTTCACACTTCAAAATTGCTGGAGGAAGCAAATAACAGTTGTAGGTGTCTTTGGAAGGGAAGAATGCCTGAGTCCAGGTAAGAATGTGCCCAGCCTTAGCTCTGTTCATAATTATTTGCGAATTCACAAGTCGTGATTGTGAGGAGTTAGAAGGAGAGGTTTATCAAGCTGTAGTGCTACAGATCCATGTGTGTGTGTCGGAGGTCAGGCGCTTTTCCCTGCCCGCAGAGGTGGGTGGGCTTTGCAAGAGGCAGAATCCCAGACTACAGACCGGCTGGGCTGTGATACAGTGTTTTGGTGGGTAAGATTTCCCCTGTTGGATATGCGGACTTTTGACAGGACCCATCACAGACATGCCTGCTTTCAGATCTTCTCCTGGAAATTGGTGTCTGAAGATAAATAATGAGAGCATTACTGTGATCCTGCTGTGCTGGTCATGCAGGAGCCAGAGCAGTGCATTGCAGTGAAAGCTCAGATCTGGTATGCCCTCTCTCTCTGTAACAGACAGAGAATGCCACAAGACAACATTTTCGTTCTTGCTTATGTCTCAGTTTTCTCATAGTATTTTGTCAGTTCATGAAGGGAAAAATGGATTCAAATCACTAAAATATACTTGACTAATAAAAGTGTATTTTACCCAGGGTTGTGTTCAAAAAAATGGCACTTGTTGATAAAGTGTTGTGTTGAGTCCGTAAAGTTCATCAACATATGTGAAATAGGATGTAGAACAGAAGTCAGGGAAGAGCTGAAAGAAAAATTTGCTAAAGATAATCCTTCCAAGTTGTTCTTTTATCCTATAATATATGCTGTTGATCTCCTCACCAGTTTGGCCTATTATTGAGTATAGTGTCTTCAAAATTCAACTGTGATGAGAAAGAGAAAACATTTAAACAGGATGTCAAATAGGTTGAATGTGATTTAGGAGAAGCTGCCACTTGAAATCTAAGCATGCATTTTTCCTTTCTACATTTGAGGTGGAAGAATTTATAAAAGTTCTTGAGATTAACCAAACTCCATGGTTGTCGTCAGTGAGAACAGTTACTCAGAATTTATGTAATTAATCCTGTTCATAAATAGATCATTTGATATCAAAATGGAGCAGCCAGCATTCTGCTATCAGTAATATATACTTTCCTTGAGTTTTGAAAAAACAGACTTCCATTTTCTTACTACCTTCCAAACAGCTTAACCTTTTGTAGATGTAGCTCAGTTAAGGTTCTTCAATTCTACTCATGAACAACAGAAATGATTGCAGAAAATACTGCGTACTGCACATATGTGTATGAGATCAGAAACATGGGCAATTACGTACAACTGTCTAATGGTTTTGACCTTTTTTTATGCTTCCAAATATGACAAAATACTGTATTTTAGATAACATACACTGCAAATACCATTCTCTTAGTTACATTTGTCCTTTTTAAACAGAAGTTATAAAATCTATTGGTAGAAATAGTATGCATTATCAAACTTCTAGATGCTTTGCAATGAAAGCACAAATTGTTTTTTGAGTAGGAGTCTCTTAAATGTTTTGCCCGGATTATATGATTTGTAGGACTTTTAAAAATAACATTTGAAGGTTGTGTCCACTTTCTATATTGTGCTTCTTGCTCTTTCTGATTTTAAAATAAAGCTAAATGATAATTAAAATAAGTTTTTCTGCAGGCTAACTTAAATACTGACAGTGTTTAAATGCTAAGAATTTTACATTAATAACTAGGTTGGCTATTTTAGCCATGCTTTAACTCTCTTTACCTAGATCCCTAAGAAGTGTGGCCAAACAGTTATTTAAACAAAAACACTGGCAGCTTGTTAATACATGTTTTGGTTGTTTGGTCTGATTAGCTTGAATTTAAGAAATTCCATCTGAACAAATTGAAAGCAATTTTTGTTTATTATGTCAGAAATAATATGAACCTTGTGTGCCAGTATGTTGACTGTGGCACTTGGTAAATGTTGTTATTTTGACTCAAGGAAGGTAAAGATTTAAAACATATTTATTGGATCATCTAAAGGGCCCATGCCTACTGACATTAAATTAGACAGGTCAAAAGGAAGTGTAGTTGGGTACCCAACATTCCAATTCAGTTCAGACAGGAAAATGAAGAAGTTGAGAATGGGATTGTTGGAGGTCCAGGAGACAGGGAGTGACTGGAAGTTGCACAGACAGTAAAATACCAGAGGCAGAACAAGTGAGGGACATGCCACGTTAAGGTGGCCCAAGACAGTGCAAAAGTCAGTGCAAGACAGAAAGACAAAGCAAATGGACTGATGCTGAAAGGAATAAATGTTGAGAGAAAGGAGGTGGAGGTGTGTAACACTGATGGGCAGTCAAGGAAGTATTGGAGGCAGAACTCATGGCACATAAGTGGGAGGAGGAAAGTAAAAGTGTTTTCAGAAAGATTGCAGGGATACAGTTCAAGGAGGAGGGTTGTGGAGGGTGGAGCATGATGCTGTTGGAATGCTGTGTTCAACAGGGAATACAGAAAGGTGTTACAGGAAATAAATGACACTAGGGGAGAGTGGAGTTGATAGTGTTTGTTAATGTTAGCAGTTAAACTTCAGTCACCGTGTGAAGATGGAGACTGCTCATCCTTCTGAAATCTTGTTTCAGGTTCTCTTTAGATTGCAGCATGTACCACTGACTGACTTGCACTGTCTGCATGGGGTTTTATGGTTTTCTATGAATGTAAAAGAAGTGGAAAACTGAGTGCTGTGCCAGAAAGAAGCTGTCAGTTTCTGTGCCAGAACAGCAGTCTCAATGTCCAGATCAAATGCTTTTTTTTTTCCCCCCTTTTTTTGCTTTGAAAACTTTCACTTATACTATACAGAATGCAGTGGGATGCTTCTGATAATATATTATCTGTGGATTCTGTTAATCACTCATATTTGTAGTTTTGAATTGTACAGTGAGTAGTGATGCTTAGTCTCTGATATCAAAGATGTTGCAGATGTCTTTAAAAGAAAATACCTTGCTTAAAATAAGCCCTTTTCCTGATCATCAATAGTTATTTAAGTTCTGCATTGTAATAAGATAAGCTTTTCTGTTCTTTTTGGTTTTGGTTTTGTTTTTTTCCATTTACCAGTGACTTTTCCTAACCCACTTTTAATAAAAACGGAAAATATGAAAGAAAATACTTTTCCTTAGTATTTATCTAGGAAGATCTCTTCTTGGCACTGATTACCTCTCAACCTTCTCTCTATTCATATGATTTCTTCAGATACACTTGGATAGATGGTAGTTTGTGAGTGCAAAGTATTTTAACCTCTTCCCAGACCATAATTGCAGCTTCTTGCATGTCTTAGTAAATGATAATGAACATCCAGAGTTTTGATGCTTGGTCTCCCTTCCCATAACATTGTACTGCAGATGCAATAGCACTTTCTTGCTGCTTTTGTAATTTTTGTCTGACTTTGCAGAGTGTCAGTAAGTTTTCTGATGTCAGTAATAATTTCTCCCCCTTTTCCCTTCTTTGTTCTTCCTGGAGCCTCTAGTAGGAAGATGGGTGTGGGTGCTTGAGGGGCTGCATCCAGGATTTGATCTTAGTATTTATCTAGAAGTATGCAAATACTTAGATGTATCATCATCACAGATACAGAAAAAAAGCTCCTCGCACAATATATACTTGATGATACAGAGATTTGTCCAGTGGGCAGTAGCCTAGACAGCCACTGTAAAATTACCTAAATCCAACAGGAATACATAATTGGTCCTGTACGTCAGCTGGCAAGGCGATGAAACGGGTTTAGTTTTTAGTTATGGAAAGAATTCAGATGACTTCTGCCACTTTTGAACATACTGTAGAATATCTGAGATGAAAGATCAGCTGAACTGTCCATCAGCTGACAGCTTGTTAATCCCTGAGCAGGGAAGTTCTACTGTCCTTACTGTATGTTTCTACTTACTCTGGGAGCAGACTACAGAATAATGCCTGCCAGCCCCCGCGGGGAAGAACAGAAGAAAATCAGGCAGGGCACAGGTTTTAGGGCTGGCTAAAAATCTGAGGAGGTTTGTAGGTCTGCTAATTCCATTCTGCTCCTCTTCCCTTTCCTCTTTGTTTTCAGATGATGAAAGATCATTTAACTTCATCTAACTGACTGTGAGCATCAGCTGATCACAAATAGGATTGAAAAAAAAACCCTTAAACCCAGATGATGTGACACAGATGTTGTATGCATATCTCAATGTAGTGGTCATAAAGGGATTGACTGTGGGATGTTCAGGCCCTGTGTTGAGAACCAAGTTGTTATGTAAGATGTGTCCCTTCCTAGAAGAGAGCCAAAGTTCTTTCAGTCCCACAAATGAAGCAAAAATTAATCCACTTGATTCTTGGGGGGGCTCTTTTGCATCTGTCAGCATCCTAGACAAGACTGCTGTTCTCCGGGATCCTTGTTTGGTCAGCCAAAATTTGTTCTTCCTTCTCACAGCAGCTGGTTGTTCAAACTGTAAAGTAATTTTTGTTTGTAAATAAGAGTATGTCTTCACTGTATCTTAACAGCAGAGACAGACAGTTACTTTGGGAGCCAGTGTGGTTTTTTGGTTTAGTCTGATATTTTGATGTAAGCCAAATAAAAGAGTTTACTTAAAGTTAAGCAGAAGAGAAAACATTGACATGAATGCCAGGAAAGATTCTTCGTGATGAAGTTGAAAGCAGGAATATTTCCACGGCATTGTAATAAGAGGCTTTCTTTCCTTCTGTACATATTTGTGTGAAAAAAGTGTTAGCGCGCGTGTGAAGCACAAGATGAATGCAAAAGGATTTGCTGTATGGTGTGCTGAGGCTAAGCAAATATGCAGACAGTGTTATTTTGCTGACAGCCTTGCTGTTGAGACATCCAGTATTAAAGAGACTTTCTGTAAAATAGATGAGCCATGGTCTTTCACAATTACATGGGAAAAATAGAAGTCATCTGAAAGGCTTCCAAACCAGAAGTATCCAATATGTACAGAAAAAGAAGACCTGTGGCCGAAGATTCTTGTACTGCAGTCTCTGCAAACCAGTGGTTCTAGGAGTGAGTAGCTCCATGTTCTTTATATGAAAATAATTTGCCCCTTCAAAGATGAAGACACAGAGTGAAGTTACGCTGGCCTTGCAAAATTCAAATGAAGGTTTACTGAACTGGATCTGAAGCTTGGCGCATGGCCAGCTCCTGGAGTCAATGGAAGGGTCACCACCTTCTCTGTTAGGTTGCAGGCTCTAGCCAAGTTGACAGTGTTGACACCTACAAAATGAAAGACACCGTCCCTCTATTCCCATAATGTTTATCTCTTTTTGCCCACCTAATACTGCTCTCCCTTGCTTTACCCTAGAGCTTTGACCCTTCCATCCTGTTGGTTTTCGTGTTACCTCTTGCACGTATGAAAGCTATACCTCAATGTAAAGCAATGGTGATAGGAAATAAAAACACTTCTCTCTCTTGCAGTGTACTTAGAAATATATGCTTTGTTTGAACAACTTTGCTAATGGACTTGTGTATTGCTGAAATGCAGCTGAGGAGTGAAGCATGTAGGAAGCTCAGAGGGTGCAGGACTGCAGAAGTGAAATGATTCTCTTCTTGAACCAAGATGCTTGAACTTGAACATCTTTCTTTTAACTGCTTGGAATTATTTCTGTCATTAAACTGGTGTCTGTGGAGTCAGGCTGTGTAATAACTGGGACAAAGGCCTAATCCCTTTCTAAGGCAACCAGACGATTCAGAAATTAAGGAATTCTGGCAGTTGGATACCTGTCATGTGACATAGGCACTAATGCTCGTTTATGCTATGATGCTGGTATGTAATGCCAGTCTGTTTGGAGAGGTTTTAGAAAATACAGCAAATAAAATATACAAGTTTGCATGTTAGGAGATGGAAGCCATCTGTGTCATCTAGACAATTATGCTGTGACATAGGTTTGCAGTGATACTGCAGTTTTGTTGACTACATCAAGCCCATTCAGAAAAGAAACTTTTGCAAACATGAATGACAGAAGTAATGGTTAGGTAATATGTCTGAAAATCTTTTTCAAGTACCAGATTTCTTTGAAGCTTGTCCAGAATTACTCAGAAAATGCCTCTGCGTTATATTCTAGATGGTGTACAACCATGTCAAGTTTCTATGTAAATGGCAAACAAATTAAGATGGCTTTGAAAGAATTTGAATATGAAAGGGCAGGATATTTGACTGTAAATAGAAGGCTTAGGGAAATGTCTTCAAGGGCAGCAAAATGTGTCCATATTTGTGTTGCAGCTTCATGTCAAATTCAGCAATTTAGTAGTATTATTTGGACAGGCTTTCAGTAGTACGCAGTGCTTTCTTAATTATAAGTAGCAAAGTTGTATGGCAATGAATTCTCTTCTTGTAGATACTGAAGAAATCTAAGTAAATTTGCTTTAATCTTTGTATTTACCTTTAATGCATTTTTACATTTTAAAAAACCTAAACTTCTAACATCCCTTAACACCAGTGGCAGTGTTCCCTTCTGTGCTTCCTCATCATTTTCTCTTACTTGTGTTTGAATTTTATGGGATATAGCTATACAAACATCTGAACTGGGCAGAAATCTCGTTTTCAATATTATAAATGATTCATTCTAGTTGATGATGGAGAAGGTTGAACTCAAGGCACGTCTGTGTGAGAGGAGTATTGATTATTTTTTTCTTTCATTCTCTGTCAACATTGTCAACTTTGCTAAAGCCTGAAACCCTCTGGCATCACAGATAGCAGTGACCTTTTTGTTGACTCCAGGAGGTGGCCAAGCACTAAAGAAGGTTCATGGGCTGTGCTGTGCCATGTGGGCAGGTTGTAACAGTGTGAATGGCTGAAATTTCACAGTTCCTGGGCTGATACACAACAGAGATTACAGTGCAGCTCCTTTTCTCTTAGCGGTGTTAACTGTTTAAAGGGCATAGTAATAGCTAATAACTAATAGGCATAGTAAAAGCATACATGATTTTATAATCAGTAAATTCTTTAGATTGGTACACACAGGAGACCTACTTATGTAGAAGGGGCATCTTCTTAATAGTAAGTTTTTCTGACTAAAGCTATGCAAAGCATGGGATTTTCAGTATTATCAGAATGGCCCTGTCATTGTTCCTCCTGGTTTCAGATGCAACTGGGTAGACTGGCAGACAGCACTTTCTCCAGTCTGATCTCCGATTCTAGAGCTATTCCATCAAGTATAATATGATTGCATATTTGTATTTGGTGCTTTCTGAGGTTTCCAAACACCTACATTTTTTTTCCAAATATATTTAATACAGTTTGTTTGTGTTAATCACTTTCTACAATAGTAGTGCAAAGCATGTACAACTTGCAAGACTGTATTAGTAGCTTGATTTAAGGAAATACTTACCAAACAGCTATAATTGGTAAAGATGACAGGGAATCTGTAAAGTATTGTAGCATTTTTTAAAGTTGTTTAAAGCTTTCAACCCATGTGTTAAACAACTTACAGTTTTCAGAAATGTTTGTGTCCATATTTCTTTCTATATAAATATGAATACACATGTTATCTAGGAAAGCTGGTTTATAATTCAGAATCAGTTTAAAATGAAGGAGAAGTATGTTTTCACTTCACGCCTGAGTTTACTTTGTGATACCTTTTGCATACCTGATGTTTTTCAACTTCAGCATCACTTCATGGTCTGGAGCAGTTGGTAACATCATCTGTTTGTCACTTTACTTAGTTTTATTCTCATTTCAGGAATGCAGTTGTTTGGATTTTGGGAAGAGATGAACAGAGTTATTTCAGATTCTGAATTGATGTCTGGTATTCCCTACTCATCTGCAGTACCAGGACTGATACAGTATCTTCAGAGCATCACCAAACTTGTGATATCAGTGTTGTCAGCATCTGCAGGTCCTGACATCCAGGGCAGCAGTTCATCTATCGCAAAGAAAATAGGCAAGCCGTCATTGTCAATAGCTCATCTCCTTCAGTGTGAGTTTCACGAAGTACGTCTGCTTGCGTTGGAAGCAATACTGCTCTGGTTGAAGCAAATAAATTCCAAACAGATTGTAGGAGAAGGAGGAAGTGTATTGTGTTTACTCACTGATTTGGAAGGTACTCTTCTCACAATGGCTCTGAAGGAAAAGAATCGCCAATGTTTTTGCAAGGTAAGAGGGTTCTATTTTATTGACATTTTGTGTGTTTTCAGTAAATTATGTTGTTGATTTTTAAAATTAGATTTCAGACATGCATGATGTTTTTTTAAATAGTACATGCGTGGTTTTTGTTGATTTTTTTTTTTTTTACACTGAATAGGAGCTGTGCTATAATTTTGTTAACAGATGTGCTTGCATAAAAGCAAGAACTTCCTCTTTCTTAGCACTGTCAGGAGAGGATCTTTGTGTTCTTTGAGTGGGGTTTAAGTCAGAGCTTTATTGATCTCAAATATACACATTCATGTTGAGATTGTTTGTAAATTCTGTGTTTGTGAATTGTGTGCAGGTGTTGGAAATTCTTTATAATATGGATCTCAGAAATGTGCTTCCAAAGACTGAGTGCTCTATGAAAATGAATCCAAAGGAGCTCTTAACCTGGAGCTTAAACATTGCAGATACCTCCAACAGGTATGGTCTGTCATGCTTACTAAAATACTTACATTTTTAAAACTTTAAATGTTGAAGCATTAATTTATTTGTTTTGGACTATCTGTTGATTTAACAATCCGTGTTTCAGAGAAGTGAGTGTGACTATTTGCATAAAGAGAGTTCTTGATGAGAATTTTTCAGAGAAGTTAGACATGGATCTGAATTGTTAAAAAGGCCCACAAGTCATATTGGAAAGCACCATGTAAATGTCCAGAAATACAGTTCCTGAAATAAGGAGCTACTGCATTTGTCAGATGATAGCATAGCTCTTTCTTAATGGTAACTGGGAAACACCTTAACACACAGAATTGATGATCCAAACATAGACTCATCGCTGTGAATCCACCATACGTCCTATCCTGGTTTATCTGCAGATGGTCTGTAGAAAGAGTAACAGATCTGATTTCACTTGCTGGACTGGCAGAAATGGTTAACCCTAATCCTTAGGGTTCTTGCTCCTTAATCAGACTGTAAGGTCAGCAGAAAATACTGAAAATTTGGAGCCAGTTTGTAGTTCGTACTGGATTAGAAGCTGTGTCCTTCCATTTATAATGGAATGGACAGAGTTAAAGTGTTGAGGCTCTAAGGGTAAGACTATCCTATATCTAATAGTCTCTTTTTTTAAGCTTTATAAACATTGCACCCCAGTGCTACCAATGAGTAGAATATTTAGGGTATAGAATGTAGAACAGCATTTTATAGCTGTGCACATTTGCTGCTGATTTACACTAAATTTTTCAAGTTTAAATGATGATGTGGAGTTTTTATTTCTGGAATGAAATAAGATACTTGTGGTAAAATAACCCTGACTGGTGCTGTTAGAGGCAAATAGCTGAAATAGCAGACCTTACTGCTCAGGTGTTGCCATTCCTTGTGGTGAGACCAGCCCTTTAGGAGGCACAGTGCCAAGCACCATATCCTTAGACCCTGCTGGGCATCACGGAGGCTCAGGAGCCAGCAGCTGGAATATTCTGCACGGGTAACATTTCTAGCAGCTGTAGAAGAGATACTACTAGAGCTTAACACCAGCTTGAAGAAATGCTTTTGTTTATAATTTAAAATAATGTCTGGTTTGTTTGACTTGGCTTCCATTTTCAAATATATTTTCCTATGGGAAGTATGCAGGCAGAAAGTAAACACGGGAGAGGTGAAAGTAAGAGCATATTTTATTTGCATATCAACTGAAAACTTAACTAATGTCCAGTTCTGTAATGTAAAAATTCTGAGTGCTCAGCTTGCAGAATACCCACTGGTGATAATCAGGAATGATAAACTGGCTGGTTTTTTTGGTTTTGTTTTTTTTTTTTGTTTGTTTGTTTGTTTGTTTTTCTATAAATGAAACGATGGTGAAAATAGCTGCTTTTTTTTGATACATTCTTTGTTTCCTCAGCACTGAAGTTCAAAGCATTGCTGTCAAATTTGCCTCCAAGTTGGTAATCCATCTTTTGCAGAACCATGAGCAGGTAAGGGAAACAGAGCTGCTTAACATTTTCGTAATTCCAGAGTTTTTGATGATAGAAATAATGTGGCTTATTTTAGATAGAGGCCCCAAATTTATGCTTTCTTGTGTCACTGCACCTTTTCTGGCATTATGTCTTCCTCTCTGAATACACTGCCACATTCTGAAATGAAACGGCCATGAATAATATCTCCATATATCCCTCTCAAAGTCACTTCAAGTTAAATATGTAAGTAAATTTTTCTGATGGATTAGTTTCAACTTCTGAGAGCATCCAAAACAGTTACTATAGTGTGGAAAGAAAAATGCCTGCGGTGATTAACACATGTACTGAGTCCAGTCTACCTACTGAAGCACAGCTTTGTTGTGGTTTCTGGCTGCTGGGGAGCCATCACAAGAGCTGATCCGAGGGGAAGGCGTGAAGCTCAAGCAGGGGTTGGGTACAGTTCCTTCCCCACTGTGTGACCTTGCCAAGTCTCAGCCTGAAATCACTGTCTGAGCACACCAGCCTGTTGTCTGCATGGAGTTTCTCATTGAATTTCCTCTTAAAACACTAGAGTAAATATAATAAACCTTGTAAAATTCAGAGCTCTGTGTTCTCCATTCCTGTTTACAGGCTACTTAATTTAGATTTATACCAGCACAAATTACTGGCTTAGATATCTTTTGATTTTAAATTGTCAGTCTGTGATGTCACATACATAAGCATAGAGCAGTGCTAAGGCAGCTTTTAGTGCTAGACAATTTTAATGTTTTTTTTATGTTTTTAAATACACAAAAACCACTTAATGGATATTTTAAAATAGATAAAATTCTCATGATCTACTTTAAAATGAAGATTTTTTTTTTCCTTATATAGCTGTTATTTTTTATAGAACCTTCATCAGAATTGATTCATATTTATGCTAATAATCTTGTCTCACAAAAAAAAATTTGCACACAAGAATTTGAAATATAATTCATGCTAAACCTTTTTATTTAAGAAAGCCAAAATGCAAGGACTTCAAGTTATAAACACTAAAATAACCATATAAACCTGGTTTCACAAATAGATGTGGAACATGTTATTGGTTTGAAATTTTAACTAAGAGGAGTTAATGGAAAATTCTGTAACAGTCTTAACTGTAGTTACGCTAAAACAACTTTATCTAGTAATCATGTAAATCATGGGAGATCTAAGACATCTGTACAGAGAGTGTCTTCTGATTTGTAAAAGACCAAGTACATCAGTTTTCCATCTAAATTCTTTCTTTGGGCTCGCATTCAATATTTGCATCTGTAGAAGGGATTGTTTCTCTTCATTAGGTAAAAGTCAAGTTCTGTCTTCCTAGATAGTCCACGTGCCTGTTCAAAATTTGAGTAATTGGAACAACCTGGGACATTTATTTATTTTTTACTTAACCTGTTACAGAATCTGCAGGACTTGCTCTGGCTCTGTCCCTTTGTGCAGTGTATGTACACGGCCACATACCATGCAGAATGAGGCAGAGTGCAATCAAGGGTTCATTTATCCATCAATGGCTCCTTCCATGTTTCTCTGCCCTTTAACTCGACTCATCTTTTCAATGGTCTTTTCGTTACCTTATTTGCTGATTCTGTTTTTCACTTCCTTTAATTAAAAATAAGTAAGAAAGGAAGGGAAGGAGGAGGCAAAAAAAAAAAAAGGAAGTTGCACATATCTCAGGTGTCTCCAGGTCAAGCTGATGTTGCTTTTCCTGTTCTGTGCAAGAGGTCCCAATCTGTTTGTTTGGGGTTTTTTTCCCTCCAGAGTTGACTTCTGATAGCTGCAACACACACTTGTGTGTGGCTGTGCCTGGATGCCACCTCCGGCAGTTTGCATGTTCTGTTATCTAACCTGAGCTTGAGGTTCCTGCACCTAGACTGACCTGCTGCCCTTCTGAGTGTGGCATTTGCAGGGATCTCAGCTCTTTCTTGGTCACTTATGGAAATTAGGACTTTCTCTTCCCGGTATTGGAGGTCAGAGTTTACAAGTCTTGGCAGTGCTATTTGAGTTATAGTTAAAATGCGCATTATTTCTTTCTACAAAAAATCTAGTAGCTGTCATTATGCATCAGAAAGAGTCAAAGCTTTGTCCCATTATTACTACTTAGTAGTTTTCCTAGCATATGTCCGAGGACTAAATATTTTCCAAAATATGGCAACTGGGTTTTATTTGAACCAGGAAATTTCTTTTTCCTGTTCCTTTTTTCTAATTCTTAATGTTTTAGGACAGCAAGTTTTGCTGTGTATCAGCCAGCATGCAGCTTCCTTCAGTGTTTTGAATGCACACGCTATCAGAACGCAAGGTACCTCAGCAGTCTTAATAAAAAAAATTTCCATTCCCAGTATCTGCAGAGGAGACAGGTGGAGCTGCATTCACCCCTTTACCAAGCATTATATCATCACCAAAGCCTAAGATTGATGCTATGGTTCATATGCTCTTACTTGTTTTTCCAGATATGCGTATGTGTCTACATGTAGGATACTTCTGAGAATTGCTTCTCTCTGTTATAGTCCAGTATATGTGTCTTTGGCTTGCATGTTTAGAATAACTGAGGACACAAAGAGATGCTTTGGCTTGTGTGGTCATTGATGAGTCTGGTGTGAAGGGACAGAGCAAGAGAATTACCTATGAATATGGCTCTGACTCAAAGAAAATCTCCCATCTTAACTCTGTGACATAGTAAGCCAATTTTTGAATGGACATGTGGGGTTCACTGCCTTGAAAAAACCCCTGCACATACTGAGGAGTAGTATCCCTTTGGCAGTCCATAGTTTAATGTGATGGTAAGTGATAACACTGGATTGTGCAGCATACTTTTCACATGTCCTGTGCCTTCAGATTTCAGAAGTGGTCCTCAAAAAATGGGTTCAGCTGATAGTTTGTTTTTGTGGAGATGAGCAACAGACAGAGATGCTGTTAGCAGCTGCTGAAGTTCTTAAAAGTATAACATCGTTCCTTCTGATCAGTGAGAAGCTCATTCTTGGTGAGTAATTTGAACATCAGTTTTCTGGATCTTTTTAGATGAAACCCATTAATACATGACCTAAAATGTTATTGTATACATATATAGGTACACCCAGTCAAAACACATAATTACATCAATCAGGGTTTTTTTGAACATTTTAATAGGATTTAATTACTAAACAGAGAGACTTATTTAAATTCTGGTACAAAGAGCCTCTTGCAGTAACTCTACAGAAGAGGGTCACATGAGATGCTGTTATGTCTCTCCAGGCCACTATATGCTGCTGTACAGATTTACTGGCTTGCAGTTGCTCTCTGACTTAAACCTTTCTGAATTATTCTGTTGGTAATATGGACATACTTTTGTTTTAACACTACAAGTGTGATGAAGCTGTGCTGGCTGAATGTCGAAATTAAAGGATTCAGTCTAGAAATGAGGGACGCATTCTACTATGAGAATGGTTAATAATTGGATCACATTATACCTCCCTGATATAATGATTTTTTTCTTGAAGTTAACATTAGACTGTCTCTTTAGAAAACAAACAAACAACAAAAACAACCCCACACAGCCTTATTCAGCAACATATTACTGACTGAGAGGCAAAGCTGAGTGAAATTTTTTGGTCTGTTGTGCAGTAGATACTGTTTTTTTCTTTTAGTTTTTTTTTTTTTCCCCTCAGCCTTCTGTGAACAGAGAATAAGGGGATTTTGTGACTGAAGAGCCAGGAGATAATGCAAAAATAGGTAGTGATAGATGATAAATTATTTTTCACCCTGAACTAAACAGGCAGCTTTAAATACTTCTAGTTTCTGTGATACTCTATTACAGTCTAGTTACTTAAATGTTTTTAGTTTGAGTAGCTTAAGTCTATATATGTGGACTGGATACAGGTTTTTGTTAGACGAGGAGAACGGTGTATTTCTTAAACTGTAGATAGTGATGTTTAAAAAAAGTCAGCTATTTATATTGAGATGTGTCTTTGAAGAGGTATTGATAACATGTAACAGAGCTAAATCTGTTATATGAGGTAGACATTGGACTCTTAAATGTTCACAGTACCAACTCTGGAAATCATGACTTCTACCATCTAGTTAAAGCTCTTAGTAGGACAGACATTACCATTTTATATCAAATGAAGACTGTGGAGCCATTGGAGTGAAAAACTCCCAAATGCTCTGCTTCTCATCTGTTGCTGTTTGGATCTGGTCCATATCTGATGGAGAGCAAAGTTTCCTCTTTGATCTTGTCAGAACAGTTGCTGGTTTTTATGATTTCCAATTGGGCAGATGTGAGGGTCTGAAATAAAAAATAGCAGCAGTTTGTATCCGACATAAAATCTTAACAAAACAAACAACAAAAAAAATCCACCCAGAAGAGAAGGCCCCATGGCCTCAGTAGGCAAGCCATCTGAACTAGCTCTTTTTTTCTGAAAATTGGACCAAGGGAAGAAAGATGCAGAGCTAACCCTCCATATTACCTAGAGTTGTCAGTCTGGGCTTCTTCTCAACTGTGAAACTGTCACTACTACAGTGGGAAATTTAGCAAATCAAGGGCATGGATCTGGTGTTCAGTTGTAGTGATATAAACCCAGAATATTCCCTTGAAGTTTAAGGGGTTATGCGCATATAAACAGTTTTGACTTTTATGCCTTGTTCTGTATCAGCTTGCTTGACCACATATAGTAGAAAGTGAAAGGTAAAGATGTTTTATGAAATGGAATTGTAGTCATTCCCATAAGCTTCCACTAAGTACATTCCAAAGAGGAAGAGGGTGAATGCCAATCAGTATGTTATGGATAACCCCATCATCTTTCCATGACATTGCTTGAGTGTTCAGAAGCAGTCTTTCTGGAAAATCCATTTGCAGATTTCCACCTCTCCTGGAGATACAGTAGAAACTTGTCTAGGTGGGAAAGTCGGCCACTGTATCTAGAAGGGAATAATTATTCTGCCCTAGCTGTGCCAGTATAACATTGGGCGTGTCATGCTAGAAAAAATCAACTCATTTCTGAAATAATTATACTGCATCCCATTCCCACATAGGGAAGTTATATGAAATACAGGAATGCTTCTTCTGTCTGTGTAGTAAAGCCTCAAGCAATTAATTTTGGCCAAGCAATGAAATGCAATTAATTGTCTGGCTAGCCTCTGATAGACCTGTTGATAACATGCTTGAAGAAAACCAGCACAGCAGTGAAGTACCAACTTCGTTGTTCTCTGTGATCACCAGAAAGTAATATGTAACAGCTGGCTGCCTCTAAAAGAGACTTTCCAGTGGTTTCCTTTAATGAGGATGTTCAATGAGAGCTGAGAAGTACCCCAGCAAACCTATGAGTACAGCCTTGTGACTTCAGCTAGTCATCCTTAGAGTGACACCACTAAATGACACGAGGGTTTGCAAGTGGAGTGTGGCTTGTGAGATGTGAATTGCCACTGGGGTGGTATGTGGAGTCTGCCTGTTTGGGATTTACCAGATGAACACCTCCTTCTTGGCAGCTATCTCTGATTAATCTTAACTGTGTGCGGGTTATTATCCCATGGATTAAACCTGGCTTCCTTCCAACAGACAGTGGATATAAGGGTGGCAGGGCATGTTGGTGAGTGATGGGTTGAGGTGGATGTGGGAGAAGTAGGTGATGGGTAGATCCCTGGGAGGTGGGATCGTTTGCTGTTTCCTGCAGGGAATGGCATTTGTGTCCAGCACTACTGGCGGTACCTGAACAAACTTGGTTTGGCAGCCCCTGCTCCAGGCAGATTTCAACAGCAAATCCATGATCACAGTGTGTTAGTCAATCTCCAGTGGCAAAACTTTTGCTGTTGCCAAACAAGAATTCTGCACTCCTAGAAACAGTAGAAGATTTGGAGCACCCATGACTTTAAAGCTGAACCTAGATTGAGAGAGGTCCATTCTCTTATCTGTTGCCCACTGTTTAAACCAAGTTGAGTCAACCACCTAGCTAAACTTCACACATGCTGAAAAAGTTTTAATCATATTGCCAGTTGTCTTCCTAGTGGTTTGCCAATGCATTTCTCCTGCCCATGTTTCAGGGTTTCACAGCATTTGTTGTGTTTAGGTATGGAAACAGAGCTCTCTAACTTCTTTGAATGCATGTAAGAAATAGAATTCTAATTTTTTCTCCATAAATAAATACAGGGCTGTCTGATACCCTTGCTATGTGGAAATGTGTGGTTATACTGCTGCAAAATGAAGATTTGCTAGTAAGGGATGCTGCTGCTGAGGTTATACAAGTGGCACAGTCTGAAAAAAAGAGCAGTAAAGGAACAGGTATGTTAACTTTACTTTTAAATATTACTGGATAATTGGGAGACAAAAGTATTTCTCTTCTCATCACAAACATCTTGCTAACTGTAGTGATCCATGCATCTCTTATAAACACATACCATGAAATATAACAGCAAGTTACAATGTTTGACACCCACCATGCCTTATTATTGTGCTTTTACTGTTCTTGGTATAATTTATACATGGTTACATGGGTATGTAAAAAAGACAACAGCAATTTTCAAATTCATGGTTCTTGCTGTGATAAGTCAACTATCACTTAATTTCACATTTTGAAAGTTCTTTTATACCAGCTTTGGTCTAATATAATGCAGTAGAAGGCACTCTTTGAATTCCAGGTCATTATAATAGCATGATCACAGAGAGATAGGAATCTGGGAAACAGTATTCAACTCATTGATTCGTCATCAGACCTTGAAATCCATTTAGATTCAGAGCAACAAAGCCAGTTCTCAGCGTACCCACAATGTGCTTTTGAGGATGTGGGCCTTTTTGTCTGCATGCCCTAGTTTACTCTACCCCATTAATTTTAAAATAGCCAAAAAACTTGAGTAGGCTTAACTAATTAGTGTACTTCACTTTGAGAGTCTTTGCTGACACATTCTTCCATGTGTTGAGAATAAATTGGAATTTGCTACCAAGCTCATCTCTCTCTGATGGTCCCTACTGGTCTATGCTACTCAGTAACACCTGCACCAACTTGTCTGCATTCAGTTCAAATTAGTTGGCCATCTCCACGTGAACTTCCACTAGACAGGAGATAAATCAGCGCTGTGGTTTAAAAAAATAATATGAAAAGGAAGTAAAAATGTGTGTTTGCCACTACTGTAGGTAGAAGTAACCAGGAAAGTGCTCATGTGGCAGATGTGTTTTTGAGCTGGCGCTGTTCAGACACAGTGCTACGGGGTAGGAGAAGGTAAAAGGAGGATTACAGACAGCCTTCATCTTCCTGCTAAATCCCACAGCTCTGATTCCAGCACTCTCATCACAGCTCTGGCAATTTATGTAGTCCCAGCTACAGATCTCCTGAGTATGAGGAGGCTCTGCATGTGTGTGCCTCAGGTCCCCAACACTGGCCTTTGGGGAGCATCCTCAAATGTCTCAAGATGGCTCTTTGGAAATAATACAATGCTGGATTTTTTTCTCTGGCTCATGGTATCTTCCTCTTTCTTTCTTGTTGTATCCCTGTGCCAAGGGATAATGCCCTGTAACTGGATGAGGGCTCTGTCCTGCTAATTAATGCTAAGGTCACACCAGCGCTTGCAGTTACAACTTACCACTTTGTAAAGCAGAAGTGGCCATAATCAAGGAAAAAACATCATCATTTCTTTTATTTGCTATGTTCCCAATTAGGATAGGGACTCCCAAACCAAACTTATGTTACCCCCTTAGTAATACTTAGTTGTGCCTTCCTGTTCTTTCACTTAAACCACTTTTAATGAAATCAGTGTCTTTCATCTGCAACTAGCAAAGCACAGTGCTTTTGAAAAGACAGAATCCAGTTTCTCTCCACCTTCATTTTACATTATTACTGTTCTTTCCTGTGATCTCTTTTTTTCCCCTTGGAACTCCTTTCACTTTTTGTGCTTTGCTTTCTTGCTTTTGGGGGAGCAGGGCAAGGAGTTTTGTCCCTGTGGCTTTTGTTTACAACCAGATTAAAATAAGCTTATCTTTGAATGTTGTTTGTTACATCCATTTGCCGCCTTTCTTTTTGTGTGCACATGAGAGTATGCATTATGTTTGGGTCTGGGATTTAGACATTTTATGGATCACCAGTGCTCTCTGTCCTGGCAATTTTTAAATTACATTCAAATAGCTACTTATTTTTTCCCAGTTTTCATACCCTGAAAGTCTGCTTATTTGTCACAGCACTGATTTTAAAATATCTAAGCTGATACATTGAAATTCATTAGAAGTCATAAAACAGCTCTTTTTAAACCTTTTATTTGATAACAAGTTGCTGGATATCTTACACTGACTGACTTTTCATTTCCATTATACAATGACAAATAAGTATTGTGGCCCAGCAGTTTTATTACGAGATCAGAAAGAAAGATGACTCGATCAGAAAGAGAAATGCATGTTTAGAAACCGATTTTCATACATTCTGTAATTGTTTCAGTTTTATTTCTTTGCCATTCCCACTAGCTAACATGAGAAAGTAAAGAGACTATTACAATTTCAGCTTCATTTGTGCATCAAAAATTTGTATGTCCTAGTATGCCTTATATTTCTAGAAATACTGTGCTGTAGAAATAGGTTATGGTGTGTCTCACCTTTTGCTGCTGTTAATTTGCAGTACAGAGAGTAGGAATGGTTTTCACAAAATCCAAGCACTGGACTTGCCAGAAATTTTGGCAGTGGCATCATTATATTCACTCTTCACAAAATTATCTCTTGCTGTGTACACCACATGTAAAGTAGGAGGCTGTAGCTGCCTACAGAACTGTGTTGTCAGTTTAGGGAATCAACACCTCCTTAAATGTTTCTTTTATGTGTGAGATCCAAAGGAATCCCTGATTATAGCCTGACAACTGCCCCTGCCCTTCGTGTATGATACAAGCTGGCATCTGGTTTTGCTGTGAAAGAATAGAGTATGAAAGGGTGTACACTTGTGTGTAACAGCTGGACCGAGACTCTATTCTGCTTCAGCAGAGTAAGATGTGTGAAGTTGGGCTGTTGTTAATAATAACAAAGTTATTTGCATAGATTGTTCATATAGTTGTTATAGGACATTTTTTCCTTTACATACGTGTTGTTGAATAACAGTACAAATGTGTAGCAGTATGACAGTGTCAAATAATAGGTATTTTCAGGTCATTTATAGATGATGAAACTGGAGGCAAATGATCCTGCCTACTAGTGTGGTTTCGCTTCCAGTAATAGCTCCTACCTTGTGTAATTCTTTGAAATGTTACGTGAGCTCCTGGAAGAGAATATGAACTTGGTTTCTTGTTATTCCCTCATGGCTTTTAGTGAGGGCAAAACCCCCAGGTTTGTCAAGTAACTAATCCATGCAGCTTTGGATCACTCAAATTATGAGAGCAGTAACCTTGCAGAGTCTGAAATTCAGGGTAATAAATATGATACAAGAACCCTGTAAAAATTGCAGCCCCCATTTTTATTTGAAAGGAGAAAAGCTCAGAAGTACAAACACTGATACACAGCAGGGCTCCTATCCTCGCTCTACACTACCTTTCACCCCACAAGAAAACCCCTACAAAACCTAATATTTTTTATAGAGGTCAAGGACTTCCACTGTTACCAGTAAAGTTCATTTTTTATTTTTTTTTATTCATACAGAAAAGCTTGATTTAGTTTTGTTATACATGTAAAAGCTCATAATTAGGGGGGGAAGTTACTGAGGTTGGCTGATGGCAGTCATTTTCTAAGCAGAGCAGGTCAAACAGAATCCTGTCTCACTAGAAAGGAGAAACCCTTTTGTTTTCCTTGCTAAAAATACCAACTTAGCAGGTAGTTAAAGTTTCCCTAATAACTTGAACAATATAAACCCCATCTGTAACTCAAGGTATTGTATGTACACTTTGTTGTTGTTTCCTCATGCATTGAGGTGTAAACTTCTGGGGGATTGTTTTATTCCTTTTAGTATGAGGGAGGGTACAGGAAGTATTGTATTCAGTGTAAATGTAGAATAGATGCTTTGAAATCTAATTAAATTAGTGACCCATGGCTGTGTAAAGTCTAGACCTATTCACAGCAGCATTTCTTATGCAAGAGGGTTACTCCTTACAAAAAAGAAGATCATTTAAATCAGGGAAATAGGAGTTTTCTTTCTTTACTGATGATAGTTTTACTGAATATCCTGAAAAATTCAAGTAACTCAGTGCTAGAACAAAAATTGTATTCATTTGTGTAATTTTCCTCTATGACTTTTTTTTTTTTTTTACCTAGAGAAGCGCTACCTTAAGTAACGTTATGAGCTTCTCAGTACTAGAGAAGTTTGAATAAACTATTTTTTACTCTTATACCTAAGCTAGGGCAATTCTGTAAAATCCTATATAAAAAAAATACCTTTAGTCAGCTTAACCTTTATGTTGGTAAATTACCAAATTAACCTTAAATGGGTTTAAGAGCATTTTTAGTGTTCTCAGCATTAGCAGCAATTTAGCTGATTTTTAAAATTGAGGTGAATCAAGCTTAGATCAGCAATTAGATTTGCGAAGTTGAGTAAATCTTTTGAAAGTGCCTGAATGATTTAGCAGCCTAACTATTCTTCCTGAATATCATTTAGGCCTTCAGGAAACTTCTGCTACATTTATTGTGAAACAGCAGTATTGTGCAGAGATGAGCAAGTTATCTCACGGACTGGAAGCTGTGGCTGCAGCAGAGCGTTGCTCGGCACAGCCTCAGTCAGCGGCCCATTCCCAGCACCACCATCGCTGGGTGCTTTGCAAGCGTCTTTGACAGTAAGTGCAATGCTGCTGTTGTTACTTCCCTTAGTTGTTAAGTAATTCTGAGAATAGGATTGGGTCTACAAATGATGTAGTCACTTTTAAACATATTGCTGATGTAATCCACTGGCCAAAAGCTCAGGTATATTAATCCAGTTCCTTCTGTTCCCACTTCACATGCTTAAAAAATAAGCAATGGATGATACTCCTGTGCCAGGAGTTTCTGAACAAAAGGCAACGCAAAGCTCTCCTTTCTTCTCTTGATGGTTGTTTCCTTCCTGATAGCTTCTACTTTTTATCTTCAGGAAAAAAAAAAAAAAAAAAACAGTGAAAATAACAAATGTCCTATTATTTGATTCCCTGGTGAAAAAACATTATTATCTGGCTGGTTTAAAGCAGCTGACTCTGCCTTCTGAAGGGGATCCTCTTGGGAAAGGGGTGGCACTGTACTGCGGAGCAGACTGGGTTGAGATTCTTGTGGAAGTCTTCGTTGCTGGGTATGGCCCTGTGTTTTAGTGGCCCATGGTATCTCAGCCCTAACTTACTGTATCAGACTAAATGCATGCAGGAGCCTTTCAGCAACTTTTATTTTGCTTATGGACTAGAGAGTATAAATGCAAGTAAAGAGAGAAGTTAAAATTTGCTGCTTGGCAGGGAGGGGGGAAGAAAAAATGTCATTTAATTAGGTTAAAGAACAAAAACATTTTCAAGGTGACTTTGAATTCCTTTCTAGACTAGCATTTGACTGAGTAGAGCCTTTCTCTTTGTGAACCGCGCTCTCCTTGGCATGAAGAAAAGCAAAGCTGCTTGTTTCTCGTGCCTCTTTTTTTTCACACGTCATGAATATAGAAGGTAAATTCAAAATAAACTTAATGAATCTAGAATAGGTGTCTCTATCATGAAGGTGTGTGCAAGAAGGTTTGTCTGCATGGGGATTTTTTGTGGGGGCGGTGGTGTAAATGAGCTTTAGCAGAGGTCGGAAAGGAAAAGTTAAGAGAAGATCAGACTAACTATATTAACATTTGAAAGAGATGAGAAGAAATCCTGCTCAGAGTTATGTTTCTTGTTCCTATCCTCTAAAAATCTTCCACAGTGAACATAAAGCCATGCAGAAATTTTCATACATATTTGCCTTAAGAACATCTACGAAATCATTTGTGGGAGAGATAAGAGACAACACAGACTGTGTGATGTTAATGCAGCACAATGGCCTGGCATTCATCATCAACACCACAGGTGATACCAGCAAATCATGGGTGACTGGCATGATCCCAGAACTTGTACCCCAAATGTCCTTTACAACTGATCCATGAAGTATTTCAGGACAGGTGACTCAAATTTCATCTGCTCCAGTTGCTAGTGAAACAGCTAAGAGTAAATGCTGGGCAAACCTAAAATGCTAAAAATATCATTGTCATTGGTAGTGTTCAGCTGCATAAGAGCATCCCACATATTGCATAGGAAACAGTAAAGAAAGATATTTTACTTTAATTGTTACCTCAACTGCTTGTTGGCATTTGAAACTGTGTTTTCAAACTATTCTTTAAAGTACTTGCAAACTTTGTCCATAGCAAAAGGAGCTTTTCTTCCATGTGTTTACCATTGGGTAAATGTGTTAAATAGATTTCTTAAAGCTTTAGTTCATTGGCATGTCGTGTTAACCCTCCTCTCCCCAGACCTGTTTACTTACAAAGTGCTAAATCCACGCTGTGGGATTAGAGTTGGAAAATAACTGGGGGTTAAAACCTGTGCACCATTGCTGTGTGCAATATGCAAGTTTTAAGTTGCTGTGTCTCCCTCTTGAAGCATATAAAGGAGAGATGCTAACAAGCTGTTCAGAACTCTCCTTTTCATAAGACGAATATGTTCATCCTCTTGCCAAACCTGGGGACAGGTTTACCACTTCTTGCTCTGCTTCTGCACTGGGATAGCCTTCCAGTGAGGGAAACGGGAGGACTGTGGTGAACGAAACAAGTGTCAGGTTACTCTGATCCTGGACAAAGATTAATGTGTGGGGTTGAACTTTTCTCATGCACTGGATGACTTGCCCTCATGTTTAGGTTAGGCTAATAGACCTCTGAGGCCCCAGACAGCTCCTTTAGTTGTGGCTTTTAAAACCAGTTCTGGCAGCTGTCTGGCTTTGAGGAGTAAGTGGTAATTACCTGAACATAAACTAGGGAACTGCATGCGTGCAAACTGGTTTGAGGATGCATAATTGGAGCCTGTGGCAGGATCGTAGGTGATAGATTTCCTTGTCTTGATGTAAGTCAGACTTGTGCATTTTCTTCTCCATTCTGAGATTTTAATTTCTTCTCTATTTCGAGATTTGATGGAGGGTTTTGAAAAGCACAAAGTCAGAACTCGTCTGTAGAAAGAGCTGTGCTGAAACTGCTCTCTGGAGCTCTTCCACTAGCCAGCCTGAAAATAGAGGTTGGTTGGCAGTGCTGCAGACGGTTACAACCACATACAGAAGATTGAACATCATCATTCTAGATACATGACATAACTCCTATGGTGCGGAAAGTTAAGAGCTTCCCACAATTGGATGAATTTCAGCTCATTCCTACGGCCCTGGGTAGGAAAAACCAGCAAATTGGAAAGAGCATTTTAAAAGTGCTTTTTTCTGTCCGTGGTTTTCAAGCTACCTTGAGAGTCTCTTACAATTTTGGAATCTGTTGGTCAGACAAATCCCAGTCAGATCTTGTGATATGCCACGGGTGCTTGGGAACAGCCCAGAAGTTCTCACAGCATTGTCTGGGTTACTAGTAGAAAACTGCTGATCATGTTAGCCAAAATATGTTTATGTTCCTTGCATTGGGGACAAGTGGAAGGAAGGTTAATGAAATTTTTTTCTGGGATCAGCTCCAGCATTTCTTCTGCTTTGACGGTCTTCTTGATAACTGCATTCTGGTAACTAGATATGCAGCTCACTAAACAAAACTGGATTTCTAAGCCTGCTGTGAAAGAAGAGTCTTTTGAGCTTGATTTAAATGGGAGGTGGCATTTATCCAAATGGCCTTTAAGCAGTGGAAAGAAGAAAAGGCACAGACAAGACCCATCCAGGCAGGAGAGAGTATGATAAAGACACAATACAATCAGAAGCAGAAAAAAAAATCACAGCAAAGTAGAGCTGCTCCTGTTGCAAAATGAGATGATTTTTTGATTTTTACAAATGAAATTTATTTTCAAAAGATTGTGCATGGAGCCTATGTAATAGCCTATGTTAAAAGCAATACTTCTTGCAGTCTCAGTGGAGAGATGTAAAGTAGCGGCAGCAGTTTGTGGTGTTATATTCAAATATGGTGTAGGACTTCTTATTCAGAGACACTGCAAGGTGATGACATCTCTTTGCTTATATTAGATAAGGCATGTTGAGGACAGGAGGAAAGGTCAAACAGCTGCGTGTGTATTCTGGGAGTCCTCTGAAGCAGGTCCTAGCGAGGGAGGCAGTGGGTGAGCTGCCGAAAATTACTAGCACGCTGAAGTGCACTAGCTGTTGCTGAAAAGTACTGTAAAGCATGGAAGGGTAACATCACCGATAATGCTCTTAGGCTGTCTGTAATTGTAGGATCATAAGAAGAATAGGGTTTGCAGAGAAAAAGGACAACACTCTCCTTAAAATACTGACCGTTCAGCCTTCTGCCTAAGGGACAGTACCTCTAGCTGCATCTTTTTTTTCCCTTTCATGCTTTTAATGGTGAAGACTTCCTCATGCACAGAATAGGATTTTTGCAGGGAGACAAGTGTGTAACGATGACCATTTAAATCTGGCAAACTAAATAGATGGTAAATACCTGTGCTAGTTGGTGACTACCTGATGACTATGGTGACCTTAAATGTAAGAAGTTTGTTCCAGAAAGCAAAATGACACGTGGTAGAGATTATGAAATACTTACTGTGGCTAGAAGCTATAATTTGGGGTTTTTTTACATCTGTTGTAATAGTTCCAAGAAGGTAACAATTACAGGTCAGTTGCAAGGATGAAAGAATTGAGGTCTAGGAGTGTAAAATGATTTCATCTGGTGTCTCTGCTAGAATAAATTTAGGACTGTTTCAGGAGCAGATTTGACCTGTAGCCCAGTCCTATCATATTTTTATGCTAATAGGTATATTTTGGGTCTTGGTAGTAATCTTTCTTTTATATATGACATTCTAGTTTTAGACCCTAAAATATCTCCTATTGCTATGAAAACTTTTGGAAGATCTGATTGGAAAGTAATTGAGGTCTTTTAGAGTGCATTTGTAATATGACTGTTTCCTGGTTTAATGGTGACTCTTGAATAATGTTTACCTGTTGTCCTTAGATACAGAGGAAAAGTTGGCTGAAAAAAGATAGAAAATGGGCTTAAATATTTTTGTTCAGATAACTCTGTGGTAATTACCTTTGGGCTCAGGGACCCATCACTGAATATATTGACTGCCTTTGTTCTTTTCTTTCTGGTGCCTGTTTTTTTTCTCTTTAGTCACAAAGCCAGCATAGAGGAAGGCTGTTTGCTATCCACAGCTTACCTACTAAACTTGGAGCCTTTGTGTCTGAGTAAAATATTAATGAAGAATCATTTACTTGAAGCCAAAGTGAATTCACGCCCTCTTGCAGCTTTTTATGAAACTTCCTAGGTTTATGAAACCAGGTTTTCTGATATATGCTGTGAAAATGTCCCTGCTAGTTTAACAAGTGTGTGCCCTTTTGATACAAGCAGAATAGCAACACTGTTGATCATCATCTGCTTTTAAAACATTGCACTTCAGTTCTGAGAGATATCTATGGTATTTTAGTGTTAAAAACCATAATCTGTGTATGTTTCTTTTATTGGTTTGCTTTTACTCCTGGATTAATTATAGAAGTAACTAGCAGTGTTAATTATCTTCACTGAAAAAAGTTTTGCAAACCAGGTCAGTAAACTATGCAAAATCAGCCTCTCCAGGAGTAAACAAAAACTGAAGGACAAGTCACATTCTTATGAACAGAGCTATTTTGTGCTTTCTGTGAATGAGCTGAAGGCACAGAAGTGCTGTTTTGGAACAAAGTAGTCTGTTCACAAGGGTGTGAAAGAATGTCGAGGAATGACAGGTCAAAATAAATTGTATTATCTACCCTATGTTGACTAGTTTTTACAGCTAGGTCATGAAGAGTAGTCGTGGATTTTTGTTGTTTTGGTTTCTTGTTTGCTTTTTGAAGTTGGCATTCTGTGTTGCTAATTGTGGGCATGCTAAGAATCAAAAAAAAAATGTTCAGCTTTTTAATCATCTCTAGACTTCTGAAATAAAAGCTGTCCCGAGAGATTTTTTTGAAAGACCAGTGACTACAGATCTGAGCAATTTGATAGAGGGGACAGTTTTTAAAAAGAATATTTGTTTAAGCTAGATAATGTTTCAAAACACTCAGCCAGACAATAATAGAAAAGAAACCCTGTTACTTCAAGAAGAATTACTTAATGATTAGTAACTGGAAGAGGGAATAGGGGAAAGAGCAACACTGGAGGAATGAAAGGGAGTTGCATACATGTTAAAAGAAAATAACCTCCTTTTGTGGGGAGCTCACTTTCTCAGAGCATCCAACCAGGGGTTAGACACAGTTGAAAATTGGGGTACGGAAGTTGGTGGTAACTTTTCAATCGTTCCTTACCTGACACAGCTGGAACAAACAGGGTGCTATTCTAACTGGGACTGTGTATAAAAAGGCTTTAGTTACCCATAACCTGCAACCACCCCCTCCTCCTCAGATTGCTTAAGAAGCAGAAGTTGGAATGAATATGGCCCAGCATCTCTGATGGTTTTGGTATCCTGAATAGCAACTTCACATCCAGTGCAGCTGAGAACTGTATTCTAGAAGTTCTGATCTGAATGATTTGGGAGAGCCCTGGGTAGTCACTCCCATACGCACAAGGCGTCTTTAGAACGGCTGAGATGGGATACCTGCTGAAAGCATGCAATGGAGTGGAAAGCTTGCTAAATTTTACAAGTTTTCAATTCCTTATTTCCATACCCTTGTTACCTCATAGCCCTAAATGTGCAAAACTTTAAAAGTCTGTCTCAGTACTGTAGACATCTAGTTTACAAACTGTTCATATTTAAGCTAAGTATATGAAATGTTAATTTAAATATCTATATTATATATAGAATACAAAAATGTGTGCTAAGAAGTGCACATATAATGCTATGGGAAATAAATTTATTTTCTTTTACATATTTTGCATGTGGAAAATGCTAATCAACAGCTGTGGAGAATGAAGGTCTCAGTCTTTCTGCAGTAGAGCTTGAACAGATATCTACAGTGCAAATTTCCTATTGTTCTGCCCTTTGCATTGTAAGATATCACCTCTGCAAGAATGATACTGAAAACCTATGCAGAGCCCTAAGCAAAATATTTATCCCATGCAAGGCCCATACCCCATTTCAAGGCATGCATGTAGGATATTGCTATTTATTTGTAGTGTCATTTTGAACTGAGAGGTATTTCACCAAGAATGAGGAGATGATACATTTCTGCAAGCAGGTTTTTGCACATGGAATTTAATTTGTGTATGTGTGGGTGGGAGTGAGGTAGGGAATATAAGTACTTTTGCAAACTAACCTAAACCACCAGCTTATTTTCACATAAGTCAGCACTCAGCATTTTTAATGTCCAAAATAGTACCCACTTGTGCCAGGAGTCAAAACAGCACCCTAGAATGAAAGGTGCTTTTATTGTATTACTGATTCCCACTGATTTGGTTGCTTTAATTCCGCGTGTGTTGATGGGGGTTGGGAAGCAGTTGTGGGACACAGTGGGCTCTTACTTCAAAACTTAAGATGTGTAAAACTCAACATCTTTTTTTTTCTATAATCAGTTCCAAATGAGCTCTTACGAGGGGAACTCAGAACTAGCTTGGTTGAACAAACTGATTTCTCATGCATGAGAAAGTCAAGTTAGACATCCCTGGGAAGCCTAGAAATTTAAATTTTGAGAATTAGACTTTTTATAAAGGACTTCTGATTTGTTAGATTTAGAGCAAGACTATTGAAATCACCTTGAGGAGCAGAACTATTTGTGGCAGTTGCTTACAGTACCAGTGTAATGCCACTTTCGCATGTTTTTTTAATTTTGTTCCTTCGCATGGTCTGTGCTATGTTAATGATCACCTTGTCATGCTAGCAGTGGAAGACAGTTTTATAAATAATTCCCACTGGTAAGATGAAAGTGTTAACAGAAATACTTTAGTGAAGGTCTTGATTAACTTATACACTTGGCTTGATCACAGTGGAGGTTAGACTTACAATATCTTGTTACCAGGACTAATAAAACCCATTCATTTTTTCATGTACTGTGTTAATTACCCTTTTACCTTCCCTGATGTGCAGACACACACAAGCTGATTTCATGTTTGTGTTGAAGACCACGTTTACACTTTGTAGACTTCTCCTTGCTGTCCGTCTAAGTTCATACTCAAACAAAACCAACCTTCCTTAATTCCAGAATCTGTATATTGTAATTCTAGAACTTCAAGTCTGTAGAACCTTACACTTAGGTGCCCACCTTAACCTACTTTTGCTATAAAGTGCAGAAGATAATTTTTTTTTTTTAATCATACTACTGAAAGCTCCATGTCTAATGTACAGGCATTAAGCAGCACAACGAAATTAAATTTCCAGAGTAACTTTCCTCTTTAATTCAAATTCCTCCAAATGTAGGTTACTCAAGTAGATCATCATATTGCAATATAGTGTACCATCATCCCATGTTCCATCACCACTGCTGCTCAGAAACTTCAGGAAAAGAGCCATGTTCTCTGAAGCCTAGTAGCATTAGGATCAAATAAACAGTGCTAATGAACAAGTCAGGGGTCTTTCAGAAAATATGTTCCCCAATATTGATTTCTTCCTCCTAAAGCAATCTGTGTTGCATAGATTAGTTTAATTAGGCAAGATCATACTGAGATGGGAAACAGTCTCTCAGGTTTTATACCAAAGTACAGTGGACTTGATTCTTTGGAGCCAATGACTTCACGTTCCCCTAACACAAGGTCGGCACAGACCTCAGAGTGCAAATACAGTGGGGTATATGGAGAGCCTAGGGGTAAAGGGATCGCAGGTGAAATAGTACTTATATATACGAAATTATTTTCTATGCTGGTCTGTAGAACACATCAGTAGTTTCATTTCAAATTCGTAGAAGTAGTAGAGGCAATACAGTCAGCTCTTGCTTGTTATCTGCCTTCTTTTGTAATATGTTTTAATTTTTGGTAAGATCATTTGTGTGACACTGTGAAAGGCTATCACAGAGTAAGGGTAAATTCTCCAAATTAGGGGATTTTATCTGAATCTCAGTTAGTGGTGAGGGCTCAACTAGTGCCATCCATGGCAAGGTGAAGTAGAATATGGCCTTTCCTGAAGCAAACTCTTTTGACACATGCAAATAGAAAAATAAGATGTTAAAGACAGAAAGAGTCTATGTTAAAGACATGTATGTCTATGTTGAAGTCATACACCAGTGTGGAGTGTAACTGCAAATGGTATTATTTATTTAAAAGAAAAGAAGAAGAAAAGGAAAACAAGTTCCTTGAGCAGTGAAAGGGAGGGAGCTTGGCAATTGTTTTTCCATGGATTTGTTTTGCAGATAAGTGGATTTTCTCATGTCTGATGACTGAAGGTTAGCCTTTCACTAGGCAGGACAGCAATAGGGTCTCTTTTCTTTACCCAGCTGGCTAGTTTCACAGAAACAAGACTTAATATTTTGGATTCCCTTGTCCTTTTTGTCAGGCTGGATTGAAATTGTACAGCTGGTTCAGAAGTTGTGGTGGGAAACACGTACACAGAAGCATGCCTGTTGATTTCCTTATTTTGTTAAAAAATGGGACAAAAATCCCTTTGATGTTTATTCTTGTAGGTTGCCAGTCTGATCAAATAAAATACACCAGAGCTGTTATTCTTTTCAGTGCACTTGAGTGCTCCCTTCATCTCTACCTGCCCTCCCACTTCATCCTCCAGGTTTCTTGCACCTTTTCAACAGATCTTGAATTGCCTTCTGTAAACTTGCTGCCTTCTGCTTTTCTGTCTCCATCATCTAGTTATAATTTGTTTTGTAAATTAAATTAATTGTGTGAACTGTATAAGGAGGGCTGATGGTCTGTTGTTGGGGTTGCCTAACACTTCTCATTATAAAATCCTGATTTTCAGCTACTTGTGTTAATCCTTACTAGTTGGTACTGAGATTCTTCCATGCTGTGAGTATTATTACTTTTTTACTTGAATTATTTGTGTTTATTACAGTAGACGTGATTCTACATAAGAAGTCAAGGGAAAACACTATCTTTACGCAGGCTAAAAAAAAAAATTGAAGGCCTTTTCTTTGAATGCCTTTATACATGTATGCTTTGGAGCAAGATATTTTTGGTAAAATATGTACAAATTTGGCTGAGAAAACAGAACTATACAATGCTATACTTTATATAGAGATATTCAGTAGAGACTGGAAGGACCCTAAGAACTAAAACCTCCAAAGATTTTCATGTTCACTAAGCAGCTTAAATTTCTCTGTTCCTGAAACGCTGACCTATGGATACTCTGTGCTGGGAACACCGTGCCTCAGAAGGACTCGGCGGCTGTGGCTGTGGGTAGCTCTGGGCCAGGCTGCATTGAGGCACTTGAAATGAAAACTCTTGTGCTTTCAATAATACCTGCTGGTGGTCAGCAAAATGGGGAGGAATGAGCCATCGCTTCTGGTCAGAGAAGGGGAAGAAGGTAAATCAGAAAAATTCAGTTGACTGCTGAAAGGGTCAAGCTGAACTGATGAGGATAAGGGAATGGAGGTGATGCTGTCTGGTTAGGGAGGAGACTTGTTCTTGGCAATGTGAGAGGAAGGCATAAAGGAGGAGAAAGATCTTTGGTGAAGATTGTGGCAAGAGGGAGACTGAAGCGGGTCCAAAAGAAGAATGCAGGGGAGAAGCAGAATGGACAAAGGAGTTAAAAGGGGAACACTTTCCTGCATTTTGGGACACTGTAACTGGAGGTAGTTGTGAAGCTGTGTCCAACCCAGGGCTTAATTTATCAAGGTAATTGTTGAGATACTGTGGAGTCTGGTGACTGGGGCTAGGTAGAAGGCACTGGAGCAGTGCTATGGATATACCTCCCATCTCCAGTGATGTTACCATTTCCTATTATTCCATTAGTTTCAAGAGGCAGATGCTCCCCTGTTTCTCTGACTCAAGAGCTTCAGTATAATGTCACGTTATTTGGGTAAGGTATAGATCTATTTTTCTTTTTCGGAACTTGGAAAATTATACATTGCCATCTTCCCCCTCCACCTGTTCCCACACTAAGAATATTCATAAGATTGCAAGGCCGAGTATCCAAAAGTTAGGATATGAAACTTTAATTCCACCTTGTTGTGCTGCATGTATTAAGAAGGAAGGATAAGCTACACTATCACTGTTTGGGGTTTTTTACAGAAATTTTTTATAATTCAAGAGACAGAGCAGGTTTGCTCTGATGGTGAATCAGGAACATACAGTATTGGAAAATATCATCTCCAACAATACTACTACCTCTGTTACAAAATACAAAGTGATAAAGTGAGTAAGAACAGGACATGCCTTTCACAAGAAGGTACATGCCAAAACCATTTAGTGTTGCTCTTGTGATTTGCATTCTATCCCTGCCTCTCCCAGACAGCTGGTTTGTGCAGGTAAGCAAGTCAGTCACTCCAACCAGAGTTTGGAAAGAAGGTCACTGGTTTGCTGAGTGCTTAGCTAGATACCTTGGAGGCACAACTTGCAGGAATTCAGAGCACATACAGCTGAAGCCAGAGGGAAATGCATTTTGAATATTAAAGCATTATGGGGTGCTGACTCCTCAGTGAAACAGGTCATAATGTCTCAGATCAGACATCTAAAATAAGATTTTTTAATCTTCATGGCTATCTACTCTGCCTGCAGAATAGATAGTGCTGTTTCTTCTTTCTGTGGATGTTGTTATAAATACAAGTGATTTGTGAAGCACTCCATATGACGATGAATGACTGAGAGTCACAGGTTACTTAGCCATTCTATCATCCTTGACTGTTTAGAATACTTTGGAATATGAAGGGTTCAAAGCCATGTATTAAATGAGAGAATAGAGACATTTCTTCTCAGTCACTGAGAAGTCCCTGGTGTTATGTAGTCCATGTCTGCATTAATATGTGAGACACAAATGTTCTAATTTTTGTGGTATCCTGTGCAAGGAGCCGTTATATTCAGCACATCAGTATATTGAGGAGAGCACCCACAGCACTATCTTAGTTCCTTCTCAGTTGAAGAGACACAAACCAGTTCTTCAGAGGACATTGAGGGAAATGGAAAAGACAAATGTAAAATCTGTATTAGATAAGTATGTTGGACTTTCTGTTGAAGAACTCTGATTACTCACTGAACAGTGATTATCAGTCAAAGAGTCTGTATATGTTCACATTATATGCAAGACTAAGCAGCTGTTACTCCTCCTGTAAATTTACTTGAAAGGAGGGCTCAAAGTAATTCATACAAGCCATGTTATGATTTATGGACCCACCTGAGCGTGCCAAGGCCTCCAGAATGGTGGTGTGTCTGATGAAGATGCAGACAAATTTGCAGGTAGTCTGGGATGGAGACATACCGCCCAAGCCACTTGGACCCTGCTAGAGGATGCCTGGATGACAGCTAGAAGTTTCCTGGCAAGTCTTGACCCAGCTGTTACACGTTTAGATGACAGTTTCATGGATATGCCAGAGCCTCAGGTATTTCAGTAAGAGGTAAATAAGCCAGAGGCTTTCCAGAGAGTTGTGGACCTGCCCATGTACAGGGGAATGACATGGATCGCTAATGCTGCAAAATCCAGAAGTAACCTAAGAGGCAAGAGCTTTGTGAAAGTAAAAGGAGGTGAGTTTCTTGCTTTAATGTGAAATGTGAACATCATTTTGGGAAGAAACGTTGAGTCCTAATACTAGAAATGCCTCAGCCACACTAGGGTGATGAGGATGAGCAAGCTTTCATGTTGACCAAAATGTTTGGTAGTAGGATGAGGAATATGTATGCTTCATCTCACTTCAGAGTATCTCTGAAACAAAGTCCAGAAACCAACTTTAGTCTCAAGTGAAATCATTGGTGCATCATCTTCTCATTGTGAAGAGAAAATGGTTCTCTCATGAACTGAACATGCTCTTGAAAAATTTTTCTGAGATGGGTATTTTCCATTCAGTATTGAGACTTGTGGCTGCTCTTATTTTATCTGTTAGACACCTGCAGGAGAACTGCCCCTAAGTGATCTGTACTCACTGAATTGTTTAATAGGAGGTCTCTAGCAACACCTGTCTGTCTCTAGACCACAGCTGAAGAGTCAGGCTGACATTTTTCATTGGAATGTCACAAAACTGTGTAACAACAGATCCTACTACACTGCATCGAAAGCAACTTGCAGGCATTTGGATCTTGACAAGGAATGAGAAAAAGGAAGAACATCCTCTTGGTCATTTGTAAATAATGCACATTGCAGTGTGTTTTGTGGTCCTGGTAGTTTCTAACATTACAGTGCATTTGCAAAGTTAATGATATTTTTATGGCATTTGTATCTGTGTACGTATATGTCAGCAAAAAGATAAAAATAATATAAGCCGTTCTTTACACATGTTTCATCTCTTAAACAACATCTAAATAAGACAGACCATCTAGATTATATTGGAAGCTTTTGATGTACAGGTGTGGTTTTTTTCATCAAGTGTTCATATACTGAACAGATTATGAGGGATTTTGCTCTTTAAGTATATGCTCTTACATTCTGAGGAAGCGGGTTTAGAAAATTGACCAGTAAAGAAGCTGAGAATATATCATGAACCTTTTGACATAAATTATTATACAAAAGATTTATGGCATTTTCCATAAGAACAATTTTATAGTCATTTCATTTCAGATGTCACCCTTTTTTAAAAAATAATACGAAACAAGGTTAAAAATTAAATATAAGTAATCTTAAAAACAGTTTCTCCCCATACTATTTCATTATAAGGTATCAGAACAGATAGGGAGACTGAGTTGCTGAGGTTCTCAAGTTTCTTTTTGCTATTCTGCTCAAAAATACCTGCATTCAGTAAGTCACACGTACATCTGAATCAGATGTTTTGTAGTAAGTTAGCAAGTATCTTCTCTACTCAGATGTGCTCAATAGCCACAGTTTGCAGGAATCTGCAACTCTACATTGTCCCACCCTTTAGAGCAGAACTGCTGGAAGAAGGATGAAACATACCAATGTAAATTAATGTTCGGGAGAAAATGTAGAACAAGATCAAAGCATATTGTAACCTAAGTAACCTTGAGTAGTTCAGATTTTTATATGTTTATTAGAGAATTTTCCAATAATATAAAATTACTTTAAATTCCAGTAATTAAGAGGTGAAAAGTTTGCTTAGTAGTTGTCACCAGCTGCAACAAGCATGCATCTAGACCAAGGGTTATAATTCCAAAAAAAATTAAGTATAGTGTTACATCAGTACTCATGTAGAAATACATAGCATTTTTATGCCTGTATTTGTGTCTTGCAAAAAATTTGACCAACATACACTTAATAATTCAGATAAATTGGTTTAATTAAAGAAAAAGGAGAGAGAACTACTGCACTGAAACTCATAATTGTGTTAGCAAGATTTGTTGGTGTGTATGGTAATTGTTAAAATCAGTGGCTTTTGCAGTGGGGGCTTTATATTACTTAATTATTTTTAAAGAATACATTATATAATAATGTGTAATCACTGTGACTTTTTACTTTGTATTCACAAATTTATTTCAACACCTTACAAGTTGTCCTCAGACCACTTACACAATGTTAGATCGTCACATGGAGGAACGAACCATTTGCTTTGTAGAATACAATGCCACTAATTAAAGTTGAAAGGGAATGGACTGAATTAGAATCAGCTCATCCATCAAAGACCAGCTACTGATTACTGACAGTAGTTCATTTAGCTCTATTAATTACATAGTGGCACCGTTATGTAAAGGTTATGAGTTGTTATACTCTTGAAAATTAAGAAAGAATACATGAAAAATAATTGTACGTGCTCAGCGCTGGAGTCTGAAGGTGGTAAACGTTAAATGGAGTGTTCATGTGAATGATCTGTTAATTTTTTTTTTTCTTACCAGCATTTTAATTGCAAGTGAGTAAACAGGATAGCAGCTTACAGATCTTGATAGGCTCCTTCAAGCTGTGATGGTTGTGGCTATGACTCCATAGCAATGAAGGAAAGTCTGCCTTTCTATTACTGCTTTAAAAATAGGTTTTACATATTTGCGAGTTCTGCCCAAATTGTATTGGTTTTCAAATATTGTGGGGAGAATAATTTGTGTGTGGTCTTCTATACTGTTTACCCACCCTTTACTTATTGCTTTATCCTGTAAATAACAAACCTTTCACCACCATTCTCCAGCTATTATTCTAAAATTCCAGCTATGAAACAGAGATCTATTAATCTCCTGTGTTCCTACAGCAGAGCTGTAACATACATCTCATTCACACTCAGTAATCTTCATCAGTGCTAAGCAAAATGCTCCTTAGTTGGAACATGCCAATAACAAAAGTCATATATTTAGTTCTAGTGATACTAACTTTGAAACTGTATTTAATCTTAATTTTTCCAGTAATTACGTAATAGGAGTTAAAAACCATACATTCTCACTGGCAGTGTTTTAAACAATTAGCTGAATAATATTTTTTACCTTGCAAAAGGAAAAGCATGAGCTCTGTGGGTCTCTGCAGGGAGTATTGTGTTTTTGCTGTTTAAATTAGAACATGGTTTTGGGGGGGGACGTTCTGCAAAAGCAGTAGTGCAAGTGGTAAAGTCCAAATGCTCATTTCCTCTGACAGATCTGTGAGCTGTGGTTGTTCTGTAATAAAACCCTTCGTGTACAGGAGGCATGGCTTCCATGGGAAAAGCTTATGTATGCACATATATATATATTTAAAAGGAAAACCAGAAATATTTACTGAGTTGAAAAATATTGTTCTGTTCACATTGCAAAAATTCAAGAAGGTACTCTTAATTTTCTGCTCAGTCCTGAGCTGTAAGTTTCTGTCATAATCGGACATGTTATTAACTCAGATCTGTTTATAATCAAAGTCAAAGCTGAGAGCAGCGTCACTGCTACTCTACTCAGAGACTGCATCTATTAAGAAATTAGTTTTGATTAGTTTGGATTGTAATAGTGTTGTGTTTTGACATCGTGTTGCATGATGTCAGGAAGGGCCTCTTTTCAAAGTCATCCTGAAAAAGCACGGCTATGCAACGGAGTCAGGCAGGGAAATGGAAAACAGATGAAGTAGCTGTACGTCATCTAGGGAATGATATTTCTCGAGAGGATAGAAATGATCTAATCGCCTTTGATTTTATGAAACACTATAAAAAGGAATCTGCTTATGTATTAGATTTTACAGAAACGGTCATTTTTAAAAGTGGAAAGTTTGATGTTTGTAACTGAAATTGACACAGTGCAATGAACAAGCACCCTTTCCAAGAGCCATCTGCCAACTCTCCGGACGCAACAGTTACCATTTCTGCATAATTTTTTTTTTGTTTGTTTGTTTTACTTCTTGGCTGTCTTCCTTCCTTTAATCTTAGTGCCCAGAAGGATGATAGCGCCGTAACATTATTTGTGGAGACTGAGGGGGTATGAACACCCGTTTACTTCCTATCTACTGCTACTGCTTTTGTTCTGCCCTGTTGTTTTTCTGGTGACAAGACACCCGTGTGTTGCCTTGCTGTGGAGTTGCACAATTCCTGTCTGGCTTAAAGTAAAACATCTAAGCAGGTTATTTCAACATAAGAAATTCAATTTCTAACCTCACTTTACCAGTTTATGTAACTCTTGGGTTGGGCCAGTGGGATTTTTTTTCTTTTTTAAATTTGAAGGCTCTTAAAGTTTTGTGAAGCCTGTGCATACATGAACATGGTATTTTAAGTCATTTTTAGGTAATTTTAAGTAAAAATAATATGTGTAGCAATGCTTCACTCAGTTCTCTTATATTTGCTATGTCAAGAATAGGGGCAAACTTAACAAAAAAAATAAAACCTTCAGTGTGACAAACAGTGATTAGTGATCTGATAGGTGAAATTTTCCATTTGCAGATCTAGTATTACAGATATTAGTGACTGTGATGCTGGATCTGACATCATTTGTATGGGAACCTGATCTCTTGCTTGAATATTCTTCATCTTGTTAAGGTGATCTATCAGAATACCTGAGATAAATCTCCAGTTTTGTCAAGCCTTCATTCAGTGAGCTTTGTTGATTTAAATGCCCATGCTTGTCTCTGAAGCACAAATATTACCTTATTTTACCAGGGTGTTATGAGGTACTGTACTGATAGTGATGTAGTCATGTTTATACCTAAGTAGGCAGCACTTTGTGCAAAAAAGTAAAAAATATTTTACCAATTTAGAGTATACCTGGTCTACCTAAAATACTTTCTGTAATTTCTTTTGGAGAACTTAGCCTGTATGTTTTCCTTGAAAACATCCTTGCTGTTGGTGCACTGTTCTTTGTGAGGCTTACTCTCAGGACTGCTACACTAAGCTTCCTTGCAGCTGTACTTCTCTGTTTGTTCTGAACACAGTACACATTTATAAAAATTGCATTACTCCTCAATCTAAAATTCCAGTATAAAATCAATTACAAAATACTTTGTTAGGCAGGGAATACATTCTGGTTTTCTATTTTGCCTGTATTTTGTCATGGTTGTCCTTAAAATCTGTGTATATACTTTTAATATATCCTTTCAGTTCCCCATAATATCACTGAGGCTTTAACAGAGAACAATTGTATAGTTGGAGGATATGTAATAGGCTACTAGAAGAAATATTTACATCTGGCATGATCAAAGCTTTTGGAGTATATGAATGTGTATGTGGGAGGTCTAATTTTTATGTGGGTGGATTCACAAAGACTAAAACACTGCAGTATTTAACTCCTTTCCCTTTACGAAAATGCAATTCCTCAAAATGAAAAAAGCATGTAGTACCTGATTCTTATCTTTTGTTTTTCATTTCAAGGAGTAGTATTAATTCTTCTGCTTGTAACTACTTGTTCAAGGCATAGAGAATTTTTTGTATTTCAGCCACTATAGTGGCTTATTTAGGAAGATGCTTATCTTGCTCATGATGTTTTTGCATGTTGGAACATATACATGGTTTAGAATTTTTAAAAAAAATATAATTTTAACAGTTTTGATAGTACGTTAGTACTGTTGTGGTAGGAGCACTACTGTATTTTCAGTGTTTGGTAATAGCTATGTCTTCAGGTTCAGTTCCTGCTGGTTTAGTTCCAGTGGCAGTAATCAGCTGTGAGCAGCTTCTAGAAATCTGTCATTTGAATTTTTTTATTCAGTTACTTTAAATAGTTACTTATGTTATGAAAGGCTATTAATACTTAGTCATTTGAATCATCTCTGTTAGTATTTTGCTTACATGACTCTGATGGGGAAGTTCTGGATTATAGCTGACCAGAGCTAACAGCTTGCTGAACAGGGAGGTCTCGCTCTCCCTTGGGCCTCGTTCCTTGCCCCCACTGCCCTCTGATCTTCCCTTCCCCAGCTCCCAGCAGGACCAGTTCTGACTGCAGGGTAACCAGCTCAGCTTGCCAGCTGAGCAGAAGAGCCCACACGCCGAGTTGCGTGCCAAGTTCACGTTCTGCTATTCTGAGTGTTAGTTTACCAGGTGATCAGCAGAGTGCCCGAGCTGGCTGGAGGTAAGCGTGGGGAGCCCATGGCCCGAGGGGCTGCGGGGAGAGGAGAGCCACCTGCCCTTTTTGCCCCTGGTGAACTTCCAGCTTGCTCAGACTACTTTCTGAAGTCATAGCATGAGTCATGAACACAGCATCTTGTGTAATATGTGGCTTCTTGAAAATCAGCTCTGTTTTGCAGGCAAATGATGATGCAGGGAGCAGTTCCTGTAAACAGTTAATACGTCAGTGAAGACACGTACGTTTATTTTTAGAAGATACACACCTCTTGTGGGTACCTTAAAAGATTTTGTACATTCTTACAGCATCCATTGATGTTACTTTTAGAGCCAGGGAGCATCAAAGCAATAGAACATTCTCCCCTCTGAAAGTGTTTTTAACCTATTAAATTACTGGTATGTATGTAACTTTGCTTGCTGTTATTTATCGGTATTACTTCAGCACTCTGGGCTTAGGGAGTTGATAAACCTTTTTTGGATACTTGCTCCATCTCTCCATTGTTCTTGTGGCAACAGTAGTCCCCAAATCAGATCTTGAACTATTCTAGCATGAAATTTGTGCAAACTGGTATCATGTCAGTGCGCTCTGTAAGTAACGGCAGCTGAAGAAGCAATTCAGAAACAATGGAGCCATTCCTGGTGCTCTGTAGTGGAGGGATGGGATGGGATGGGATGGGATGGGATGGGATGGGATGGGATGGGATGGGATGGGATGGGATGGGATGGGATGGGATGGGATGGGATGGGCAGGTAGAAGTGAAAATTCTTCATCTGCCAGAGTTTGATTTGTTGTTGAATCTGTGTCAACTCCTTAAATACCAGGAGACCACTATGCTAGCTTCTCCCTAGCACAAAACCCAAAGTAGGCAAGCTCTTACCCAAATGTTTGAAGACAATGTTTCAGCATTATCAAATTGATGTTGCTTTGTTTTTCTCTGGTCTCAACAGCAGAACTGATGCATGAGTTTGGTTAATCAGTTAAATGGTGTCCACAGTTCACAGAAGGGTGGTCGGTGTCTTTTGGGTCGGTACTGTGTTCAGGGTCTTCATGTTTTTCCTGTGTGTTAGACCTCCTTTACATGTTTTTCTTGTAATTTTTTTCTCTTCTCCTTTCTGAAAAAAAAAAAAAAAAACAAAAACAAAACAAACCCACAACACAAAAAAAAAACTTAACCATTTCCTTTGTTGTGACACAAGGATTCCCTTCAAGATTGCTGTGCTGTGTGACCACAAAACTGCCTCCTCCTCTGTCATGCTGTTGAAAAACTGCTACTAAGTGAATTCAATCTAAGCAGTACCTCAGCGTTACTTGTTTTGCTACCTCTTGGTAGTTTTCAGCATGTTCACGTAATAACGGAATGAGAGGCCCCTATATATGTTTTGGTGCATTTCTCAGAAGTCCAGTGTCCTCATTCCCAAACAGCATCACCATACTTACATGTACGAAGTCTAAATCTTAAAAAGGAAAAAGGCCCCGGAAAATGGCAGGTATTTTAAATATCTGCGGTTGTATCTATAATCAGTGCTCTGAAGCAACAGCTAACTTCAGGAACACAGCAGTGGGAAATAACGTTTGGTTTTTAGCTCCCAGCATCACTTCATTTGCTAAATATTCAAATACAAATAAAGTGACACAAGCAAGAGACATTCTATAAATATTAACAATAGCAGGCATTCTGTTATCATCCATAAGACTCTAAAGGATCATCAGAATTCAAAAGAGCTGTGTTTAAGATGTTGCACTTTGTAAATATTCCTAACCAGGATGTTTGCTTCAGGCGCAGAACCCCACACTTTGCTTTCATTTCTATTCTTCCAGCTCTGAGGATTGCCAGTACTTCTGATGTCCCATGGGACTTGAATGAAACTGTGTTCTACCTGAGCCTAAGCAAATCAAAACAGAGGACAACCACTGTACCAACATTTTAGAGTATCAGAATGGTACCAAGTAGGGCACAGCAACAAAGCAAGTTGTGATTTTTTTTTGTTTTGTTTTTTTAAAATCCTGGAAAGAAGTATCAGCAAAAGCAATACCTAAAAAAAACAGTACCTACAATAAATGGTGTGGGAATGTCACGCAGCACCCCTGCAGGCTGTCCCTCATGGACAAAGCTGAGGGATGTCCAGATACAGTGCTAAGTCCTGACATGAAGAAAACAGATCTGAACATTTGATTTCACTGTCTAGCAGAGACAAACAGCGTATGTAACATTATTAGTGTCACCAAGAGATTGACTGCCTGTCTTCCTGCTTGCTTGTTCAAGGAGATTTCCATTTACCCTCATCTAACTCCAAGATAAAAAGAGACCATCTGTTCTTTCTCCTTCACTCCCTTCCTTATTACAGTCCTTTGTTCTCTTGGTCTCAAATACTAATTCATCCTCCCCAGTGCCCTCAGTACATCGCCTGGTCTGTCAAATACCAGGTACCCATCTTTCCGCCTGTCTGTTTTGCCCTTAGTAGTTTCCTGCGCTCCCTTACTCGTTGGCATGCGTATTTGCCCAGTCCTGGTGTTTTACTGTACGTTTCTCTGCTGTGCCAACGTGCTCTAGAAAACCTGCAGCTGGCGTGCGGCCTCGGGAGGTGTCACGGGACAGAGGTCCACGCTGCAACTCAACGTGGGTCGTGAAGGACAGGTCTCAGCTGCACTGCTGCGCCTCTTTTATGCCAGGAATCGTTTTCCTTCATGAGAAACACTTAAATACACTCAGACAAAAAAAAAATAGGGTGTGCCTTCCATGTCTGTATGGATTTTTTACCAAATAATTCCGAGTCTGCTGTGTTGTCTGCTCACAAAAGACAGCCTTCAAGAATAACATGTCCTTATCACTACTTAGAAGACAGACCATTCACTGAACAGTTGTTCATTTGCTGTTGACTATGGAAAAGGATGAAATTTGACAAGATCCATTTTGCAGTAATAGGGATTTTACAGGGGCTTGTTCATTAGCTCTCATTCTCCAGTCCTCTTCCTGCATTCCCCCTGGAAAAAGAAAAATTGCATTAATGGTATCAGTGGTGGAACTTGTACCTGTGAATGCAGTAGTTGGAGTTCTCATGAAAGCAGGGCTTCTGGCCTTTTTATGTACTCTCTTATTGAGGGCAGCCCTAGGAACCGCACAGTTAAAACCGGCATCTGCCCGAATGAGAGCAGTGGGGAAGTTTAGGGAATAAATATGGTGTGGATGATGGCTTTGTGTACGGTTCTGGCATGATAGCAAAACCTGTATAAATACAGTTCTGTGATGGTATTGTAAAACAGTGTCTACCTTTCCCTTCTTCAACATCTTCTCTAAGCCTGTCTTGTATGCTGGATCTTTCTTACATGTGTGTGCACGTGTGTGTGTGTATGTGTATATATATGCATATCTTACTATACATAAAAAGATTGCACACCATATAATGATTCATTTTTATATCCCAGCCTTTTAAAAACATATAAAGTGCTGTAGGTTTTGAGTTCCAGTGAAAACATCAAATCAGATCTAAAGCATAACTGCAGTTTTGCAGAAATAGTCACCACATAATAGTGTCAGGACTATCTCTGGAGATGTTTCTAACAGACTTTGTATATTTAAATCCAAATTAATGAATGTCGGTACATGGACAGGAAAAAATACTACGCATCAGCATTTTCATTTGCTTCATGTATTATTTTGGAATTAAGAAAAGTCCCCAAGTGGAACAGAAGTAGACATTCATCTAACTTACTTGCAGTATAATTCACTATTCTAAATGTGTTTCTGTAAATTCAGCATATTTTTTCAAGAAATCATTTTTGTGCTGATTTTATTTGAAAATGTTTGTAGTCTTGCTATACGTTGTTACGCATATTTTGTCTCACCAGAGTTTGCACTTAGGATAGTGAATGCTCCGATGGCCTTGGATTTGGCGTTTGGCATACTGTGTGAGCTGCTGCAGCGGTGGGGGGAGGTCCGTGCCGGTGTACCCGTCCTGCTGGAGTGGCTGCTGGGAGACAGCGATCTGAGAACAGACTTGGAGACATCAGTCCCGGTAATTTTAGCAACCAGTCGCTGTCTCATGTTGGGATCGCTAGGTTTCTGCAGTCTTGCGGTAGGAATAGAATGAAATATCTCATCTGATGAAGCCAGATCATCACTACTCCAGTATTAATCGAGTTACAATTTAAAAAAAAAAAAAAAAAAAAAAAAAAAAAATCACGTGGCCAGTATTTAGAATAAAAATAGGGTTTGATGTTTGTTTCCTAGCAATACCAGCATAAAACTAAAGAGACCAATAAGCAAACACTGAGATAAATCAAGTTACTCAAGTCATCTTTGACTGAATCACTTTGAGGCTGTAACAAATTGTGTTCAGTATCATTGCAGATGATGGCTTGCCTTGCATTTAAACTGCTGCTGTGGGTGCCAGGCACCTCTGGCATTCGAAAACAGCGCTCTCCAACTGCTGGCTTTTCCAGAGATGTCATTTAAATACTTGGTAACTTCGTGCCATCTTCTATACAACTGGTTCTGCCTAGCACATGAAGCAGCCTTGCTCACATCACTCACTGTCTTCAGAAGGATTATTTATGTCAAGAAAAACGTTGCCACACTGGTTCTATAAAACCTAATGCTGTGTAATACACTGTGCTCTCTTTCTGTTGAAAAGAAAGTAAAAATCAAAATAGTGCTGGAAGGTAAACTGGAAGGAGCAGGAGCAGCTACATCTTTGAGAAGTTTGTGAACAATTAATACGATCCATGAAATACATTACGAATCTTTTCTTAAGCCTGTGGCTTAGGTATGCTTTTCTGATGTTTCACTGACCGATACAATTTTCCTTTTTCATTTAATCCACGCAAAAAGCTCCATGATATAGCAAATTACCATACTGGTTATAGAGAGGTCTCTGTGAAATGTAAGACAGTTTCACAAGGGAAGGCAAGCACATGTTAAGGATTAGGACTACTGTTTACTTCCACTGTTTCCCAAGAGTTACACCATAACCGCCTGATTTTTGAAGGTAAAATTTCTTTGGCAAAGTAGGAACCTCCTTTACTGCGTTTTCTCAAATATTTGAAAAATGATATGCATATGAATTTTTACTTTTTTAAGACAAAGCTGTTCTGTAACAGCCTCTACTATTATTTCTATATGTGTCTTTCATAATTTTTCCATTATTATCAAGACCACCAGTAATTTCCTAATGACTGTTGTTTTTCTTTTTGTTAAGGAAGAAGATGATTACCTGTTTGATAAAGGGGAAGTGAATTTTTGGGCAGAGAAGTTGACTCATGTCAGACAACTTAGTAAGCACCTTTTGCAGCTTATAGCAATGACTCACCTGACTTTACCAGATCATGGAGAACTTAATCGGCTATCAAGAATAGCACTGGACCAAGCCCAGCTTGTTGGACACCTTCTTAGAGCGCTACCTCCGACTCCAGAATTTTCCAAAACTGCAGAATTCACAAGATTGGCTATTCAAAATGAGAGAGTATCGGTCTGCCTTAAAATATTAAATCTGCTGAAGTCTGATGATACTTGCAAAAATGTAAATCTGGAAGAGTAGATTACTAAATTCATCCTCAGGGTGCTGCACACGTTACTGAACGGGCAGGGAGACTGAATTCTAACAGTGTACAAGGAGTAGGGGATTGCTATAACGACTCCGGTGAACCTGCAACAAACTATTCAGGGTTCAGGCTAAAACCACGTTTTTTTATCCACGAGTCCAGTGGTTTATTATTTTCTTTGTCAGATGTGCTGTGAGACACTGTTCCTTTTAAATGCATTTGCTAATTTCATTCAGCTGAGCATGGTTTATTATCGCTACTGTAGGAAGTAAAGCAGCTGAACCTAGTATTTTCTATTCATCCAGGTGCAGGCCACCTGTAACTGTGTTACATCTTAGCCCACATTTTTACCTTCTGTATTTTAATACCAAGAGAAGGTTGGTTTTTTTTTTTTTTTGGCTCCTCCTTTCAAGATGTAAAATGGTAATTATTAAATTAGTATGGTATTTTTAAATTTCAAGTGTTTCTAAAATAAAAGAAACAAACCTTGGCTTGTTTGTCCATGACAGTTTTTAGACTACGTTTTAAATTCTGCTGCGTTTTCCTCTGGAGGAAGGCAAGGATTCTCTTTGGTTGTGACCTTGTTTTGCACATGGAGGCAGCATTAGTTAAACTTCCGCCTCCCTCTTTTTCTCCCCTGCAAATCAAATAACTACCGTTATAAAATCGCTCTAAAAAGAAGACCGCTGCGTTCAAAACAAAGCAGCGGTTCCACTGCAAACAAACCCGTTTCGTCTTCCCTTCGAAACGCCTTGCTCTGCAAGCAGCTCTGGAAGGCGAGGCCCCCCTCGGCCCCCAAATCCTGCCGGGGCGGGGGGGGGCGGCGTGGGGCCGCGCCACGGCCCGGAACACGCAAAACGGTGGCCGTGCCCCGCCGGCGCGTGCCCCTGGGAACCGCAAGGGGGGCTCCGGGGGAAACCGAGACGAGGAGAACGCGGGTTGACAGAAGAAGGGCCCGTTCCCCGCCGCCCGCCCGGGGCCGGGACGCTGCGTTGGGCGGGAGCGCGCGGGCACGCGGCGCAGGCGCGGTGCCCCGGGGGCAGCGACAAGCCCCGTAGGCGGCGGTTGGCGTTCAGCCGCCTCACGTGCTGGTCCGTTGGCAGAGCGGGGCCGTGGCTGGTGACGCTGGCGGTGACGGTGCCGGTGACGGGGTCCGGCCGACGCTCCGCGTGCTGCCGCGCGCGCCCATTAGGTGGCGCTGCGGCACCGCCGTGCGCGCCACGCGCGGCCAGGCCGGGCTCAGCCCTGCCAGGGGCTGGTTTAACCTCAGCGGGGTCGGGTTTAGTCCCGCCAAGGGCCGGTTTTACCTCACCAGGGTCAGGCTGAGCCGATCGCCTCCCGCTGCTTGAGTTTAAATAAGATCTGCCGTAAACCAAGGTAAGCTTCCGAATTAGGTTTAGTGGACATCTGAAAACTGCACGGGATGAAGTCGCTACTGAAAGGAAAAAAAAAAAAAAAAAAAAGATAATTTAGGAACAAAAATTTAAATACTTTCTGTACATTTCCAGGATTCGGCGTTACTTATTTCAGTAATTTACAATGAAAGCTCAGGCTTCACTAGGCAAAGGGAAATGTTGGAATCCGAGATGAAAAGATGTTTCACAGAACGCACGCTACCCCGCTTAACAAGCCACACTGTGAGTTAGGCTAAAAATTAATTTGCCTGCCTCTGTTTTGAGCTCCTGGGGAAAGAACAGCCCAGATTGTGTCTGGAAGCCACTCTTAAAAATAGTCAAGACCTGTACAGTTAATTTAACAGTTTTGCCACACCTTTCCAACATTTCTGAACTAGTGTAGCAACAGCTTTTATAGTAGAAAACAGAACTTTGTACAGTATCAAAATTACAGTACGGTTCTGTGACCTCGCTCATGCCAGTGGTTAGCATAAGACTATCTAGTAACATTGGGTCTTTAATTTTTTTTTTTTTGAGAGTAGAATTTATAATGCATATGCATATATATTCAATATCAACAAAGGGATAAATGCAGACAGGTAACAGCATTAGTAGTAGATCCACAGCGACTGTAAAACTTGAGTGACTTTGTGAAGCCTTGAGGACTTGGTTAATCGGTAAGCCAAGTAGCTGGAAAACCGTGATAAGGAAGACTGAGTTTTAAAATGCAACTGAAACCTCTGTCATCCCACCTCAGTTTATAGAGAGCAACTAAAAATTATATCAGCGCGCATGCATTTCACCACCCGCTGCTGGTGACTTGGGTTACTCTGTAACTACTCAATCAAGAACCTTTAAACCCTGAGCAGCAGTTGCAGAAGAGGGTTAGCAAAGCCCCCCGCGGGAGCGCTCATCGGCCCCGTGTTTGATCAATTTACCGAAGTATTCCTCCAAACGACAGTGACACGTTGCTCCTCGCGTGATCACCATCACGAACTGCTGGCTCACTAGCGGGCAGGGTCTGCTCCGAGGGTGATGTTCTCATCACCGAGGTGGTTGGGAGGAGGAAGAGGGTGCTGGCGGGTCACGACTCGAGCGCATCCCGAGTGGGCCGGACGGGAGGTGATGGGAGAAGATGATGCGCGTTATGGCGAGCCGCCCCGCTTTCGGGTGCCTTCCCCGGGGGGGGGGGGGCGGCGGGGGGTGTGCGGGCAGCGCCTTGCTGCCCGGCCGGACGACGGGAATGGAATTTACGTTTTTTTTTTGTTTGTTTTTTTGGTTTTTTTTTTGGCAGCCCCCGGGGAAGCGGCACCGGCACTAGGGGGTGGCAGATCCCCGCGCAGCCGCCTCCCGCCGCGGCGGGCGGCCCGGGGGGGGCGGGGCGGGGGGGCGGGGCGGGGCGGCAGCGCCGCTCCCCAAAGCGCCCGCGGACCCGGGGCGGGGGGGGGGGGGGGGGACGTGCCGGGGCGAAGTGGCGGGGAGCGCGAAGGGGGGAGGTTGGGGCTTTTTATCCTTCAACTCTTCGTCTTTCCCGGGCGGTTTTTTTCGGTCTCTGCGGCTAAGCTCAGCCCTAACTAGGCCGGGTTTGTGCCTCCGGGGGTGACGGCTCACGGGCACTTCCAGGGGATTGGGGGGGAGGGGGGGGGAGGGGGGTATGCAGCAGCTGGGGGTGCGCCCGGCGGGTACCGCCCGCTGTCCCCCCGCAGCCTCGGGGGAGGAGGAGGAGGGAAGGAACCAAATGTGACCGTGAGCCGCATGGCGACGGCCGGAGGGAGGCGGGGGGGGGGGGTGGTGGTGAGCGACGACACACACGAGTGTGAAAACCCGAAGCGAAGTGCTCTGGTAACACCCCCCCCCCCACGGTTCCGAAGTTGCTTTCCTTTGCAAATGCGCTTTCAAAGTGCAGGGTTCCTGCTGACGTGGTCAGATTTGCACCCTTGGGTTCCCAGGGCCTGACAGCCCGGCTCGGCAGGGAAAGAGGATCAAACGCCTCCGCGGGCTTTAGCAGCAATAAAACTTTACACGTCCGTCCATTTTTCCCTTCCATTTGTCCCGGGGCTGAGCAAACGCCGGAGAGGCCAGGGACTGGGGGGGTGCAGAGCCGCTGCCGCCTCCGCCGCCGCCGTTCCCACGTCGCGTTAGCGGCGCGGGGGGGAGCGGGGCAGCGTGCGTGCGTGGGTTTTGCACGGCGGGTCCCGGCCCAGCTTGGGCAGCCCGCTCCGGGGGCCGCAGCCCCCCCGGCGGGGCCGTGCCGCCGCCGTCCCCTTGTCCCGCCGGCCGGCGGGGGGGCGGGGGGGGCTCCCGGGGCGGCTGGCGCAGCCCGGCGGGTCACAAGACCTTTGGCGGCTGCCGGGCCGCGGCGGGGAGCGAGGTGTGGCGGGGGCGAGCGTGGGAGGGAGGCGTGGGAAGGCGGGGGTGGAGGGGGGGCGCAGACACACACACAGGAGAGAGCGCCTGTCAGCCCGGCCGGTGCAGGGTTAAAGCCGCCTCGCCTCCGCGCCCGCCCGCCAACCTCTCCCAAACTCCAAACAAAAAGAAAAACAAAAAACAAAAAAAAACAAAAAAAAAAAAAAAAAAAAAAAAAAAACCAAAAAAAACCAACCCAAACTCCCCAGAAGAGAAGCGGCGGGGCGCGCAGCCCGCGCCCAGCTGCCGTCCCGCCAGTCGCACCGGGGCAGCGCGGGCCCGACCTTTGTTTGAAAGCAATTACGTGGCAAAAGTTTATTTTCGGTGGGGCGGGAGGAAGAGGTGTCCCCGGCGCTGCCGCGCCTCTCCCGCGGCACTGCGCGCCCGCCTCCGCCCGCTGCGGCTGCGCGGGCGCTGCGCGGCGGCTGCGCGGGCACTGCGCGGCGCGCAGGCGGGCGCTCGGCAAGGGCTGAGCCCGCCGGGCGCCGGGAGCGGCTCCCACCCAGCCGCGGGGGTACCGGGGGCTGACGGCGGTGCGGCCGCGCCCGCCCCGCCGCTCCCTGACCCTCCGCGAAAGTTGGGGGGGCCCGGGCGGGGCCGTGGGGCGGGCCCGCGGGGTGGGGCGGGGCGGGGGGGGGGGGGAGCGGGGCACCGCCCCCGCGGGCCGCGGCGGCGTTTATATGGGGGCGGCGCGGGACGCCGCGGAGTTCCCGCAGTTCGCCCGCTGCTGTGCAGCCGCCGTCGCCGCCTCGGCCCGGCACCCGCCGTCCCGCCCGCCCCGCCGGGAAGGAGACGGGACCCATTTCGGATCTCAAGCAAACGGCCCCCTCCTATCTAGTCGTGGCTTTTCCAAACCCTCCGAGGAGAGCGGGATCTTTCGGTCCTTCCTGTATTTCCGACCATTACAGGATCTAGAAATGTCGACGACACTTTTATCTGCCTTCTACGACATTGACTTCTTGTGCAAGGTAGGGGCGAGCGAAGCCCGCCTGCTCAGGCGCGACCCGGGCTGCCGGCGCCGGGGCGGGGCGGCGGCTTTGCAGGACGGCGCCGGGGGCCGGAGCCCCGCCGGGACCGGGACCGGGACCGGGGCCGGGGCGGGGGGCTCGGCGAGCGGGTCGCCCCCTGACAGCTGGCCGCGTTAAAGCGGCGCGGGTTCTGCTGCAGGGCGGCTGATGCAAGGCCGCGGGCCCCGGGGGGACGCGCCGTGATGCACCCTCGCCACGAGGGGCTCTCGGCGTGGGCTTTTCCTGAAGTTGCGGAGGCGACCGCCCGCGCTGGGCTGCCGAGAGGGAACTTTTTTTGGAAGTGGCGCCCGCCGGCGAGCCTGTAAGGGGGATTCTCGCCGGCTCGGACCCGCTCGCCCCGGCACGCCAGCAGAGCCGCCTTCGGGGCCGGGGGGGGGGGGGGGGGGGGGGGGCGGGCGGCGCGACCCGACCCCCGCGGGGCGCCCGGCGGGGCTGCGGGAGCCGTGGCGGTGGGCTGGCGGTCACCCTGCAACACCCTGTCCCTCTGTCTCTCCCGCTCCCTGTCTCCCCGCCCTCCCTCTTTCCCCTCCCCCCCCCCACCCCCCCCCCCCGCCCCGGCAGACGGAGAAGTCCCTGACCAACCTCAGCAGCATGCTGGACAAGAAGGCCGTGGGGACCCCGGTGACCCCCCCCAGCTCCAGCTTCGCGCCGGGCTTCCTGCGGCGGCACTCGACCAGCAACCTGCCGGCGCTGGCCGGCGGCTCCAAGTTCCCCAGCCCCACCGGCTCCAGCTCTTCCTCCACCTCCTCCTCCTCTTCCTCCTCCTCCTCTTCGTTCGGCAGCCTGAAGGAGACGGGCTCCGGCGGAGGCGGCGGCGGCAGCAGCAGCCCCACGGCCCTGCTCAACAAGGAGAACAAGTTCCGGGACCGCTCCTTCAGCGAGAACGGCGAGCGCAGCCAGCACCTCATGCAGCAGCTGCAGCAGCAGCAGCAGCAGCAGGCGGCGGCAGCGGCCGGCAAGGGGGGCGGCTCCGGCGGCGGCGGCGGGGCCCCCATCAACTCGACGCGCTACAAGACGGAGCTGTGCCGCCCCTTCGAGGAGAGCGGCGCCTGCAAGTACGGCGAGAAGTGCCAGTTCGCCCACGGCTTCCACGAGCTGCGCAGCCTCACCCGCCACCCCAAGTACAAGACCGAGCTCTGCCGCACCTTCCACACCATCGGCTTCTGCCCCTACGGCCCGCGCTGCCATTTCATCCACAACGCCGACGAGCGCCGCCCGGCGCCCGGCGGGGGCACGGCCGCCCCCCCCCCCAGCGCCGCCGCCGCGGGGCCGCACCACCACCCGCACCACCCGCACCCCGCCGGCAGCACCGGCGACCTCCGCGCCTTCGCCCCCCGCGACCACCCCCTGGGGGGCGGCGGCGGCGGCGGCTTCGGGCACCCTCCCCGCGGCGGCGAGCGGCCCAAGCTGCACCACAGCCTGAGCTTCTCCGGCTTCTCCGCCCACCACCACCACCACCACCACCCCCCGCACCCCCACAGCGCCGCCCCGCCGCCGCCGCCGCCGCCCGGCGGCCGCCTGGACGCCGGCCTGCTGGAGAGCCCCGGCGGGTCGCGCACGCCGCCGCCGCCCGCCTCCGCCTCCTACTGCGAGGAGCTGCTCTCGCCGCCCTGCGCCAACAACGCATTCGCCTTCTCCGGCCAGGAGCTGGGCAGCCTCATCGCCCCCCTCGCCCTCCACACCCAGAACTTCGCCGCCGCCGCCGCCGCGGCCGCCGCCGCCGCCGCCTACTACCGCTGCCAGCAGCAGCCGCCGCCGCCGCCGCCCGGGGGGGGCTGCCCGCCGCCCCCCGCCTCGCCGCCCTTCAGCTTCCAGCCCCTCCGCCGCCTCTCCGAGTCGCCCGTCTTCGACGCGCCGCCCAGCCCGCCGGACTCCCTCTCCGACCGGGAGAGCTACCTGAGCGGCTCCCTCAGCTCCGGCTCCCTCAGCGGCTCCGAGTCGCCCAGCCTGGACTCGGGCCGCCGCCTGCCCATCTTCAGCCGCCTCTCCATCTCCGACGACTGAGGGGGCCGGGGGGGCGGCGGGCAGGGGGGCTGCCGCCCGCCCGCCCGGCCCGGCACGTAAGTTAGCAAGCGAAGAAAGTGAATCCTTCTCTTCTCTCTTGGTTTTTGTTTTTCTGTTTTGTGTTTGTTTTTTTTTTTGTTTTTTTTTTTTTACATATATATATCTATATCTATATATACACCGAGAGCTGAACAAAACAAAAAAAAAGCATCTTGCAAAAGGGCAAATGACACGAACTGAACAAACCTATTTTTATAGAGAGACCTTGGAAGAGGGGGATTTTCGTTTCGGGGTTTTTTTTTGTTGTTGTTGTTCTTCTTCTTTGGAGACAAGTTATGATACGCACCAGCAGCAGCCATTCCATCTGTGTTCAAAAAAAAAAAAAAAAAAAAGCATTAGAAAAGACACCACCAGAAAGCAACAAACAATCCGGGGAGCGTGAGTCCTGCCTGTCCAGCTCCTCCAAGCCTTCAGACACACACAAACAAAAGTTACAAACTAGTTTGTCTTTCAATCCAGCTCAAATAAAAACACAGAACATACTAAACCTATAAGCTTTTTTTTTTTAAAAAAAAAAAAGGAAAAAAAAAAAAAAAAAAAGAAAAATCCAACATCCTGCCAAGAATATGCCTTGATAACAACCTTCTTTTTTTATATATCTATATATTATTATTATAACAAATGCTAAAACCTTCATTCCAAAGTTTAATATTGGTTCCAGTGCCACCACTTAGTGGATGTTTGGCTTAGAACAACTTTTTTTTTTGTTGTTGCTTTATTTGGAAGCACTCAACTGAGTTTAGTTTGTAATTGTTGGAGAATAACTGCTGATTTTTTTTTTTTTTAATTTTTTTTTTTAGCTGTTTTGAGTTGATTGCATGAATGAGTCACTGCACACAACTCAATATGAAACTATTTAACTTATTTATTATCTTGTGAAAAGTATACATTGGTAATTTGTTCATACTGTATTTATCGGGTATGATGAAAAGCAATAGATATATATTCTTTTATTATGTTTAAATTATGATTGCCATTATTAATCGGCGAAATGTGGAGTGTGTTCTTTTCACAGTAATATATGCCTTTTTGTAACTTCACTTGGTTATTTTATTGTAAATGAGTAAAATTCTTAATTTAAGAGATTGTATGTAATATTTATTTCATTAATTTCTTTCCTTGTTTACGTAAATCTGAAAGATTGCATGGTTTCTTTATAGAAATCGGTCTCGATGCTGTGGAAGTAGTTTGAGGAATTTTCTATGGGTTTTTTTAGAATGTAAATGGTTGTAGCCCGTCCGAGTTAGAAAACAAATGAGAGAAAAAAAAAAAAAAAAAAAAAAGACTGACTTAGCAATCAGACTTCAAAGTGGCAAATCTAATTCAGACTTGTTTAAAGTAACCAAAAAGTATTTTTTGTTGCCTAACTCCACCAATCACACTGTGATATAGTCTCAAAGTATGTAGCAATAATTGGGGGTCCCAGTATTATGTCTCACAGTGCCTTCTTGAGGGTCCATGCTTGCCTTAAATCTCTTTCAACCAAATAAGTATTTTTCTTAATGCTTGAGATAATTTGAATGTAGGGATGGGTTTTAACTACAGCAAAATTTTGCCACTCTTTATTTTATAAGAATGGAGGCCATCTTTGGATCTGAAACTTTATACAGTACATGAACATATCTTGTTTAATTGAATTCCAAAACTTGTAATTTTTTTTTTTTTCCTTATGTAGAAAGTCAGGAGTTTTCCAAAACTTTCCTGGACGGTGGATGAATGAGCAGTAGCTTAGTTTTGTTTGTACATAGGTACAGATTGAGCACTATGTACTCTTTTGGACTACTTTAACAGAAGTATGTTTTGAATGTAACTAAAGGATAAGTCAACTTGAGTTGTAATATATTTTTCGGGAGTCAGTTCACTACAAATTGTGTGAGACTGTAAACTTTGTACTGTAAATGTTTTGTAGTTCTCCCAATAAAATTTTTTTGGAAAAAAAAAAAAAAAGTAACCCTTCAAACTGTTGAAGCCCTGTCTGCCAGGCAGCAACTAATTCTTGCTAAACACCGCCCCCACCCCCCAATCACAAATATGTCTAGCTACAGATTAACCAGTTTGCACCGCAGCTCCAGTCCACTCCTGCAGCAATCACTGGTCGGCAGCCAAAGCTAATAAACGCTTCCAGAAGGTTCGGCACTATTAGTGTTAGCAGTGTACTGTAGCCTGCTTTTTTTTTTATTTTTTTTTTTTGTTTGTTGTTAAAGAGGGTGAAGGATCAAACCTTTGCTGCTTCTAGCTTAACAGCTGGAGTGGAAAAATCTAGTAATGACACTTATCAATCGCATTGCTTATGGGGATATGTGAGCATGCCATTAGCTTTCCTGGCTTATTTTGGGGTAAGGAGGAAATAACAGTTTGAGTAATAAAAAGGCATAATTAAGGTTTACCCTTTGTCCCAAAAGCTTTGTTCCTCTTCACTTGGAGGAATGCGGACTTCTGCCTCAACGCTTCCATCACCCGGCTGAGGGCATATCGGCATTAAATCGGGCTAGCATTAAATGTGCTAATCACTTCTCAGGGCTTGGGTTTTAAACAAATTACCTTTCTGAGGGTATATTTATGTAACAAAACACTTGGCAGCCTGGGAACTGTCCGTTAATACTGGAGGAATTTCAGCTAATAGCTCCACAGTTCGTTCCCTTATTCCAATTGGCCCCCTAAACTTTTAAGTCACAATTTCTACCAGCTTATTTTTGTTCTTTTGTCATACTAATAATAAATGTTGTTAACATTATGGTATTTCTGTGCTGCCTGGACTGCCACAGTACTTTCTATAAATACAAGGTAGAATGTAATACCGGTGCCATATGTTTGTGTAACAAACCTTGGACTGACTCTCAGTTTAAAATTAAAACAAACGTAAGCAATGTAGGACAACACAGCCCAGCTACAGCAATCACCTTTTTCTTTATGGATCGGTCTGACATCCTGGCTCAGAATCACTCCCTTCAATTCCCAAGATGGTTTCTGAAGAACCTTCTTTTCGGTGCTGCCCGTAGCGTAGCGCTGAGCGCGGCCGGGTCCGTGCCTGGGCATCGCTGGTTCGGATGCTGCAGCAGCGAGGAGGAGGCATTTGCCTGTACTTTGCAGGAATAGAGCGTAGCTGTTGGTTTGACCGGTGTCCACGCTGATGTCTTAACTCACTTTTGGGGATTTTGAAGCTAATTGTCAAACTAAAACTGCGTTAATTAGGAGTGCACTTCTCTTTTAGTTTCAGATTTTCTTTCTTCCATAGGCATGTTTTTAGCTTCTCTCCCTTGCCCACCTCTTCCCCTGAGCCTGCCTTTTTCTTGCCACAGTAGATAAGGACCTTATTTATTGCTGTATTATTTCACTTATCTAGGACAGCTGTACTCCATCAGCGCAGTACTTTCATCTTCCCTGCGGTTTTCTGTTGGTTGCACAGGATCTCGGCGAGGGTGCCGGGGTTGGCTGTGGTGTCTCCTGGCTGGAAGAAGAGCTCTGGAAGCTTGACAGCAGCTGCCCCATGTGAAACCCAACTGCGCTGGTGTCAACGCCAGCGTTCTGTGTGTTGAAAAGGCTGCTAGGACAGGATGGGTGACAGCCCAGCAGTGTCTCAGCGGGCTAGTGGCGTGCCAGTACGTGGGGAGAGCGGGGTCTGAGCCACCCTCTGCCCTGCTCCCAGGGAGCGATGCTCTGAGGCCACCCGTCCTGCGTCCATGTTGGTTTGTATCTCTGCAGAAGGGTCCTGCAAACAAACCTGTTGCAGCGTTGTGTGCTGCTGCTCAGAAAAACTGAAGTCCTTGAACTGGGAAGATAAGTGTCTCTTTCTTGTGCTGCACGATCAAGTGTTAACCTTTAAACTGGTGACTTACGGTGTTGATTTAAGCAAATGTTCTCTTGCTTTCATTTTAAAATGCAGTGAAGCATGTAAAGGTGGTCACACCATTCAGAAATTTCCTGATACCTTGCAATAAATTGATAAACTCTGCGTAAAAATAAACTGTCTTTCTTCAAGAGCTTTGGGTTGAGAAGGAGCTCAAAGGTCTCTGCTATTACTCATTAGAGGTGTGGTATTTCTGTTAAAAGTTGGGGCACTAAAAATGACTTTGAGGATCTGGAGAATGGGGATTTTACCAATCATTGGTTAGGACCTGAGTCTTGCACCAATCATTGGTTAGGACTTGAGTCTTGCATGCTTGTGTCTGTCAATAATCAGAAAGAAATTGCAGCAAAGACTTAAATTTGTAGAAATAGGGGTAATGGTATAGATCTTGAAATAGTAGTTGATTTAACGTGCCTTTGTATGATCATTAGGGGGTTTTTAAATGTATGGAGTCAGCAGTTTTTATTTTTACTCCCAAGTCCTCTCAGTTTCTTGGGGACTATTTATTTGGATTTTCTCAGTTTGCCTTCTTTGGGTAGAGCAGGTGTGCTGTAACTCCAGTGCTTTTGCTATCTCCGAGCTTTGGGGTTTGCTGCCTGACCCATGTTAATACAAACATTAAACAGGATTCAGCGCACAGCTGAACGGATTGCAGACCACCGAAAGTACTCCCAGCAGTGTGCCACGAAGCGCAGGAATGCTGCTATTCGCTTAGGGCAGCATGGCTGAAGCATGAGCTGATTTCACTGTAGGCCCTAGCCACCGATTTACCCCCTGTTCAAGTGGAATTACAGCATAGTCTGTCACTCGTGGGAGAGGGCACATTGCCACCAGAGGAGCTGGGAGGCTGCTGGCTCCTCTCTCTGTGCCATTGCTGAATGCAGAACGCAGCAAACCGATACCTCAGTGGTCAAATACATACGCAGGGGATGAGCCCTCTTCCAGAATATCATTTAAAAGTCCAGTGCAGCTCTTACATTGCTTTGAAAAAGAAATCATTGACCTCCTCCTGTTTTCTGCTCCCATCCCAACCCATCCCATTATTAGGTGTGCAGCTTGGAATTTTTTTTTTTTTTTTTTAAAGGGTGCATCTGACAACCTCATTTTCAAAGAAGGCCCAAGATACAATTTTTGTTTATGCTCAAGATGTACTTTTATTATTTTACTTTGCTAGTATAGCATTAAAGCTTAGGCACTTGTACTATATATTTTCAATTGTGTGGTCTGTCTTTTCTTGCTGACCTTGAATGTGAATCTTACTTGATGGAGTTTCAGGCGGTGGTGCTCTGTCATGGATAAGATAGGACATTCCAGGTTTTCCCTGCTGAGCCTACAGACCCCGGCAGCACATTCACTCTGGAAATGGAAACTTTGCTTTCTGACCCTTCAGCTTAAACTCTGTTCCCTGGTGGTTTAAGGCGAAGGTACTGGGGTTCCCAATTTACTGCATCTGAAGTATAGTTACATCGTCCCTTCTGCCAACCCTGCAGCTGGTTGGTACCTGCCCAGAGAGGGGCAGGAGTATCCTGAGTGACCACAGCCAGACTTCTAAGTGCCCACCTGCCAAAGAAGTAAGTGGGGGGTTGCGATGAAAATTATATGCTCCAGGTGATGTGGCAGGTTGCCTCCACCAGAAGAGAGCGGTTTCCCTGATCTGCTTCTCCCTGGCCCTTTCTGAGCCACCCCCTCAACCAGTTCGGGTCGCTGATCTGGCAGAGCACGCCGGCCCCCTGTTCGCACCCCGTGGCCCAGTGTGGGTGGGTGCTTGGTCCACTGCCACCAAAAGGTTCACTCGCCCTCAGCCAGCTCTGGTGCTTGCCACATCTGTCTGGGGGGTCGATGTGTTTTTTTGTTAATCCAACAGAAAGGACAAAAAAATGGTGTTTACTACTGGGGTAGAGTTGAAGCGGATCAGCAAAGAGTCTGGCGAGTTTCAGAGCATGTGCAAGGGAAGAGGAGGAGGAGGTAGAGCCCCCGGATCCCAGAGAGGTGGCAGGAGTGTTGGGAAGGAGGACAAGGGATCTCCCCACCAAGCTGCGAGATTGGCTTATCCCTGCTGTGTGGGTTTTGCTGAGTTTGAAGAAACATTGTTTCCCGCACAGTTCTTTGTGAAATTCTTGGTATGCCCATTTTACAACTCCTTTTATATATCGGAGCCATTATAAATGACTCACACGAACCTTGAGTATTTCTTGTGCCATCCGAAAAGATACTGACATTTAAGGGAGGGCTCAGATCAAGATAGGGCTTAATTAATATGAATGTATTCCTGAATAGTTATTTTGTCTGGTTTACTGGAAATCAAATAATGGTTGTGTGGCAAAGCTCTGCATCTTCTGAGAAGTTCTGAATGTGAAAGGAAACGCTTGTTATCAGCTGACATAGATTTAGCAGGTTGTGTAATTTTTGCAGCATATATGCTGAAGAACATCGATTTGTAGGTCTAATTTGTTTATTAATATTAAGGATTTAATATCAGAGAGAAGAGTGGAGGCATGAGATTCTTCCCTTGAGGTCTAGAGGACTGTGTCTCTAGAAAGAATTTTTCGTCTCAAAGCTTAGTCAAACAGATACGAGTCATTTCATCTCTCCTTTCAAAGAGGTATGATAGATGTGTGAATGGAGGCATTTTGGGGTGAACACCCCCAGAATTTTCATTCTTGAGGAAATCAGGGAAAATTACCCTGTAAAGTCTCTCTGTTGCTGAAGAGGGATAGATGGCATCTGCTGAGTAATTTCTATTCTGTACACCATCTGAGGAGGAAATACTGGGTAATTTAAACCCCCTTTTTTCTACCATGGTTAATAACATAAACAGGGAGAGGGATATGCTGAAATCTAAATACGAGGGTCCCATATCAATGGATTATTACCTTATCTTTTCTGAATGACGTTCACTTGAATACCTGGAATCGTAACAGCTACTCAAGATAAGAAATGGAGGGAAATTCAATAACAATAAGAGGCCTGGAAACTTACGAGATCTTGATTAGCCTTCAACTGTGCCTAAATGTTGAAAAAGCATTCCCTGTACTGTACGCAAAAGGAGCTGAATAGCAGTGTGAAAACCGTTCCCCCATTTCAGAGAAGCACTAACGACTGGCTTTTGTGATTGTCAGGGCTTTCTTGTATCCACACACACACACACATATATATATGTGAACCTTCTGCCTCTTCCATGGATGACCATTTTTCACCCTAGTTTTTAATTGCCTTAAAACCCCAGCTTTGCTGGCTGTGGATGGTAGGTAGCTCTGGCCCCTGCAGTGGTCTCGGAGCTCTTGCTGGCTGGAGGGGTGTGTGTGTGTGTAGCTCTGAACCTCCTAAATACCATCAAATCTGGAGTTGGATTTAGTAATCCTTTTAGTAATCCCTCTGATGACACTGGGTGCTGGTTCACTCCTCCTGTGGGTGAGGGAGCGTGGGGAAGGGAGAAGAGGAATGTGGCCCCTCCAGCCGCCCGCCCTGGGAGGGCCTGTGAGCTGGTCTGGCGCCTCGCTGCTGTGGAAAATGGCAGCCACGCGTCATGGGGAGGGCCCAGAGATCTCCTCCTGGGGCAGTTTGTGCCTGTCATGCGCCTGCACCTGGATGGGGGCAATTTGTTTCGGGAGTTGGATGCCCTTTGGCCCTGTTGCAGAGGTGGCACAGCGGCGTTAGCAGGGAGGGTTCGATGCAGAGTGCCACTGTTGTGGTAAGAGGGCTGAACAGCACGCTGTAAATCTTAGAAGATGAATTCAGTGTTAACAAATACTTTTTCTAAAGGTCAGATTAGATGAGGAATGCAGCAATTTGCCAATCCAAATGGACACTAACTCTAAAAAGACAGGAATTTGTTTTCTACTAGATTAATGCTCTGATCTGGACTCATCCCATGGCCTTGTGGCTGTAGAACAAAAGCACAAGCGAGGGCAGGAGTATGTGAGTAACGTGAGGCTTGGACCTCTGCTTTCAGCTTCAGTGCAACTTTATATTGACTTGAACTGCCTGTGAAACCACAGCCTAAGTTATGTTCTGCAGGGTTTTTTTCTGCATACGCAGTTGAAATCCCAGGATGTATCAAATGATGTCCAGGGGACAGGGGAGGGGCAGATCCTTGTGCAGCAAATGTTGCTGGGCTTTCTAGAACTGAACCTGAGCATTTTTCTTCAGTCTGGCTGTTTTGCATTTGGGGAAGTGTGACTGGGGAGATGATGTTGAAGAAGGGGACAGCTGGAAGCCTGGAAAAGCCGTCTGTGCTGTAAGTGGTGCACAGCTCCGGGCTAGTGTCAACAACATGAACACCAAGCCATGACTTCTCCTGCCTACTCAAAATACTTCTTACGGTAACTTGTATCTTAAAATAAAATTCAAGAAGGAATATAGAATTCATAGCACAAAATTAATACTAAACTGCGAGAGCATTGCAAAGCAAGTAATAAGCATCTCATTTTACAGGGTCCATCTCCATCTGCAAATGTAAGGCAAACCAAAATGTAAGGCCATCATTTAATGGCTGTCACATTTGCAGCAGATGCTTTTTGATGGCTGTGAACAGAGCATGGGGCCTGTGAGTATTTCCAATAATACAACTCTTCACAATGATCATAAATGAATGATCATAAGAGGTTGAAGGGATAAGAAACCTGAAATCTCCGGCTCTGCTGAAGATGACAGCAGCTCATTACTCTCCATTTTCCCATCGAATATTAGATAAGAGCACACCATCAGGGACAACCATGGATTGGGTTCGTATGACCGAAAGAAATACATCCCAAAAGTTCAGCACCTGGGGAGTTAGTAGGACTTGGTGGAAATAATCCTTGTTCCTAAAGTAATTACAGAAGTGTAACCTGACTGGTGAGCACAGTCTACTGTTGTAAGACTAATAGCAAGAGATTTAGGAAGGGATTCTTTCAAACCACTGGTAAATACCAGCTCTCAAAGAGGTAACATGAATACCATAGATAACAGTATATATAATGTATATACAGTGGCATATACAATAGGCAATACTAAACTTCTGATCCAGGTAGCAGTCACTTGTAGTTTAATATAGAATAAGTGCTGTTAGGTTTGTAGGAACAAATAAAATGTGATAATGAATATTAAAAAAAAAAAGATTCACTGTAAATAACTGTAAAGATGGTCAGTTTAGACGAGATTTACAGATTTATTTCTTAAAATGCATGCTACCAAAACCTTCGAGGACATGGAAATATCTGTGTATGTTTTATGTCCTGAAAAACAAGTGTGAATCATCGCATCCTCAAGAAGCCCTTGCTCTGTTATGCGAGGTATGGCCTGTTGTCAGAGGGACGGCAGCCTGGGCCGAAGAGCAGTGGTAGTCAGCCGAATGGGTCTGTGCTTCCAGCTTGCTTTCACCACCTGAAACTGGGAAGAGTTTGACTCAGAGCATAGCTAGGATTTAATCCAGAGGAGACCCTTTTAGGACAGTAAAGACAAGAGGGGCAGGATCCTGCTCAGTCCCTTGCAGGAGTCATGTGTGTGTTACTCTAGCATACCAGAAACATGTTTGCTCCTGGTTTCACCGATTTTAATTCAGAAATACTATTTAGCCTTGTAGAGACTGCTCCTGCAGTCATTGACGTGGGAATACTAATCCAGTACTTAATATTTTATTATAAATTGCCTCAGATGCTTAGCAGAGGCTCCAGTAGCTCAGCTGGCCATAGTTTTCACCAAGATGTGTAGCAGGAGTCCCCAGTGAGTCTCTTAAAGCCTGAAAGAGCTGGTAGCTCGCCAGGCACAGGTGGCTGCCCTGCTTGCCCCTCTGCCCCAAAACGAGGGACCATTGATTCCAGGTGTCATGTTCCCCTTGTGTCAAGCTGTTTCTGGGCTGCAATTTGATACCTAAGCAGGGACAAGCGTATTGAGAAAACAAGTGAAAGCATCAAAGAGGTGAAGTTTTTTGGTCCTCTGCTGATGCAGGAGATATGAAGGGGGAAGGACTTGTCTGGGTTTCTTTGTTTTTTTGTTAACTAACACTTTATAGCACGGAGTGTTTTTACCTTACAGCTCTAAAAAACTGATTGGAAAGAGCAGTTGTTCAAGCGGTGTGGAATTAATGGAGATTGAGTGGACAGTGTTATCCAGATGGAAAAGCGAATGCTAAGTGTCTTGGAAAAGTTTCCTTGAAAATACAGGAAATGTACTTTCTGTAACTGCAGAACTAGTACTAGGAAAGGAAAAAGAGGGAGGGTGAAAATCAGCCAGTTAGTATTATGATAACATAGAAAAAGGCAGAACTTAATATTTCATGATTGTGCCAATGTTACACAAGCAAAGGACAGCATCTTGTAAGTTAGAAACCACAGTATGTAAGTAGCCTTGTTGCCTTGGTGCATGGAGAAAAGGGAAAGAAATTGTAAATACTGTTGTATGCAACTTCCCTTTCCCCTTGTACTGCATCCAACATAAAAGAAATAATTCGCTAAAGCATTCAGTATCACACAACCTCTTAGTATAGTTAGGTTTTATGAGACAAATGGTCCATCATTTTATGAATTAGACAATTCCTGGGGACTGAAATGTTTCAACAGAACCAAATCTCATTGCATTCATTCGTTCTCAGCTGTCTCAGTGAGCCCAATTAAGTCCAGGTGGAAACACTTGTGCTTCAAAATGACTTGCAGAGCCCCAACAGTCCTGGTGAGCTTTGGGTGAAAGGAAGGTCAGGTTCTTCCTGAAACGTGCTCTGTGTCTACGAGCCCCAGGCACTGCTATGCTGTGACTTTTAGCAAAATATGTAAGTACGTGATTTCTTGGTACGTCTTTTCTGAAGAATTTTATGAATTCTGAGGAATGGAGATTTTGATTTTATTTTTTTTTTGAACGATTTTTTGTAGTAGTTGGAAGGAATGGGAATGGGAGTTCAAGGGAATGCTGGTGCCTGTGAATATGAAGCTGTCTTACCCCACTGCCAGTGTTTCTTAATGTCAGCTGTACATCTGGTTTCTTGAATTTGTGTTTCAATTCTGGTGTGGAAGACAGAGAGTGACCAAAGTTGTTCTGCAGTGGTGGATTTGAGTTTACAGGAAAGTTTTCTCTTTCAGCCTGAAACCCTCTTGTAAAGGGCTCTTTGCATTTGCTCATCATGAGAGATATGCAGCTGGTATTTGGAGACTGCTAAGAAAAGTAAGAAAGAGAAACCTTAATTTATTTAGTAAATATCATGACACCGGATAAATATAATTGCTTCAGTGAAATGGGAGAAAAACTGCTTTCAAAGAGTGAGCTCTTCAGGGGAGAGCTAGGAGTTGTGTTGAAGTCCCAAGCATGCTGCCAGCACTCCCCTGGGAGTGCTGAGAGGGACTCAGACCCAGGTCCAAGACCCCAAACCTTTAAAGCTTAGCCTTCCCCCTCCAAATCTGGTTAACTTTTCTAAAACAAAATTAATTTTTAGTTTGCCGTGTACTTGAATGGGAGGGGTCTAGGTGGCCTGTGGTGGTCTGGGAACTAGAAGATTCTGGAAATCCTGGAGAAATTTGATCATTGTGAGTGCTTGGTGGGGGTTTTTTGCCTTTTTTTTTTTTGTGTGTGTGTGTGGTTTTTTGTGTTGTTGGTTGTTATTTTCTTTTGTTTGCTTTCCTTTCCCAACCAAACTGAAGCAAATGTGAAAGTCTGGGTAAAGAGTCAACTTTTGTCTAAGGTGAACCTCTGATTTTGTATGGCTTACCTCTTCCTGCCTGCCTAAGGTTGAAAATGCTGCCTGTGCTGTCTGTCCTTGTTCATGATACTTGGTGTCTGTATTTATTTGGTCATGCTAGATCCTGTTCTGTTGGTAGGTACCTTCGTCTCCATGTACGTTGGAGTTCCTATTTCTTTCTAGAGTCACTGGAGTATTTAGAGAATCTCCCTTTCTGAATGTGAGGTGGAGGGGAAGGGTAATTTGTAATTTAAAGTAATAAATACACTTGAGCAGGCAAACTCCTTTGCTTAGTTTGTTCTCCTGGCCCACCCCAGTTTTTAGGTAGTGTCGTAGGGATGCTACTATGTTCAGAGATGGTTGATCCTGGCAAAACACCAGCCCTACTTAGCCGTTGTCCCATTCTGGGCCATGCTGGTAGTAGCTTGGAAAGCTGTAGCTTCTTCTGGTGGACCTGGGAAGAAATACTCTGTTCTGCATGGGTTGTGTCAAGCTGGTAGCACCAAAACAGAACGCAATATGGAGAAACGTGCATCATCCCCTCCCTCATGTGCAGTCCATCTCCCAATAGGTAGTACAGCCTCTGGCTGCTGCTTCTCATGGCTTGCCACCACTCCAACATGGTTTTCCTCCAACCAAGTGTACAGCCTGCCTGTATCCTTGGGTCCTGCACCCTAAATGTGTCCCATACTGGGTGGTTTCCTTCATTCATGTGTGCCAGTATGCTCTGTTCTTGCACGTTATTGTTGTCTTGCCAACTCCCATTCAGGCATCATGGGAATAGGTTAATTGTGCTTCTAACTGGATGTTCAGCAGCTTCAGTGGCCACTTCCAATCCATCATTGAATATATTGAACTGTGACCTTTGTATTTCCAAACACATGGTTTTCAAAGGGCCTTGTAAATCCATCTGCATTACAGCAAAACTGCTTTAATAATTTTTAGCTGGCTAATAGCTGTAGTATAGCCATGGAATAGATGCCTTGTATCTCTGCTGTGTATGTGCTGCTTTAGTTAAAAATGACCTGATGTCTGGAGGACCAAGGCAGGAGCATATCTTTTTCCACTTTGACTGAAGATATGCGTAAGTGCACTGACACTTATTTGCTGTATGTCTTTGCAAGTACTGACTGAACTTTCCCACGCCAGACTTAGATTTGGTTGCTAAAAAACAGAGTGGAGTTTCTGCAGTTTGTAGGGTTATTGGTCTGACATCCCATTTAAAATTTATCAACTTCCTCAACATGTTATTCTTAGTGTTAACCTCACATTTTGTCTTTCTACGTATTCCCTCATGGAAAACATGCAGCCCGGCATTAGTCACAAGAACAGCAGGTTTCGGTAGTGGGCAAGCTGCACTCTGTTCCAAGTTGTGTAAAGCTGTTTATTGATCTTGTGATTGTAGAAATGAAAGAGTTGCCTGTGTTCTGGCTGGGCTGGTGTGTGGTATGTGTGGCTGTATACATTTACCCATGCATATGTGTTTTATTTATTTATAGTTTATATATTTAAATATAGGTATATATTTATTAAATGTGTATTTATAATATATATGTGTTTAATAATAGCAACATGAGAATCCTGCTGTCTGTTTGGTTTCAATCTGGACAAATACTTTGCTTGGTCATGATGTGCAAGATACTCATAGATGTAAAATTTCTTGTGTGAGGATAGATTGATTGGTCACTCATGATGCTGTTCAATAATACTTACACAAGTCAGTTAACTGTGGTAGGCTGTTTTGTTACCTGAGCCATCAGCTCTGTTTCCTGAAAAGTCTGATGTAAAATCAGTGGGTTTTTCCAAATAGAGCATTTTACTTTTACTGTGTGATGATCTTTTATCACTCTGTACATTGCTGATTAGTAACGTGTGACAGTTGTGACTGCACCCTCTTTAAAGTCATCATCAGTATAGTGAGCAGTGTTCAGCACTTGACTGTATTTTATTCTGCTGGCAGAATTTCCAGCAGATGCTGAGGTACTGTTTAAGGTGTACTTGCACAATTTGTGAAGAAGTAGGAAAGAGGTTCTGCAGTTTCAAGGCAAATTTTCCACAACTGAAAAGTGTTACAGTGTGCACTTGCCTTGTATATTCTGGATTTTCATACAGAAGAGAACGTGTATTAATCATTTGGAAATCACTAGGCGTTGGAATCTGCTCCACAGCATTATATCTGTTTGTCCAGATGTCATTTAGCATGGCAGCTTTGCCATACTTGAAGTAATATATTTCTAGGCTAGTTCAGCTTACGTGTGCTGTGCCCCAAAATGATGAATTTTCTGATCTCCTCATTACTTAACTTGGGATGTTGGCTTTTACTTGGCATTGCACAGCACTCAAGGAATCCATTTTCCTTCTTGCTATTCTGGCTCAGGTTGGCCCAGTCTGAGGGTTTCGGTCCTGACTTTCTTCTTTCCTCTGTCGGTGCAGGAAGCTGAAAATTACTCTGTACAAATATGAAGGCTTCCTTGAGAAGGAAGCTGCTTCATATATCAATTTATGTTAGGACAGAGTTTTAACAGCAGGGTTTTTTCCTATTGGACACTGGGTAGGCTATATCCCTATTTTTCACTGACCTCTATTGAAAGAATTGGAAAGACTGAGTGTAGGCTTAGATTTAGGTGTGTTTGTCTTTGGACAAGCTGTGGTAGTTGACATGGTTAATATTCAATCGCTCCTGTGTCATTATCAAGATGAGGTGACATTGTAGTGCCCCTTATACAGCAGTTCCTAGATGGATGTGATGGACCCAGTAACCACTGGTTGGGTTACAATATTCACCTATTGGTCTGAAGTGCTGTACTGAGAACAAGGTCTGTTTAAGAAGACGTTACACTGTTTCCCCTCTTTCTCTCACTTTCTGGTCACCCAAAATGACTCACGCCTGGCAGCTGAGGATGGTTAGTGTCTTGTATATACATAATGCTTGGTGGTTGTAATTGACATGTGGTTTGCCAATGATTATTGACTTGGTTGTGGAGGGATTTGCTTATGTTATTATTAATGGCAGTTCTAATAAGGGATTATTCAATTGGCATATGTTTTGGGAGGCTAGTCCTTTATTAGGATATACAGATGTTAGGAAACAACAGGGACCATCATGCCTGCCTCTTCCTCACAGCTATTGGGAACTTGCTGTAAGAGGGAGCCTAACTTTCTGATTCAATCGCATTGGCAGCCTGTGTGCCAGTGTCTTGGTTTGGGCTGAACTACTTGTGTTGCATGCAGGACTTTGTTCTGGCAACCTGAAGGAAAAATCTCCTTTCTTTTTTTTTTTTTTTTTTTTTTTTTTCTTCCTCTTGCTAAAATTTGTATCTCACTGGAAACTTACTGCTCCTGGCATTAGTGTATGCAGGGTGCATTGGGCTCTAGTAGGTGTAAATTGGGACCCAGCATAGAGGAGGTGCCTCTCTGCATTAGAATTGCACCAGAAGTTGCCTTTGGTCTGTAGCTATGAGGGGCATCGACCAAGACACTGGCTGTGTTAGAAGTGAGAATCATTTTAAAAAGCAGAAGATGTCATTTAATGTGAGAGTGGGAAAAGAATAGCTCATGCTTTTGTCTGCTGCCTTGATATTTCTAATGCCAGTTGTGGTGAGAATCTGCACTTTCTCAGAATTTATATTCTGTGTCTAGTGGAGAGGACAGTGGTGTTAAAACCCAGGTGCACTGACTCTAGGCTGATAAATTTTTTTTTTTTTTTTTTTGGTCATCACGCACAGACTTGCCCTTCCTTGTATTTATTTCCCTTCAGTATAGAGGGCCCAATGCATACCTGCTTTGCAAAGCCTTTTGAAAGCTCCAGACAAAAGGGACACTTTTGACATGGCAAATCACTCTTCTGTATTTGGCATATTCACCTGTACAGATCTTAAGGGCATATACCTCCAGCAATCAGCAGTCTTACCTGACTATACCTTGTGAACTGCATTTCCAGATAGGAGTAGCCAGCTGCTGTTATTGGGGACTGTGCCACAACTCTGGTAAGAGAAAATGCGTGTAGTGTAGTTTTAGGAGAGAAAACCTTATCTAGAGCTGCTGTGACTGTACTCCAATGGCATTTTTTTTTTTTTTTCCACTCCACATATATAGACCAATTTAATAATGCTTCCACTCATGCAGAAAGTCAGCCCAGTCTACAAAGCCTTGGTAAGAGTCTTTCAAACCTCTGGGGACTCCAGGGTAGGGATCAAGTTGTCTTGCACATTTAGGATGCAAAACCATTTAGTTCACGTCTGAAACAAAAGTGTCTTCTTGAGTTCTTGGCTTTTGTTACCACTCTGTTCACTGACTGGAGATCTTTGCTTCCCAGTGACCTTGTGTCCCAGAGACTAAGCTTTCGTAATGTTGACGATGTATTAATCTTAATATTTATCCTCAAAATACATAAAAAGGAATTATGACCTTGGCATAAGAAATGAAAATAAATAGGTAAGGGAAGTTATTATTTATTTTTTCAACATTTGCATTCTGTGTATGACTTCACAAAGTGTTTTTCTGACATGAATTCATCCTTTCTAACGCTTCAGTACCCCACTGATTTGTTCTTAAAATACTCATTTCTGCACAGCAAGCTTAGTGCTTTGCAGACCACCCAGAACAATTTTACTTAAACTACAAGCCACATTTAGTGATGGGGCCCTTTTAAAGTTTCAAATAATATTTTTGTTTGCCTTTTTTTTTTTTTTTTTTTTAATTAAAGCTTATATTTTATATGTGAGATTTTGGAGGATTAAGAAAGGGAGTGGCTGTTCTCCTATTCGCTAAACCAACAGGGGGTATTTAGCCTGATCTCATTTGAGCTCACGTTTGTCTGACAGAGCTTACTCTAATGTCAAGGAGGTATAGATTGCACCTATGCAAATAACAGATGTATTTGCTCATACTAAGGGACTGATTAGCATGCATCCATCGGTACCTGGCAGTACATGTTATCCATCTTGCTGGGCAGTTCCCATCTGTGGGTTGTTTCTGCAGCAAAACTCTTCTCTTCCATTGAATTGTCTAAGCGTCTCTCCAGCTTTGGTTTCAAAGGAGTGTAAATTCCATTTTAAAGTATGTAATACTGGAATAAGTTGCCATGCCTGCATCTTGAGGAAGTAGAGGTGAGGTGCAGCAGGCAATGAAATGGCAATTGGATCGTCAAAGCTGGAGCGAGAACCCACCACACTGGAGAACCCCTGCTCAACAGCCACATGTCCCTGGCACAGCTCTTCCACCTGGACTTGGCCAGAGATATAAGAGGTCTTGGGAAGCTCGGGGAAGATCTGCTGGGATAAATACTACAGTTTCCCATGTTGTTTTGGCAACTGCTACACAATGCAGTGTGTAAAGGGGGGGGGGGGGGGCGGGGAGTGTGAATCAAAAAAAAAAAAAAAAAACAACCCAAAAGGCAAACCAAATGAACTGGATCAGCCTGCAGGGAGTTACGTGATGTGGTGCACAACCCTGCACCCGAGGGGATGCAGCAGAGAGCGCATGTATGGGACAAGACTGCTTAAACTGACATTGAAAAACTACCTGTCAAACTACATGTTGGCTCCTCATATAGCAGTTTCATTGTCTTTTCGCTAGAGTTACGTAATTGTGCAGAGCTTCCTAATTTGTCACTAGAGAGGAACCTTCAGTTTAGGAGAAATAACTTTCTATTACATGTGTGAATATGAGGGGTCCGCATTCTTTTAGGGATGTTTTGCTGTCAGAGTACACCTGTGTGGATTTTTTTTTTTTTTTTTTTTTAATTTCACTCTCAATAGAGAGTTCTTCTGGCCTTTCAGAGATGTAATCTGTATTATACTTGGAGATGGATAGAATGTGAAATCCTACTTCACATTTTCTGACATTTCTTGCTCTCTTGACAATAGTTGTTTGCTAGACTCAGAAGACAAGCAATAAGCGATAATTTGACTTACCTCCCATGAAGCTGATCGACAGTCAATATTGTTTTGCAGCCAACAACCAGAAAAATAAACATAATGTTTTCAAAGGAGAAAATTGTACTGCCAAAGCATCCTCTAATGACTTGGGGCTCAAGGCCTGAAAAGGGTTGTCTAATACAACAGACCCCCTCTCTTAAAGTGATTGTTAAACGCAGTTTCACAAGTTATTGTGGAAACTCATGCTCTGTAGGACTTTAAGATGTTCATCTCACCCACTATGGCACACCAGTGAGAAACTGCTAACAGTAGACAAGAGAAAATAATTTTAGCAGTTGCCTATTGAGCCATCTTGGATCTTCACAGAGGCAGCTGGGAGAACCAAGCAGATGAAGAAGATGCTGAGCCTGTTTTCAGTGAAGCAGTTTTGGAGGTGCTGAACAAAAGACAAGGACTAAGTTGAAAGTGGATCTGGGTTGTAAAGAGGGAAGGGAAAATCCATTCTTGGTTGCTAGAGAAAAAGACCCTCAAACATCGAATGGGGAAGATGCCGAGCTTGGTTTCCGCTGTTTTAGTGGTTACGTTGCTAATGTGTGCACAGATTGATTAGAAATGTGTGTGCTGGGTAGCTTGACATTAGCTCAGTTTGGCAGCACTGGCCCTCAAGTTGTCATCTAGTCCCCATCTGTCCTAGGGAGCCTTTAACTACAAAAAGGTTAAATAAAAGACATCACTGAGTCAGTGGTGATGAGACAAGCCGTTGGCTAAGGTATCCTGTGCCCTGTCACACAAAGTAGAGTGAAGCACTTTCCGTGGACTGCTTTAGTGGGCCTCTGAGTTTCTCACTGCCTTTCCAGGCAGCTGCATCTTCTCTGCTGCAGGTCATGAGCTACTGTAAGGCTAGCTCAAATACTGTGCCCCCCATTCGGGCCTAATGCTACTGGGAGACTAAATGTGCCACAGACATTTCCAATGTCAGTGTGCCTTGGGCTGCTAAGATCCATCTAGGCAGTTTCTTGAGGTTGATTCCTGGAATGGCTTTTGTAAATCACACTGGAAACAGAAAGAAGCCTCCAAAACCAGTTGCGAAGAAACTTTCTCAGCAGAGCTCAGATGTCAGAGAAGCAGGTTGCAGCTTGGTTGGTGTTTGCGCTGAATGTCTCTCACTGTGGGGAAAATGAGAAGAAACTATGATTTTGAAATCTCTTGTTGAGTGGTGATTGATAAGAGCTGTTCATCACAGGAAAACTAATCCAGGAGTCAACAGGTGCCCTTCTGCATTCTGCAGCCAGTCATGGAAAAAAAAACGAGCGCACAACAGGTTATTCCAATTTGACATGCAGTGCCTGGGAACAAAAACTGACAAGTCCCAATTTGTGTCCAGCTGCTTAAAAACTACCACCCAGCTTGGTATTATCCTTCTGCCCTCGGGGAGCTTGTCTTGTGAAAAGAGTTATTGATGGCTAATTTCAGCATTCCTCAGGGCTGTGCTCATGGTGAAGTATCTGCCTCAAGTCCTGATTTCAAAGTAAATGATCTCTCGGTCATAAGTAAGAAACAGCTTTATTTAATATAGTCCTTTTGTCTATAATCTCAATTCTTATATGAATCACTCCTTTTGAAGATTTCTGCTTGGAAAGACTGGGAGGTTGAGCCACAAATCTCAAGAGAGATGATGCCACAGTGTTTTCAAGTCCAGTTACATAAGGGAATGTAATACGTGTTTCTGTGCCCTGAGTAGTTACTCATTTAAATCTGATTAATAATCTGCATTTTGTGCTATTAAACTCCACTTTCCTTGCACTCCAAGAACTTTGCAGAAGGGATTCTTCTCATTCTGAGAGTCTGTTTTGTGCTTTTTAAATGGGGCAAAGGCTTCTGAGTAGTTGCAGGGCTTAGTCCCCAGCATGACTGCCATGGTGTGTGGCCTGTGGGGTGGGTACAGGCTGGCAGCAGTGTCGCCCCGACATACCTGTTCCCTATGGACCCCTGTCCTTGGGACCCCATGGGGTGGCCAGGGCCAAGGCTGGGGGCACTGTCCTGGCTGTTGGCTTTCTCTTTTCTATGGACTCGCTGCCTGAGACCACATCTCTTGGCACGTGCCAAGGTGTGGATGTAGTGCAGCTTCCTACGTGCAGGCGTTTAATGCCATTTACTTGTCCTGGAGTAAGGACTGCCAAACCTAGCAGAGCTGGCTGCTGTGCCAGAAAGTCTGGGTCTTCTGCATCTCTCATGGTGTACCTATCAACCCTGTGTAAATGTCCCAGACATGTCACAGCAGCTCAAATGACACTAAATGCCTACATTTTGGTGTTTTGTGCAGGTGATGTGTGATAGCTGCAGCAGCCTGATAGAAGACAGGGGTAAGAGCCCCTGATGATGACAATATAATATATGTTGTAAACAGGGGCTATCATTAATATTCTCTGCTTCTTGGTTAATCTGTGCTAGTTAACTTAGTATTAGCTTCCTTTCTGCTCCTTCTCTCTCTTTCCTTTTCTAAAACTCTGATGAGTCTAGAAGCAAAGGTTGGTGGCATGTCCTTCTTCTGCTAAGGGATTTTATCTGAGATATTACTTTATTTTCTCAAAAATAGTTATGTTAGGTAATTCAGTCCTCCCACCACTCCCAGGAGCAGAGACATACCATTTCTCTTTTCCCCTCTGTGCAGGTAGTTTACATAAGTATCAGTGAATCATGACTTGAAGTATTAATCTCTGTAACCGAGAAAAGAAAACACAGTATTGCCAGCTATATGCTTGGAGTTGCATCATTATTAATCACCTGTAGCTATTACCATCTGAAAAGCAATTCTTCTGTAGTTATTCATAGCTGCTTTGTGTTAGACAGTGCATAAACACAAATGGGAGATAATCCTGTTTTGGTGAGTTGCAATCTAAATAAACAAGCTACACAAAGCATGGAAGAAAACAAAACTGTGAAATGCCTTAGCATATATATACCCTTAATCTCTCTGTTTTTCAAGTCCACTTCTGTAAAATGGAGTAATGGTGTTATCTTCTAACTTCAATTTAGATTGCAACTCTACCAGAACGAGGATTAGCTTCTAATTGTTGGGTTTTCGTTCTTTTGTGCTTCTACTGTGCTGAGCACAAGATGCCCTGATTTTGATTAGGAGCTGGGTGTTCGACTGCACAAAAAAAGTATGTGTCAGGGGGGAGTGACTATTTTCAGTTCAAGGAAAATTGAGTGACAGAATGGCATATGATCCATATGATACTAATTGCTACCTTTCATTGCCTCATCCGCTTTGCATATGCAAATGTATCCTTTTGCCTTGAACTGTGCTTAAGCAAAAAAATGTGAGACGGAAGTTACAAATGCCATTTGTACTGTAATAACATTTAAGGCTTTTGTAATGAAATATGAATTCCTGAGCTTGGTTTTTAAATTTCAGGAGAACTGAAAAAATAAAAGTCTTTAGGAGTTTTCTACTGTGATGTGGGTTTTGTTTGTTTGGGTTTTTTTGGTGTTTTTCTTTTTTTAAAGTGTATGGAAATCACTGATCTATAGAACTAGCCCTTGTGCCTGGTACATTCTATATTTTAATAAAAGCCTTTTTACAGGAACAAGTGACCCTACTATTTTTTTGCAAAGAGTGAAAACATCTGGGTACATGAATCTCTGTTGGAATTTTTCACAAAATAAAGCTAATCCTGTTTCTTTCTCCACTGCAGCTGATTCTGAATTGCAATATATACAGTATACTTTTAAATGTTCAGCTGACTTCTATGTACACGTGAATCTGTAATAAAAAGTTGAGTAAGCTTCTTTTTGCCAATATTTGAAAACTAAGGAACTCCTAAATAATAAAGTCACGTGGTAGCCTCAGCAGGATGGTATTTAGACAGCCCGTACTCTTTTGCTAAGTGTGAATTCAATGTGTCATCAGTCAGTGGGGGGGAAGAAGATGCACTGATCCTATATGTATGCACACTTGCTGAAGGGGAGGCTGAACTGTAGATGCAGCCCAGAGTACAAGATGAGGAAACATCTCTAGTCCTAGGACAACCCTTGCTCCCTGCTGCATTTTGGGGGGGGATCTGCATCTGCAGGGCAGGGCTACTGGGAGTGAGGGGGAGGCTATTCCCTTCCTTCACTCAATCCCAGAAATGACTCCTTTGCTTTGAACCTTGCTTAGTGCCTTGTTCCCCTGCTCTGTCTCCTTGCAGGATCTAGCAGAGAGGGACGGGTAGCTGAACAATGCAATATTCCCTCGTGCAAAGTTCCCTGGACTCAATGTGAATTTTGCCAGTGCAAGATTGGATCCCACTAATGGAAAAGCCTTACTTGGTAGAAGGACTAGATCAATGCACTATTGTTCCCTATGCTATATTTAAATGCATGTATTTCATGGAAATTTAAAAATTAAACTTCTACACCACATGTATCCATAGCTGCTATGAATAATTTGAGCTATTCATTTATTGCACTGGTGTAAAGCTCCCGTTGTTCAGAATGGGGCAGTGGCTTTCCTATCTCATCTTCAGCAATGGTGATGAGAGAGTAATTGTGGTGGCTGCAGACAAAGGTACTTATTTTTGCAGAGATGACTGCCCAGGCTGGGGTAAACTGAGCTGTGCTTATTCCTTCCCCACCTGGATTCCTGGTTTGACTTGAGTTTTAATTTATCTTGTTGGTTTAAATTTGTAAAGATGTGGATTAATTTCATGTGGCTGGTGATCATTAAAGGACAGCTGCTCTTTGCCACTTCCCTTTAGCAGATAAATGTGTCTTTGTTATTTTTGTATTTGTTTTCCCCCATTGGTTTTGTATTTATCAATTTTTCTAATTAAAACAACAACAGTGGATGAATGGATGCTATTTCTGAAAAGAGAAAGCCCACTGCCCCCAATACAGATAGTCAGTGTGATTTTGCTGATGGGATGCTTTGCTTTTAAGAAAATCTGGCATTTGAGCTTTTCCTTGGCTTTTGAGAGGAGCCAAATGCATAATTCACTCGGCCTCTGTGCACTACTTTTGAATTCTGCTGTGACTCCATTTGCAAGAGAATAGCGGGAAGGATGTACAGTGCCTACTTTCTTGTGCTTGTGACACAGAAAGAAGGGGTGTGGGTTTGATTAACTATAGACCACTGAAGAGACAGATGAAAAGTGGCAAAATGTAAATGAACTCTCCCAGCTACTCTCATTGTTTGCCATTGCTTGTGTAAAATGGCCCATGACACTGAAAACACAGTTTCTTGAAAACTGGTATTGTGTAAGCTTTCATCAGTGGACTCTGAGGGCATGCCTAGGATTTTGGAGATGCATCTTTAGGAATGGAGAATTCTCCCCCAGGCTTGAGCATGAGATGGATGTGATGGTTGTTTTTGAGGTGATAACCAGTGGCACCACTTTAGGTGGTAAATGGTGGGACACCTGCAGTGGATGCCTAGGAGCAGGTTTTGAAACCTGAGCCATTGAGTGTGATCTTACTGTGACTTAGTGTTAAAAGCCTTGTTTTTCTTTCCTGAGACTCATTCCTTTGCAGCTGTAAGACTCTAGCTAGTATAAACAGCTATCCCTGAATATGCTGTCTGTTGTTGGACTTAAATTTTGAGATATTCTTTTCCCCAGTTCTCAGGCTGACAAAGGCTGGAGGATGGTGAAGGTGTATAGCAGAACTGCCCAGATGAGGCAAAAAAAAAAAAAAGAAGGCATACCTTCTTGCTTGGGCCTGTTAGCAGGTTGAGGCTGTTGGGAGGAGCATCACCGTGATCCAAACTATTGGGAAGGTGGCTGTAAAGGAGGAGAAATGGGTGAGAGATCCACAGACTGAAGATCCTCAGATTCCCAGGAGAGAAAAATTGAAAAATGGGTTTCTCTGTGTCCCCTAAGGTTGCCAAGAGTGAAGAGGCACAGAGATCACTGAGCAGGGAGCTGTATGAAGCATGCTAAAAGAAAGACAGGACAGGTGAGAAATGTATAGAATATCTGCTGTACCTCTGGATCTCTTGGCTTACTTTACAGTGAGGGTTTTTTGGTTGAGTGTGGGTTGTTGTTTTTTTTTTTTTTTTTTTTTTTTTTTTTTTTTTAAAGCTACATAGCTTTATTTTTTTTACCTACCTATATTAATCCTATATTATTACCAGGGATGGTATGCCTCTGCTTTTCTCACTGATGTTTTCCAAACTCTGCAGATATTAAATCTGTTATTTTTCCTGCTGGCCCAACAGCAAAGAAAATCAACTTTACTTCTCTTAGTGTAGATTTGTCTATAAATACTACCTTGCAGTATAGTGATGATGAGTAATGCAGTATCATGATAGTCAAATCACCTTAGATACCAGAGATAGTTGCCTGTAGTGGGTAAATGTAAAACACTGCAGAATTTGTAAGATGAGTGGCAAGGATAGGCTGGTGGAGATGTAAAAATCCCCAGAACTTCACTTCGACAGCTGATATATGCTGAGGCAGTACTGTTAGCCAGGTCTGTATTTCTGAAAGCAGCCTTTAAGTGGAAAGGTAAAATTTGCTACATTTTAAACACCTGGCACAGGTAGAGGGACAAATTCTGCCCTGCTCTCCTGGCAGTCTCTCTTTTGCACTCAAGACTTGTGCATGAGATAAGTGGTACAAAGCTTTGCATTAGCATGAAGGTAGATCTCAGCCCCAGCTAATTCACAACCTACCTGGTTTGACCCGGTCTGCTCAAGCTGTGACAGCGTTTGCAGTGTGACGACTATTTGGCCTGGGGGTGCCTAAGCACAGACACTGGACAAGCGGTGAACTTGGGACTTGCCCTGATGAAAACAGGTGGCCAACAGTTGCTGAGAGGCTCAGCTGATGTGACTTGAACTTTCCTGTTGGAAAGGGATACAAGTGGGGGCACCACACGATTTGATGCTAACAGCAAGTGCCAGTTGGGAGGCTCTGTCAGGGCCGGAGTGCTTTGCAAAGCCTGAGGGGCTAAATGTCCCCCTCACAGCATTGGGTTGTTCTGTTCTGTGTCTGCTTCGGCACCCAAGCTGCACCCACTGCCAGAAGCAACCCCAGCCTCTCCCTGCCCCAAACACATCCCCAGTGTATGCTGGCACAGACACACCTGGAAGCCAACTTGGGAAAATGATCCAAATGAAACCAGCTCAGCAAGCACAGCCCAAATACTTAGCTTTTGCTGAGGTTAGCTTCCCCGTTCTGGTTTGCTCTGTGGCCTCCTGGTTGTTTGTGCTGGTGTCAATGCGGGGAGAGTAGGTAGATGGGGTCAGACTGTGCATTGAGGATCAATATGGCCTTATACTGCACTTGAGATACTTTTGAAAGTAGACTTTAGATTTGCTAAAATGTGGTTTTCTGGTTTTTAGTGAAGTGTTCCCTTTCTTCTTCAGTATTCAAGGAAGAGTGCTAGTGTCCCTAGGCTACCCAGCAATGTTCATCACAGCACTAAGCCTACGGGTTTATTAAATATCAATAGAGGCTAACATTGTCCAAAATCGACTAAAAAGTTGACAAGCTAAACTATATGGAATTACATTAAAAGAAATTTTTCCTCTTATTTTTTTTTAATATGGATTATTTATTGTTGGTGGACAACGTGGCATGAGAAGGTGGTGTGGAGCACTGCTGCTGAGACACAGTCATTCCAGTGTCTAGAGGATCCTGATAGATAGATATATATATATAAATATATATATTTGCACCTGTATACAAAGCCCTGATATATTAATGGTGGATCTAATCTCTTCCAGTTGTCATCCAGCACTTGCACTTGTCCTCTTGTTTTACACTTTTTTTTTTTTTTGGGGGGGTGGACGCAGGAGAGGAGGTATGAGGGGGAACCAAACCCAAACAACAACAACAAAAAACTGGGCAGTGAACCTAGAATGTGTTACATCAATGCAGACACCATAAAAAATAACCAAGACATGTCTTTGTGGCTTTTGATGTAGCTATGTCTGTTGCTGAAACTAACAGATGCAAAAGCTAACTGCCAGATATCCAGCGTGTGTGCCAATGCTGACAAACCTGCCAGATGCCTGGCAGCTGGTCTTGCCCCAACTCCAGTGGCTCTCTTGTACATAGATTGCCTTTTGCACAACAGCAAAAAAAAATGTTTCTCTGAGCTATCTCATGAAAGCATCTTCTCATAAATACAGTAAATATTTTTTTCAAAGTCAATCTGCCGAGTTCATGTTAGAAGGAAGAAGGACGCTGAAGCCTTGATAATCTTTATCCAGTGTAAGTCCAGCTTTTTGGGGTGTAGCTTAGTTGCAGAAATTGGATGGTCTGCAATTTGGAGTGTAAATGGTCATTCTGTCCCCTACAGCAGGAGTTGTTATATGTAAGCCAACTGGGCAGGTTGGAGAGAAAAAGCTATTTGGGTTTTTATAAACAAAGCTTTTGCTGTTCCAGGCTACGATGCTGAAAGGAAATCAATGTTTTTCTACCAAATGTGGTTTTATCTGGCCAGAATAAACAGTTATGACAGGATATTGGTGCTGAATTTATTAATAGTCTTCTCTAGCTTTGACATTCTGGGAAAAATTACCTGAGGTAGCCAGAAAAAGTTAAATTCACCTCAATTTTTTTCCTTTACTTCCTGTTTAAGCTTCAGTTAGATATATGACAGTTTATACAGCTGACCTGGAATATACTAGGCAATAATAATAATTTAAAATTTAAAAAGAGAGAAATACAGTTGAGGGTAGGATAAAAATATTCCCTGAAAAGGAGTATATAACATGATCCTACAAGGAACAGAATCTCCAAACCAACCATTAAGTTGAAGCTGATATTTTTTTAACAACTTTATGCTGCAGCTTGTGCTAGTAATTTTCAGGAAATACTATTTCTTTCTGTTCAGCTAACAGGGCAGGTGGGTTGACTTGGAGCTCTTAGTGTGTGAGCTTCATTTCCAGGTTCTCCAAGATCAGATTTCATTTTGCCCTGAACTAAATTAATAAGATTTTGTTCTCCAAAAGGTGCTCCAAGATGTTCCTTGAAGGATGGGAATCACCAGTTTGTGGCTGCAAATCTTTTATTGGGCATTTGACATTTGGGGAGGATGAGTGGTATTTGCTGTAATGCCCCAAACACTCCTGAATCCATCACTTCCTTCTGTGGGCTTACTGTCAGCACGCTCACAAGATGAGATCAGACAGCTTTATTTGCAGTCTGAAGTATTTTATAACCTTATATGTTTCTTGCTTATAAATTTTTCCAAATACAGAAATCAATGCTACAACTGAATTTCTTGCCGCCAAACACTCAAGAGTAGCCTGATTTTCTTTGAATGTACAGGGGAGATCACTACACAGGTCATTAATCTACAAATTTGTGTAGACTTGGTGCAGTTTATGAGCAGGTGCATCAGTTTTGTCACAGCAACGATGTTATATGGTAATTTAGAGACAAACTGGAAAACAAATACACCTTTCCACTTGCAGCTTCATGTGTGAATTCTGTTCTGCTTAATCTGCTGCAAACTCCTTTCTTTTTTCCCCACTTGTTTTCAACTTTGCACTTAGCCAGACTAAATTATACCACTGATCCTAGTGGTTTTGAAACACCTTTACTTTAGGAGGTATGGAGGGGAATGCTTTGAAAAATCTGTTGTTGTTGTTATTTTATGAGTCTCTTTTTAAGTAAAGGTAACTGTAGCACTCTAGTTGCTCTGTGTTTGAAATATTATATCAAAATCACCATTTGCTTATTAACCCAAGTTACCAAACATGCTGAAAATGAAAGAGGTCATTCAGGTCTGTGGTCCTGCTAAGCTGTGGCCATGTGTGTTTCCCAGGACCTTATTTACAAATGAGTTCCACCTTCCCAGACTTGTAAGAGATTCAAGAATACGAGATTTTTCAGAAAGGGTAAAAAGAATCACTTATTTGCTTGCCCGATGAAGAGCTGTTTAGCAAGATATCTGTGAGGCATTTTGCAAGTTGAATGAAGACTGAAACGGAGCTTATTTACCCCTAAAGTGAAGTATGTTGCAAAACTGGAAAATATATAACTCTCCTGCCCTAGAGTCAAAGGTCTTGGCAAGTCCACTGACTTGCTTAAGAAAATGTACAAGGCAGGATTTGGTCATGAGTAGCCCAGTTCCTCATGCCTACCCCAATTTATGCATTAATTATTTTACCATAAAAGACTTTTTTAAACTTTATCTTTTGAACTGCTAATCCTGTTACTTTTTTAAATACCTTTGAGTGAAGCACAGGGGAAGAAGTCAGATAAGACATAAGTGAAGCTGGTGTTTGAGTGATATGAAATTATCTGTTATTTGTTCTGTTGTGCATAAGGGTGTACAGAGGTAATGAGCCTGTACCTTGATATGTGGTTGTACTAGTAGATGCTGAGGCAAGGCCAAGAAGATTACTAGGTCATTTACTGCTGGCATATGGCACTAATGGATGGACTCTGGATTTCCTCTCATTTGGTATTTCACATATTGGTTTTGCTTAGCTTTATAACTGTGCTAACATGCCCCTTCATATTGCGAAAGTCCTGGTAGGATCCTGGAGGTAGGGGTTACCCCCAAATGGCAGGATGAAACTCCTCCAGTTGTCTCCAAGGTGCCCTGTTTCTCCCCCTGCCTTCCCTCTGCCATCCTGCCCTCAGGTAGGCCACTTGGTTAGGCTGAGCAACAGTTACCAGTCCTGCCATGTCTTCCAGCAGAAGTCATCTAGCAACCACCTGTGGAAGCTTTTATCCTGCCTCCACGCTGATGCAGCACAAGGTAATGGCGATCAAGTATCTCAGCATCCATCTACCTCCTGGCACTAGGAATGGCCTCCGCAATTGCCTTCTGATGAAGGCTGCCTACTGCCGCAGTGAGGGCTGGAAATCTCACCAGGAGAAGTATGGAAGAATGACAGTGAAAGGCAAAGGGCAGTTATCAGCACAAGCTGCCTCTCCTTGAGGCAGATAAAGGAGTGTTTTTGCTGGCTCACTTCATGAGGGGGTTCTTCTGAATTCTGGAAAATAAGCAACAAATCAGATGTTTGTTGCGTGCATTGAAACCAAGGGTGAGGTTGGGAAGGTTTAAACAAACAGCCAGGATGTGGAGGGTTGAGGTCTTCTCTTTCAAGCAAAGGAAGAGCAGGGACAAATGTGGGAAGTGATATCACTCACCTAGATGTGCCATCCCAGCCCTCTGATAAATTAGGTACAGAAATTTGTGTACCTAAAGGAAGTGGAGAAACTGCTGCTTAAGAAATTAAGCGTTCCCCTCCGCTGACTGCTTGAAACTTCCATTTTTGTGGATTTTACCCCAGAGGAAGGTTTCCAGGACAAAGTGACTTACGGCCCATGTTGTTTGGGAAGACCTTGATCTGCAGTGGGAAGTGCCTTGCGGAGGCAGCTGTTTGAGGGATACAGCTATGATGCCTGGGCAAGTGAATGCAGGTGGAACCAGCCCAAAGGCTGTTGTACAATTTTATTCTGCAAGTGTTGGCTCATTGCTGTCAACCTTGACACAGACCTCTGGCGTGCTTGGACGCTGGGGTTATTGTAACACGTTAGTCTGCAAAGGAACAGAAGGCCACTTTGATCTGCAGGGCAGTAAGGGGATAGAGGGGCCTGGGAATGAATAGATGTGGGGGGCATGGGGAGCCCTGTATGGTGACCCTGTCTCCTCAGGGAAACATGGCTTTTGCCCAGGCTTCACAGACACAGTGCAGTAGCTCATACTCCAAGAGGGATGCATCCCCTGGAGGAAGCTATTTAACAGCAAATTGGCCTGGTAATTTTTAGTGATGACCTTGTGTTAATTACAAGTTGCTATATTAGTAAATCCCTCCTGAAGACCAGCTGTTGTGTTGGCATTAAGTCCCAGACTCAAAATCAACTGCTTGTTTACTAAGTCCCAGGGTAATCAAAACTTTTTTTTCCCCCCTTTTATTATTTTTATTCAGCTTGGCACAGCTGGGTGATTAAAACCTTTTCTCCTTTCCCTTTTCCTACTTGGATGGTTGAATGGGCCATGTCCAATAGACTTCTTGCTAAATCCCGGGTGTTTGCTTGCCTTACTGTGGGATGTTGACACCCCCATCCTGGACCAGTGCTCTGAGAGGTGTTGTACAGTGAAAAAACTGGCAGTCCCTCTCCTAAGGGTCTTGGTTTTAGTGAGGTCTTGGTGGTCACCCAGAAATGGTCACTTTGGAAATGGAAAATATTGTTTTGGAATGGCAATAGTCATGTTGGGAACAGGTCATCGTGGGAACAGGTCTCCTGTAACATAGTTCAGGACTGGAGGCTGGGAAGGGAAGATTTAGCCTTGGTTTGGGTAGACTGGTGGTTGCAGCAGCACTTGAGATGTGCCCAGGTTCCCACAACAACCCAGAGAAGAGTCAAAAGGCTACTTGAGTATAGGCTGTCCCCACAGCAGCTGGTGGCTGCTGTACCTATTGGGGACACTGTGTCCCCTTTCCTCAGACGATGGCATGGTACAGACCCGTTCCCTGCAGGTCTGTGCCCTCTGCTCTGGGGGGAGTGGGTCCCACTGCAGGCAGCAGCGCTGTGTCCCCAACAGATGACTCAGTTTCAGAACCGAGTAAACTTTGGGTACTGAGCGCTCCTTAAGGTTGCAGAGAGGGGTTGGATAGCAAGCAGGGTAGGGGCTGGGGTGCTGCTGTTCCCTGTCAGTGCTGCAGTGCCCAGATCTGCTTTGAGGTCTTCTGGTATCTCTGGATGCAGGTGATGCTGGGAGAAGCTGACTCCTGATTAGGGAAGGCCATGTACCTGTTTCATTAGTGCTCAGGTCAGAGCATGGCTGCAGTGCTCAGAAGTAGTAATTTACATAGATGTTTGAATAGAAGAAGGACATAGGGAAGGGGTGCAGAATACTGCCAAAGACTGTATGGGGCTTGTCAGCAGCTCCCCCAAGCATCATACCCAGCACTGGCTACAGCAACTGCCTTGACACTGTAGGGACTTCCGCTCACGTGGGGCTGCAGTTGTCCTCCAGATCTTAGAGCAAACTTCTGGGCACACAGAGAAGGTGGTAACTGGGGCCAGTCTGGATGTACTAGTGATAAATCATGACTGATCATCCTGATTCATTTCTTTGAAATGATTTGATTTGTGGATGAGTGGAGAGCAGTCCTTAATACCAACTTTAGCAAGGATAACAGCCCTGTCTTGAAGTGTTCTTATATGCAAGCTAGGGTGCACATCTAGATGTATAACTGGCTGGCTGGATGATTAGGTTCACAGGATAGTGGTTAATGGGTGGTTCTTTGCCAGAATGCCAGTGACAAGTGCAACACAGCAGGGGTCTGCCCTGGGGCCTGTCCTATTTAACATCTTAATTAGTGACCTGGAGCAGGTGGCAAAGTACACTCTCATCAGGTTTGTGGATGACATCAGACTGAGAGGACCAGACAGTGCACTTTGAGGGCAGGTCTGCCATCCAGAGGCACCTGGGCAGGCTAGGAGGGATGGGCCTACAGGAACCTCACAAGATTCAGCAAGGACAAATGCAAAGTCCTGTTCATGGGAAGGAAGTGCCCCTGAAAGGGACATAGGATGGAGGGTATGGGGAGAGCAGCTATGTGGAAAAGGCCCTGGGAGTGTGAGGGGGGGATGTGAACCAGAAATGCACTCTGGCAGCAAAGGGGGAGGGCAACAGCATCCTGTGCTCAATCAGCAGGCACATGGTCAGTAGATCAAGGGAACTGATTGTCTGCCATTCGGCACTTGCTAGATCACATCCAAGAGCTATGTCATGGTTTGGGCTCCCTAGTACAAGAAACTAGAGTAATTTCAGTAAAGGCCACCACCACTTGCCCTGCAAGGACAGCCTGAGGGATATGGGCTTGCTCAGCCTGGAGAAGAGGTGGCTTTGTGGGGGGATGAAGAGCAGCCCCCCAGTATCTGGGGGGAGGTTATTGACTGGGTGGAGCCAGGCTATGTGCAGTACTGCGTGGTGAGAGTGTGAGTGACAGTGGGCATAAATTGAAATGAGAGGTTCAGACTGGACATAAGGAGAAAATTTTTCCCCTATGAAGATGGTCAGGAAGTGGAGCAGGTGCCCAGGATGATTGTGCAGCCTCTGTCCTTGGAGGCTGTAAAGGCTAGACTAGATAAAACCCCAAGCAACTTGGTCTGACCTCACAGCTAAGCTTGCTTTGATCAGGGAGGTTGGAAAAGAAACCTTATTGGGGTCCCTTCCAACCGACATTATCCAATGAGAGATGTTTAGAAAATTGAATCAGTAGGGAAGTCTACATTCCCTAGAAATCAAACATGGTTTGCTTGCCAGTGTATTTCGTTTAGGAGTGAGAATTGGAACTAAATCAGATAAAGTATTTAAAATACTACATTTATGCAGTAAATCTCAAAGTATACAGAAAAATTGAAGACAAGGCTTTCTGTGCCTATTTCATAGACAAAATACTCACATTTTATGTGCCTAAAACTTTTCCCTTTGTTTCCTTGTCCATCAGTCTCATCTGTCAGAAAGCAATTTATATTGAAGACATTGAATGTGTCAGGAAGAATAGATTTTTTTTATCTGGATACGGGTTATTTTTTTAAAATTATTTTTTTCCCCGCAAAGGGTTCCTTTTCCATGTCCTGAAGACTGTAAGGAAGTCTTGTATGTCCCTTCTACCACAAGTGTCTCATCACCAGTGAGAGCTGCAAAGCAAACATACTTCTGTGCAGTTCTTCTGCCCCACATATTCTGGGCACACATCTGTACACAGTTATGTGCTGCAGCTTCCCCTTGCCCGCAGCCCAGCTCCCCTGCTGCGGGGCTGCCTGCTGAGGTGTGTATGTAGGCACCATGCAGGGTGACGGTGACAAGTCCTGCTTTTGTGTTCCCCTTGCAGCAGAGGGGGGGCTCCCATGCAAGTGTGGTGCAGCTGGAAAACTCTGAGCATACACCCTTGCCTTCTTCCTCTTAATGGTCAAGCTAGTGTTTTCCGAAAAATAATAGTGAAGGGTTTTTTTAGACTCACCTGAGCAGGGGCACCTTGATGTTGTGGCATGTATTGTATACATAACAGTAAGTGCATTTGTGTTTTATCTGTGCCAGTCTGCAGCAAGGCTTTGGATATGAGTGTGTAGGTGGCATGTTGATTACTGTCCCTGTGTGCTCTCTCGGTAAACCCCCATTTCTGTCTTGACTGTGAATTATATTGTTTATATGTGTGCACAGACCTCTTTGTAGAAGACTTCTTCCTGTGGGAGCATTACCTTCAGCCAGGGGTGGTGTTTTGTGTTGTGTGTGTTGTTGTGGTGTTTTTTTTTGTTTGTTTTTTTTTTTTTTTTTTTTCTCGTTCCCTCCACCCCAAGTAGAGCAGCAGTTTTCCTAAATGGCATCTGCTGCTCTGTACCAATTTATACTCAGTCAACAATATGCTTCTATGAGGCTTGCATTCAGCTAATTGCAGATGTTTCACTGAAGAATTCAGGTGCATTTAAAATCTATAGGCCTGTCAACATTTGGTATGCCTTGCCATAGCATGACTTGAAGGCAGATGCTCCCAGGCTGTGTTCCTGCTGGGTGTTGCACTCATGCTGTTGGCTGGTGTGTGAGTGGAGTAGTGTTGTTGGTATTACTGCTTTCTGTCAAGGAAGAGGATTTTGTGGGCTTGATGAAAGGGACAACGTGTATATGGAATCGGTGATTAAATGTGTTGCTGTATGGATCTAGGAGTCATTTACTTCTGTGTGTCAGAAGTGGTGAAAATAGACCAAATGCAGACAGTGAGTAGGGGAAGGGGTGTGACACTCCCTCAATAAGAGTGGTAAGAAGTTAGGGTTAGTACTCCCCTGTTTTGTCTATTAATAAAGTTGAAAGGTGGAGCTTTACTCAAGAGAAAACGTATGGCTCTTAGCAAAGGTGGGAAGCTGAGTAAGATCCCAGGAGCTGGTATTTTAGCAGTATGAGATGAAAGTTTTGCAGGTGGCGTTGTGATGGGAAGGGAGGTATCCTGAGAATTAGGAGTCTAAAACACATACCTTCCACTCCCCTTTATGTTAGCCTGTCATGTTTGTGCAGAGTTGGTGTAGCTTTAGATCAAGTGTAAAGGAGCAGATGCAAATACTTTACTAGGTGCATTTGTGTTGGCTGGGATGGTTACAGCTCCTGGCCAGCATTCCCAAAGCTTTGGGGGGTTATTTAAAAAAAAAAAAAAAAAAAGTTTTTACTATTAGCATCCCCAAAGAGAAGAAACTGGATCTTGAGTTAACAATGTTAAAATTCTCCGCAACTTAAGCAAGGAAATTTCTCCTGAGCACATTATATGTATATATACATAGATATGTTAATATAAAAACATATATTAGCTATAGAATATTAAAATATAATTTAAATTTAAAAACCTACCCTCACACTGGTCTTAAAAGTGGGTAACTTGTTCAAAATTAACAGTCTTCTGACTTCCCAGGGACTCTGCTGGATACTTGCAACCTCCTGCTCCCCACCTGCCTTCTGCCTACCAGCTCTGTAGGGAGCAGTCCTGGTATCAGAGGTGAGCTTTGGGCTTGGCTGAGGCACCGCAGAGAGAGCAAGTACTGACTTAGTGTCTGACCTGTCCTTGATATAAGTGCTTCCAACTCAGGCAAAATTACAGTTTTGCTCATTAAAAAAAAAAAAAAATGCAGAGAAATTAATCCTGAAAACATTTTCAAAGAGCTTATTTTTCTGTTCATTAGCTTCTAATGACAAATATTTTCTAATCAACAGGATGGTACTGAGAAGAAAGAGTTAAGAAATGCCAGGGAGCAATACTAATGGGGCTGTGTCTATAACCTCTGTATACATGCAATGTATGTGCACTTTTCTTAGGGAATGGGATGGCTACATTTTGTAGTTAGTTCTGGTTGCCATTGCTTTTATAGCAAAATAATGTCCGTATCACTAGAGGCCATTGCAAGAGTTTACACTTTTGTTCAGAGCAGTTGAAATAATTTGTGTCACCACTACAGTATATCACCTTGTTACAGTGCATATCTGCAGGGCCAGGGCAAGGTTTTTCCACTGCCCCAGGCAGGTACGAAATTGCTGCTGAGATAAGAAAGGGCACCACCAGTATTGCTGCTGGCAGTCTGAACTGCTCCTCTGCCCTGGCTTGCTGCCCTCTAGTAGAAGTGGCAAGAAAGTGGCATGTGGCCAAATTTTAGCTGCTCCCAGCAGTTTGAATAAACACGTTAATCTGTGAGCGGTGATGGTGGAAGGTGAATATGCTCCCCTTTCTGCTGTGTCTGCCACTAAGCAGCTATGTTGGGTGGCAGGGTGGCGTAGGTAGCTGGAGGCAGTGAATCCTACCAGGGCAGGTAAAGCTGACTCTGAATTGGAGTGGTGGAAGCAATGTCTTGTTGTTTGCTTTGCTTCTGTAACAGGGGCGATAATCTCAAGCAGAGGGTAAAGTGAACAGAGAGGTGTTACAGCACCTCTAAATTGGGTGACTTGCCTGCCTGCTCTTTCCCTCACCTGAGATGACAACCCCTGGCAGCAGGGGCTTTGCTGCCTTAGATCTGTGCTACCTATTTGCTAGAACTGGCCATGCCGACGCATAACTGGTAACAGAATTTAACCTCAATACAGCTATTGCTACATCTCAGCCTTGTGTCTGCTTTCCCCAAGTTAATCTCCTTTCCAAGTAGGCTACTGTGGCCCCTTGTCACAACAACATCTAATCCAGTGGTGAAGAGATGAATGAATTGTACTGGTTGGCTAGATCCAATGTATGGGCTGAAGCTGTGCTGTGTCAGCATTTTGTAAGCCTAAGATACTGTCAGAGGCCATTACCTGTTGACATTAATTGTTACTGTGAGTGTTCAACAGTTTTGCAAAGCGCATCATAGTGTTGAATTGTTCACCCAGGAAATCAGGATATGCTTTTAACAACCGTGCAGGATAGCTGAGCTTGGTTTCTGTGAATTTAGTTTGTTTTGTTTTCTTCAGTTGATTGAACTACCAGAGAAGAGGCAAAGGCAGGTTTCACTTAATTACTTCAGAGCTGGTAGATGTCTATGACTATTTGCAGAAAAAGTCTATAGGAATTGTGATAGGCTGAGGAAAGGAGGAAAGAGATTATGAACTTTTTGTTAAGCCTATTTTCAGAAAGAGCTAAGGTGGTGTAGCTGAAGTTTTCTCTTAAAAACAGAAATATCAATCAAAGGCAGATACCTGGTATGGAGCAGTTCTGCCTAAACAATAAGAATTAGCAAAGTTAATTGGTAGAGTTTTGTGACGCCAAGCTTTGAGTGACCTTAATTATAGACCATACTGTCTGTAAAGTGCGTGAAGTGTTTGTGTGACCGGGTGGTGTGTAGATACATATTCATCTGCCTTTTTATTTTAATAGTAGTCTGTTCTTCCAAAAGCGTTCACCCGTAAGGCCACCTGAAGGCTGAATGATTTCACTTGGGACTGTACATAGGTAGGTAACAAAACACTAAGGTTTTAACAGTAATAATAGTTTGTTCACACTCGGTAGGAGGAAACCTTCCTCTGGTGTAATCCACATACCAATGCAACAGCATACTGGGACCATAAAACCCCTACAATCAGGTGGATTTCCACAGTGTGAGCATTGTACTAGCACTGTCGCTAGTGGCCCCGTGCTGCTCCCTGTAAGACCTGTCCTAACTGGTGTCCTTGCAACACGAACTGCTGCAGTCATGGGGCTGTTCCGCATTGCTGAGTGAGCCCAGGTCAGAAGCTGCTGTATTTTAAATTTACTCGGTCATCTCCCGCACGCTGGGTAACCCTGTCCCTGGATTGTACCCATGTTACCTCTCTCAGCTGCTGTCAGGCCGCTGGTGAGATCATTGAAGATGTATGCCTGTATATAACAATGTAACCGTTCATTGTCAGTATGAGAATCCTCTTTAGTTTTATTTGAGAATTTGTTCAATTTTCTTAGAATTTTAATTTTGTTTGGCAAAAAGTATGGTAGAAAGTGGCAAGATCAGATCCATAAATGTATTGTAATCTTATATAATATAAATGAAGATCTAATGGAGCTGTAAAACATGGGGAAAATATTTCTGCTGGGTGCTGGCTTGTGATTCACAAATATTTGGTGTTGCACTATCACCATGTTGAAGGTTAGGGTTGACTTCTGACTGTAGTAGTTGGTATTGCTAAATTAATCCATTCAGAAATCATGAAGCTGTATTATAAAACTTGATAGTTTGACATGGGAGTGTCATTGTCTGGCCTGTTCCTACCTTTGGAATTTTCTGCTTTTTATCTGGTAGTCTTAAACATTAATATAATGACATTGCTTATATCTTAAATTAAAGCTGAGATTCTCAAACAGTAATGAAAATACAGAAGCTGGGACTTGAATAGAAAAGTACCACCAGCTTTGGGCCCATTTAAAAAAAAAAAAAAAAAAAAAAGCTGGCCAATATATCAGGCTGGATGCTGGAGAAGGCCATTGAAAACCAGAAAATGTCAGGTGACACTTATGCAAATAGATTTTTAACAAAAGGCAGTTGCAGTTAATTTCCTTTAAAAATGAAAGTTTACTTACTGACCTGAAACTCTTTTTTTAGGTGACTGAACTGTTTAATCCAAACTTTCTGCCAAATTTATTAGAGCGGCACTCTTTAGACTCCCCTTCATGTTAAATATAACATCTGACGAATAGTTACAGAACAGGGTATTGTTTCAAAGCCAGTATTGTTTCACAGTTAGACAAAGTGACTTCAAATTGAAACCATGATTGTCTGAACCATGCTTAAAATTCTGTGAGCTGAGCAGTAAATACTATTTTTTTTTTTTTTTAATTTAGTACAGACTTCCGTGTTTGACGCTTCACACTGAAACTAGGGACTGAGCGTATAGCACACTGAATATCTTAATCTTCCCACCTCCAAGTTGCAGTTCAGGCCTCTTACAATGAGCAAATCCTGCAGTGATTCTCTGTAAGCTTTCTTGTTGTGTGGACTTAATTTTTTAGTTACATTAATCAAGTATTGTAATAAAAATAATGAATTTTGATTTCACTTAAGAGATCTAGAAAAACTTAATATCATTCTTAAATTCACACAGCTCAAGGCAGTGTTAAGAGATCGTAGGAGCTTATAAATGGTGGTGAATGTCATTACTGGAAAAATAAACTATAGTTTAAGCCTTATTCTCAGTCTCCCATTCTTAGGGGCCCAACTCGTGTTTGCTAGGGGATTTAGCTGGAGCAGCTGAAGTTGTTATCCCTCCCAATGAACTGTGTCTATGTCGCAGAGATTGCTGTGCTCCTAGTACACTGACTGAATGAGATGTGCCTCTAGTCCTCAACAGTTTACATCCATGCATGTAAACTCCTACTGCATTTGACAGTAGTTTGTGAGGTCAATTTTTCATTTTCCAAAACTGATGGGGGAAAATGGGAAGCAGAATGTAAACTAAGAATACTCTGGGTCCCTAAAACAAGGTCAATAAGCATGTGATTTGTAAACTTTGACCCTGATAATTAACTGTGATTCTTGTAATCAGCATGGAAATGGAGGAAATCTAGTTTAGAGATAGTAGGACTCTTTATTGAATTACATTTTATTTATCCTTGTTAAAGAATTGTGCTCTTGAACAGACGCTAAACCTCAATTCCCATCACTGTATAATGTCTCTTACAGATAAAATGCAGTTGTGAGATTTTTGTGAGGATTTTTTTTTTTTTTAATCTTATTTCCCACAGTCAAGGTGACAACAGGGGAAACTGAGTAGATGTTGTCAAGGAAAGTGGCATCAAAACAATTTTGACAGCTTTCGTTTTAATGAGGATCACATTGATACTGACAAAAGTAAAATTGGAACGTTAGCGTAGTTCCTTGAAGAGTTCAGGAAATCATTGAAACTAAGCGGCGTGACAAAGTATAAGTGACAATTAGGCTTTGCATCAAAAGTGCTTGCTGTTTGGTAGGTCAAATGACTGCCACGCTTCCTAATGCCATGTAAAATGTAACAGTGGTATATCTAATGCAGAGACCTTTGGCCAATTCACTGTTGACATCTGAATCGTTTTTTCCTCCTGCTTCTCAGACTGAATTTAGAATGTGGGACCCATGATATACAAAAGTCTTTATTTTAGAGATAATTGCCCTCTTGACGCTCATCAAAGGTTTAGTGTCCGATGGTGAATGCCTCAAGTGAACGTGCTTTTTTTTTTTTTTGGCAAGTTTAAGAAGGATGAAAAAAAAAAAAAAACAACAACAAAACAATAACAAAAAAAAAAAAAAACAAAAAAAAAACAGAAAAACCTCCTTGTGTCTTGGAACTTTATCTTTCATTAGTTGTTTTAAAACTCAGACTCAGATTATTTGTTGGGTTGTAATTCATGGGTCTTCTTGATTTAGAATTTGATCGTATTTGCAGATAATAAAAAATACACAACTGAAAGGTAGTGTGTGATCTGGCATTTCAAGTGTTTTTAAATTTTTTGTGTGTTGGGGGGTTTTTACAACCACATCTTAAAATTTTTTAAATGTATGTGTGACTTGTTTGTTGTTGTATGATATCCTTGGATAATAATAAAAGAAGCAGCAATAGAATTGTGTGAAATCAGTTGACATCCTAGATTTATACAAAATAAAAACCAAATAAGGCTTTCCTGCACCACCAGTGTTTTGGATCCAGGGTTTGTCACCAGGACAACTTCATGCATAGGTCTAATATAGTTAAATATTTTTACCATCAGTGGTGTAGACAGGCAGTTTGCAAGCAGCTGCAGCATTTTATTACTGATGCTTTGCTGGTGCTTAATGTTGTGTTTGCAGATTTAATATACAGGTTAATTTTCTCATCCCACAATTGGTATCCAGGTAAAATGAGTTATTTAGGAGGTGTCTTGGACTGAAGGTAGTACCTGCACCTAGATTTCACCATTGCAAATGTTAACTAGTCTTGAGGCACCTTTTGCCAAAGTCTCTTTGTGATCTCTCCATTAGTTTTTGAGTGTGCAGAGTGTTATGAGGTTGGAGGTTGAAAGGTGGCTTGGCTGTGCCTTGCTCTTCATTGCTGTTGCTGTTTTAATTAGACTTTGTTGCCACCCATTCACCGAGAAAAAATGATAATCACAGGCTGCAGCTCTTGCTGAGTGCTTACATCAGCTAATTTGTGGCCTGAGAAAGAATGAAAAAGAAGAAAGCATAGCTGCTGAGATGGAGGGCCATTGCTGGAAGAAGGCCAGTTGAGACCTGGTCCCCCATCCTTCCCAGTGGTGCCTGTAAGCAGCCTGGCAGGCTGGCCACGGCCACCAAGGAGGGAGCATCCCCTGGGAAAAAGTCCATGCTGTTGCCTCTCCACATCAGCTGCAGCAGCCAGACGCTTCCAGTCCTCCTCCCCTGTGCATCGTGCAGTCCTGGTGTTGGGAATGCAAGTAAGGAATGCTCCATGGGCCACTGTGACTCAGCCTGTGGCTAGTAGAGGGCAGAAATGCTGCTGCTGCCGGTGGGTGCGACTTCATTCACATGTCAAGGCTGGGCTTGAACTCCTGATGCAGAGGGCCCCAGGAACCTGCAAGAGCAGTGGTAGTGTATGTACTGTGCTGGCAAACTGGAGTCAGGGGGAGTCCCAGGGCTGCCAATTCTAATGCTTTTTCTTGCTATCTGGTGCTTTTCTTAAGAAGATCTGGAAAAATTCACCTCATGATTAAAAACAATGACTTTGGAGAAGAAGTTAGAAATGTGAGCCTTAAACCTCTACAAGACAAACAGAAGAAAATCACTGTGTCTTATTTTTTAAATCTTAAGATTATTTTAAGTCCTCAAAATAGCTGGCTAATGACTTTTGAATGATAAACCTGGGCCCTTCTGAAAATACTCTTCTCTGGAAATCAAACTTCAGCTGATATGGTGACTAATTGCACAGTGTCAGATGGTGTAGAGCTATTCAGAAAACCAGAAAATAGTCTAGATGTCTTCTGTTCTTCATCTTTGCTCCTCTTGCACATGCACACATGAAATCCAGTCCTTGATGAATGGGTAATGCTTGGGCTTTGCTGGAGTTTTGAATGCTGCTTTGTTTTTTGGCTCTGACTTTGAACAACTTGCCTGTACTGTAACAGTCTGAGATGTTGGCTGACTCATCTTTAAAACATAAACCCAGGTAGTATTTTGGTTTCAGAATGAATGTTTTACATTACCTATCCTTGCTCTGGTAGTCAAAGCTGAAATATTTGTTAACTTAAATCTATTTTATAAAGACTGCTTTTTCATTGATAATCTAATTGAATTATTGTTTGCATAGGGGGTGGAAATATACTATGTTGTGCTTCATGCTGTGCTCTGTACTGAAGTGAAACCGACTGTATGCTTCTGCTAAGGAACAAAACATAGCTAGATGGCTCACCCAGGACTATCATCCCTGTGTCCCTGCCAAAATGTGAGGATTTTGTACAAATATACCACCCTTTTTCTTTCCATCAGTAGCCAAATTCAGCTGTGCCAAAGAAAGGTCTTTTTTTTTTTTTTTTTTTTATGCAACCCACACACCATGGAAGTTGCAGTCATATTTTCCACTAACCACAGAGCTGTGAGTGATGGCACGTGTGTTTTAAATAAAACTGGGAGGAGAACTGATGTAATGCTCTCTGGGATATGTTTTTTTTTTCTTTTTTTCCTTTTTCTTTCCACATCTCTTTTCCTCTTCTTCTCTCTTTCCTCCTTCTTTCCCCCTCCCCCCCAATGTCTGTTGGGTGCTATATGGATTTTTTTGCTTTAAGATTTTTTTTTTTTTTTTCCTTCTTGCCAACCACAGTGTGGGAACTGTTGAGAAGGGCAGCTCTGACACCTTGAGCTCAAGTATGGATGGATTTCTTTAGTCTTTAAAATTACAAGGTGGTACAATGTACCAACCTGTATAATTTTAATAGGGTTTTTTCCTTCTGTGCAGAATATAAGTGAATTTAACGTGATACTCTGATAAGACACATGAACAATATGTGCCTGTTTTTTCTAGTGGCACATTGAACTGCAACTGTCTGGTTCTTCAGTGAGATCACAAAATGGTTTTGAAAAAAAAATGTATTTCAGTTTTAGTTCAATAAACTGTAGAGAGGCTCATTCTAGAATGACAAGTGAAACCTGTTATTCCTCTGCTACTTTTTGTACTGCTGCTTTCAATGATTAAAATAGTTCAGATCCTGCTTATGGCCTGTTTGGGAACATTTAGATTGAGGTTTTTATTTTTTTTTAAGGGAAGAATTCCAAATAAATATCTGTCCTTATTCAAGTTTGAATTCTGCTTAAAAAAATAACAGTTCAGCCAGACTGCTTTGTCTCTGGGTATGTGTCTCCCTTGAAGACCTGCTCCGGTGATACCAGGAGTGTTTCCTCTCTGCTCTGCAGTCCCCCTAGGGAGGCTCTGTGGGATGGATCTCAGTCACCTATTGAGAAGACTTAATAATTGGTTTTCCTTAAATCAGAGATGTATTATGCAGTTATGTGATGGGACACTGTGTCAGCTGGTCTCTGCATGCCATTCGCAGGTGGGAGGTATCTCCAGTTAATTTATAGGGATTGAAGGGTTAAACCTGTGCCATTTAGACCTCAAGGTTAAGCCTGAACCCTGAAGGTTAGGATAGATCAGGTTACCCTGTACTTGCTGTGGGCAAAGAGTGAGCAGGCAGATTGCCTCAATGGATGATCTGGCAGCATAACTCATTAGCTGGAAGCACCTGGTTTGTGTCTGTGCCCCTGGCCACTCCTGACAATGGCACTTAAATTCACAGTCCCATTTTCAAAATAACCTAAGGATATGGAGCCATCTCAGTTTGAGCTGATCTAACTGGGGGCTGACGTGGCTTTTCCCCAGCCCCTCCTTCCTGCCTTCCTCTTGCCCCAGGACCATGTGTGGAGCTGATTTAGCTCACTAAGCCAGCTGAAAGCTGTTTGCTTTTTTTATTTTGAGAATTACCTTTCTGCTAGTGAGGCTGCTTGGCACAGCTCTATGTATGGTCAGGAGCGTGCCAGCTGTGGAAGGAGTGGGAGCGCGTAGGGGTGTAAATCAATTTGAGATGTGGTTGCACAGTGGTTTAATCCAGTCTAAATTGTATCAGACAGTCAATGTAAATAAACCTTTAATATAGGGGAGGCAGAGAGAGATTCGCCCTGGTTAGTCTGCTATAAGCAAGAGACAGCTGAGGGAGTGCAGAGAGGTATCATCAATTCACAGGTCTCTGCTGCAACACGTGAAAAATACTCCAAGGAGCCATCGGAACCAAGGGTGCTGCACTGTGAAAAGTAACAGATCTCTCTCAGATGGTGCTGAAACAGTTTTTTGACAGCAGATAAAATGAGACCATGCAGGAAAAGAAAATGCTGAATAAGTTAGGTTGACAAAGTTTTGATCTGATAACTGTGGTGGCAATGTTTTGTTCTCCATCTCCAGAAGCTTGATCCTAGAAACAACTGGAATGCTAGGCACAGGTCCTTATTCTTATGGCCAAAGATCAGCATGTATAACAATTAAAATTAAGAGGCTATTTAATGTTAACCCATGGGAATAACTGTTTTGTTTAAACTTTTTATATTTTTCCACAGTGGGGAAAAATTCCAGAATTAATTATGTGTTTGTTTGTTTTGTTGTTTTTTTTTTTTTTTTTTTTTGAAAAGAAATGAATGCTAATCATTTTGGGGTTTGGTCTCTGTTACTAATTTTTTAAGTGTTTGTTTTGTTTTTTTTTTTTTTTTTTTAACCTTATGATGGGAGGGTCTGCTATTGATAACAGATTAGGATTAGATCACTTCCAGTAGCTGGGTTATGTTAATATTGAAATACTGCACTTTCAAGAGAAAAGCAAACCTATTCTACCTGACTGCTGATAAGCATGCTCTACACCTCCCGTGTAGATTTTAGATTCTCTCTTAAGAAAAACACAACCTCATCTGAAAATACATATATTTATTAATTGGAGAAGTAGGAGGAACTAACTTCAGAAGGACATCTTTGTTGCTTTCAGGGAAAGCAAGTCACATTCAGTCCAAAGGAGCTGCCAGGAAAGCAAGTGTTTTTCCAGACTTTTAATAATCCTTAACGCTTTCTTTGTTAAAGTCAAACCCATCTACTGTGTGCAGAGCAAAAGCCTAGGAGAAAACGCTGTGTGGGGAATGTGGTGTAAGATTGGCAGGAGCTTGTGCACAGGAACTCCTCAGAGCTGGCAGTTATATACCACATTTTGATAAGAGCAGAAGAGTGTGGCTGTAAAATATAAAACTGAGACCAAAGCACTGCCGTATCAGCACAGCTCAAAACCCATCACTTTATGACTGTTAACAGTATTTTGCCCTGCTCAGTGTGCACTTTAAATGTTAGTTAGAACTGACAGTAGGCTTGCAGGTTAGTGTAATATTCCTGCAGTGTAAATGCTATTTATAATAAGCTATGACTATAATTTATTTACTGGAGGGAGGAGGAGGGGAGCAGACAAAGAGGCAGTCACTTCATCCTGCTGAAGTCAGTGACCAAACAGGAATAAAAATCCAGGTGCCCCTGAATCTAGTTCTTCCACTTCCAGTTTTTCCACTCAACTGTATTTAGTGTGACTGTGATGTTATATTTTTATAACTGCACCTTCTTGAATGGCAGAGATGGAAGTTACTTGGATATTTCTTTCAGCAGAAGGGAAGACTTCTTACTCCTCTGTCCTGCTTCCAAGAAGGATAGTAATAAGTTTGACACTACCATTAGATGGGCTTATGACTTGGTAAATAAATGAACAATAATCACACATTCTTTCTACATAAGCCAGAAAGGCTCACTTTTTTTTTCCTTCCTCTTGTAACACTGAATAAGAAACTTTGAGAGTAATAAAACTAGAAGTCAATAGTTACTTTGCCTTGCTTACTTTGTTTTGCTATAGCTGAAGATCAGTTTGGAGCCCTGTGGTTGTGTTTTTGTTTGTTTGTTTTTGTCTGTTTGTTTTTTTGTTTTGTTTTGTTTTTTCCCCTAAGAGATAGCATATGCATTTCAACAGCCTCAAGATCTGCAGGATGCATAGATTATGCTCTGGCTTATCTTCCCCAGGGCAAACTGCATCAAACTACTCACTGGGACAGTGCAAAGTTATAGCTGTAACGCCCATATGCAAGCAGTGGGGTCACAGTCCGGTACTCAAAGCATATATAAGCTTTGAGTGTGCTGGTGACTTCATGAGCCTCCCTCTTAAATCAGTCAAAATAAACTAGAAAGAAAAATAAATACATGCAAGCATAATAATTTTGAGCTAGGAATGAAGGTGATTCGCAGCATTAAAAATCATATATCTTTGTTCCTAAGTGCAATCTACTTTAATGTTAGATTGATTTAGTGACCACAATAAGCATGAACTTATTTCCTGTAGAAAAGTACGTTGCATGCAATAAATATTTTTGTTATACTAAAGCAGATTAGTTAACAAATGCTTGCTGTCGATCTATGGTTAATACTTGTGCTGACAGGCAGATAGAAGACTTAGCCATCATCTTGACAAGATGAATCTCAAGCTCTGTTTCTTGCAAAATAATCTTTTATAGTCTTGGTAACCTTTGTGTAGCTAAGCATGTACAGAGAGAAAAAAGAAAACCTTTTGTAGTAATCCTGTCAATAAGAACTCATTGTCCAGTTGCTTATTACACCTGGCTTTATGTGATAGCCTCTAGCCCTAGCTTGCCTTAACAGGAAAAAGTAAAAATTACGTGTGTGTGTATGAATGAGAAGCAAAAGTCTCACTGCAGACCAAATCTAAATAAAGAGACTTATGAGGTCAGGTTCTGGACAAGCTGTCATATATAAATGCTGTCCTCAGGGCCTGATTCTGATCTCATTTCTCTGTAACTTCAGACAAACTCCAATAAAGCTGGTAGTGGCTGCTATGAACTTCCATGAGGTCAGGCTTAATTACCCTGTTATTAATTATAAACAAATATTGTAATGCTTCTGCAGTTTTCAGAAAGTGTCCTTCTCATATTGTAGCGGTGGCATTGTTGTAGCTGGGGTGGTTTAAGAGGAAAGGGCTAATCTACACAAAAAAGAAATTCCATTTCTCCATTTGCAATTTAATGGAGTACAAAGAGGCAGGGAAAACACTCTACATAAATACAGATGTCTCCTTCTGAGGCTTTTCTGTGTTCCTACTACTTAAATGGGGATCAAGAATCATATTGTTCTGTGGACTTGTTCTTTGTTTACAATAACCTCTTTGAAACTTGATGTTGAAATGGGTTTCCTGGGTTGGTTATTGAATTCTGCAGGCTGAGACTCTACTGTGAGCATGGAGAACCTTTGGCTTTTTCCTTAAAAATAACCCAGATTTTGAGATTTGAAAAACAGCTGTATTTTGCCAGCACATGGACTTTGTGGAAAGGGCTTTTTTCTCTACTGCTCTAAATTTCAAGCATAATGTTTGTACCAGAGCAAAAAAGCCTCAGTAAAGCTCTTCTCTGTCTGAACAGTATAATTTTACCTGTCCTTTGCATGGCCATAAATAACTAAAGCAAATCGGGCCCAATGATTTTACAGATTCCTGTGCTAGTGGCAACGAAATATCGTACAGTTAATGTAAATTGTCAAGGATGGCAGTTTAACCTCAACATATACACAGAGACCCTCTTATTCTTCCCCAAACTATGCTGTGTAAGTCAGCCTTGGCCAGGCACTGCACAATGTCACATACCTCAAGCTGGCTTTTGCTGGCTGCCCATGCAATACCTCTACATTCCTTTGGAGTGTGTTTGAACAGACCCAGTCTTTTGCCAAACTCTTCTGCTTACACTGAGGAGAGTGCTACCCATAGCACCTGCCAAGGGAAATGGAGCAAATGGGTCCAGTTTTAGCGTTACCAAATTTGATGCTGTTCTTGTTTCATTGTACATGGGGATGGCAGGCATTTCCATGTGTACAGTGTCATATATGGCTTCCTATGCTTACTGTACGTGAGAGAAGACAGCTTAATGACAGACTTCTAGCCTTTGCTCCAAATGTTGTGGTTTTCTATTTTTTTGTTTCATTTTAGTCAGACCCCTGAAGTAATTAGCACACCCTGTGGGGTTTTTGTGTGGTTTCTATCTGAATACCCATGAAGGAGTTAATTAGCTTGTTTGCAGTATCTCATTAATTCATTTTCGGCTGTGAACTTAATTGCTCCTTTATTACTGATGAGTAAAATAGCTTTAGGCTCCCAATTAAAATGGACTTTGATGGATGTATAAGAGCTGGGCTTTCAGCTTGTTGAATGGGTGGTGGAATCACCATTCTGTATCCCATTGTGGGCTGGGCTCCTTCACAGCAATGCTTCCTGGGGACAGATTCCTCCCAGTGGCAGACTTGGTCTTGGAGTTGGAGCCATTAACTTCCCCCAATGGGAGGGAAATTGAACAGGAGGTAATGCCTATAAACCTCCGTGTATAGGTGATATTCAAAAAATAGATGGAACCACCCAAAAAAAGGTTGTTGCTGAGGCAGCAGAATGCTGCACAAAACCAGTAGTCCCCTCTGTTATGAAATGGAGACTCTATCGAAGCCAAGTTCTCAGTGGTGGAGATCTGGATTTTTCCCCAGGGCACCCTGAATTGTACTGGGGGGCAAAAGCTGTTTTTAAGGTGTTTAGGGGCCTGTCAAGCACTTTTTCTTGATATAATTTTTCTTCTTCCTGGAATACACTTAATGTATTGGGGTGCATGTGCATCAATATACTTTTCTGGGCTTTGATTCCTTCTAGGACAATAGTACTTCTTTTCTAATATATTTTGAGATTGATGGATGTTGAGCACTATAGAAGGAACAGGAATAATCACGATATAAAGAGAAATAGCCATATTAATTGTAAATAAGAAAAAGAAGAAATTTGCAAACCTGTCTCTTGCTTCCCCTGCCCCCCACTCTTTATGATTCAACATGAAGAATACACGATTTATATTCCCAGTGGTGACTGGCTTGGATCCAATGACCTTTGCAACAAAATCCATTGCCTGCATGGAAAATGCAGTAAAACAATGTAAGCGTGCTTACTGTAGGCATGTATATTTCTTAACACAATAGGGTCCTGAGATTAGCTGAAGTCTCTGGATTCTTCTGCAAGAAATGATTCCACATGGGAGCTATTGTGATGCTCCCTCTGCTGGCTTTCAATCCGCCTCCAAATTTTCCTTAGAAGACCTCACTTGGGCATTGATCCACAAACAGGAAAATAAACAGATGAGTCATGGTAATGGAAGGGTCAGGATGGCCCAAAGTGGGGAGATTGTCTCCACTTCAAATGCATAAGAACAAAAATCATCAAGAAAAAGACATCTATCTTTGGATAAGGTGATTACAGATAACAGGTGAAAGAGCAAAGTCAAACACTAACGACTCGTATTCCATACCTTTGATTGAAAGTCTACTTAAAAGCTATTTGAAATGCTTTGAGTACAATATATTTTCACCAGGAAGAAATGCTATCAGTCAGTGGTTTCTATTCTACAAAAAGATCTAGAACTTCATAAGCTGAATTCCACAATGATTTTAATACTGTAACAGCTTATTTGCCTCACTCATAAAATCTGAACTCTTTCTGACTTTTACTTAATTATGGGTTTGGGAAGAATTTCTGTTTCCTGGAATATTGAAGGGGGAAAATCCTGTTTATTTTAGAAATAACTTTTTTTTTTTTCTTTTTTCTAATCAGGGGGTCACAAGATGACCAGAGTCTATGACACAAAAATTACAAAACAAGAAGATGACAAATTTAAACCAAATTTAAACAGGGAAGAAATGCTGACAAGCTTGTGGTAGTACAGCCTGCTAACAATTTATTCTGGAATTCTCTATGAAACTTTCAATTATTGTGCAATATATGAGATCTAGCTATGAATATGCCTTTTTCAAAGGCTAGAAGAAGAAAAGTAGCTTCCTTAGACGATACTATGGCACCTCTGTCCCTGTTTTAGCTGAATGATTTAACACATGTTTAATAAATGTGCTTAGAGAGTGTGCTGATCTAAGCTTTGCTTTGTTACCAGCTTTAACGCTAGCACAGGCTGACTGGAATTACCAAAGTTCATTATTGGCATTACAATGCAGCAGGACATTTGTTTTTCTTTCTCAGAAGTACTTTGTCTTGCTGCTTCAGGTAGTGTCCCCTTTGACAGAAAAGGTGAGAACATGCCTTGGAACAAAGGCAGGCTATGATTATGGTCTGTGGTGGGGAGGCCAAATATTAAAGCTGAGCTTTCAATTTTATAAAATGGGCACTGAAGCAACAAGATGTGAGGAGGAGGAGTGGAAAGGCAGCTCATATGGGTGCAGGTGGGCAAAGGGTGAACCAGAGGCCCTGTATGGCTCCAGGTACACCTGGCTGCTGCCTGTGCCTTCTCTCTTTCTTTGGGTCCTCATAAAGATGAAGCTGCCCTGAACTTGTAAATTGTTATTCTGGGTGTTGCTGAAAGGAATTACTGCTCATGTGGACCTCAGTTCCTGTCAAAAGCAATTTTGCCCTAATTCTGGCAACTCTTTCTGTCCCATAACCATTATCCCAGTGCCTAGGCAAAGACTGTCCATGAAATCTCTTTCTTGGTGATGGTCTTACTTGTGTTGCTTTGGCTGCTGTTTCCCTGTAGGCATTGACTTACATTTAATGAAATGCCCTCATATAGCTTTCCATGAGGAAGGTTTCTCCTAACTTGATCTACAGAGGAATTAGGCCCTGGTGCCCAGACCTGTGTGTGCCAGGCTGGTCTGTGTCTGTGGCAATGGACAAACATAACCATGTAGACTTTTGGAAGTGCTTTTTGAGAGTCTGAAAACTAAAGATAGTGATGAGACTGCCAACTAAAATCTAACCCAACTGTCCTTGCCCACCTGGACTCTGTTCTTTCTGAACCAAAGTTTAGTTATTGGAGCAACAATGCTGATTTTTTTTTTTTTTTTTTTTTTTTTTTTAAAGAAAGGGTTTAAAAAACATCCTCACACTTTCCATTTAACTAGTGTTGGGGCTTCTGTGGGTTGTATATGTTGATGACTTGGTTAAGTATCTCTGAGGTATCATTATTTTCATAACTGATGTACATGAAGTCGTTTCTCCAGCTGTGTGATCTCCACTGTGTTCAGGGAAAGTGACTTTTCTTACAGTTCCTGTCCACTTTCTATCGGGAACATTGCTTCCATCTTAGTGTTCCTGGATAAGTGCCTCTCTAGCTATATCTGATGTATTGTTGCTGCTTTCTTTCTGTGCTTGTATGGTATTTATTGCTGCATATCTTTTACATGCATGCAGCTCCAAGCAATAACTCTCAAACCCTTCAGAAACCCCCTGACACACCACAGCACAGCTATGCTGCTGCTCCAGCCCTGCATGTGGCCTGTGTTTTGGGTGGTGACTTCTCTAGTTTTGGTTATCTATCTCATAAAGTAGCTTCAATACTTTTTTTTTTTTTTTAAACAGTGCTCCTTGAGTAGGAGGTGGTTGCTGCATGCATGAACTTAATGGCTATAGCCAGTGACCACTTCACCGAAGGGGCTCTAGGGAAGTCCAACAGAGAGAGAGGGCCTTGTTACAGTGAAATTAAGCAACATAATTCATGGTGTATTGGACATAATTTATCATCACTGTAGTCTTGTTTTAAAGCTCTTATGCATGCTAGACTTGAGTATCACCATTACTTAAATTCACATATGAGCCTAGATAGTCTCCATGTAACCTACCTTCGCACTTACCTAGGACGTTTGTGATTTCTTCCAGTTGATGTGATTTTGGTATGAGATCTGAGGACTCCCAAAAGGCTGGTGGGTGTAATCTAGGCTGAAAAGATCCGATCTAAATTCCATTGCAGTCAACAGCAATCTGATCATGGGCTTCAACAAGTACAGGTCTCATCCCTTCAAAGAAAAAGGCAGCAAAGAGGCAGAATGGCAGTGGAAGTGCAATAAAACACATCTGAAGATGTTTGTCACGGCAAAAATGTCAAGTGATATTTTTAGTCTGTAAAGGAAGAAAGGTGAAAGCTTGCAATGTTTTAATTGTTAAGTTGTTGGTCGCACTGTGAGAGAATTTTCTCACTTTTATGGTAATATAATTTAATTCCTTCTGGAAAATGGTGTACCTTGCTAATCTGGACAGATCTGCAGGTTTTGGGATAGATTCTTGTTTGGTATAAATTGGTGTAGCTTTGTGCAGGAGTTACGTGCTTAGTGGCAGATGAAAATCTGTCCCTTTGTGTTTTAGGGGAAAACTTCAACAACTGTATTTCAAAAAGACACATTTTTTTGTATTGTGGGAGCCCCAGGCTTAACACTACTGTTAAACCAGTATAAAAGTTTCCTAATTGCTACTCTGATAGAAGACATTTGGCTTGTGTACTGCACTAGAGAATGCAGAGTTCACAGTGTGGTGAAGCTATTCAGTATGGTATTTTTCTGTAATGGCATGACAGGTCTTATATTCCAAACAGCTTCAGAAATTGTAAGAGCAATTTCCCCTCTGTCTTACTATTATGACTTTCATGTTACTATTATACAGTTGAAAATCTGGTAATAGATGCATGTAGCGTTAGCATCAGATCTGGTAGGTGTGAGAAACATCACACTTCATGGAGCTGTGAAATCCTCTGTATCTGCTTCTCACCTTGCTGCCATCGTAAAGATGAGGAGTGTGGCTGTTTGCGAAGCCGAGCTCTCTGTCCTGGCCAAATCCTTTATAGATGGACCAATTTCCTCCCTAAGTGTTTGATCATGGTGGTGTTGCTGATGTTCTGAAGACAGCCTGGCAAACAGCTTCTTTTTTCTGGCAAGAAGGACCAGTCTTAGGAAGTTTAACTCTGAGTTCACTTATTCCTGGGAAAATGAGAGGCAGATTTCAATGAACAAAAAGCTTCAGACCTTTAATCTTGGTCAGTCATCTCTCATTTTCCTTTCTGAAATCCAGAAAGGTTATTTAGAAAGCAAAGGCCTTCAGTGAAATGGGAAATAAGCTATAGTTAGGAAAATATTTTCTAACCAGATAACGACAATCCAGAAAGTGCTTCTGGGGTCTGAAGTACTGGCTACAGTTAAAGAAGAGTTGGGGTTTATTTTATTTTTCTGATAATGTATATGTTCTTTCTTGTTTTACATATTTAATTAAATCATCCTGGAGAATATTAAATACATGATATTTCAGAAATTCTTACTGGTTTTGCTGACTGTTCTGGAGCCCCTTTTGTCTTCTATTATGTTTGAAGAATAAATGTTTCTGATTATTTGGAACTGAAGTTTAATTGTTGCACTCAACTTTACCCAAGCATGCAAATGTTTCTGGGAAGCTAACCATAAATTAAGCCATAAGCAACCAGCCCATAGATTATGTCCCAGGACCAGCTGCTAGGATATTAGAATATGTTATGTTTTGTTGAGAGATAATACAATCTCTTTCCTGGATATGCAGAAGATACTTGGGGAAGAATTGCTGGTGAGGCAGCTCTAGGGGGCTGGGCCAGAGCTAGAAGAAACTCTGGATGGGAGCTAAAATTGTAATTATGGAAACTTCTGCTCACCTTGTACCTAATCTCCTTGGATTCCCAGGCACTGGGAGCTCTCTTCTGCACCTGTGTTTCTGCCCAGAAGTTCCTTGGTCTTGGTGGGATGAGACAGCTGGGTGGCTGTGGAACAGCCGTGTGGACCCCTGGCCCCTGAGGTGGGTGGCCCTGCTCGCAACGTGCTGCAACTCCACACACAGCGCTTTGGCTGCTGCTGCTTTTAAAACATATCTGGAGGGAGAAGGGGCAATGGCCCCTTTATGAGTCTACTTGATGCCTGCAGCATTTGCCCCAATCTCTAATCTAATCTGATTTCGAGGGGGAAAGACTTTGGGTCCTGCTTCTGATCCAGAGGATGCTTCTGCAGGATTGCTTGGAAAGGGGACAGAAATCCTTCTCCGCTCCCATGATGGCAGACAGCATAGCTCAGTTCTTGTTCTCTTTCACAGGCTCAGTGGATGTTGTCTTATGTGAGGCACAATGGCTTAATTAGGAAGAAAAGGCATAGAAATCTCTTCTCTCCCTTCAAGCAGGGTACAGCCTGGGTACTGGGGTATGTTCCTGGGGGCAGGAGACAGGGGACTGAAATCTCTGACCTTGCATTTCCCATTTCTGTGTGGTGCTTTAACCACCCCTTTATTTTATGGATTGGAATAGATATTATTTGCTATGTATTAGCAGAAAAAATGAAGTTCAGGGCAACTTTTGAAGGAAAGGGAGTAGTTGGGTATCTTCAGAGTATGTTTCATTGACACCAAGTTAAAAAGCACATGGAAAATCCCCACCTGCCCCCTGCCCTTATTATGGAGCATGCCAACATCAGCTAGAGCTGCCTGCATGCCACAGCTACAAACTGGGGTGTTGAATGCTGTTTGTGCAATGGTCTTGAAGTCCACTTTGGGGCAAAGTACCCGGTTTTTAAATATTAAAAAAAAAAAAAAAAAAAAAAGGTATCTTTTTCCCTCACTGATGGATGTGTTGCTGGCAGCTTTTTAATTTCACCCAGTGCCAAGGCTGACTACTTTTTTTCTCCCCCCTTCCTGAAAGGAGGAGATGATCTACCCTGAGAAGGTGCCAGCAGCGGCCTTTGATTCAGGGCTTCTTGCGGGTGTTTGTCCTGGCCCTCCCATGCGAGGGGCTTCACTTGATAAGCCCGCCTTGAGCTGCGAGTGTTGCTCACTGCTCCTGCACTGCAGCTTGGCTCCGTGCGACGGGTACACCACACAACCATAACCTCTTCCTGTGACAAGTAATGGTAAAAATATTGAAAGGAGCCAACTGTGGTCTTTTTTTCATTTTTTTTTTTCTTTTTTCCTCCTCTTTCCTCTGAAGACTTTCTCCTAATACCTGTAGGTTGCACAGAAATGGTAAATCACAGTGCACGTCTGCAGCCTGGGATCTCTCGGATGTGATGGATTTAGCAAGCCTGACACACATCCCTCACTACAGCTGGGGCAAAGAGTATGCTAAGAAATGTCATGAGAGAGTGAAATAAGTTGCTGTCCCAGTTGTTTGTTTCTGTTTTTCCACTGGAGATTGCAGGCTGGTAAAGCTGGAGGTGGACTAGGATGAGTGCATGCATCTCAACTGCTTCTGGACAAGCAGCAGTGGCTCAGGCAGCCTTTGCCAGCAGATTGGGCCAGAGGGTTTCTCAGTGGCGATACAGCTGTATCGATCCAGCATCTTCTCACCACTGAAAGGGATGTCTTCCCTCTTCCCTCCCACCCTGCAGCTGTGGTCCTGCCTCCTTCTTTTACAGGGAGTAGCACCTGTCTGATCTGTTGGTTCAGTTCACTTGATGAACAGAAAAAATATTTGGGGAGGAGGGGCTGAGTTTTGTTGGGTTTTGTGTTGTGTATTTTTTTTTTTTTGTGGTGTGGTTTTCTTTCACTTTTGGGTTGGGTTTCTTTTTTGTTTTTGCTTGGTTGGGTTTTTTGTTTTTATTTTCTTGGTTTAGTGAGCTGAGCTGGCTCTGGGAGGTTGGTAAACTGAGGAGCCCCGTGCAAAGAGGTGGTATGAGTGGTGAGAAGGGAGGATTGCCCCTTTAGTCAACAGTAGCTGTTAGACCAAGCTCAGCTGTGGTGGCAACCACAGCCTCATTAAACAGCAAAGTCTGTGGTATGCTCAGCGTTTTCCCCTTCTCTGAATGCCACAGAGTGTAGACTGAGCAGCACATCTGCAACACCAGGAACAAATCTACTTCTATGCACAAATTAAATCTTGCTAATTAGCTTTTATTTTTATGGAATACCTTTTATAGTTTCTTTATTGTATATTTTTCAATTTTTTCTTTTTTTCTTAACCAGGGAGAAGTAGGAAAAAGAAGTTTTTAAAAAAGAAAAAATCCTAATGGACAAAAATTTTATGCTCAGTGACTCATGCAATTAAGTTGATTGGGGGTTTTTTGTTCAGCTGGGAAAACAATACTTCCAAAGATTAGGAAAAAAAAAAGTTGTGAAAAATTGCCAGTTCATATGGCTATTTTTGCCAGTGAATAAATAAAATCATATAGGTAATTTTGAGCCACTTCAAATCCTACAGGCCAGAGAGGTGGAAAGACATTCTTTGAATTTTAAGATGTTTGTGGAAATAATTCCCTTTGTCCTATAAGAGGAATTAGGGGATCTGCCCACAGACATTCCCGGTGGTTTCACTGAAGGAGATGTAGGGGCTGGACTTGCCTTTGCATATGCAGAGGGCAATAAAAGAAGCAGCCAAATGGTCAGAGAGGTCCCCATAAACATATCAAAGTTTAATGCCTGGTTTACGTAGCAGGCCTTGAATGTCTGTAGAAGATGGGTTTAAGCTGGGTTGCCAGGCTTGGAAGCAAAGCAGGCACAAACTCATTCTTGGTTTCCCAGCTCTGCTGTGAGGGCAGTAACAAACAGGGAGAAGAAAGGGGAACCAGAAAATTGGTAACATTTTAAACCACCGGCTTGTGAGCGTTTGGTGTGTGAATGTGTGTCAACACCTATAGAAAAGGGAAGACGCATGACGTTCGGTTTGTTTCGTTTTTTTTGCAACCCTGTCATTTAACAAAGAAAGCACTGGGGCCTCAAACAAGCAACAGCTTCTTCCATTGATGCCTATAATAGGACAGTGCTGGTAATAAATTACGACAATGAGCTTGTTAGCAGTGTCCAGGCCTTAAACACTTGCTTAGTTACTGTAGCTATAGCTCCAGATCATCAAAGTGCTCAAGGCAACCCAATGCCTGTGACAGAAGAGTTTCTCTAACCTGGGCTCTGCCAGGGAAGAGGCAGGATTTCTATCTCTCTGCCTTACAGCACTGTTAGAAAAAGGCTCAGCAGCACTCAGCACAGCTCTGTTAAAAAGATAAGTAGTGACAGCATTTTTCTTTTTTTTTTTTTTTTTTTTTTCCTTTTAATGTATTAATTTCACCTCCTGGTAAGATGTGCGCTGACTAGTTGCATATAGAAAAAACCCTGCCTGAACCTATTCTGCAGGCAGAAAACAGCTTATCTTCAGTCTTCCATGAAAAGACTTAGATGAAACAGAAGATGGGAGCTTGTTTCACTCAATACTAATCACAGTAATGTAATATGTATTTGCTTTTCTCAATTACAGGCTGAAATGGGAGGCTCTAGGGAAAACATTTTTTTCCTTCTCTGACAATCTTATCATTTTAATGCTGCCTGCTATTTATACATGAAGGAAGGGAAAAGAGGGAATGATAGCATGAAGCACCGTGACCCAGGCTTAGAGCAACAAAAGCTGAGGAAACTCAGTGTCAGGTCTACAGTCGCAGGCTGCTGTGTGCAGGTGAGGAAAAGTAGGAGGAGGAAGCAGAAGCTCATAGCTACATCTGCTGGCTCCGTGCAACCAAGGGCCTCCTTTGCTGGTGATGTGTCAGCGCGTGTATACTTGGTGGTTAGGTCTGGCCTCATCTGGCTGGCTCCAAAATTTCAGTCACAACTGGTGCACTTCTGATCTGGGGCAGAGGCAGAAGAAATGACCATGAGGGGAAAACCAGGGACCAGGTGGTGTCCCTGCACCTGTGCAGCGCAGCCACAGCCTTGAGCGTCTCTGCTGCTTTTCCTAGGTCAGACTATGGTTTCTCTCAGAGGGGTACTAAGAGGCTTTTTCAGCCCCCTTTGCACATGGCCTTTGCAGCATGAAGCAGAGCAAGAGAGCTACCTACCATGGGGGTGGGAAGAAGAGGAAGGTTTGCACAGCTCCTGCTGGGAGAGCGCAAGGTGCCTGTGGCATGGGAGGTGTCAGGGAATAGGACAGGTGGTGCAGGAATGTCCCCAGGAGATGTCTGGAGCAACTGTGAGGTGGAGGGACCTCAAGAGTTTACAGGGTGGGAAGGGAAGGCCGGAAAGCCAGCAGCTTTCCATACAGCTATGCTTGGGCTGACGTATCAAGTGCGTTGCTTTCGAATGGGTAAACCAAATCACTGAACTTGCCTGTGTTTGGAGAGACATGTCTGACCAGCTGTGTGCTTAATTACTGTCCTTTTCTCCTGTAGGATCTCGTCTAAGCTCTGGTAAAGTCAGCAGAACCTAGCTGACTTAATGGCTTGTGTCTTTTAGGGCCAAGATATTTTTTCCACAAATATCTTAGAATTTGGGTGGTGGGCGGAAGGGCAGTTGGCCATCCCCGCTTCCTTCTTCCTTTCCTTGTAATTAATTTTGGTCAGTGGAAATTTTGATCTTTTCAGAAATTATCTTTTTTTTTTTTTAAACCCAGAACATTTGTTTTTGCAAAAGAATGCTTACTTTTCTAAAAAACTTCTAATGATTGAATTGAAAAAACAATACAGATAATTTTCTGTGGTTTTACATTTCTGATTTATTATTTTTTCATGTCTCCCTTTTAAGAAGCTGAAAATGGAAAGAATGAAAAGAGTAATTATAAATTTATTTTTCGAGAAGAGGCTTTTCAAACAGCATCTTGAAAGTTCCAAAGTAAAAAAAAAAAGATCAATTTATACTGAGTGTCACCAACTTCCTCCCTCTGACCTTGCACATATTTAACTTAGGTAGAGTTCATAGGAATTTTAGGCAGTCACCCAGGAGGAGAAAGAATCATAGAATGGTTTGGGTTGGAAGGGACCTTTAAAGGTCATCTAGTCCAACCCTCTTGCAATGAGCAAAGGCATTTTCAACTAGAACAGGTTGCTCAGAGCCCTGTCCAACCCGACCTTTAATGTTTCCAGGGATGGGGCATCTACCATCTCTCTGGGCAACCTGTTCCAGTGTCTCACCATGCTCATCGTAAAAAAATTTCTTCCTTATATCTAGTCTGAATCTACCCTCTCTTAGTTTAAAACCATTACCCCTTGTCCTATTGTTACAGGCCTTGCTGAAAAGTCTGTCCTCACCTTTCTCATAAGCCCTCTTTAAGTATTGAAAGGCCACAATATGTTCTTCCTGGAGCCTTCTCTTCTCCAAGCTGAACAACCCCAACTCTCTCAGCTTTTCCTCTTAGGAAAACGTGTTCCATCCCTCTGATCATTTTTGTGGCCCTCCTCTGGACTCACTCCAGCAGGTCCATGTGTTTCCTGGCCTGAGGATTCCAGGTGGGATTTCACAAGAGTGGAGCAGAGGGGCAGAATCCCCTCCCTCGACCTGCTGGCCACACTTCTCTTGATGCAGCCCAGGGTACAGTTGGCTTTCTGGGCAGTGAGCACACGTTGCTGGCTCATGTCCAGCTTTTCATACCCCAGCACCCCCAAGTCCTCCTCCGCAGGGCTGCTCTCAATCCCTTCATCCCCCAGCCTGTACTGATACCAGGGGTTGCTCAGACCCATGTGCAGAACTTTGCACTTGGCCTCGTTGAACCTCATGAGGTTCACATGGGTCCACTTTTCGAGCTTGTCCAGGTCCCTCTGGATGGCATCCCACCCGTCAGGCATGTCAACCACACCATGAAAGGGAGCTTCATGTTGTTCAGTGCTCCAGTTTATTTGAAATCTGTGGGAAAAAAAGTTCTCTGTCAGCATCCATCTCAAATTCAGCAGGTCACTGTCAGTAGCACAGCTCAGAACTGGAAGATTACTGAACTGAAAATCTTACTCAGAGTTAAGATGCAGTATTTCAATGAGGGGGGGCTGATATATCAGTGAACACATACAAAGATGCTAAAGAAGGCTACAGGTAGATATCAAGGTCTTATTCACTCCTAAAATCACTAGCCTGTCTTGTATATTCAAGCTTCCGGTTTTCTGTTTAAACTAATATTTATACAGAATGAAAATATTCACACTATAAAATTTTTAATATATAAACCCCACTATCCTCCTAATTATTCAGTCAGCTCTTTAGACATATGCACTGACAGTCAGTATGAAGAAACAGTGGCTCAAGTGTTTTTTAGTGTGAAGGGTGTTTTTATCTGCACTAGCAACTGTTCAGTAGGCAGCAAGCCCTTAATAATAAATATTTTCTTATCCTGATTTTTTTTTTTTATTTTTTCCTGTTTCCTTATTTCTACAGCTTGCCATCAGCTTCGTGCCAGTCTTGGTCAGTCTCATCTGAGGGATCAGAGGCAGTGAAAACTGTCCAGTTTCTGCGTGGGGCTTTTTTTTTTACTATATGGCTTTGTTTATAGGACTTTTTTTATTTCTATAAAGAGCCCTTCATTGCAGAGAATCCCCAGCACCTTTAGTGGATTTACTGAGAAGCACCAAACTTTTTTTAACATGTTGTAAAAATGCAGCCACCTTTGAGGGAGAAGGTGTTATTTTTGCAGTTTGGGACAAGGTGTAAGACAAAAATATCTGCCTGAACTCAGAGCGTGGAGCACAGGGAGGTGAATTCCTAGGATGTTGTTAGGTTTCTGGAGTTAAAAGAGACTGTAGAAAGTCTCTGTGTGTTTGGGTACTAGCTTGGGTCTTATCTGAAAGACAGCATATCTCCCCAACCCCTTTTCTCATGTTATAATATTGGGTATAAGTTTGGGAAACAGTATGCAGTCTGTTGGATCAGAAAGTAACCCTCCCCCTTGGTGGCTTCCTCTAAAATACTAACAGGATTTAAAAATATTGAACCTTTTGGTGTGGTGTTTCTGAAGGGCTGAACATACAACTGGGAGCCCATACCCAGCAAAGCACAATGAAATTTCAGTGCGTAGAAGGCTCTGCTCGTGCTGAGGTAATGACGGACCCCACAGCTGTGTTCCTCCAAGGTTTCTCATAGTAATTTTCCATGAAGCTATGGAAAAATATTTATCCTTCCTTCTATAAACATGTCTGTAGGAGATTTAAGGGAAGGCGTGCATGCAGACACACACAGAAAAAGTTCCCTTACATAGCCATAATTAACAAAAAGTCTATGTTTTAATATTCCAGGAGGTTACAAAAAAAACCTGTGTTTTCTTTGTCACCCACTCCATTTTTGTGTGTAATTGAAAACAATGTATGTAGGTAGTAGAGAGAGAGGTCTAAAGTTCTTGCCACATCTGTGTCAATCCATGTGCTAAAACCATCCTCTGCAACAGTATGGATTAAAGAAACTCTACTTATTTCATGTCCTTCATGTAAGTCTGGGGTGCAGAACATGAAAATAAATGCTTATGAGGATGACCGACCTCTCTGTTACTTTGTTGCTTACATATATCTGGATTTCTTGTCTCTTCTCTCAGGAGCACTCTTCACACACTTCCCACCTCTGTGTAATCAACAATATTTCATTCCATCAGGGCCCTTTTTAATAGTGAGGCTGGTGCTTTTATCCACAATTATGTCTCCCCAGCATCTTGCCGACATGCACAGTAAGGTAAAAAGGGAGAGCTGAGCACATGCATACCCTCAAATGGAAAGTTGTGTTTATGTGGGTTGTGGTTATGGTCGGACAGTAACCAGCTCTGCATTCCTGGGCACGCACAAGAGATGTGTCTGAATTTTCTGACTCTGACAGTTCACCCAACATGATTTCAACAAAAAGTCTTTGATCGGGTCACAGAGTGCAAGATAAGAAAAGAGTCCTTTGGGCAGACACTGTTTTTCTTGCTGTTTCATAGACATAAGAAATAAAAGGGGGGAGGTGGGGGCACAGATGCAGATGACTTTTCTGTAGGATGTAGAATCTGAACAATCTTCCTGAGTCTAAATGGGTTAGAATGGTCATTACTGGAGCAAATCTTTTTTTAAAGCCCGATCAGGTAGGAAATTATGCTGTTTTTCTCTGCAACAGGAAGCTTTTCTAAAAATTAAAAGACAAAAGCAAACCAGCTAACTAACCAAACCTGTCATGTAGAGCCAGTCAAACCTATAATGTCAGTTTTTGTGAAGAAACATGCCACTTTGAGATTTGTTCCTGATCTGCGGTTGAAATTAAAATTATTTGGTTTGAGTTCCTCACTTACTATCATTTCCGAAAGGTTTAATTTCTGATTTTTTTTCTGTTCAGGTGATCAAAATAGTGTAAAGGTGTTTTAGTGCCAAACACATGTGATATACCATTCCTATTGTAAGTCAAAATTTCAATCAATAGATGAATTGAAGATATAAGAGGAGTTCTAACAAACAAGCCAACACCACCTCCCACAACTCCCCAGAGTAATTTAGCTATTTTGTAAGCAATAATATAGGAATAAGAAACATGAAAGGTCATATAATGGGATTTAAAATAACATTTCTTAAATTTCCTCAATTAAATCTTAAATACTTTTTCCAGTGGGACTTTCCCTAGCATTAATTGAATTTTAAGAAGATAGTGTGGTTTTATCAAAACAGACTTCTGGAAAGCTATTCTGGCCATATTTAATGCACATCAGCTGGGGTTTTTCCCTTTCTTGCTTTTGGAAAATGCTAGTTGTTGGCGTGTTGGGTGGGTTTTTGTTGTTTTTTTGACTGAAATATCAAATTTAAGTAGTGAAAACTTGTAATTGTTAAAGATTCTCTGGCAAGGAGGAGACCACTAAGAGTGCTAGCCCGGATATTGTGATGAATTTCTGTTTGGAACATTTATCACTTGTATCGTAAATGGGGATATCATGGGCCATAAACATATCTTGCTGTGAATTGCTGTGTTACACAGACCAAAGGGACTGGCCTGTTTCTGTAAGAGGAGGATTATGCCCTCAACAATTATAAAGACCTCAGCCTTGGTAAGGGAACTCAGGTAGTGGAGTGCTATCCTCCTCCAAGCTAAGTCATTCTACCGATTTCTTTTTTCCAGTCCGGAACTTGTTGCCCTCTTTTGGTCTGAATATTATTTTTGTTTCAGTTTCCAGACACCGTCTTTTTCTGCCAAATTACAGATTTATGACCTCTACGACTATTCACATTCCCTCTTGGTAACTGGAAGTTGTAGAACATATTTAACTTTCATTTTGATGTGCTATGTTGATCCTTTTGCATCTACCCATGTCAAGCCCCTCCACATCTTCAGACTTGCACTTAGCCAATAATGGTCTTGTTAGATCTGGGAACACAAGGGAACCCTATTTTTTTACAATGTTCCTGAATGTAAGACTGCTTTAACATCATGTTGTTTATATGGATTTACTATAGAAGCTGCTAGAGCACAGGCCAGAAGACTGATCAGTCTTTGTTACTGCTTATCACGTTTTTGTTGCTTTCAAATGTTACCTGCAATTATTTTATACTTAATTATTTCTTTGCATTGTTAATATGGGTGTCGGAGTGTATTGAGCACAGGATGGACAGCTGCAGTATTTCACTAGAAACACATCCTCTGGCCAAATGTCACCATGCTACGGGTCTGTACTGTCCTGTGTGAGCCTCAGGTGGATTATGAAGAGCTGCTGTTTTTAATGAGACTCTGTGAAGCACAGCAAGCTGCCACTGTAAAGCATCTTGTGAAATCATGGATCTAGATCAGAATTTTTGTAAGACACAGATCACATTGCCACTTTCTTATTTTACATATTGTGTCTAAAAACTTGCGGTGTAGTTATTATAGGGGCAATTACTACTTTCTGCCTGCCACGGAAATTCCTTTTCCTGCCTGAGCAGCAGTATGTTTGAAGAAAGTGATCCACAGGGTCATCATTCTCCCTTGCTTGTGCCTGACACTTCTGACTTAACAGTTGGCAGAGCTGAGTTTGACCTTAACTTGCTCAGGGCTGACTGCAGTTGATTCCAAGTTACAACGTGTAACAAAGCTGGGGATCTTGTTGCCACAAGGAATCAACATACCTCAAGGTCTTAGCAGGATCCTAGAAAGAAACAGAAGCTCATTTGTATGCAAGCAGATGAATAAGAAAATCCATAATTATGTGCGGAGGTACTGGGCCATCATACACAAACCCTGCTTTCTTTCTAGATCACCATCACTCCTCTTTCATCCCTTCCTGCTTTATTTTTCCCCTTCTCCTCCTTGCAGCCTACCACAGTGCTTCAGTCTACCTGTGTTTTAATTTGCACAGCAGCTATATGATATCAAATGATATTCTAGCTGTTTCTCATTGTAACATAAATAAAAAGTAGTAGTCAATTCCTGTGACCAATATATAAAACTAATTCAGAGGAAGGAGTTTTTAGTAAAATCAAACTGCATGCTCAGTCAGCAACAGAAGGGGAATGTTTTAAGTGGGACAGTTGTAGCCATTCCTCTCTTCCTATGGGATTTACACCCATGTATCTGGGGAATGTGTTGAGCCCTGTGCCTCACTGTCTACTACTTTTAGTAGCCCTTCACTTTTATATTGGCTAAGCCTTATTTAAATATTAGTCCTGTCAAGCTGGGAAGAAACAGAAAGGAGAACTGCAAGAATGAGACAAAATATGATGTAAGGATGCTAAAATAAACATGGTACAGGAAAGGCAAGAAAGTCGAGCTTAATAAAAGCCGTGGAACAAGCTGGAAATCTTCGGGTGGAAGATTTTTCCAATGGAAAATGCTGATTCATCCAGCCCTTTGCAAAAAGGTGTTAATTTCAAATAAACATTATTTAGAAGGAGTGATTGAAAACCATTTCCATAACATTACAGTCTACCTTTGAAGGTTTGATATTACTTCAGTTTTGTCTTTGATATTATTCAGTCTGCTTTGAAATTTTGATTGGCTGGGAACTTAAATTTCTGTTTAGATTTTGCTCTTTTTCAGAATAGATTTGCTAATTAGCAGTGTTTGATTTTTTTTTTTTTTTTTTTTTTTTTAATAGAAATGCTGGATTTTCCCACAAAGGGGAAAAAACTAGGTTATGTAAGTTAATAGTAAGGAGAGGGTAGTTGAGCAAGAGTAACCTGAAGGGAAAAGTCTACGAAGAAAGTAGAGAAAATCTGGTACAATGATACCTACAGCAGTACCTGAGGCTGAACCAGATGTTTGGGTGGCAGGATCTCCAGGGCACCCAGCACTGGATGTACATAACCAAATTGTCAGGGTATTTCAGCGAGAGTTCATCCCTGGGTGGTGGCCAGTGAAGTCTGGGTTTCAGCAGGAAAACCCCTGAGCTTCTCTTTCCCTGTGACTTTATTGATCTCAGTTTGCCTTTTGAAAACCGAGAGAGGAGGATGGTCCCAACTGGCCACAAAACTCTTCCTGTGGCATAGGATGGCAAACTCACTTTCCCGCTTGGTGTCTGGACTCTTCAGTGCTTGAAAGGAGCTAGCAGGGTTGATCCATCCATGTTACTGACACTTGTACATTTTTAACTTCATGGTCCTGTGGGGATCACTTTGTGACTTCTGGCCATTCAGGAGTGACTATGCCAGAGCACTGCTAGAAAACACTGCATTTCCTTACAGCCACGACAAAGCGGGTAGGGAGATCAACCCTGAAGTCCAGAACAGGAGAGCAGGATGAAAACAGGCATGTTTTTGTAGGCTGGCTTCTAGCCAAATGAGTAACAGCCACCCTTGGTTTAAAATACAGGCAGGAACAACCAAGGAGGTCTTGGGTGGGGGGCAGGGGTGACCCTGTGTGGGTATATGCTCAGGGAAACTGAGCCAGAGAGAAACAGTAAATGCCAGCCAGACGTAGCTATTGAAATGTTTAAATGACCCTAAAGGAATAAAAAAATGAGAAGTTTTTTGCTTTAAGTACTCAATGCATGAGTCTTGAAACTTGGCAAAGTAACTATCTCTCATGTCTTTGCTCAAAAAAAGTAGGACTTTGAATTTTTTTTTTTTTTTTACAGAAACATTATTGCATTAATGAGAGAACTGACTGTCATCAATTTTTCCATTTAATGGAAACAATTTTGGCTAACTGCCTGGGGTCAGCAAAGACTGACCATTCATGCTGCTGTATCTCTTCCACGGCACATACAGTGTTCTGCCCACAGAGGTCTAAGTGTCCAGGTGACATGATTCAAGAGAGATTTGAATCTTGGCTCCTTAGTCAAAAGAATGTAGGTATGATGCTTTGCAGCTGTGATATTTGTATATTCCAAGTCAGGAGGTTTTAGCTGTAGTAGCCCTTTGACCACTCTCCTGGAAGAAGCAGCACATCCTGGAGTGGTTAGATGGAGGCAGCTTAGCTTGGGGCAAGGACTGTGGTGCTGCGCCTTTGCCAGTAATGGTTTGCTGTCATATACTGGGTTGTGAACTGTGGCAGATCAGCTGCCGTTTCATGATCTGAAGAGCTGTCCTGGCAGGAAGGGCAAAAATCTCTGGTGTGGGTGTGGGAGGGAAACCTGGGGAACTACTGCAGAAGTTGCAGGGTAAGCCCTTTCCCAACATGAATCAGAGCCCTCACTAAGAGACACAGGTTTAACAGCTACCTGGAGACATAAACACATGCCTTTATTGCTATAACGAGGAACAATGTGGAGACTGTGAGCCACAGGCAGGGAAATGACCTGTCTCTGTGTGAGCAGCTGCTGCTGACCTGTCCACAAATTAGCATGAGAAATAAGCATGAAAAAAGAACATAGGCCCATCATGCATTGAGATCTCTGTCTAGAAGGGAAACAAAGCATGTCTTTTAGAAATAAAAGCCAAAAAAAGAAAGTCTGGTAGCCCAGTCTGAGCCCAGCTTTCCTGCTCCTCACAAGGACAATGTTTTATGACAATGCGTATTTTATAGGAAGATGCAGGGATACACAGGTAGGATGATTATATCTGATTTTCCATCACTTAGCATATGAAAAGCTTGTTTAAAGAAGTGGGTGGGTAGTAGGAATGAGTTGTGATATTAGAAGAACCTGCTGAGCCACCTTCGTAAATAAAGCATGGTTACAAGAGAAAGAGCAAAACCCAAACGCAGCGACCCACCTACTTGCAGTAAGGAATGGCTCTGGTGGTAGAACAGAAGGTCCCCAAGTTCCTGGAACAGTCTTTTGTCTAATGCAGATTTGATCTCAGCCAGGGCTTAACCACCATCAGAAAGCATATTAAAGACGTTTTCCTGCAGGTCATGTTTAGACCACAAAAACAGAATTTTTAAAATATGTCAGCTGGCATGCTTAACTAATGCTGGTTAAAAAAGTACATTCTATCTAAAATAGTATTTAAAACAAGAGTGTATACATATGCATTTTTAAAAACGTACTGAATATGATCAGCCCCTGTTGATAAAAGGTATAATATATATTAAAAGTTTTGCTACTTGCAAAACACAGACTAGTAAAAATAAAGCTATATTCCCATTGTAGCTGTGGCCTAAAGCTGTATAGAGATTGTTGGTGTTTTAATAGTGGTAGAAGAATTTAGCTGTCTCCTTAACCCTTTTCACATCTGGTTTGGTTTTATGATGCGGAGGGGACATGCCTGGCTTAGTGAGTACCTAGTGATAGGTGCAGCATGGGCACCGTCCAGAGAGCCAAAATTAAGGCCAAGAAGGTGGCATGCCGAAGGAATCAGGCCAGCACAGCATGGCTGCCTGAGCGTTCAGGTTAGTGCTCATCCTGCCCCGCTCCTGTTTCACAAACATGCATTTTAATGATGAGTTAAATGGGCTGGCTTGTTTAATTGAGCGATGCTTTTGGCTTTAGGAGTGAATCATCCTCAGCGCGCATCCGCGGGTGCTGGCGATGCCTGTAGTGTGTGGGGGAGCTCCTGGCACAGCGCCGGGAGCCGTGGCCGCAGCTGCAGGCCCTGGGGACCCAGCACACCGGAGTCATTTGTAGCTCGTGTACAACTCGCCGGGAGCCATTCGGCAAATTCCCTGCTCTGGTACAGCCGGGGTCCCGTCCCATCCCTGCGTTCTCCAACTGGATGGGCTGCACTGGCTGGGGACAGATGTTGCTACTTAAGTTCATTTAATGAGTTTTGTTCTTTCTTCCACTCCACTCCACCCCCCCACCCCACCCCAAATGTAAACATTTTTGTACCTGGTAGAATTAAGTGCAGTTAAAAGATGAAGGGAAGCAGGAAAACCGGTTATCTGTTTAACTGTGAGAAATCCTAAGCTCCAGTAACAGTAAACAGCACAAATTTCTTTTTTTGGGGGCAGATATCTAAGAGTCTTACCTGTTATCTGTATAACCCAGGGTGGGGGGTGCATATATACACATGGCTGGAGAGTTTAAAAAAAAAAAAAGAAATGGTGTCCCATCTGGCTTAAATATTTACATAGTTTTAGTTGAGTAGGACAAGAATATTTGAATTCAGTTGACCCAAGCACAAAGGCTGTGTTTCTTCATTTCCATGGGGCAAGGGGCTCCTTCAGCTGAACTCATTTTTCTCCCACCTGCATTTTCTGCTAAAAAAGTTCCTGCCTGTGCTTTTTCAACACCAGCTCTCAATGTCGTTAACCTTGTTGTCAGGTTTGGCTGCCTCTGGACTGACCTTGCCGCCTGTGAAGGCAGAAGCCAGAAGTTTTGGAGAACATACATTTTGTCTATGTACCTGTCTTGCTCCCAGAGCAGGGTCTAGGGGTGGAAACTCCTGCTCTACACACAGATCCGTCCCAACTTAGTAATTTTAGTTTTATGGTTCTGTGTTTTAGTATTGTGCTTGGATTTTGCAAATATTTTCACTATTAGACTCTTAGGGAAGGGGACATAACTGTCTCTAAGGATTATGAGCAAACTGTTTTTGTTGACCATTGTTTTAAGTTCTTGGTGTTTGTAACCCATTTTATCTACACGAGTGATTAACAACAGTATATATTTGTGGGTTTTTTGCCAGCTGAAGAACAACATGAAATTTTCCCAGAGCTTTCCCTGTGATGCCTTTGTCTCCATCCCTACGCCACCCTCCTTTTTCTTTGCATTTAGAAGCACTGGCGGAGAATCCAGCATAAACTCAGCTGCTCTCTCCTTCATATGTGTGCCTCCTTCAAACGGGATGTCTGTTGTGGTCATGGTTAGGACTTGGAAGCTGCCTGATCTTAGCAACAAGCTACAGCTTTCTGCTCCTCTTCTCCTGTTACCTCAGCATCTGCAGCCCTGGCAGTGTTAAGGTCTGTTCAGGCATGTCAGTCCACCAAAGCCTGAGGTTAAACAAATGTGGCTGGCTTTTAGTTTAATCTAAAGGCAAATAAAAAACACAGAAATGTTAGTTGGCTTTTTCTTTTTTTTTTTTTTTTTTTTTTAAAAAAAAAGACCCCTGATTTCAAGTTATACTCTGATTGTTTTGGCCCAGACTTTATGTGTGAACAGTTGATAGAAATGAGTGCTTCTGTTAGAGGAACTATAATGGACAACAGGTCATAAGCAAGCAACAGTTTTAGCGAGCTTCACTTGTTCTCAGGAAATAGAAATTCCCTGTCCTTTCTAGAATAATATCTTGGCAACAAAAGATGATTTCTTCGGGAACCCTGAGCTGCCTCAGCCTTGCAGGATGAGGTTGCACATGGTGTTGGCTTCAGCAATAGACCTGGGTGAAAACACTTCCCAGCCCTCCTCTCCTCCTTCTGCTCCCGTGCCAGGCTTTGCTGCTCTCTCAGCTGCACCAGTCAGCAGTCTGTGTGGCAACAGGGAGCAAACTTCACAGAAACACCCTGAATTAAATCATCCCCATCCTCCAGGTCTGCAGGAGGAGGAGAGCGAGCGAGGAGCTGTGATGTGGAAGGGGAACCAGCCCACCACAACGGATGCGGGGGTGAGAGTTTGCAAAGCCGGCCGCTCTGCCAGCGGTGTCTGCCCCCTCTCCCCAGCGTGGAGGGCAGAGGGTTCCTGCTCTCCCAGGAGGCCTGCCAAGATCGGGGTAGACAGCAACGATCTCTACTGCCTGTCCTTCATCCTTTTGGCTGTTGGTTGCATAGAGTTACGGTGATATTTTGTGAAAAGTCAATAAAAGCAGAATACACAAGTGCTGGAGTGAAGTCCTGAAGGCTGTATCGGTGGTGCCATCCTGAAACAGCTGACCCATGCTGTTAGCCGGCCCTTGTCTCCATTTACCTGAAACAAACCTGAATCCAGTGTGGAGCTGAGCAAAAAAGATTAAGCAGAGACTCCTGTAGGCAGAAATATGAAGAATCTGGCTAAGAACACTGAACTAACTGCAGCAAAAATGTGTTTGGCAGATATATCCTTTCTGTTTACAAATATTATGTAAACTTCTTTGATTTTTTTTTTTTTTTAATTTAATTTTATTTTTTTTAACCAACTTTTCATCTTGCTCAGTGAATGGTTAGAGGGAGCATAGCTGAATCTGGAGGGTACTTGTACATAATTTGAATATTTGTTATTTGCTTTACTTCCATTGGTTGTTTGCAGTGCACTGTAATATTTTTTTCACTTTTTTTTTGATACCTGCCTCGGGAATTCCCAAGTCACAAGAAGCTTTTAAATTAGCTCTGCAAATCCTCTCAATGCAAATAGTTGTGCCAGTCTTTTAGCATATCTTCATTAATGGATATATGTTTGCATAAGAACCTGCAAGTTTATCCATGTTTGTGAACCTTCTTGAAGATGGAACTAAATCGCTATGAATGTTTGCAGTAAGCTCATGAAAAGGAGCCTTGAACACCATGAATCTACAGGGGTTTCTTGAACAAATACCTGTAAATACTTCTCCTTTCCCCTGCTGAACTATTTTCTCCAATATGCATGTAACTGGGAAAAGCAGTACCTGTATGTTTTAAGAAAGAGAGCTTCATCACCTATCACTGGTAAGGATGTTTTTGTGAGCTGAATATAAAATAATTCCTTAAACTCTTGCTGTGGAGTAGGGGGAAGTGTGGACCATCAAGCTCAACTGCTTGCAGAGAGATGAAGGGTAAAAAGTAGGGTGAATTCTGCCTGTCCACACTGCTGCTTACTGGAAATAAAACCTCTCTGTACAGTCTGAAGCATAATGTGATTGTCCCGAGGCAGAGAGCGGTGCCAGTGCTGAGCTGGCAGTGGAGCCTCCCGCCTGGCCTGGTTAAGGATGGAGACTGCCTGCAAGCACTGTTTGGTGGGGTCAGAGGGGTGGGGGCACTGCCCTGGTAACTGCTCCACACTCCTGAGTGGAGATGGTTCACCTGGGAAGGCTCCTGTCCTTATCAGGTATTTTCTGGAATGAGAATGCTCCAAGTTCCTACACGCAGCCTTGTTTGTTTATAAAGCCCTCCTGTAGGGATGTCTCTTAGGGCACCCCTTTTGTCTCCATCAAGATAAGAAGATTCGTCATAATTAGTGAAGCCTGTTTGCACATTAAATATGGTAGTCCCTTAAAATTTGTCTCATCACATATATGACTTACTCTGTCTCTGTTTGACTTGCTTGTTTGTTTTGACTAACTCTCATTTACCTGAAAAAAAATATTTTTCTAGTTTGGGGAGGGCTATATGTTTTGGGTTTGTGTTTTTTGGTTTGTGTTTGTTTTTTTAATTTTTTTGTTTTGTTTTGTTTGTTTGTTTTTGTTTTTTTTTTTTTTTTATTTTCTTTCTTTTTTTTTTTTTTTCATGCCTGGGTATTTTAGAGGTTCTTGGGTCATCTTTGAAGGTATTTTCATTCTGGAGCAAGTGTAATGCCTTTTTGCAAGAGAGGAGGCAGCTTTGACTTTTTTTTTTTTTCCCCAGAGGTGTAGAGTTTTCAGAAAGTATATGCATATTTATCGGTCAGTCACTTTTTAACTTTTTCTTTTTTTTTCTTTATGTCTTGCTGTTCAAGTCTCAGCAGAAAGGATGTTGTGTTGTCTGACATGTCTCTGGTTTTGCCCTGTGTTTGTAGAGAGTGTATGTATTTACTATTTTGGTGAAATATATGCCTATCCATTATTATGTTATACAAATGGGCTTTATCTGTTCAGCCCCTGTTGCTTGATTCCAAATGCATGATTTGTCCTGAGGAAATAATTTAATTCTGGCAGTACCTCCTGGTTTTCGTTCTGACAGGTCTTATCAGATAGCATAGACTTTGAACTTTGCATGTGTCTTCCTTTTTGTCTGTTATTTCTACTACCACAGGTAGAAGTAACATTGAACTTATGCATGGCCTGGTATGTATGCAGCTCTTGTAATACATTCTAAAAGTTTTGGGGCTGCTATCAATAACTCTTACAATGTGTTCTCTTGTGGTTTATGGTCATTTTCTACTCCAATGGTTTCACTTCCTTATCTACTTAAGGCAGATAAACAGATCCGCTGTTAGATTAATTGAAACAGGAATATGAAATACATACTGCGGTTGTGAGGATGGCTCCTTGGTGATGCTATTGGTCTTTCCAGACCAGGCTCAGTATGTATGTGCACAGCTACCCCTCACACGTGGTCCTGTGCATGCAGGAACTAAATTAACATTTCACAGCAAGACTATAGCCTTTAGATATAGAAACCATCAAATTAACAAGGGCAAAGATACATCTCTTATTATTACAGGAAAGACCTATGTAAAATGTGTCTACTGTGGGTTATATCTTTTGCTCTTCCACATATTTATTCTTACTCTATGGGTTGCTACAGTAACAGACTAGACCGAGAGACTTGTCAAAGCAGAAATTTTGAAATTTTAACATGGACATTTAGCAGTCCCAGCATTAAAGCGATTTCTCTAACAGACTGCCTCAGAAGTGTGCTAGGAAAGGTACTTTGGTGTTTGGAGAACTGCTAGGGGAGCTTTGTTGTCTTCATGACTGCTGGACATAGGGTAATGTCTAGAAATTTAGAGAATCCTGCTTTCAGGAGATGGTTGATGACAAAAGACAGTTCATGCAGAGGAAGTAATAAACACTGAACAGCTTTGGCTTTTTGTCTATCTCTTCATGCTTAAATGTCAATCTTGGTGTCAGAAAAAAGTTACCTCCCATGAGCACATGAAATCAGAAGCCTAAGAATATTTCTAATACATACAAACAAAAACCTCAAATGCCAACAATACAAACCAAGAAGGTTGTGACATTACTTGAAGGATAACATGAAAGACAGAAAGGGGCAGATCCTGTTGAATCCTTGGTGAGCAATAGCTGTCATAGGGTCCAGAAACACCAGGAGCAGCAGCATGAAGTCGTCCTTGAAAAGTTCCAACTGCACTCCAGAAATGTCTTCAAATTGCAGAAAACACAGGAAGTATCCCATGCAAAAATTTTCATCAGCTGTTGCTGAGAAGTGCTTGGTTAATAGCAGTTGTACAAAATAGACGATTTGTGTGAACATTGAATCTCGAAAATCAACATATACCTTAGCAATGAGGCCAGAAATAAGCCTGTCAAATATGACAGCTATATTCCAGGTAGCTCACATCAAACACTGGGTGTAAACAGAGGAAAAAAAGTGTAAAAATAAACAGTTTTGTGCAGAAACAAATGCATAGAAGAATGCAGGAAAAGGTGAACAAAGGAGAAGGAACTTCTGGGGAGAATAAACTCCTGCTGTATTGAAAAATGCTCCAACTAGAGTGCCACCTGCATCAGTTGTGGCAGATGTCATTATTATTGAAAAGCTTGTAAGCATATGTAGACCAAAAAAAAAAGAAATATAATAATGCCAATACAAAATAGTGTTCTAACTCTAGAATAATAATGTGAGATAGTTTTAAACCTCAGTCTAACAGCAGCACAGGGTAGCTGCATGTGGGCAGGAAACCGTATGTGATGTAGAGGGTGTGTTATCAGTAAAGGCATTGCACTATCAAAGGGAAGAATGTGAAAATGTAATCAAACACTGCAAATAATAAAAGCTTCGTGGTGGATCATCCTCATTTCACTGTGCCAGTATAAAACACAGGGAAGGCACCAAGGGGAGCTTTAAAAGAGGAAGGTATAGTTAGTACTGGAAATGCCAAAGTCACTGCTAGTCATCAATACTAGTAAATTCATCACCCTTGTGACACACAAAATGGGACAGACAAGTGATTCATATAATAGAGACATTAGGAACTCTAGAAATCTAGTCTGAGCAGACATATACTGTAGTATCCCTACAGCAAAACTCCTGAAATATTATCAAAATGTTTTTGAAGGTCTGAGAATTCTTCCAGGCACTCTGCACCTGGAAAAAGATTAAAGAATTCATCTGCTATAGTGCTTGCCCCACAGAGTAATTGCTGTGTGAGGGGGGAAAAATGTGAGCTACAGAGAAACCGAGCAAGGGAGAAAAGTAACATTGCTTGTTGCAAAGTCTATACAGGGAATTGGCATATGGTCATCATGGAAAGCCAGCCAAGTTGTGATTTTGCAAAGCTGAGCACCTTGGAGTTCACTACGAAGTGTGTATGATTGAGGAACCAGTGGCAAAAATGAAAAGCAGCCATCTTTGGAACTGAGAATTGAGGGTACTGGCAAGGGCATGCAGAAAACACCTACCTTATCACATTCTGGGCATCAGCAAGTAAACAGAGATGCTTGAGGATGGCATTTAATATCAAAGCTAAAATGAAGATTATCAGTGATGCCAATAAGATATATTAATGTATAAGGTCTGTTACTGATGATACTTTCCTGGACTGATGCAGAGGCAGAGGAGTAGAAGGTGTGTCAAATCAAAACCTCAGACTTGTCAACCTGTTAGAAACAGTCAGGGAAGTAACTCCATAGCAGAATGAAAGGAAGACATAACAGTGGTTTCCTGCAAGATAGTATTTAGGATGCAGTTTTCTGGGTTGTCATGTCCTGACTCCAGTAGTGCCAGTTCTAGAGTAGATACCCACAGTGAATTGGTATTTACTTCCTTGATCAATTTAAGCTCTTAGCAGTTCTCAAATTCTTCCTGAGAATATTTATTTCCAGCTTCTCAGCAGCCACTTGGAGATCTGGATACAAACATGTGGTGTGGGGTATTTTCCAGATGTGCTACACCTGATACATTTACCTGTGCTACCCATAGACAGTGTCACAGCCATCATTTATGTAAACATACTGGTGACCCTGCTGTTCTCTCTGGAAGTTATATCAAACATAATGCCAGTGATATATTTTTTTTGAGATGTTCTTTAAAAAGGGTAGTTAGTAGCTTTTATGTTACACCATTCTGGTTACTAGAGCTAAGAGTAAATCACATTGAATTCATTTTGAGGAGATTTTGGCGATAAAGTTGGGGTATTTTGTGTGTGAGAAACATGAATTTTGGGTACAAGGATGTAAAATAATTTGCATCCTATGGCTTTTAAATCTTAATATATTTTTATTTTGACAGCTGTCTCTGCCCATTATAAGGCTACATTGGTCTATATGGAAACCAGTCTATTGTAATATAAACATAACGACTATTGGAAACGTAGGCACCTGAGGAAATTTTGAAATTAAGCCCTGTGAACTTTAATGACGGAAATGCCTTTTCTGAACTGGGCAACTTTGTACTTTCTATAAAGAGCTGCTGAAAAAATCTTTACTGGGAAGTACCTCTTTCCTGCCTCAGCCTGGTACTTCCCTTGTGAGTGTGAACGTGCTTGAGAAACAGCCCTGCGTGCCTGTCTGAAACCTCGGTTGCAGGGGTCAGTCTGGTCTTGCAGATGCCACTATTGGAGCTGCTCTAAAGACCTGCAGGCTCCTGTCCTGGTGAGTCGAGCTGCAGATCTGTTTATGTGCCCAGCCTTAGAAAAGGAGTGAAGGCATCTGATCAAAAAATTACCATCAACCACAAGAAAACGTGTCACTAAAACTTCTGATAGTTAACCCCCCACGTCTTCGAGTGCAGTGTTTCAAATAAAGTGTATGGTACTATAAAAGAGACTGCTGAGTATATGATTAACAACCTGAAGTAAAAAAAAAGGTTATAGCAAGAAATTGTGCAACTGAGTAAGATTGTGAGATCCTTGGCCTGAGAGAATAAGCCAAGCCAGATATGGGCCAATGTGTGGGCAGCGGCTGGAAGGAACTGTGAAACAAGCTGCTCAATGCAGACAGGCATGTAAGAAGGGATGGACGTAGGGGAGGAGTTACACTTATCTCCCAGAGTTATCGAAATGAGCAAGAAATCCAAGATAACCTCATCTGAAAGCAGCTGGATCAGTTTGTTGAGAGCAGAAAATATTTAAGAAAGATATAGTGAAGCAACGGATTAAAATGCTAGCGATATCATATTCTTGTCATAATAACCCCAGTTAGCCAACACCTGATGAGCAGTTGTAAAATGTGATGCAATGAAGCCAAGGGAAAAAAGATAAAGAAATACACAGCATTTCTGAAAGGCCTTGGAGACCTTTTCACCTGAAGCCATAGGAGTTGCCTCATTGTAAACCACTGTTTTGATTTTGTGAAATCATTTGAATTGTTAGATGTTGTTCTTGCGACCAAGGTGAAGAAAGCCATGATGCTTCAGGGTAATGTGGTGTTCCAGACTTTACAGTTTCCACTGGTAGACTCCACTGTGCTGGTGTTGAGTTTGGGCAATTTACTTAGCAAAGAGAAATCAGTCATAATGCATTATTGTCATTCTACAACCATTCAAATGGTAGGACTAAATCCTCATTTTAGGTTGCTAAGGTTCTCTTAGACAAAGCTACAGCAAGGAAATAAAATAGACGGAAAGCTATTCTTGCCCAAAAGTGTTCAGAGAAAACATAAGAATATCCTGGTACAAAATTTGGTGTTAAGTTGGCCTCGGACTTTGGTGACTATTGCTCCAGAGTGCAACAACTGTCTGAAAAATAATCATGTCTTGTTGCTCTGTAGAGTCCATTTAGACTTATCTTTCTAGGCTCTGTATGGGTAGTTCCCTATGAAAATCATTATTTGTTTAGCCTTTGACTCCTAAAAGATTAGTTTTTAAGACCTGAGTTAGTTTTTCATGCGTCAAGATGCAAAACATACTGGCTTCCAGGTGATGAAGTGTAGGGAAGAAACTGCTCCATATAGTTTTGCTAATTTCCCTTGCAAGATAAGGGATAAAAGAAACTTGAAAACTGTGATGTGGACCCACTGGCAAAAGAGGGACAGGTCTTTCAGAGCGGACTTGCAAGAGTTCTGTGCTTCAGGGAGGCATGCATTCAGTGAGCAAGCAAAAACCATGGAAGATTTTTCCCCTCCATCCTTCAAACTGGAATGTGTAAGATTTCTGTTTATACATGTTAGTAGTTCTTTTGAATTCCAGAGACAGCCCATGTTTATAGCCATTCCCATGAATACATACTGTCAGAGATGAGATTTCATGTCATACTGCTTTGCTCCTCTGGAGAGGGGAGTTTTCATCAACTTGCTCATTAAGAGCACACACTGCTCGCATAATGGCCAGTACTTGCAAGTCTCTTTCCAAGCTGAAATAAGCAGCCTGTGAGGCTGAGTTGGCCCCAGTGATTTCTCACTTTCCTCATGAAGCTATTTTGGCCTTTTCTCCCCCCCCCCCCCCCCCCCTTCATTTTTCTTTCCTGTTGTGAATAGAGAGCTGCTTATCTGGCATTAGCAATTTATTAAAGACCATGTGCTGAACAGTTGCTGTAAAATTACGTGAGCATGGAAGGAAGGCACGCTTGCCACAGTGACAAGTGATGAGATGCGTATGAGCTATAGTAGTAGCTTGGGTTTAGGACAAGGAGGCATCAAGTCCTGACAATTTTCTCACACTCCTTCCCTCTGAGGCACTGAATATGTTACTACCCTGCCTCAGTTTCTCTATCTGTAAAAAGAACAATGTGATGATGATAGTTTGCTTCACCCAAAGGGGTTTGAGTGGATTAATTAGTTAATATCTCTAAAATGCTTTGAAGATGAAAAGTATAGTGTAGATATAGTCTAGGACCAAATATTCATATTAATGAGAATATTATTCTGCAAGTTCAACACAACATGCAATATAAAAAAGTGCATTTATTGTGGTGCAGTTAGTTAATATTCATGGCTTTGTTCTCAGCTCATAAGTTTGCAGTGAATGCAAAGATGGGAAAGAGAATAAGGGATTATTGTAGAACAGGGCAGAATGCATGTTGTGGATTAATATAACAAGTCATTTTGCCACTATAAAACCATCTTCAGACAGCTGCAAGGATTTTCATGTACTGGAGCTGGAACAGGAGAAAAGGAACAGATCTTGGTAGATTTGCTGTTATAACAATAATAATAATAATAATGATCCGTTTTCCCTTCCAGGCAAAGCCACGGGGCTAGACCTTGCTTGTTGTGGTGTTTAGTCACCTTTGCACTTTATCTTACCTGTAAATCTCAGGCTGGGAATCAAATTGCAGCCCTCCTCAGCAGGTTAAGTCACTGTGATCCACCTTCTATTGTTAAGGAGTCATTGCTAAACCAAATGCAGGAGGAAAATTACTTGTCCTGGGGTGAAAAACAGAGAGATGATGCTGTCCTTCCGTCTTGATGAACCTGGAGGTGATGAGGCAGGAGAACTCTGATTATTTTAGCTTTGGGAACCAAACCTGCTTTTTTTTTTTTCCCCTTTTATTTTTTTTTTTTTTCCTTTTTGCTTTCACAGTAATATTTCTTTGCATGTCTGATGTATGGTCTGAAACCATTACGGCTTCTGTGCTTTCCCTTGAGTTAATATTTAATTCCTTCTTAAACATTAACCTTGGCTAGAGTTGCTTTTGTAAAAGAGGACTGCTGTGCTAATAACACTAATCATTTCCTTTGAAAAGCATGGGAACAATGTGGAGCACTGTACATGTCTGAAAAATAAACTGTCTTTTAATGACACATGTTAATGTTTTGCAACACAAATATGTTGTGTTGTTTTGTTTTTATTTTTTTTGCTGTTTTTTCTGATATTTACAAACTGTTCCTGCCCAAACTGCAATCCATGAATATTCTGTGGTCAACTCACCTCTTGTGCTCAGACTTTTGTTGTGAAGCAGAGCAGTAAGGAAGAGATCAATGTCCTCTTACTCTCACCAGTTTATGTGGTATTAAGTCAAGTGCAAGTCAAATATAAATATATATGTAGCTATAACTACCAGATGAATGGCACTTGACACAAACATTTCTCAACCACAGACATCAGGAAGAGAATTTTATTTTTTTTTTTAAAGTTATCAGGCACCTGAGATGGCATGGTCAAATAAATATTAGCCATCTGCAGAGGTGCATGCATGGGTACAGCAGCCTTGAGGTGGGAGCCCACCCAGTCTAATCCCCGCAGTGGGCATTCAGGGTGTGGGGCTGTGGGCAGCAGAGGCTAGAAAAAGAGGAGGACCTGTTTCCAGACACTCATGTCAGGCACAGGTCTGCGGGTGGAAGCAGGTTGCTAGAGGAGGTTTGGGTTGGACACTGCTCAGTGCCTGGAAACCCCAGCTGAGCCATGAGGCAGCCAGCTGCACAGACCTGAGTGTGGGGCATTGCCTTGCAGCTGGAAAAGCCTTTTCCACTTGTCTCCTACTCAGAATTTAGTTATCCTTCTTATCTTCAATATAAGATAATGTCAATTTTTCTCCATTTTCTCTCCTTATAGAGGAGTGAGGCTCTTCTATAAGCAGCGTTTTAGGTAATTAATGGACACTAAAAGAACAAAAATACTTTTCCCTTCAAAAACCAGTCTGCATATCAGCACCTTAACTCATAGACTATTTCAGGGATTGGTTCTGAAACTGATATAATGAAAGCAAAACCCAGGCAGGGAAGGTATTTTATGATGGCTGTGTTGGAGAGGTGAGAGCAGTGATGTAGGCCAGGCTTGGTGCCTGCCCTGTGAAAGTCAAAGCCATCCAGGGAGCTTTAGGGTAAAGGGGGAGAGTGGCAGATTTAATGACATTTTGGGTTTATGTTGCTATGAACTGGAGTGAAAGGTTTGAGGCCAGCATCCTTGGGACCCAGGCCCAGTAACGGTGTCTGTGCTGGGAGCTGCTGGCAGGTGGAGGTTTGAAGTCACCTCTGCTCACGTAACTGCTTGCACCATCCCAGGCACCAGTGCTTTGGACCATGACGGTAGAGCTATGAGAGGTTGCAGAACCAGTGCTCAGGGCTGTTGTCACCCCAGCTTGCAAGCTCATCTCCTGTGCATGCTGCTGCCACCAATGCACCTGGCTGAGCAAGGGTGGCACGAGCATGGGACCAGAGGAGACACTGAGGACTGAAGGAGGTGCTGCCAGGGTGGGCAAGGAGAAGGATGTACAGTGGTGTGACACAATTTTTGATATAACTGCTCTGGGGAAATGTTTTGTCAAGGAAGGGGTGTATGATGATAAGGGATGCTGAGACTCCACCAGGGCCTCCTATGGGAAGTATTAAACCCAGGGATTTGGGGTTCTCTAGGGAATGATTGAGAGTCTCATCAGTGCTGCAGTCTCAGAGACCTCTTGGCTGCCCATGAATGTCTCTCCCTGCACCATCAGCATGGAGAGTGTTTTTCAGTGAGGAAGTATGTGGCCGCTGCCTGGGCTGATCAAGATCTGAGAGGAGAGAAGGCACTGTGGGGATGGAGGTGAGGTAGGGAGGGGTGTTCTGGGTAGTAGGTAGCAGAAATAAGAGGAGTTCTTTCTGGGCACCCATGTCTGGTGTAGCTCTGCTCTTCTCACTGATGCTGTTCTAAGTACTGTCAGCACAGGCTTTCAGCCCTCCACTGATGCAATTAACTTCTAGATATCTTGTCTGCAGGGCAGAAATTGTCCTAATTATTTTGCGGTTCTGGCAAAATCAATTTTTGTTGCTCTACCCCCCACATTTAAATAGTAAGCCATGCTGACCAGTCAGCAGCTCTGCAGAAAGCATCCCAGAAATGCTACCCCTCCAGTTCTGCCAGCCTGGGTGACTGCCCAGTTTATCTCTTTGGATGTTCTGGCCCCACTGAACTCCCCCATGCTCCTCTTCATCCTTCAGCAGTCCTAGGAACAGAGAACATCATGGAGCAAAGGGCTTGTTCAGGAGTTTGGTGCATGCTATTTTGCAGGACAAGTGGGAGTAGAAAGCTAGGCCATTATGTGATGCAAGAAAGAAGGAAAGATTAAAACTTCCTTCTCCAAAAAAGCCCTGAAGCTCAGGCAGTGCTTTGCTTTCTCCTCCTTCTACCTTGTGAAAATTATACCAGTCCAACAAGCTCCTTTGCTCCTCACCCTTTACTTCCTGGAAGACAAAGACACACAGAACTGGAAAGGACCTCTTCAGTTAATGAGTCTAGGCACTCCTGTCTCAGCAAGCACATTGTATTTGTGCGATCCTTTTCTTAAATTCATGAGACTTCTTCTAAAAGCCAAGTATGTTTTTTGGAGCCAGAACCCTTCAGGGAAGCCATCAGACCAGCCTAGTGACTAGTACTTTTCTTATAATTCATAGCCTAAAAAAAAAAAAAAAAACCAACCAAACCCCAAGCACAACCAACATGCAGTTGACATCAAACATCAGTGTTGTCCTGCAGTTTCTTCTGCCTGACAGAGGTAACCTTCCTATCTTTCAGCCTCCAGGAGCTGTTTGCCCAGCTGAACTGGGTGCCCAGGCACCCCCTGCTCTGGGTACCTGTTGCCTGGCCAGGCTGGCTCCCTGCCTGACATCCTAACGAGGGTGTCCCTGTCTTTGTTATTGCTGCCTCCGCCAGCTCTCTGCCCCAACAGGCTTCCCCTTGACTCAGGGCAACCTGGTGTGCAGAGTATCAACAGGTAGGAAGGTGCGGAAATGGTTTTGATGAGGTTGGCATAAGAAAGCCTCACAAAAAAAGGAGTGGCATTTGCAAGAGGTGGAGGTAGGTAGAAGGTGGGAGGCTGCTTTACCTACTAGACGGATTCTGCAGGGTGGGAAGAGCTGAAACAAGACAAAAGTAGGAAAGAAATGGGAAATCAGAGTGGAAATAAGGGCAGACAGACCTAAAACTCAGCCTTGGGGAAGAGAGGGCAGGCTGTTGTTTATCAGGAAAGGACAAGAAGCACCACCAGCATAAGGGCGGCACAGTCAAATCAGTAGGGAAGGAGAAGGATTTTGACAGTTAAACCAATGTGTTCTTGCATTGACAGATACATTGCTGTCGTATGGTGAGCTGTGTTTGTGTTAAGTGGCAGGTATGAGATGACTGTGCGCCGTGCAATGCCAAAGTATAAACTTCTCTCTTTCTTTGTATAAAAGCTCCAAGGATATCCCAAACACGAGACTCTGCATTTCAGATTTCTCTGTTTAGTCTGTGCACTATAATTTAATCTAATATGACAAAATATTTGTAAGCATACATTTATTTTGTCATGTGTGTGTTACTTATGATCCAAAGCAGAATTAACATCTCACTTGTGATGCTTTTTCTTTAAAAGAAAGAAAAAAGGCCTCCTCTCCAGCTCTGGCTTGATCTTTTGCTAATCTACCACGATCAAGTTTTATGACATGGGGTCACACTAATCCCCAGTGGTCATGTAGTTACTATAGTTTCACTGATAGAACAAGGTTTGTGCACTGCAAAGTGATGCAGCGTCTGTTTCTGGCCAGGGTAATTCTGGACATCTGAATGGGCCCCACTCCGACCTCTCAGCCTCCTTTGTAAATAGATTTGATGACTCTTTGAACCAAGAAACGCCCCTTTTCCGCTCATTCAGCTCTTTCTTTGCTCGCATGCTTCTCAGGGGTGTTTAGTGTGGTTCTGGACTTAATGTGACTTTGGAGTTTGAAGTGGTTTGTTGGGGTAGGGGAGAAGTTTGCTCAGATTTTGTCTCTGGCTTCATAAAAATTTGTGTTGCTATTGACTTGCAGATAAGTAATCTTCCTAGGACAAAGGTTATAGTAAAATTGCAAAACCATGTAACTAGCAAACTTTATGGATTCAGTGGATGGACTATGGGCACAGACATCAATAGTTCTGTACTGTCTTAAAACCTCAGCGTCTGGTTTTCTTTCTTTCCGGTTAAGCTTCATGTACCCTAGTTTCACCATGTGTCAGATAGAAATACTGACATTTTTTACTTTATAAATCACCAGTGATTCTTGGAAGACAGGATAATACTATATTAATTAGTTTGGGGCAAGGTGAGATAAAGCTTCAGAGATTCCTATCTGCTGGGCTTATCTTCTAACTAACAGATATGTTATGAGTCTGTTTTATGCCTGTGAAAAGGAAAACCATCAAAAAGTGTGATATTGCTTACATAAATGCTGCCATGGCTCTGCTGGTGACAGACTTATGTATTAGAAACCCATATAACTCCTAGAGTTCTGTTTAAGTTGTGTTGATTTCTTGATCCATTACATTTGAATTTAAATTAATTGGTTAATTAACTGAGAAAATAAGCGTTCTCAATTGGTGTGCAATTTCTTCGTGCGCCTCTTACCCACAGCAGGAAGAACTGAAGGGCTTGGTGTGGAGCAAGGCAGGAGTGAGATGATGCATGACTACTCAGAGTGAAGGCCCCTCTCAGTGTTGGGCAGCATTTCGGCACGTGCATGTTCCCACCCCTGCCCTGGGACCTGTGGAGTGGGAAGCCAGGCAATGCTTCCTCCTGTTTTGTCTGCCCTGCAACTAAAGGATGTCAGTCTCCAGAAATGTCAGCCCATGACAAGCAGCTTTCAGCAGCTCTAAATTCGCTAATGGTGTTAATTTACTTGAAATGCTTCTCCCCTTTTAAAGTCTCTGCCCTTTGTCAGTAGGATGGGACTGGCCTCCTTTTGAGTTTGAAATGTGGAAACCTTTCTGCTCACTTGCCAGACGAGCTCTACCTTGGATGTAGCAAATGCAGTTTGATATCTCCATCAGACTGTCTCCTCTCTGTTGTGTATCTTATCCTGTAAACTCTTCTCAACCTGGAGGCAAAAGCTGAAATGTCACAAAGCAGGCAGCTGCTTCTTCCTAAGACACCTGTGAGTCAGTTCCCAGTGGGCATGAAGATGAAGATAACCTGGAAGACTTGCAGGGGCAGGCTCCATTCATCACCTCACAGGTCTTTGCTAATCTGTTTTAACCCTCCCAGACACTTTTTTCATCAGTCTTACAAAACATTTCAAACTTCTTGTCAGTCAGGAGGGCAGTGTTGACCATTGGATATAGGAAGAAGCTGGGGTCCAGGAACATCTGGCCTGAATCTTAAACTGGCATGCATTTAAAGTGTTTGTGAGCTTTGATTTCAGTGAATAATGACAGCTATTCTTATTTCAATTATTGTGAAAGCAGCTACTGACACTGCACATTAGACACCTGACAGTCCACAAACTGGTATTGTTGTATGTCGTCACCTTGGTGTTGCAGAGTTACCTTTCAGTCATAATTACACAACAGTAACTGTGATACAGAGATAATTGCTGAATTATTTTTAATATCTTGGGAAAAGCTCCATAATTGTTCTAGATGCAACAGAAGTATGCTGTTTGTCTAAGAGAAAAAAGGACCTCATACAGAGATTCTGCCCCCCCTCTATTTTTTTTTTTTAAGCTCAGTGTCTTCTGTACTCCAGGTAAATGAAGGTGACATAATGGTTGATGGAGAAGAAACTATTGCATGCTGTAATGTTATATGTTCAACATGAGCTCATATGTAGCTTTAGAGGCAAAAGCCTATTTGCTGAGGATTAATATAATAACCCCTGCTCTTCTGTTTTCCTGCCTTGTAGCGGAGCTGTCTCTGGAGAGACTGAAAAGAATTTAGGCAAAAGAATGAAAAAAGCTGGATTGCTTGGCCATGAAGTAGGGCCAGATATAGAATGCTGCTGCCTATTGTGTTTGGGCTGCAGCATCAGGCTGAGGTAAGGTTGCAGTTTGCTTCACTTCATGGGGCTTAAGGGGTTCTGTTTTACAGCTGTGTTCTACCCACAGAAAATTCTCTCACATTGCTCATATTTCTCATATTTCTTTTCCCTATGTCCTTGTATTGTCAAACCCACCCATATAATTAAATAGCAGAAAAAAATCCAGCTCTTTTTTTTTTTTTTTTTTTTTTTTTGTATATTTGTGGTTGTGAGGGTACACTCTTGCTCGTGTTTTTCAGTTATTTGCCACAACCACAAAAGCTAGAGATGTATTTGTTTGGAAACTATCCATTCACACTCACCCCCCAAATGAAACCTGAGTAGCTCACCTCATCATCTGGATGGAAGGTTTTAAGAAACTCCTAGAATAACATGAGAATTGCTAAATCTGGTTAACCGAGATGCAATTTGTACTCAAGTTCATGACAAAACACCTGTTGTTTGGTGTGAAGATCCTAATAAGCAATAACGCTTGTAAAGTCTGCAAGATGGTTTAAAAATGTTCTTACTTGAAGTCAGGTAGAAGTAGGAATGTTTTTCAGAGATTTTTTTTTTATCTTGCATTGCATTACTACTCTCTCTGAGTAGCTACTGTGCACAAAAACTGAACTAAAAGCTTTGTGGTTTGTTCAAATGTTTTCACTTAACTATTTGTTAAACAGTTATTTGGTATTTAGTTCCTCTCATAACTTGGTATCATTTGCTAATGCACTCAGGAGGACATATATCAACAGAGCAAGTGCATTATAAGCCAATTAATTGTTGATATCTAAAGAGACATAATTTTTTCTCGATTTTTAGTTCCTGAGTAAGAATTACTGTGCTAAATAGAGTAATTGTGAATAAAAGAAAATACTCTAAAAAACAAGTAAAATGACAAAATGTAGACATCGTTCTTCTTTAACTATTCTGCTTTAGTCATTGTTGCCTTCAGAAGGTGTGGTGACCTGGTTCAGGAACGGCATGGCGACCAACCCCAGGCCGCTCGGGCCATCAGCTTACAGACACAAATGTGGTGGACAGCAAATGGCATTTATTAAGCAATATGCAGACCTTATATAGCTTGGGTTTATGATGTCACTTCCTTCTGCTTACATCACAGCTACATTACTATTGGCTATCAGGGTATCCGAAAAAGGGGTCCTATCTTTCCGTACAGCGCGATATCTTCCGGTCGCCAGGCCCTGACTACCTACAAGTCATAAACCCAAAGACACATTTAAGTTTTAACTTTTCTTAATAGTTTGTGTATTTGGGGAATGTGTATAGTAAATCAGTTACTCAAATTAATAAGCTAATGACAGTGGATTTGATGTCTACATTCCCTAAAGATTTTTCTGTCTTAAAGCTCAATTTCACTTCCTTAAACACCAGTGTCTTTGGAATGTATTGCAAAGTGGCCTCAAATATTTTACAAAATAAGCTGCGATTTCAGCTCCTAACATATATGAGCATGCCATTCCATAACTAAATGTACTCATTTGCCACAGAGTTGCATTAAAGATTAACATAATCAATAATTTGTGCTAAAGTAAATTGCAAAGATTTACTATTTATTTAGATCTACTTAGTTGCATTATCATTTAAGAAGGGAACATCATAATAGGGTTACACTAAAGCCAAGCCATACTCATACTTGTCCACACAGGAAAGCCAGGCATGTTCTTTTTTCTATTTTTTCTTTCTTTTTTTTGGGGGGGTGGGGGTGGGGATTGGAGATGTATCAACAATATAGTAAATACTGCTGCCCACTACTGAAAGATTTGATTTTTCGATCCATGCGTCATTGAAAGACTTAGCAGATGGCAGATGTATTGACTAAAAAAAAGATTTTAAACTCCAGAAATGACTGCTGTAGCGAATGTAGACTTTTTCTGTATGTGGAAACTTGGGCCACTTTTGTAGTTCCACTAACAAAGACCTTCAGGAAGGTTGCGATTTCCTAGACCAGCACAACCTATGGCAGAATAGTTTGCTCAGTTGACAAAACTATGGCCCTACTGTAATTGGCAATGATGATTTTTCCCTGGAAAATACTCTTGCTTTTCAATGATGGGGACTGCTAAAAAGAAGAGAGGGAGATATTTAAACTGTCTCATGTATTCTTTCAGACTAAACATAGGCTTTCAGAGAATAGTGCATCTGATGATATTCAGAAATATTCCATTTTCCCCTCATTTTTCCTCCTAAATTAGAGGGGGTCTTGGGGAAGGGCAATTGGAAGCATGAAACACAGGAAGAAGCAACTGAACAGTGCCTGAATATAAGTACATTTCTGACACTGCATGTGTTTTGTCTTTTTAAAAAAACGTATCAACTCACACATCAACAAGATACCTATTAAAATGAGTTATAACAAATAAAAGAACAGTGTGATAAAAGGTAATCATAATTTACAAAGCACCTACTGTGTGGGAGGGTGAAGGAAGGGGATAACATTTCATTGGAGATGAGACTTGCAATCTATTTTGCAAGAATTAATATGGAAGAGTCTTAATCAGTTATGAAACATAATGAAGTTAATTAAATAACAATTGATGTTAATAAAATATAAATAATCACTTATTACTGCTTTTTATTACCTGTGAGAGTTTTCTATAAGCATATAAACTGATCTAGAAGGTACAGGGCTCTTTTCTAATTGGTTACTCAAAGCCACTGCTTGTGACTCTAGACAACATGTGGACCACTTCTAGAGTGCAATAAACCATGACTATTGTTAGCCTCTGGGCAAGCCATGACCTGGCATTATTACTTATTTTTTTCATACAGTCTGCTATGGAAACCTTCCTTTATGATACGAGTCATGATCTGCTGTCAAGAATGCCTTGAACGTTCACTTTTGTCTGCTGAAAGCATACTGTCTGGGATTAGCACAGAAAATATTCAACCATGGTCATTGCATTCGATCAAGACCTAGTTGCATAACGGTAAGGTTTTCTGCAAAGGAATAGCAGACGTTCTCAGGAGAGCAGCTTACTGCTTTCTGCCAGCAACATCTCGCTAATGCACTGATAGTGTGGCATGTGTACCACAGAGGGTGCTTGACCTTGAGGCAAATTGGAAAATGGTTAAAGACTCTCAACCATCTCACCCTTTGGGCTGCCCCTATGTCTTCAAAATTACGTTATTCAGCAATTGCAATCAGACAAGGAAGGCCCTGTGAGGGGGCTTAATATACTACATGTGGCTGTTTCAGCCTGCATATTCGGCAGCCACCTATACACAGGGAGTAGGTCAGGAGTGTGGCACAATATAAGTAATAAACTTGAAAGACAGACTGCTGGTGGTAGGCCTTCACTTTAAACTTGTTGGGTAAAAAACTACTCTGTCGATCTCAGGATAGCACCCATTAATTGCAAGAATCTTCTGGTGAATTGTGTACCTAAGCAGAGAAGGAGAAATTGAGAGTGGTTGGTGTCTTGCAGTAAACAGTCCATCCCCAGTTTTACCAGGGCACTCTTTACGTTTTGTTCCAAACTTCGCTCCTATGCGGCCTCCTACTGATTTCCTCTAGTGACATCAGTCATGGTAGGTTTTCTTGTAAACAATTGTGCTTTTGTGTTTCAACCCACTGTTTCATGTTGAAGTAAGCACAGGTTATGAGAAAATTATGCAAGACTGTGAGGACAGAAGGGAACTTCCCTCTGAAACTCTGTACTTTGTGAGAATCTCTGAGGCACAGCAGATATATTGCAAACCAGGGTTAAGTCATAAGTTTTTCTCAACAGTTCTATAGTTAGACTGATAGTTACCATGTGAATAAGTTCAGGCCTCGGTACCCTTTTGGTTACAGATGGTCCTAAATGCAAACTTCTGTCTTATTCTGCCATGACTCTTGCAGAAATGTAGTCAACATGCAGCTACACATGATGTGTGCTGTACTTGGCATCGCTGCACCAGCTAGGCTCTGCATATGCAGTCTGTCCTCCAGCATAATTCAAGTCTGTGATGCTTTCTGCCAAGCCCCTTGGCTCATTCCTCTTGTTTGTGTTTGCTATAAAACTATCTAAGGAACTTCTGTGAGATGAGGTTCATGGTGTGGGTTTTGCTATCCACCACTCCCACCGCCGGGTGCTCCAGAGGTTCTGATGATCAAGTTCCAAGTTTGCTGCAGCACAGAGACTTTATCAAGGGAAAGCATGCTGTATGCAAAGCATGTTAAAGTGCCCTCTTATGAAATGAGGTTTGACTTTCTGTGATATCAAAAAGAACATTAAACCAGAATTTAATATATCCTGGGAAATCATATTTCACAATCTAATGCCCGGAGCCCTTTTCTTTTTAATATGAGGATCAGAACTCTGATCTCTCTCATGGTTTGCCTAAACATTTTATGTTAAATGACAGTAAGTTAATAAGTACAAAATAGTGGGTGGTTAACTACCGTTTAGCAGGCTGACACTTTGTCTAAATGGGAAAGCTTTTGGTATAAGATAAGGAGCAAATTTAAAACAGTATAACTAAATCAGTGTAGCCACATCTTGTAGACATTCCTGTTTTGGATTTAAACTAGATGGGGTTATTTTAGCTTGCTATTTATGAAGGCTTTTAAACTAAACAGTAAGTCTTATCCTGCCTTGTCCTGGAACAAAGGCCTATCCACGTGAGGGAGTTGTGTTAATTGCATTTCTAGCTGCTCAGCCATCTTGGTAGGATTGTTTAAAGCCTTTGAGACAAGGAGAACTACTGGAACTGTTGTCAAGTGGCATAGTGAAAAGAAAAAAGGCTGACATGTACTAAATGTGCATTGACTCCTCTGATAACATGTGATAGTGTGGAACAATGCAGTGGGCAAGCTTGATAAGAATTTCCAGTAGCTTTGCACTGAGGCAAAGGAGCTACGATAACCGTGCAGAAAGCGGTTTGTCATAGCCTGATGAAATGGCAGCTTTTGTGAAATGAAAGGAGGGGAGTAGATGCCTTCTGCCCAAGCCAGTAATGGGCTGCTGAAGCCAGAGTGGAATTATCACGCTGGGACACTGCTGTGAAAGCTACTGTGAACGTCACCTACTCCTCCTGCAAAAGCAATGGTAATGATGGTAGTAAGATAATGTCAGACAAGGGTGATGTTAGTATAAATGCTAATATGACTGACTCGAAGGTTTTTTTGAAATACCAGTAAAAGTACTATTGTAAAAGAGTTTGTGTTATAGTTGTCCTCATGAGGAAGGTGTAGCATCTCCTCTAGTAATACCGCATGACTCTACATCACCTTTTTTCCATTGTGGGATGATACTGTATGGGATTGATACTAATTTCACATGCTTTGCCTAGATGTAGCCATGCAATCCTGTTTAACCTAACAGTTAGCTAAAGTCAAGTCTTTTGAGTGGTTTCTTTAAGGAGAAAAAATGATGGATGGATGAAGAAGTTGGTATGTCTTGGATTCAGGCAGATTACAAACAATATATATAAATCCCTGAATATGTTGTGTATCAATCAGCAGGAGAAAGTTTCTTGGCTGACTGTTCTTCATTGTAGCTAAGCCTGTTCTCCAGAAGCCTCTGTTACTTTTTCCCCAAAGTGTTGCCACAAATACTTCTCTTCTGTCTGTTGATTACTGTACTTTGCTGGTCGTCTTTCTCATACATACAAGGCTCCAGCAAACAGCATGCAGTCTCCGGCTTTGCTCTTTTCTTCCTCCGCCTGACAAGCATACGTTTGCAGTTAAATCCTATGGAAAACTCCTCAGGCTGCCTGGCTTGATTCCTATTTCTGACTTTTTCACAGCGTATTTTTCTGGTTGTTCCTATCACCTGAGTTTCCTATTTCATTAAACAGTTTAACTGATCACTCTGTCTGTACTGGCAATGTAATCATCACCTTCAGTGGGCATACCAGCTGTGCACTAGCATAGTATAACTATTCAAGGTGAAAAGAGGTGAAAACTTCATTTAGGGTTAGGGCAATCATATGGGAGCTGATCTTTTACAGAGACTACATTGCAAGAGTATGCATCCATTTTTAAATATACCAGAGCATACTGGTACAGTTCATGGGAATGAGAAATAAAGGAGCATTTAGGAAATTTTCTGCACTGTGTTGTGGGATGGAATAAAAAGGTCCAATGCAGCTCCATATTTTCTCCTGGGAGAAATTTCACTAGCTCAGTGGGACTCCACTCAGAAAGAGAAACTTTGATTTGCTGTTGCCTACATATAGATGAATTATAGAAAGATTGTGGTATCAGAGCACTACAAGGATGAATGTCCATGCCATGGTGCTGTATCTTGGCTGACTCTGCAACTTACATCAGCAGATTTAAAAAAAAAAAGTTGCATTATAAAAAGCAAACTAAAACATTTTCCATATTTTTTTTTCTTTTCAAACCGCCTCAAGAAGGTTTAAATTATATGAAGTTGGCAGGTTCAAGTGTGACTCAACTCATTGTTTTCATTCTCTCCTTTTGGCAGCCTTCAGTAATTCCAGATGTTATTTCTCTAACCACATGGAAAAATTCTTATTAAAAAAGAGGGGTGAGGGCTGGGAGGGAGAGAGAGAAACTGTTTTCCTGCATTTGGTACATTTTTAAAGCAATGATGATATTGCATAGACGGTGCTCATGTGCAGCAGGCACTAAGGCTAGCTGGAGGCATGCCCAGGAGGAGACAGCCCCAAGATAAAAGGCCCTCTGTTATAGGGGAGAAATGAGAAGTAAGCCAAAAGCAGCTAGTTAGTTCAATGAAATGGTGTTCTGTCATTCTAGGACTCATTTGCTGGGAACTGTAAGGGCAGGACAAACGGGGAATTTACCCTGAACTCCCTATATTGAGGAAGCTTGGAGAACTATAGTATCCATGTCAAAGAGAGAATGAATGTTTTTCTTGCACTGTGACTGTGGGAGAATACATAGTTAACTCATAAATAAAGCCTTGCTCTGAACGGAGAAAGGATTCATGTCTGTTTCGATGGTGTGCTTTTGGAGCACATGAATCCACTTTGTTTGGCTCACCTAGCATTGCACAGTTTAGGGATAAATGGAGAAAGTGCTTTCTAATTCAATAAAGGATGTAGGCTCGTGTGTGTTGTGGTAGCACTGCTTTGCAAGAAGAGTCCAGCCTCTCCTTCTGCATTTTTGAAGTCTCTTTCAGGATCCAGGAATGCCAGAGGTCTGACCCTAAACCACTTCTATGCTAGAGCCCCTTTCTGCAGCTCTCAGTCCAAGGTGAAAACAAAAAAGTGATGGACTCAATCGCGTAATGATAGTGCCTCTTGACAACAGGGGATAATCCTCAGCTGAGCAAAGCTGAGCTCCCATGCTCACATCGCCCCAGGAGAGAGCCCTCCCAGTGTGTTTACCACCCTGCCCTTTGGAGCCAAACTGCACCTTGCACTACCATCAGTGGCTCGCCTTTCCAACCCCACAGGATGCTTGAGAACATGAACATATAAATTCAGGACCCTTCAAATTTCATAAAATAATTAATAGTGCATATAAGGTCACACACTCTGTGAGCTATCATGCAGATTACCAAATCTTATTAATAAAAGCTGGGTCGGTGAATACATACATAGCAGCAGACTCAGAACAAAGTACACAGGAGGGAAAAGCAATGTGCCTTTGAGAACTGAGATTTTCCTCTTAAATGTAGATTTTACATAAAGGTCCTCATTGACACCTCCTTATAAGACCAAGTTTTGGAGTTTTCTCACTCTGAGGGGAAAAAAGAAAACTCTTTCACTACGAAAAGAAAGGCCAGCCTGCATGTAACTGATTGGCTTGCCATGGTTTACTGGTTTTGCTGATGCAGCAGGGTTTTTTTGTTCATTTCCCGCCCCCTCCTCCCCCCCCCAACCCAGTGCACAAAATGCAGCAAAATGGCATGGTGCTAGCAAAAAAAGAAGGGTTTTCTATCTGTAGATGGTTCAGTACAGAGATCCCAGAGAGGAAAAAAGAAAAAAAAAAAAAAAAAAAAAAAAATCTCTGTTCTGTCGTTTGTTGGTAAAAGTGAGAACTGTTACTGGAAAATATTTTGTTTTGAGATTGGTGGTAAGCCATGACTAATGCTCCTTGTGCCAATATGTGCTTGCGTTTGGGTCAACAGGTCCCCCTCCTGCCCCTGTTGCTTGTTTTATGTCGCTGATGGAGCCTGCTAAAACTTGTACTGTATGGTCTTTGGTGCAGGGACTACTTCAAGATTGTTTGCACATTGCTTAATGCAGTGGGGGCCCTGGCTCAAGACTAAAGGCTTTGGCCATTATGATAGCAAAAATAGTAAATTCAGTGGTGGTTCTTAGTTACTCTGACCTTTGCAGCATCTGGGTCACTTCAGTTTTGGCACTCTGGGGACCCAGAGGTGATGTTGGGTTTCATTCAGGGAGTGGAAGCCAAGTCTCCAGCCATGTTCATTGTGAAGTTTTCAAAATGGAAAACAATTGTTGATTCAAGTCCAAGACATTTTCTGGCTCTGGTAATCTTGTGTTCAGCATGACCACAATTAAATACATTCAGTATTGGTTTTAGGGGCTTAGTGGGATGCATTGTGTTAGAAGCAAGACAAAACAATGCATTTGTTACTGGTTTTTGTTTTATTTTAGGCATTTACTTACTCGGGATTCTCTGGTTTTGTGGATAATCCTGACGATCTTCTTGCAAAGATAGCACTGATTGCTTTACTTTCAGTAAAAGTAAAAATAAGAAAAGCTACATGTGGCCTTCTTTCTCTCTTTCAGGTATTCTAGAAAGCTCTTGCCCTACTAAACTCCATCTGGCAAATTAAAAAAAGTCTCTGTCCCCAGATTGATAAGTGATAAGACACTATGCTGGGAAGTGATGTGATGATGCAATTGCTAATGGCTAAGAAGTGCTTGTTCTAGAACTGACTATTGGTGACCTACACTGGACCAGATTCAGACAGGACTGCTACAATCAACAGCAGCTGCGAAGTTGCAACAGCATACGTTTTCCACAGCATATAAAAGCCTGCCAAAAGGATTCACCCAAAACGAAAGGAAACATGTTTGGCAACATTGCCTCGAGTTTGGGTTGTCTCATACTGTGAACTGTAGGGAGAGGACACAAGAACTACATTGCTTGAGAGGAAGATCTAAAGAAGTAAGTGACCATATGGAAAGGATTGATTTTGTTCTGTTGCCAGGGCACTGTTTTAAAGAGGTGTTTGTACATCTTGGTGACATAAGTTAAAATAAACCATTAAACGTTCTAGGTTTTCAGGCTTCTGTTGCATGAGACAAGGTAGGGAGTACACTGAGGAAGTCAAATGTGTCTACCAAAATATTGGATCAACTAGCTGGGCAAAAGCTGACAATATTGTTGCTGACATTATTATTTTTTTTTTTTTTTCTACAAGTTCAAATACTTTCAATCTTTAAAAATCTCTACGGACATCTTACACCATGAGGAGTTAGACAAAGGTCCAAGCTTTACTGAGTTTCCACTATTTTATAAAAAGACTCCAATTTAGAGTCCTGTTGGCTAGCTGACTTCTGTTAAAGCGTTTGGTGTACTCTGATTCATCTTGGTTCTCTTTTCTTGGTTTGCAGGTAGCTGTTTGCTTCAATAGCAATCAAGAAGAACCACCACTCAGTGATTAACACAAGTGATACTTTTCTAAAGTTGCTGGCCATCATTTTTCTGCTTCTTCTCCAAATGTTAGAAAATTCTGATATCTCTTTTTCTTGTGTACAAAGCAGCTGTAGGCAGCAGCTCCTCAAGTAGACAAAAGGTGTGACTGGAGAATAGCATTTTGTAATTTACAGGATATGGCAAACTTTTTTGTCTTTTGTTCATGGTGTAGTGACAAAAAGAATGATAATGTGTCACTCGTGAAGTAAGGGTAAATAGATGATGTGCTATCTTTAGACTGTGCTTAGACTCATTATAAAATTCAATATTGTTTTACTTAAAACCATGAAGTTGCCTCCTAATAGCTAAGATTTTTGTTAAGAAGGAAGAGATGAGCATGCTTGGCTTTTCACCCACAGGGGAAGTTGCCATAATTCATAGGTGAAGAGGTAGGAGGTTCAATAGTGCCAAGCACAAAAAAAGGTATTACATTGTGTAGCATGGAGCCTGAGTGTCCCTGAGGCCTGTGGCAAATCAGTCCATCCGATGAGACAGGATCCGATGGGATCCTTCATGTAGCTCTTCTCCTTTCTTGCATATGTGGAATGCTGATCCCCATCACAAAATGGAAGGACCATAAGGAAGATGGAGTCATTAAGAGTAAATGCTAAGTATGTTTTTGCAAGGGATAAGGCAGAATGTAGTCAGTTTATACACAAATGTCATAGGGAGAGAACTGGCCCTTTGAAAGCCTCTTGAAGGTATAATTGCAACTCATTACTGAGTTATGCAGAAACCAGTGTTATCAAATGCTAGTGAGTATGGAGGATAGATGGAGATTGAAAAATTGCTTTCAAGGGGTGCCTGCCAGAAGTAAAATTGTCTGAAAGCAATGTGACTATTTCTGGCAATAGTTAGTTTTTAAATACTTGACATTTTCAGTAGTTTTCAGTTGACTCAAGCAGAAGTCATAACTGTGAAAGTGTGTAATGGTAGTAGGGGAAGCTCCACACAGCAGTGAAAACCAGTCTAGCTTATAGTGAATATAAAGCAGGACTTTTTTAAACAAAAGGAGAAAAGAGCAACACTGGGAAGTGCCCATTACAGCTGTAGGGCTGAAATGTTACTTTTGTCATCCTGGGGGAGCAGATGAGTTTGGTCAGAGGCAAGATTGTGACTTGATAGAGTGAATGAGAGCGATAGTGTGTGAAATGGAAGATGCAGATTAATTCTCACTGGTCATACTCTGTGGGGCCAATGGAGATGTTGAGTAAGGGCTGAACGCTGACTTGTGAGCTCTAGTGTGTCCAGTGTCTGTCATTGCAGTTGTATCTGCTCCAGCAGAGACAGGAGGCATATGAAGATTGGTGGAAAGTTGAGCTCTACTTGGAACTCTTTGCCTAATAGGGATGTAATAGTATCAATATAAGAATACCTTCTGTCGTCCTGTCTCTGACAGTGGTCAGTAATGAGCTGAAAGAGCAGGACAGATTAGTGATCTTCGTTTAGTGTACTCTTCTAGCTTTTAATAGTGCATTGCATTGGATTCTGGAGCCAGAGGTGGTATACTTGAGGTTAGTAGCCCTTGATGGGAATCGCTCTTATGTGAGTTTGTGCAATTGCTTTTGGACCCCTTTCAACCCTGACATCTGTAATATCCTGTGGCAATGTTCTCCACAGCTAAATAACAACTAGTGCAAGAAACAGGCCTTTTTCTCTTAGTTTCAGAGTAACTTTCTGATACTTTCATTTAGTGAGCCCTCACTTTTACATTATTTCTCTCTGCAGTAAAAAATAGTTTGTTTTCAGATGCGTAAATACCCTCGTGTGGGTTTTTCCATGTGGCCTCCCAAACAGATTCTGATATTTTAAAGTGCTTGTCAAACAACACTTCTAGAAGGTCAGTGATGTCCATCTATTGTGTTGGTTGCCTGGTAGGATGTAGGAAGGATGATGGGACTTATTGCTGCTGACACCTTCAGGTCCTCATGAGAGTAGCTAGTTACTAGGTTCTTCAGGTCTGTCTTTAAAGTGGTTAGGCTGGCCGCGTAGGTATTGTTATGTGTAGCTAGGAGAGGCAGATGTGGACTTCTAAGAGGCTGTGGTATGACTCAGTTGTTGCACTGTGCAGTTAGGATCATAACCTGAATAAAACCAGCATCTCTTAGAAATCTTGGATCTGAGTAGTTAGTGACCAACGCATCTTATCTAAAATCTGCAACTATGTCTCATCTGAGTATTTGTAAAAGGAAACAACTCAACTTGACTAAGACCTTTCAGGATCAGACCCATAGTACTGGTGCTCTTAGTAGAGGATTTAATTTGTATACAAGACTTTCATTTCTAGAGAACTACACTGGAATAACTGCTTTAGTGATCTCTGCCTGCCTAATACTGTTGCTTTTTATGACAGACAATGTAGGTCTTCCTGTTTACTTTCCCAACAAACAAGTCAGTCAAGTAACCTTTTAGGAAATACTGCAGGTCACTTCTGAAGCACGCCTCACTGCATGGAAACCTTTATTGCCAGGATGAATGATATTCTTAGATATTCATGGGAAATAAACAGCAATAATCCTGACAGGAGGTGTTGGCAGAATGAAGTGTGAACAGGAAGTGATTAAAGATAAAAGGCAATCTCGGGAGTTACCTGTAGCTCTCTGTGATTATAGGTGTGGCAGGAACAGGTCACAACACAGCATAGTGTCTGACGATAACAAGCAAATCGGGATCCCAACTTCGCTCCTCTCCCAGGCTGGACCCCGGTTATATAACTGGACTGATCACACCAAATAAAATACTTGGTACTTAACACATGCTTTTTTAACCTTTGACTGTGCTTCAGTGTAGATGGAAACACATGCTATGTGTTTTATAAGTGAAGCTGTAGTGACTCCTAGATTAAGCTTCCAAGACGTTAGCATTAAACCATTTACCTTCATTTTCATTATAATTATACAGTGAATGAAGCAGGAGCCTAGGCAAAAACAGTGTGTGATCATGTAATAAGTTCTGCCTCATGACAAGGGAGGCAAATGATAGTTGCACCATCTACCTTCATTAGTGTATTTCCCAACAACTGTGAATTTTCTATGTTTTTTTTTTTTTTTTTTTTTTTTTTACTTTTAGTGCCACTGGCCAGCTTTCTTACAGGTTTAGTGTAAGTTTTCAATAATACTGATATATATACTCTCTAATACAGGTCATGCATATGATCTATGTGATTATCAAAGTATCATTGTCTGGTATCAATTTTTTGTCTATTTAATTTGCCGTGGGTTCTCCCTTATGAATAACGGGATGTGTGTGACAAATGTGGGCCATGAAATTTGTGCATCTTGTCTTCTTCCATTTCTATGCGTACAAAGCCTGAATCCTTGGGCTTTGGGAAAAGAGGCAGAAAACATGAAATAATGAGTAATACTTAGTATTTTAATGCACCTTTATGAAGTTACTCTTCCAATTTACAGCCTACAATTGATATCCCTCCACACCAATTATGTATCTCGTTCTCCTCAGCCTCCACCACCCTGGCCTGTCTTCAGAGAAATTTTCTAAGTCAATGCAGAAGAGAGATGTTTTCCCGTGGGGAGCAGGATGTGCAGGTCTTGCATGGGACATACTCTTCCTGCAAATAGGTAGCCTTTGTCTGAAACCTGTCATTTACATTTCAAATTATGTGGTCAAGAGGTGAGTGGACTACCTGGTGTAATTAGAACATGCATATGTAGCAGGTGAGTTCACAGATGTGAATCTCAGCATCCCTAAACCAGTGGTGGTGAAAGGGGGAGATGGAGGGAGGAGATCTTAGTGCTCCATACCAAAACCCTTCCATGCTCAGGCCTGTTTCTGGTCCCTGCTCTCTCAGATGGAGAGTGATTGCCACTCTCCCTTATTTATTCTTACCCTTTTCTTTCCCCCTTGTGATTCCTTTGTGCTAGTGTTTGCCTTTGTTGCCAGGTCTCAGCTTGCTCAGGCTTTTCAATTGTTTGCCTAGGTTTAATCTTCTTTGAAAGGTCATTCTTGTGCTAAAGAAGGATGAACACTGTGTCAAGCAGTGCTGTTTTGGTCACTCTGCAGATCTGCAGTCTGGGAAGTTCACCATGTGGTGGTACTCATTAGTTAGAGCAACCAAATTTACCAGGAGCAGAATGCATTACTTATGCAAGTCTTATGTAAGATACCCAGCAGAACAATTTAGACATAATCACTGAGGTAAGAGGGTGGCTCCAGGATGTACCCACTGTTCTTAAAATATTAGCTCAACAAATCAGCAGTAGGTAAGCAAAAGGAGCAGACTTGTTAGCTAAGCAGGTTTTTGGGTTGATGAGTCTCCCTGGGCACTGCCCTGCCCATGATGAAAAAATACTGATCTCCCATCTTTCAGACTGCTGCAGAGAGATTTGCTTAGGCACCAGAAATGTTGCTGCGTTCCCTCACCTGGAGAGGGAGTAATTGTTTGGGACACACATGATTTGCAGTTCGAATTCCAGCTCCTCCCTGGGTAGGTCTGTTTACTCTAAACTGTTGGCTGTGTTTGGGTCTGAGAGCACTCACACACACAAATGGCAAACAGGTTTGACTTGACTGAGGACTTCACAGTGGGGAGGTTGGAGGCAAATTGCAAAGCCCCAGTAAATGAAAGACATGAAAAATGAAGCAGCCTAGTTATGTTTAAAAAGTCTTAAGTATATCCAACCTTTTGTTTCCTTTATGCACAGCTTTGAGGGGAAACTAGCTTAAGAGGAAAGGAATAGCTAGACTGCTCCTGGTAGGTGTGTATCTTGGCCCAGGCTGTCTTGTGCAGTGCTTCCCTGTGTTGTTTCACCTCTGCATTGCACGAGGCTAAGTGACTTTACCCTTGGACCTGTCGACTCTGGAAAGGATTGGGATCATCGGGATAATGACTAAACTATTTTTCAAAGTTTCTAGGATTAAATGCTAGTTCTCAGTCACGCCTCCCAATCATTTTACTACAGATATGCACATATGTTTTTCAAAAACACAGAAGAGTAACCACATGAGTTTTTAATTGTTCACAAAGTTAAAATGTCCCTTGCTAGCACCTTTCAAAACAATTTTTCTGTGTTGTTTTTAATATTAGAGCAGAATAGTCCTTACAGCTGCAATCCAAACATCTGAATATATATTGCTTTAGAAGACATCTTTCACCAGCAGGCAGATGGAAATATTTCTGACGTGAAGGGAGGGGAAAGAGTCTGCAGAAAGAGGTGAGCTCTGACTCACATCTTCAGAGCTTGTAAAGGCTTTGTTTGTACTGGCCCTGCCAAATGCACTATCGAAGGCTTTGTGCTGCTTCGAGGGCTCAGTGGAAGCTGCCTGAGAAGGGCTCCCACGTAGGCATGAGGTTATGGAAGCTGGTCAAAACACAGCTGCAAATCCTAACAGCATTCGACCAAACAGTGAACTGTTGACTCTGAGCCTCATCTTGCACCTGCTCTAACAGAGCTCTGGGCTGCTGCAGCATCTCCTGGCACTGCCCCCCAACAGCACCCACACCGGCACCCTGCAAACTAGGGCTACAGCCCCAAGTTTTGCTAGGGCAATGATGGCTTGGAAGCTTTTCTGCTTTCAGACATGAAGCAAAAAAGAGATAACTTCTGTTAATCCTTATACAAGTTTTGGAGGTGAAATGTAAATTTTCTTTTTACAAGAATTAATATTCAGTGAAAAGGACTGTACTGGGTTGGACACTTGCTATAGTTTGTATATAGGTATTTGAAAAAAAACAATTTAAGTAATGGGAGAACATGCATGGACAATAAGATAGAAAAGCCAACAGTCAAACTGCTTTCTGCAGATGCTGCTTTGAAAAACGACAGTGATGGCGGATTAATGGCTTGGAGTGGGAAGGTAAAGATACGTCCTGGGGCATGGTGTCATAGGGTAGCTTGAGCCAGAACAGAATAGTGACGCTACAAAAAGGAGAGGATCGTGCCTCCACATCGGTGTTCATTCCTGGATGTTGTGGTACTGTCAGCTCTTCTTTTTTTCTTGGCTGGTTGGTTGGTTCATTGCACTTTTTGGCTATTATTGGCTCTGTGAAAGGAAAAGAGATGGTGTCCTTGGGAGGGGACTGGGCCATGTGGCTGGGACAGGGGACGGAGGGAAACGCTCGATTTCCACAACCCTGAGCTGTTGCATTGGTGCTGGCCCAAGCTAGAAACCACTGAAAGGGGTGACAGAAGATGGGGGTTCGTTTCTCCCACATCTGACTCCAGAAATCAACCTAGAAAATGAGCACTGTGAATTGGTATCACAGGCAATTCCCAGGTCCATCCAGGCCCTTCCTATCTGCCTTTTGCTCTGTTGTGTACATGCTGCCCTGTGTTGTCCTCATGTTCATTTGTGAGGTATCTGCTGAAATTTAGTGACATCGCTGATGTTTTTATTTTAACCCCAGGAAACTGGGCTGATATTTTTACGTTTGGAAACTAGTGGCAGAACAAACATTTAAGATGTATGTAATTTTCTCTGGGGAAAGAGAAGGAAATGATAATTTATAACTTCTGTGAGTCACTGCTAATTTTCAAAACCATGTACTGTAAATGTTTCTATTAAAGAAAAATTTGTGCCTATTCCCCAGAACACTGCAGGCCATCTAGCTGTAAAACCAGTATTTCCGCTGAGGATATGGAGGCTCTTCTCCCAGAGAAGCCTTTCTTTCTTCTCCCTTAGTATGTATAAAAGACATACAAAGCCAGCTGGTCAGATGGATTAGAAAGCACTGCACCATGTCAATGGGCACCCTTGTTTGTGTTGTTGAGAAGAGATTCTTAGTTAAGAAATAAAGAAATGCCTCCCCTGTAATTGCCACTAACGAGGAGACCCTAGTGAAGTTTTTGTTTTTTTAAAAGGCTTTGGCAAAAGATGTTTTGGAGACTTGGATTAGTTTATGTTCCCTCCCCCTCCCCACTTGATCCTTAAGGATTTGCCTGAGTCATGGATTTTTACTGGGCTTGTTAACTCTGTTGTTATTTTTTTTCAGCCAAGGGGATAAAGAAATCTTTTAGTGAGAGCCACTCACTGGGGATTAGCTGCGAGTGGACCGAACAACGAGGTGATTCCCCGGAGGGGGTGACCCCTGGCTTTCAGGTCAGGTGGTGACGCATCTTTTGCCGCCGAGCTGAGGCAAGCTGAAGGCTCCCGACAAGTGTTTTCCCTGTCCCCACCGGTCTCCCTCTGCGCAGTGACAGGCGGTGCAGAAGATGGGCTCTGTGTTATCACAGCTGCTATTCTGCAAAACTGGGGAAAATGATAAAATAGATAGAATATCAAAGGATATGGTAACTGTTATTGGAAGGAAACGGTAACCTCTTTTACCACCTAAAGGGACCTGTCTGCTTTCCTCCTCTATAATTTTCAGAGCTGCAGGGGTTTTCCCTGCGCAACAGTGGTGCTTCAATTCATTGCGGTGCTGAAAGGTGGCAAGAGTGGCTTTTGGAAAAGTTTCTGTTATAGATGGTAAATCTACCCAGTCCTGATGATATCATGGGTGCTGTGGTGGTGGCAGAGAAAGGTGTCAGGGGAGCCGCTTGCACAAGCTTTAACTGCTGTATGAATTGTACCCATTTACTTTGGCCGGGAAGTTACAAGCAATGCATTTGGGATGCAAAACACAGTAGGAAGAGAAGCCAAAAATTAAACCGAAACCTTACATGTAACAGAGGTCAGATTGTGTGCATAAGGCTAATATGTAGATGAGTATCACTGAACAAATGAGTTATGCAGATTAACGCTGCTTTGGAGAGAATGAGTTAAATACTATGATATCCACTGTTTCACACAGTCTTTGAAATCCTGACTGTTTTACAAAGCAGTCAACTGCATCCTTTACTCAGGTTATCAAGGGCTTGGATCAATTCATGATGAATAAGTGTCCAACCTACTCCATTGAACGGTCTGTCAGTCATTGTAGTGTACCGGTAGGTTTTCAAGAAACAGCTGTGGAGAAGGAACCTTTCCTCCTCGCTATTGTCAGAGGAAAAGTAACAAATCGCTTTCATTGTCGGAATGGGAGTGTCAGCTCACACAGAGTCAGGTTCAGTGATGTGTGTTACTTTTTGCGTGAATAAACTGGATGGAATTAGACAAACCTTCAGTGTGTTAAAGCGTTGCACCTTAAAATGAGATTTCCTAGTAAGTCATAGGAATTAAGTTCCAGTGCAATTTAGATAGATGCCCTGGCATACAATGAATGGGGAAGAGGGGAAATAGTGATATTAAGTATACTGCTTGTATTTAAGTATATATACATTTGATACATATTCATGTGCAAATACAAACATCTGAGTGCTAGCTTTTTGCTTCCAGGCTATTAATTAGTAGTTGATCTCTTGTAAACATGTATGGTAGAGGAATGCTCTCAGAGGCTTTATAAAAGGAACAGGCTGTGGCAGCTGTAGAGGTATTTAGGGAGGGTCTCTGTGCATGAGGAGGCAGGCAAATAGGAAGAGGTTGTGTAAAAGTCTGGCAAGGAGCAGGAGTAATCAAGGGGAGGGGTAGGTGATCTGCAGTAAGCACAGAAAGAGGAAGGCCCTTAAGATTAAGAAAATGGCTTTGTGCCTTTCCAGTATCTCCTTTGTTGCTCACTCTGTGCAGGCCTGTTTTGTTTTTCCAGGCTGGTTGCAGGTGGTGAAATGCCTAGTCAATACAAGCAGTCTTAAAACTGTTAGCCATTGGGAAACATAGTGAGCTGCAGCGTGCATTTCTGTGCCGATGGCAACTGTCGTGAATGCATCAAACTTACTTTTTGCCCTGGCTTTCCATGGGGTATTAGATTAGGTTCAGGGTCTCCCTGTTGGCTGTCAGGGTCCTTACTGGCCTGTAATAAGGGTTTGTGTCAGGCTGCCAAGGGCTTGAGGAGCAGAGCTGCAGCTGGCAGTTTCACTCCTTGGCTACAAAGAAACCTCCTTCAGTCTGGGTTAGATTGCTGAAGGTATATATATATATATATATATATACATACACCTGATAGCTGATCGGGTCTCTCTTTGTACTGGGGACACCTGGTGCCCCGTCCTCATTTTAGCGCTCCTCTGCCTTGCTCCTGGCTGCCTCCTCCCGCCGGCTGGCAGCGAGCCTACCGCTCGTCAGGCCCCGAGTGAGACGGATTCAACTCGCTGGCCTGGAAGAAAACCAACGTGACAAAAAAAGTGAATTGTTTGCTCCTGCACTAATGAACTGAATCAGCTCAGTGAAGGCTCTGATGAACATTAGCTTGATGCAAGAGAAAGAGTGCATCAGCATGACTGGGATGGAGAGAAGACAGGGCAGGGCTGGAGCGTGGAACATGCTGCTTTTGGAAATGATGAACTGTGAGAGTGACTCAACTCCAACATGTAACTTCCCCAGGAGGGTCTTAATACAGGACTGTGAAACAGGAACTGCTTTTAGCAGAAGCTGTGCCATCGCCTGTCACTATCATAAACAACCAGTGGTGTGTGTGCTAAAACTGGAGATTGCAGTACACATGTAGGACTCCCAAATTCATTCAGAAGGAGAACAAAGCATGCGATAGATGTTGACCACACTGTTGAATGCACTGCTGCAAGTCACTGTCGCTGTAAAGGCGAAGGTTGTATCAGAACTTCTGGAGAGGGGGAAATAAGTAATCAAGATGAAGGGAGATTTATTCCTAATCTCACAGTAACTATCATGAAAGTACTGTCCTCCTGAAGAAGAATCACTGTGTCTGTAGAATATGATGAAAGGTATTAACCATAGATTAATTTCCTTAGACTGGGCTTTCAGGGTACTCCAGGGTTCTCATTTATTTTGGTTCTGAGAAACATTTATCACAGCTTTATTAAGGCTCATGTGACAAGCATTTTGGAAGCTCTGTTTCATATCAGCTAGCCACGTTCCTTTTAGTTATGTTGTGCTGGAGGTCAGGGCTGAGACCTTTGCCTCATAAGGTGACCCAAGAATTTGGGCAAAGAATTATGTTCTAATTTATTGAAAGTACGAAGGAGAAAGTTTGCATTTTATAGTATGTTCATAGCTTCAGTGAGTTTGAACAATCAGGTCTAGTGAATATCAGTAGTAAGTAGTATGACTAAAATTTTTCCTTTCCTTTAGTAAAGGAAGAAGGTTAGAGATTTTACCCTCAAGCTTTCTGCCCTTGTGTATTTTTTCTATTGTCATTTTATCCCCACCTTACATGCTTTTTTTTTGTTGCCCCCTTTTGTTCAAAACATATAGCTAAATTTAACAGAGAACTAATGTATTGCTTTACTTGGAAGGTTTTCTTCATTCACAACTTAAGGTCAAACCTTTTTCCAAGTAGTAAAATTCTGTAGACAATGAATTTTGGAAGTTCAGATGTGTGTGTGACTGTGAGATACCCCCTTCCCAACTCACACCTGGTGTTACCGACATGCTTTCCAACACCTTTGAGCTTCGTTTGTAACTGTGTGTTCTTTGGCAGGAGAGGTGAAAGTGCCTCAGCCCTGGGCTGGCTGCACAGAGGCACAGGACTCTCTTTACCCTTGCTTGGAAAGGCTCTGGTACTGTGCAGCATGACTATGATGGGGCAGTCTGTGGGCTGGGGTTAGCTCTGCCTGGATAAACCAGGCCTGTTGGTTGCCATCTAAGACTGTTGAGGACATCACATGTTTCAGCATCACCCTTCAAACAGCTAGCAGCTTTCCTGCTAAAACAGAACATCATGCAAAGGTCTCTCAGCCCAGGGAGTATCAGAGAAGGAACGAACCATACATTTTCGCATTGATCACACTTCAAGGGATAGCCCTTAAACTTCAAAAAATAAGCATACAATTTTGTTCATTTTAATAAACCAGCTTATTTGTGTCATTTATTGGTAGCAGCTTCAGGATTTAAGTGTCTCTTCAGATACTGCTGTGGCTTTAGGAAACCTCAGGCTTTGCCACAGTTTAGCCACATTTGAAAAGTTCACCAAGTCTTAACAAGAGTTTTGCTCTGACCTGAGCTGGCTATTAGCTTTTCAGTCATTATTTGTATTAGCACTACCATTTCTTCTTTCCTTGAAAAGAAGCAATAGACTTTATTTGCAGGAGGAGGGCTCTGTAGAAATTAAGACTATTATTTCAGGTTTTTCTTCTTTTAGTTATAAATGCCTTTTGAAATAAATCTGCAGATGCAGGATATAATTCAGATCAACTGGACCAATATACTCAGTGGATCATGCACAGAGTTGTAGGTGTTCCTCATATGCAGTCCAGATTTTTTTTTTTAGTGTTCTTGGCTGAAACGTGATGGTTTTGTGTGGACAGCAGTACTAACATTCTGATGACCCCCCCTCCCAACCTGCTGCTAACCACCTGGAATTAAGTTATTTTTATAATTGGCAGATTTTCTATAAGCAAAATAGTTCAGATTTAGCAGCTGGATGGAAATTCCTGGCATGCTTTCTGTGGTCATCCTTGATTGCAGACGTTACAGGGTAAGGCAAACGTGCCGCAAACATATGGTATGTTTACATCTTTGTGAAGGGATTGATGACTGGCCTATCTGAGTTACCCATGCATAGACCACCTAGTCTCCACATTTAAACCTTCCTAAAAGATCGGTGTGTCTTGAAGCTGGAAACTGGGTAAATCTCTGTTGAACTGGAAGTATCCACACAATCTGAACATAGAGCCCAACGGGACTATTGAGTCTGGCAGATTGGTTTAACCAAAGTTTGTTATAAAATGCATGATATATGCTGATATTCTCTTCCAAGTATCCTGAAGTTTTTCTTCAGCATTGTTAGAGAGGGCTTTAGAGTGACAGTCTTGATGGGTACCCTTCAGCATTTCCTTACCCCTCTTTGCAGATGTTGAAATGATATGTTCTCCTTTTCTGCTCTACGTGTTTCTTTCCATTTTCTGTTTTGTTTGAGCTCAGGCAAACTAAATAGCTCTTTAGAGTCACCTTCTTCTGGGCCTGTGTGCTTTCTAGGACACTATCTAGGTTGTAACCCTTAGATTTCTACAGGAGGAATGCAAATCGTGACTGACTGAAGTACAAGAAAAAGGAGAAAACCTTATTAATATTATTTTTTTTCCCTCACAGTCCACACAGATAAAGGGACCTTTCTCTGCTTTTTCTGGTACAAGAAATAAATTCTTGAAGTGAGCAGGATGGTTCAACACTATCTGTGTTTCTATTGCCTCCAGAGAAGCTGAGCACCAGGGACTGCCATGGGTCCTGTTGGGGTGAGAGTCCCAGTGCCTGTGAAAGGGTGGCAGGTTGCTCCATGCGGGTGGGTTGTAACTCCCAGTGCTCAACATCGCAAGTATGTGAGTTTGAGTTTACTGCAAGGCCCTTGGTCTCTGATATTTCCACGCATCTTTAGCAGTAGGACAGGGTTCAGATGATGTTAAGAGAGACAGCGGGAAGCTGACAGCTGAGTGTCAACAGGGTCTCAGTTGTTGTCAACCTTTCCCATAGTCCTACAACTGTTTTGGTGGAGTGAAGGCCAGCTTGTACACCTGAGTGTCTCAGTCCCCTGACGTTTTCCTGGATATTATTTACCTATGGTTTAGGCCAGGGACCAGGAATCTGGGGGCCATAGGCTGAAATAATTCCCACATTTCTCTGTATTACAGCCAAAACTGCATGCATGGTCCTCTTTTTGTGCAAAGTTCTAGCAAGCCTTTGAACATGGGTGCTGTTAATGTGACAGGACCGGGATTTTACCCTAGGCATTTTTACATCTGCATGTATAATCTGCTCTGAGCAGCTTCAGACAACACTGCAATTAAAAATGCCTGGGCAGGTCTCCACAAGCGCTGTCCCTATGCCACATTTCATAACACTGTAATGATGTTACATACACAAGGTGGCGGGGGGAGAAGGGTGACTTTCAAGAGCGAGTATTGAGCAGATAGTCCTCAGGGCCATAGGAGTGTGAGCTCTCTTCAAATCATCATTTAAAGTAGTAAAACAGGGTGTTACTTACTGGGCAACACAACAGCCACTTGCCTGAGGCTGCCAGCACCCGCTCTGAGGCATTGCAATACTTGTACAAACAGTTTTCCCTTTGTCTCTCAGCCTTCACTGGTTCTTTATGCTTCTTCCTTCTGTGCCTTCCTGGTTGTCCCATGACTTGGTGATGTCTGCTCTGCTTGGGTGCAATTCCTGGGAGTCCTGCGCTCCTGCACCCTCCTGTTACGTTGGGATATGCCTAACCCATTACCTTTAAGCAACGTACACAGTAAGAAAGGCATTGGTTTCCAAAAAAACACAGCACGGAGATCCAGACCTGTTCATTCCTTGCTTTTTAGGTCTGGGGCTCTGCTTTGATCCAGTCCCACAAACGTTAGGTCTGAACTTGTGCCAGTATCTGATCTGACAATGTTTTGATTTGAAGAAACATGTCAATGTTTCATCGATTTTTTTTTTTTTTTTAAATCCCCTCCCTCCCCCCCCTGAGATAAATTAAACTTAAGTGGGTTGAGGGGGAATATTTTAACTATTTGAAAAAGTTTATGTGATATGAAATGGTGTGATCGATAGCTGTTGAAATACAAGTGATGGACAAACCCCGGACCTCGTGTCCCTGCACTCAGCAAAGGACCTGAGCCCAAGACAGCTGGGGAAACCTCCCACGGTTTACAAACCCTTTTGGTTAGGTTCATTAGCAAATAAAACAAATGTAAATCAGTTTAAATAGAAAGCTAGGTTAAGGTTTAATGGGTGGATGCTTTGAGAGTTGCCCTGAAGAAAGGAGTTGCAGCCCTTTGCTGTTGACCTTGGTTCCCCATTTCCAGAGCATGCCTGCTGAACCTTGGGCTTTCTGCTGTGCATCAGTGGAAACTGCTTGGACAGACTACCCGGAGCAAGGAGATGAGCCTTTTGTCCCGAGAGACTTATATGTTCCCCTTTGTTCTGGGGCTGCTTTGGCAACGTTTTGGGCAGATTTTTCTAATCTCTTGAAGTTTTACTTGGGCCCAGCTCTGTTTTGAAGGAAGAATTCCTTGTGCTGGGGCCTTTCCTTACATAGCTCCATGTGTTTTGGTAAATGTAAACTGTAGCCCGCTATTACTTACAGCTTTTCATTGCTGCCTACTCTTGACAGCTATTCCTGCAAAGAGGTGCATTTTAAGAACCAAATGCATTTATGTATATCTGAAAAATGAGGCTTCTCTACTCAGAGCAACTTTTATCAGTAAAATTATATCAATTTTCTTTTCGGGCAGTAGGTGTGCTAAGGCCATGGGAAGGCTTTGCAAAGAGAGTTGTATTTGGAGCCTTGAGTACACTTGGCAGTAATATGAATCGCCAAAGATGTCTGAGAAACTGGTTTGCCTCAGTGTCTTGCTGATCAGTTTGGTATGTAACGTGAACCGTTGCACAGCACAGCAAGTGCTTCCAGCTGGCTCCTGCCCCCAGGTTCCACAGCCGCAGTCCCTCCTGTGAAGGAGCAGCACGTGAGACGATGGGGTTGTCAGAGAATGCTCAACTATATCTAACTTTTTAGGGGCCAAACATAGTCTTCCACTGCTTGATGTTTGGAAGGAGGACTCCTGTGAATAGCAGTAAATTTCTGGCCGTTGCAGTTGTCTTTGTAAATGTCTGGTGTTGCCACAGTCTGCCAAGTACGTTCCCAGTGGGGGACTCTGATCTGCTCATCTCCCCACAACCTTATGGAGCCTTTTCTGAAGTTTTGCAGAGAAGTTCAGGATGGCAGTTGCTGAGGGTGGGACCATACAATTCTGTGTCTTAGAAAACCCCTTAGGCTCATGGTAGCCACAGCATTCTCTTTAAGTCAAGATTCGGGATATGTTCCAGATCAGGTTATGCATCAGTCTCATCCTTTCCTTACCTCCCACCCACCGCAATACATGATTGCCCCTTCTTTTGCAGCAGCATCAATGCTCATGCAACTCTGCTGCACAGTGTCAGGGAGCTGATCCAGCCAAAAAGTAACCTGAAAAAGAAGTGATGAGCTGTGTGAGCCTGCTGCCCAGGAGGTCACATAAGTGTGAGTGCTGGTCCATGGGAGAGAGTGGAAACACATATCCCAGACTATGGGAAGAGCTCTCTGTGTGTTGGAAGAGTTTATACTGCATACAGCCCCAGAGGTTTGGACGGAGAATTTATAACTGAGAGCCTTATCTGTGTCACTAATTGTTAATGTTACCACGTATGTCCTGCAGTAATAATATCAGGAGACTGCAATCATGATAGTAGCACCTCTGTGCCTAGTGTTGTGTACACACCAGAGGAAAACTGCACAGTGTTTGCAGTCTCCATAGGTGTGACAGACAAACAAAACCAATGTCAATACAAATGTGCTTCGTTCAGAGGAGCCATGCTGTTCCTGATAAAAAGCCCCTTTCAGCCCCTCTTGCCCTGTATCCTGTCCAACAGGGGCAGTAGCTTTCAAGAGGATGCAGGATATATGGCACGTATAGTGCTGCTCTACACGGTACACCCTTGTAGCTGCACAGAAACTGGACTTCTTCACTGGAGGTTGTGTTCAGATCATAATAGTTACCAAGGGAGTTATCCTACAGGAGTTTGTCTGAACTAACAAAGTCTTATCTTGAATGACTCTGCAACAAGCCACTGCAGTGAGTTTCTGTCTTATCCAATGTTGTTTTAATTGTGTTCTCCTAAAAATTCACTGGATGTTCTTTATTTCTTGTATCTGAGATGAGGTGAACAGCTGCTTCTCATTTATCTTCTTTGTGGTATTCATAACTTTGTCAACCAGTGTAAGTTGAGCTATATTACATTTTTCAAGGTAGAGGTGACCCAACCTTTTATGACTTGGGCAGTTAGTCAGGGAGAAGCTGCAGCTATAGGGGTGGGAACTGTATGGTCTCTTCTATAAAAGGGCTGAGCCCTCACCACTTCCATGTTATGATCAGCTCTTAGTATTTCTGAGAGTCGAGGTATGTTTGCAGTTATATGCTGCAAACTGATCAGTTGGCTCCCAGGAATCATTCAGGGAACAATTCCCTTAGTACAATTCAGAACAGAACTAGCAAGTGAATGCAGGATGTCCAAGTCTTGTTTCCTGTGTAAGTACAAGCAATATAAAATAATTTATATCAGATCTTTTCTTAAAAACTAATGATTGTTTCCTTCCCCCATTCTTTGGTAACTCTAAGGATGTAATTAAATGTTGAATAAATTGGATTTGACACAAGACAAACTCTAAGAAATTCTCATTTCCCACCCCTGCTGCTCGTGGCTGTTCCTGCACTGAAGTTTGTTGCTGCTCTGGTTGTGCTGATGCAGCTGTTTGTGGGGCTGCACTGAAATGATCCAGGTTAAACATCTCCACACACAAAAATATCCAGCAGCAAAACCTTTTTTTTTTTTTTTTTCTTATCAACTCAGATCTGCAGGTCTAATCTGTTTTATTTATACACATCCCTCCACATCGTCGCACTGATGTAAGTGATGCGGCACTGGACTGTGCTATAGAGCAGAGGCAGGTGGCTTTGTACCCAGGGAAAATGGGTGACAAAACGAGAAACTGTTCTAACAGAAGTGTGTAAACCAGTGATATTGGTAATTCCTGATGCACCATGTGGCCTGAGCCAGTTTCTGCTTTCAGCTCATATGCACGCACAGAGGATCCAGATGGAAGTGGCTTCAGCTAGTGGGCTACCTGTCAGTATTGTAATACCAACCATGACATTTAGGGGGTCTACCTCATTCTGAGATGTTTTTATACCTGTTTTATATTTAGCAAGAAGTCACCTGTGGTCTCTCACAGACTGTTTGAATAGGGGCAACTATTATATATAAAAAACAAACTCAGCACAACTCTTTACAATGACTGGAAAGAAAATACGAAGGTGAAAAAACAGCATACTGACTTCAGCTCTGTCCCTGTGTGTTTAGTTGACCAAGACCTCCATTCATGCCACAGTAGAAAAAGATAGATATAGAGGCAGCTTCTCCTGAAGTTCACTTAGCATTTTCCACACCATTTACTTACTAGTATAGGAAAGATGGAATTATTTTCAAGGATAAGGCTTTTTCTCCTAACCAATGCTGTTCCTGCCCCTAGTAGAGTAAGGTTTGGCTGAAGATGCTTCACAGTGGTCCCAGACTCTGTGTTCCTTCGAGTTCAGTACTGACATTTGATGACCAGAATATCAAGAGGGGTTTGGTCTTTTAAATGCAAGGCCACAAGATGTTAAGTGTCTGTGCATTGCTGGATTGCATCCTGGTACCCTGGAGCCTGCTTAGGAGAGACTTTTACTTTTCATCTAACCTCCACAGAATTGGGTAAATTGGAATGACTCCAGATTTTGCCTCCTCTGAGCATACCGGATAGAATTGATATGTAAAGCCTTAAACATTCTGGAGTTCAACCAATTAAGAAAGATAATTACAAACTGGGTTGCAGCAAGCTCCCATTCATTTGCAGCATTCTCCAGTTTAAAGTTTCTCCAGAGGAGACGAAGGGATAACACTCTGGGGTGGGAACACTTCCTTTTTAAATTACTAAGCAACTTTATTGTCTAAAATGTAAATTAGATAATTAGCTAGGTCAAGAGACCACACAAAAGATTTTATTGGTTTGAATAAAACGTAGCCTGACATCAACCAGTATAGTAACAACCAGATTTTCCGAGTAAGTATGAATCATCATATTAGATGCAATTTCACCTTGTGTCTTGCTCACACATCTACTGTGTTCCCAATTTATTATAGGGCTGTCATTATTTAAATACAGCTTTGCTTGCTATAGATACTGTATTACTTACTCCATTTCTATGTAAGGGCTTGGCTTTAATTTCTGTTAAGTTTTCGTTCTATGTTTGATTTTTCTTTAACTTTTCTCACCTCAGTGCTTTGTTTCTTCTTTTCTCATGGCAGTTTGATTAGAAGCTATGCAGACTATTTTTTTAAAAATGTAAAGGCATGGGTTTAACAGATTGTAAATTATAAAGCTTGAGTTGTCTTTCTGGCTATCACCCATGTGTTTTGGCTTTTACTACCTATTTGGCAGGCACTACTTTTTCATCCAGGTGTAAATAGTGCTACTAAAGTGAAAAAGCTGTGACTGTGTTATAATAATGTTTTTCACTAAATTGTTCCTGTACTAAGGGATGTAGATCCTCCCAGCAAAAGAAATTTGTTATTCTCCAGATTACATTTTGAATAGATAAGATAGACAGATGATGAGGGAAAAGGTGCCATATCATTTGTATCATGTGCAAAAGGAACATGGATATTGGGAAGATGTGGTGAGGACATACGTGAAATTTATAATAAGTTGGAAACTGAATCCATCTCATGTTGTTCCTGTTTTAGTGCATTACAAGTAAGAATTATTTCCCTTTCTTCCAGATTCTCCCACCCTAAATTTTGGATTGGCACGGTTGTTACAGAGTACTTTAAATACTAGTATGTAATTTTTACCTGAAGAGAACATGGAGAATTTTTAATAGATCCTTATTTTCTGGACAATGTGGTTTAAAAAAAAAGCATTGTCTTGCCTTTGTTCACACTTGAGAGACAGGGTTCCTGCCAGCCAGCCATGGGAGCAGGACTTCTCCCAGGTGAAATGCACTGCGAGGTGTTTAAAGCAGCAGAGCTGGAAGGGAGGGGAGGACTGGCTTTGCCAGTCAGGGAAACACGGCTAAATAAATTGAGGGCTTTATGCAGTGGCAGGAGCTGAATCACGTGCCAGACAAGGCAGACAGCAGGTGTAAAGCCCAGTTAGTATCCACCAGTTATTAAGAAATATCTGACCGCAAACACAAGGGTGACAGAATTGGATTTTATTTAACTCTTCATAGGTCTGTGAGGTTGCAACCCCATGCTTCTACCTAGACCATGCCTCTTTCAGGCTAGAAGTGCAGTGTGAGGCTGATGTGATATGCCGTTTTTGTTTTCGTGCCTCTTTGAAGCGGTACAGCACCTTGCTTTAGCAGGTATGCTAGGTGGAATACAGTGGATATTTGGTGGAACGCTAGGAATACAGTGGGTATTCGGTGTACTTGGTGAGATAGGGAAAGTTTATTATCTTTCATTTTATGGACAGTTATTGCAGCACAAAGTAAACAAGGCCCAGACCCTCAAAGGTACTTTGCCTGACTCTAAATGATTTCAAGGGCATTCTGGCCCTGCATATTTCTGGGGCTTGAGGCCAACATGATTTTTTGTGTTGACACGAGCAGCACAGGCTGTGTTGCAGGCAGTGCTGGCACAGCCGGGATTTCTAGGTCCCAGGCTAGTGGCTTAACCACTGGACCAGACTGCCTTTCCTAATCTTTTGTTCAGATCTGTGCCTTAAACCTGTCTGTTCTGCATGATGAAAATCACTGTGGTTTTTATGCTGAAGCTGTGCCTCTGAGCTTGAAAAGACTATGTGCTTCTTGGGTATGAGAGGTCCATTTTGCTGAACTTCTGCACTGTGGGAACAAAAAGCCCAAGTTACAGTGCTGGGTGAGCAATACTCAGCACACGCGTGACCCAGACCTTTTCACTGATTAAATCCTGCACTGTGAGATCATAGTGAAATAATAGCACAAATCACTAGAAAATTTGGAGTGTTTAGATTGTGTTTAGCAGGAAAATCTTCAGGAAAGAGTCCATACAGTAAACAAACAGTGAAGTAAAGAGAAGAGCGTTTCTATAAACTCTTCGATCACAAATGCACACATTATATATTTGTGTGTGTAAAACCAGAGTTTAATAAAAGCACAGATGAATTCCAGGTAATTAGCAGACTGGATTTTGCCTTGGTTAGAGGATTCTGATGAAGAAGTGTGCTTTTTTTTTTAAATTAAATTTTCTGCTTGATGCCACGTGACTGGCTTTAAAATGTCAGTAAAGCTACCCTTCATTGCTTTGAATCTGCCTGTGAGTTAGAGAAGGCAACCAGTAGATAATTTTGATGGGGATTTAGGGAAGGGAAAAAAAAAAAAAAAAAAAAAAGAAAAGAAAAAGCCAACTGGGCACAGAGTATCTCTGTTCCCTCCCACTGCAAGGTTTATTGATGCTGTCGGCAGATTTGTGTTTGCTTTACTGCTGGTAGTTAGAATTGGTGATCAAAGGCTAGTACAGCCGTACCCATGAAGGGACATAATCGGTTGGACTCTTTGAGTCCTCTGTAACAATACTCGGTTTTGTTGTGTTAGGCAGCGCTCCACAAAGTATAAAACATTGTATGATTGCTGGGGCAGTTGGTCAAATGTTTTCTTCTCATCTTGATTCTTTTTATACAGGAAACCAATATAGCTCAGAGCCCAGGGATGAAAGCTTTAAACCTGGAGGGTGCCTGGTACTTCCTGAGAATCTCACGGTGGAAACGTTCAGCCCTGAAACAGCTTTGCTGACAGATATATTTTTATAGCTTATTATTTTGTCTCCTCATTCTTTGTTTCATTTGAATATAATAGGCTCTATTTTTAAATGCTCATCTGTTCCTGCTGTTTATATCCTCACCCTAAAATCATAATTGTCTGGGTTATTTTAATTTTTTTGTTGGGTTTTTGTTTTTTTTTTTTTTTTGACATCACATTTGGTTGCTGTTGAACATATGTGCTACATTGCCTGTATAGAAGGGACATTGTTTATTTTTTGAGTAATAAATTTTCCATTTTCCTTTCTGTCTTTTCAAAAGAATCTCATATTCCAATTTGAACCAAAAGGTTATAGAACTATTTATAGCTTCTGAATTTTGGCAGTGATGTAAGCATGTTGTGTGGTTTTGTGACTTCATGAGAGAAAAAGCTGGAGTTGCAGATGAATATGTAAAAATGTTGTTTTCCTGTTTTTTTCTTTAATACATGAAGTGAAGAAAATGCTTCTGACACCACTCTTTCTGCGTGTAGCTTGTATATTCTGAGGACTGCTCCAAGGTCCAGGCAGAGAAGCTGTCCGTGTCATTAAGGTACTGAAGCAATTTTCGTAGTGGGTTCAAACGATCAAATTTGCTGAAATAAAATGTACAGAATGGCTTCATTGCTTGTCAATGTTTAAATGTGGAAAATGAGGCCCATGCTACTAGTGAAGTTATTTTTCTTTTCTGTACCTTCCAAAACTACCTGTTTTGTTTAGTCATTTAAAAAGAATAGATGCACAACTTCGTGGTGTGATAGTTTTTAATTTAGACCAATAAGCCTCATAGGGTAGAAACACAAACTTTTAGAAAACATATCATTGCATGCATCCCATCAGTGACAATTTTCCTAGAAGTGTAACAGAAGACTGGGCCTCTGGAAAGCAGCACTACAGCCTAGGAGCTTAAAGGCTGCAGCATGTAGAAGATGATCACAAAAGTGACACGGCTACCTAGGTCACATTTGTAAGGTTGTCCCACTGTGCAAAAGTGTTCAAAAGAGATTTAAAATCTGTGTAAAAGGTGTGCAGCGTGTCTGATACTTACAATCTTCATATAAAATCCATTTTAGGGTGCTGTCTGTGAGAGCCAGCCTCCCTCTGCTACTGCCTCCCTGCAACCTCCCATCCTCCAGCCCCAGCGACGAAGTGGTGACATTGCCAAGCTGCCCTTTGCATGCAGGGGACTCTGCACAACACCAGGTCAGTGTGACATAAACACAATACCTCTGACACATCGCAGTGGATTTCCTTACATGTTTCTGCACCTTGAAAGCAAAGCAAGCTGGAGAACCGGAGGCAGGCTTTGCTCTCCATGCTGCCACTGGCTCTGGATGACTTTTGGACAAGATATTAAATCTGGTTCTTAGTTACCCATTTATAACTAGCAGCTGCAGTGTCTGCCTCGGAGAGTATTTGAAAATAGAACTGGTGGGAAAAAAGACTTCTGTCCCAGAAAAACTGTACAGATGAAAATGTTATATATATATGTACATATGTGTGTATTCATGTATATAGTTATTTAATATAGAACATAACTTTATATATATATGTAATTATATAAGTTTAATCTCAAATTTAATCATAATGAAAATCTTCATTACATAATACTTCCTCTTCTCCAGATTTATTCAGGTTCAGTCATAATGCATCTTATTGAGACAGTTAAATGCTTTGTTGGAGTTTTGATATTCTGTGGAAAGAAATGGCTTTGCTGAAGTGGGATTTACTGCTCAAAAGCTGTTTCAGGAATGCCTTTTGTTGCATAACTTAATGTAGTAACTGGAAATTATTTTAAGCTCCTTGCAAAAGAGCAGCCAGAGATATATTACGTTATAATTAATAATTATAATGCAATTAATAATTGCTATTATGATTACTTAGCCCTTTTAAGTATGTGTGTACTTTTAATGTGCTTTCCTGCTTGCAGATTGATCATCTTAATTATGGTATTTCTGTTTTCATGTACTTAGCGCTTATTAAAGTGAAACTTAAAATGCATTCTCACACTGATTTGAAACTGCTTTGTATGTTTGGAGGCCATCTCAATGGGAATGGACTATCTTTTATCATCTCTCCATGCTGATGGGGCTTGGACTTTGAGTTATGTCTTTTTCCCAGACCTTTGACTGAAAATGCTCTCTCTCTTTTCTCAGTATTTTGAGCATTACTGGTGTAATGGTCTAATGATTAACTCTTGGAGCCATGGGGAGCCAGGTGTATGTTGTCATCCAAATATAGTGAATTCTGCCAGCTCCTGGAAGAAGGAAACATTTAGAAGTTTGAAGAATTGACACATTTTGTAACTGGATAATAAATTGGCTTTTCATGTTTCAGTCAATATTAAAGGTTATATACCCTTTTTCACTATTTACAAGCCTCTTGGCAATTAGACAACTTAAAAATCCTCAGTGTATAGAGGTCAGTATGCAAGTCTTCACAGGAAATGTCTTCAAGACAGAACAAGTTACAGATACAATTTTAAAGAGACCTAGAAACCATTTTTTCCCCCTTCAAAATGAGTAATAACATAAAAGGATAAAACCACCCGTGTTACATGGTCTCCAAAATCTGGTGAGATTAGGCCTAAATCTGAACATCACTATGCTGAGGTGCTACGCAGTTTGCAAAGTCCTGTCTACACAAGAAAGATGAGTTGAGCTTTGTGTTTTTTGTTTCTTTTTCTTTCCTGGCTGCGATGGGGTAATCTGACGCAGTTACTACCCACACTCATGGAGATGAGTGGTGCAGCAGCGGTGCGTATCTCACTACGTCAGCATTTTGAGCTGAGTTTGTGTATCTGCAGAAGTGGCTCACGTCTGCTGAGCTGCCTAACCGGCGCGGATGGGCCGGGAGACGCAAGGGCCTAAAGCGTTATGAAGCTCTTCCTCTCCCTCAGATAAGCTCTTGCTAGCTGTGTTTATATTGGTATCTCCTGGGCAGCTCTCCCATTCTGCTCCAGCTGCTTCTCTCTGCACAGCCAGTTATGGGTAGGTTTCAAAACTTTTCCTTTCGTTCTCAGATTCAAATCTCTGCATTACTGGGGAATGATAGCAGAGGCTCTGGGATTCAGGATCTGAGTAGGGTTTTTTCTAGTCTTATTTCTGAGATGTTCTTTCTTTCTCACTGAAGTGTAAACTATAAAGAAGAGTGATAATATTTACTTGCCTCAGTGGCTCATGCAATGGTGTCTGTAATACTTTGAGACACTTGCTGGAGAGTGCCCTTAGAAAATAAAGTGCTATTGGTGGTGGTAGTGTCCTAGTATAATCATGTCATCATTTAAACGCAAGTCCTTAAGTTTTCTGTACCTCAGCTTGGAATCAGTTATAGTATCATCACTGAATCCAGGGCGCTCTGTACATCAGTAACATACCAGTTGCGTGCGCCTTTCATCGGCTAGAGGACAAGGAAAGAAAAGCAACGGATGAAGGCTTCTGTCATGGATCAGAGCTGATATTGAGCAGGTATTGCTTTCCTCCCTTCAGTTCAACAAGCTTTTCCAGTTTCTTCAACCTGGTTGCTTTCATGCTGCTGTATTTATTGTTATATGGTGGCTGTTTTTTTATTGCTGATACTAGCTTATCAAGACTTGAGGAACTTTATTTGCTTAACCTTGGATCTCTGGAAGAGAAGCTGGTTACTTTGAACCTTTCAGCCTTCTGCTCTTAAAAGTGTTGAAAGAAGCAACTCTAATTTAGTGCTTTTATTGCAATTTTAAACACATAAATAGATGCCTTCATTCTTACAATCAACATCAAAAGGCCAGAGAGTCTGGAGTGTATCAACCATATATTGGTCATTCACCATTAATCAACTTACACAAACCTATCTCTCTAACAGGATCTCTTTTCCTTCCACTTCCTTCATTCAGCCCCACTGCTGGAGAAATACAAAGTCAGGAGGAATCCAAATAGGCCCCAGTTGTTATGTGCGGTAAATAAGGACAACTTGGCTTCCTGACATCCTTTGGTATGAACTTAGTGTTTTGTCACACAGATGAGTCTCTGTGCTTATTTATATGCAGTGCCATTACACTTCAGCCATGGAGTTTGGATTTTCTGTTTGTCTTTCTCATGAAGATTGCCTAAACTACCAGATCCTAACTGTTGCAGACTGATTAGTTAATTTCATAGCTGATAAAACCAGTAAACTAATAAACATTAAAGCACTTAGGACCGAAGTTCAAAAATGTAAAGAAAAAACAAATATGTAGATGTTTGACAGTTAATTTCCAGTCCCTGCATACGTTTATTTGTGTGTTATGACCTGTTGTCCCTTTTTGAGTTGTACAGTTTGTGCGTCATCACTGCTTAACTCCACTCCGTGTGTTGTGAAATTTGTTTTGGCTTGCATCTTACAGGTAAATATATTGGTTTTCATTAGTGCTCTGGTTCCATAAAGTGAATTATGTCTCTGGATGGGAAATATGGCAAAAGAACAGATATGTTGTTTTAGAAGGAAAATGTTATTTTTTGTATGCCTAGATATTACTTAATGGAGGTTGTGTATACTAGACTGCAAGTCTTTTTTTGTGTTAGCTAAAATAAGATTTGATTGCATGTGTAATAGAGTGAATAAAATTTTAGAAGTCCGTTTCTACCTAAAACAATGGAATTAAAACATAATTCCTTATTCTTCCCATTCTGATGTTTCCTCTCAACCCTGATATTATTACTTCTATGCACTAAATATAAGCTCACTTGCCATATAAATATAGTGATAAGAAAACTCTGCCCTGAAAAGCTTATATTAACATACAAGAGCTCATTTTCTTGCTAGACAAGTTCATTATGCAGAAAAAGTAAAAGTTATAAGATCACACATGATCTGCAGTCATGAAAGAAGTATGTAAGAAATACAGAAATTTGCCCAGAAGTCCCAAATTCCAATCAGTATGTTAATCAAAATGCATCTTGCCTCTGTTGATTCCTTCTCTCTTGGACTTCCTCACCTCAAGTACACACTTTATGGTGATAGTCCCAATAACAATGCACGACATAAACATAACATATGGAATATCTAGTGAAGAAATGTAAACTGTTTCTTGGTGCTTTTGTTTGTTATTCTGACAGCAGTCTGTATTGTGGCAAACAGCTCAGAAGCTGCTGGGTGCTGTGGCTCTGGAGTGCAGTCGAGGGGATCTACCAGCTCACCTTTTCTCGAAGGGGCCTGTCCCTCCCTTCCCCTGTGGTTAGCTCTGGGGGACATAGGACAGCGTGCCTCACTCGTTCAGTTTGCTGGGGTGGCAGACAATGGATCCTGGGTAGTTTTTGGTGGGTTGCTGAACTAAACTGTTAAGATAAGAGGGTCTACAAGTGCCGAGACAGTTCAAGAAAAGCCTAGGGAATTTCCCTTATTCTAATCTTTCCACTTTTCTGATTCACTACCTAAATTTGTCTCTGGAAACAGCTAGGAACTCTCTGAAGGAAGTTATTCCATGGTGATAAATGTGGCATGACTGTTCTGTAATTTTGCTTTTATTCACTAGATACAGATCAGTGTTTTTCTTTTCTCCTAAAGTCTCCTTTATGTTGTGGGATTGTCTAATGACAAGCTCTTCAAAGGAGAGAAACAATATTCTTACGCACATGGAAGCCTTCCATTGTCTCCCCTGCTGCTCCTTTGGCTCGATGCTGTAGTCAAGGAGTAATTGTGGGAAGTCAGTGCTCCTCTTCCTAAACATAAACTAGGTTGAACTGCACTCTTCCTGTCTGCTATTGTTAGCAAGAGCATTAGAAAATTGCTTCATACCAAGTCAGTCATGGAGAATAAAGAGCAGGACATTAGCATTCTTTTACAGCTGAATGCAATGTCTACCTTTTCACCTGCTGTACATAGGATTGTTTGCACTAGGAACTATGTCAAATAATCTTAATGAGAGGGATGATTTCATTCCCTTTAATGAAATTATATGGGGAAATAAAGCCAATGGCTTTAGATTCTGTTTTTTTTTCTCAACAATGAGTTTCTCTTTCAGACCAGTGTTAGCCCATGAAGGGAGCAGCTGTATGTTTGTTCAGCAAGCATGGTAAGAACTTTTTCAAAATTTATAGTCTCTTTAGCTAAGATCATTATTAAATAATTTGTCCTTGTTGCCACAAGAGGACTCAGTGAAATATAGTCAAATTTAGAACCAGTTAAGTAACTAGGTTTTATATCCCTTAATGTCTTCTTACTTCCGATCAAGACTGTTAGGTTAAAGTCAGAGCAAAAGAAAAAAAAAAAAAAACAAAACAAACCCACCCAAACTTAGTATTTCTGGATATATTTAATTGCAGCAAAGAATTAGTATAAAATATGTGTCAGAGGAATGCATTGCACAGTTGCATACTATTAAGGAGGATCTTGTTATAAATTTGTTCTTTTCAAGACTGGGTAGTTGGAATGAAAATTGTCCTGATGCTAAATTCTCCTCCTTTGATATGTCCTGGGGATTTTATTATTCAGTCTTCTTTCCAATGCAAGGAATTTTCACTGAGGTCAGAAAAAATGTTGGTTTAGGGCAAGTGTGAAATATTATATGGAAATTACTAGTATGGAGGAAAGAATTTAATTCTGTGTTTGGAATTAGGTTCAAGCTTTTGTGTCTGTTCTTTAAAAGGTACTTCAAGAGCAATACTAATTTTCTGAGCAACATATCTAGTGCCAGCTGTTTTGAAGACTGTCAACTTTTAAAACATTTGTCTTGTGACATAATAGTATATTTCTAAGTCTCAAATATGACTGATTTGGGTCCAAGAGATCAGTCAACTTAATCTAATGTAATTTTCATTAATTTTTTCCTGTTTTCTATAAGGAAGGAGATTTATAAGGCATCTTTATCACGTGGAGGCATGTATTGTTTAATGACATGATTCAGATAAGCTTTTCATCCCTTCAATTAGGGTAAGAAAACTTTCTGGTTTTAAGTCACAGAGGCAGGGAATGATAAGTGTGCTAGAAGGATTTTTAAGTTAATGAGTCATGAGTAAGTGTAAGCTTTCCATGCAAAGATGAATAAAGTGATTGTATTTACTGTGGCTGAGCAATGCATATAAGAATATCTAGTACTACGGTTCAACAATGCTCTTTTAAAAACCTTTTGTGCAGATAACTGTAAACCCATGTGAATGTCGCAGTCAAAAGTAAGGAGTCCTTTTCTGCATATAAAGGCCCAGTTTTAGGGCTGAATTTGAAAGTGTAAGTCTTCTGCAAAAAAAATGGAAAGACAAGGGTTCATTGGCAGAAAGAGTGAAAAAATGTAGATCTTGACATGTGAACTGAGAGCTAACAACTTGTGCTACAACAAACTTCACTGACCTACGTGGTCAGTTGAAAAGACTAGATAGATTTTGGGATAGTTGCCCATCTTAAAAATGTATGTTTTCATGTCCTTGTGTTCCAGAAAAGTCATTATTCTGGGCTAAAAAATGGTTTAAATAGTCAAATCCTGTTATAATTTTTTTGTCAAAGCAAAGATTTGACAGGTTTCAGTCTAGAGAAATCAAGGCCTTGCTCAAACGGAAGCATTTAAATTCATTTAAAAGTTGTTGGAACAGAGTCTGTCTAAAAACTCTGGCCATCATATATGAGGTCAGCAATGTGGTATAATTTTGCTTGAAAGTCTAGTTTTCAAAGCATGATCTGAAGTATTGCCATAGCAAAACAATACTATCTTCCTCGTCGTTCATGCTCTGGGGTGCCATTTCATCTTTGTATCTTAGGGCATAAAGGAATAGTCAGTAGTTCTGTAGTGACAAGGAGTGAAACCCTGGCCCATCTGAAGTCAGCGGTTTTGTGTTGATTTCATACATATAGTCTGGAGTATTGCTTTTATTTAGTTAGTTAGTTTTTGTTGGGTTTTTTTTTTTTTTTTTTTGGTGTCATAAAGAGTTGTTACAGTCCTTCCCAGGTGGTTAAATTGTGTGTACGCTGAGTTGGAAGAACACTTATTGGCACAGGATGAATGGTTCCCAAGATGTTTGTCCCATCTAAACTTCCTGGAAGGGCAGCAAGAGGGTTGAATGGTGACAGGATGAGTTGTTTGAGGCAAATGCAAGGCTTCCTGTGGTGCTAAAGTAACACCAGTTTTACAGCTATGGGACACATGGGATTACTTGTGAAATCTTTCCGACATTGGAAGATTTCAAAGTTATGTAGGTCAGATTTGCATGAGAGCATGGTTTCTGTATAGGGCCTGTTGTTTTAAATCGGGGGTGTAATGACTTAGCCATTGCCTGGATGAGGGGTCTTTTTTAATGTTAAATACCCGTGGAACTACGGTGGAAGCAGCTTCAGTTGTCCACATTTCTGAGAAAAGTGCATCACAATAGGACATTAGTCATCCTTGCTTGATAAAAACAAGAAGGATGAATGAAAAAGCGTAGCACAATGTAGAGCTCTCTAGAGCAGCTTATATTGAAAAGCCGTTTGCTTTTTTTTTTTTTTTTTTTTATTTAAGTGTGTGTGTATGAAGACACTGCTACTACTTGAAAGCCTCTCAGTTTTAGGTTTGAAAAACTACAGACTCCTTGGGATTGTAGGACCTGTAGCCATGGCTGTTTCAGCCTTTCACCCTTTGCAAGAAGAGAAACAAAATTCTGACTTCTGCCCTGGCATGAGGCCATCTGATGTATCCTTGGAAACAACAGAGTAGAAAAGGTCTGTCTGCTCTGTGTAAACATTCAAGAGCACATAGCATTTTCTGGGTGAGATGGGTTTTTGTCCTGAGTCACTACATTCTTCTTTCTCCACAACTGTGCAGTTGGCTGCTGCCTTCCAGCATGTTACACAGTGCAGTTGCACTGCACGTGAGCAGTGTTTGGAGCACGTGAAAGACTCTTTAAGTAATACTGACCAATTGCACTATATTGAATAAACGCTGTTAGCCTTTCTCCATTTCAGTGCACAGAAAACAGCATTTTTCCAGAACTGATTAAATGGTGCAATGCCAGATGTTAGGATCTGTTGGGTGGTATGTAGCTCTCCGAGGGAAAAAAAGCAGATTTGATTACTTATGGAAATACTTTTGCTTATAAAAGAAAAGCATAGAAATGGTTTTATAGTCTCTTAATTGTTGGCAAAAAAAATAGAAGGAACTCCAAATGCAAAAGAATGGTTTCAGCACTGGCTATGTTAGCTGGGCCACCAGGATGACAATGATTCCTGTTTGTTGTTGTAAAATAATGTATCAGTCAGATGTTAGCTATCATTGCAGGAAAGTGGCAAAAAAGCAGCAATAAAGAGACCCCAATATACCTACCAGGTGATGCTCATAATGCCAGAGGCACCAAGTTCACACCTGTAAGTTCAAAGGCTTAACACTTGGTCCTTCATTCTCACATTTGTTCATCCACCCTCTTTGGTTCTGTGGGCAAAATTTCATGGTGAGAGTCACTTAAAACTGGCTCAAGAATTCACTGGGATATGAGTTCTTTAAGAATATGAAGCATTTTTACATGTAATATGATTTACAAGTTTTCTTTTTTCTGTATGACTAATTTCATTATAGTTTCAAGCTGTGATGTTACACAACAGAGAGAATCACCCTCTACTGTTATAGTCCCTCTATTCTCTGCCTCTTATTTGGTTTGCCATTGAAACTTGGGGACAAATGCCTCAAGAAATGGTGCAACAGCCTCTCTAAGCCTTTGGAGGCCTGGACAAAGCAATGGAGAGAACATGCAACGTGCAACTTATGCACTAGGGAATCATGAAGACATTCAGTTATTGTTTTTTTGTTTTCTGAGTAAAATTACAGTTGTAATTAAATTAAAATGCAGAACTAGGGCTTATGAGGTGTTCATCGCCCTCTGCTCCTTCTGACGACAGTAGGTCTGAGGAGTGACAGTTCAGATTTTTTTTCTTTTTTTTTTTTTTTTTTTTTCTTCCTTCCCCTCCCACAGCTGTGTACCACAGTGACATTTGTTCCAATCCTGAGATGGCACTTAAACTAAGCATTTGGAATCTAAGTCTTTAACTGCTTAAAAGACTAACTCCAGGGCAGATAGGCTATGAGGATAAACTGCTACTTTAGATGACTGGAATTCAGGACTAGATTTGGGACTTTTTTTTTAACTTCCTTTTAATAATGCCAGGTTATGATTTGACATGGTCTGTGTTTGTGTTGCACTAAGATATAGTTGGCTGTAAATGACTGCTTTTTAGGAGGTCACTACTTTCTAAAGAAAACCTGTATTTAATAAGTTACAAGTGATGTGTCCTAAAATATAAATTTCCAAATATGGTTTAGACCTTCCAATATAAAATATTTTGGTTTATGCCAAAGCAAATAATAAACTCACTTGTCTGATACTGGTCGTTAAAGTGTGATTGACTAAAGGTGTCTTAAAAAAAAAAAGAAAGGAGGAGTCCTTGAATATAACTTCAGACGGGCAAGGTTTTCAGCTTTGTGTATGCTCCCTAGACATTTGACTTTGGATGGAATGGTAGTGTAAGAGCAGATTTTGAGAATGTCAGGGGTAAAATGTCAAAATTCCATTTGCTTAATTTTGAGAAGATGTGTCTTATCTGCATGTCTTCAGTATGTCAAAGTTAAAATGCAGTTGCCTCTGGAATGAAGCTGACAACAGTGATTAGGCAGTATCAGTGACCAATTATTTATGCATCTCACCTTAAAAGTCCACAAGGACCAAGACAGCCTCACCAAGAGTCTGGGCTGAGGTACCCACTTACAAGAAATGTTGTTGATGTAATATCTGTTTCAGAGGAATTGAAGGCAATATTAAGCCTGCTGGTAACTGAACAAATTCCGTAGGTTTGTGTGTGTCACGTGTTGCCTCCAGTGTCCCTGAACAAATCTTATTGCTGCTTTTTATTCCTCTATCACCAAAAGTGAAAAAGAAAGCAGGGTAAAAAAAAAAAAAAAAAAAAAAAAGGTTTGTCCTCACTGTTCTCATTTGTCTTTGTGTGATCTCACCTTTCAATTCTGATGCTCAGGGAGTTGCAGAATGACACTATTGCTCAAAACTGCTTTTGTTCTTGGATTCTCGCCTTACATAAAAACATAGCTTTTAGATGAAAGAGAAAACAACTGTTTCTTCTACTAAAAGTCAGTGGGCTGGAGTTAATTGAGGATGCAGACAAAACTACAGAAATCTACTTAATGGCATGCATCTGAGTTTCCATGTCCTGTGCTGAAATAAGAAACCAAGAAAAAAAATGTAGTTGCCAAGCTAAAGTTATCTGAATGTAAGAGATTCATTTCAGAGGATGACTGGCATTTTTTGGGGAAGGAAGATTTTTTAAAAAAATCTGAATTAAAATATGAGCATATTCACAGAGAGCCTAAACCTAATGAAACAAAATGTGGGACCAAAATCTGGTAGTCAGAAATAAAAATAAAAATAATTTGTGACACAAATGCTTTCCATTAAATAGCCTCAGCATGGTAGATGGATCTTGTCCTGTTGGAAAATATAAGATCTTGTATGTCTCTGCAAAATGCACAAAAATGGCCTTCTAGAATTTCAGTACTTTGACAAAGCCTTAAAAAGAGCTGAAAATGAGGGAGTCCTCGCTCTAAACGTCAGCGACTTGGCAAGGCTTTGGACAGTTGGCATTAACATCAATGCTAGTATTCAGCTGACATCCTTGGTCAATGTATCTTTCTTACTGCAACTGGCAAGGGACAAGAGCTATTGTGACTGCAACTTTGAAAGCAATATTTAATTAAGTAAATTGATGTGCTCATTGGGAAACTGCAAATCATTTTTATGTGTCCTTTTTTGCCTTTATTAAAGGGTCTTGAAGGGATGCCCTTTGCATTCAACAAAGTTGTATCTTTACAATAAGTACTTAGTGGTTTGCATGCTTCAGCGCTCTGTTTGCTCCGTGGGTATCAGCAGTGGATTTTTTCCTCCAAATCTATGCATTGTCCACCTACACCTTTAGGAAAAAATACATTAGATGGTGATTGACTTGTGCTGAAGGTACAAGTCATCCTTTTTATTAAAGTACGAAATGTTGTTCAGTTCTGATTAAGGACCTAAAAAAGAAAAAAAAAAAAACAACCCACATTTCAGTAAGTTGCTTCCCCTGCTTCCAAAAATGATTTTATATACACAGTGCTCATGGAAGTGAAAAAGACAGAAATGCAAATGTTTTGGAGAGGAAAACAATTAGCAGCTTGTTCAGGGAGATGTAATCACTATCCTCTGCTTGGGCCTCCTGAGGCAGAGGGAGAAAACAAAATGTGAGCACTAAAGAGTTAACTACAACATTGAGAGCAATTTGTCTATTGTTTTCTATTAATATCATTCACCAACTTACCACTCATCACCTTTTCCAAGTAGTCTCCCTATAGCAACAAATGGCGCCATAGACAAACCAGATGCAATCTCGTCTCTGTTTTCTTTTCATAAGCATTTGCAAATTTGTTAAAATAAAAGTAAGGGAAAGTGGGAGAAAAATGTTTATTTTGTAGAAGCTGCACCAAGGAGCACTGAGAACAGGGGACTATATTTTTGCTGCAACCCCCTCTGCTATCTGATGGGCCTCCACGTTTCTGTGGTATGATTTCCTTAAAGGAGTTGTTCTGTGTCACTGAAATGAACCTAGATTCCCTTAACAGCAATCTAGATGATCCTGAGTTTGTATTCTGAATATTTAAAGCATGCTGTCAGGGCCCTAGGTCCAAAATTGAACTCTGTTCCTCCTCACCTTTAGTTTGCAGCTAATATTCATCTCTGTTTAATTTTGTAACATGGTATTTGTTTTCCTCAGTGGCATATCTGCACATAATTGCTACATGCATGTTTTTCTGCAGCATGATAGCATGAATGCATGGACTGATTTTTTTCCAGCAATGTTGCTCAGAGTCCTTAAATTTAAATCTTTCCTTTACTAGGTAAATCCATTATTTTTTTCTTAAAAAGAAAACCATTACTTTTCTCCATTTTTGGTCTCTAAGCTCCCTTCAGTTGTAGCTGACTTCAAAAGATGGAAAGCATTTATCTTTCATTACATGAAGAACGGCCATATGCTTGATTTGAATGTAGGTTATTTCGGTAAAAACAAAAACAAAAACAACAACAAACAAAAAAAACCCCAAAGCAAACAAAAAACAGCAAAAAAACAAACAGAAAACCCATCCCAAAAGCTAAACTTGTGAAAACAGTAAGTCTCCACAAGAGTAGCTAGTTTGTATCTCTCTTCTGTAGTTGAATCTGAGATGAACATAAAATGCCAACTGTCTTCACTATAATAGCAGATTTCTACATTTTTATAGGCATAATCAGCTGTTACATTTGTAAGAGTTACTTATTTTCATTTGATGCATTTTTTTTTTAATAACTTGATGAAATTTTCGATGAGCTACACAGACTAGGCTCTCATGTTGTGTGTGAGTTCTCATCAGCAGTCCAGGTAGAACTTCTGGAGACTGGTCACATGAAGAAGTCATTCTCCTCCATTCAACCACCAAACTTCAGCAAAGGCCAAGCAAAATAGATTTAAAGCAGTTATTCTTTTGCAGCAGCAGTCACTGTAGTTGTTACAAGGAATTTAGATGATCATAAATGGAAGGAAGATCAGTTCAGCAATTATGAATCCTTGCTGCCACTAATTTCTCAGTGTGGAGCCTGGAATGAATGGAATTAACTTGTATTTCTTTAGAAAATACAATTGAAGCAATAATATACATTTGCCACCAATATGCAGAAAAACTCATTAGTAAAAAGAAAATCAACCTTAGTTCCTTCCTATTGATTGCACAACAGTTATACTCAAGTTTTTCCTATCTTATTTGATGATTTGCATAGGTATATGTGCATATAGGCTGGTTGGCCTATTTAAATGTAATGGCAAGACCTGAAAAATGTATTGCCTTATATGTAAGAGTTTTTGAGAACTTCTGTCACCTCTTTGACCAGTGGGGAGCTTTGTCATATGATATTAGTGGACCAAGACTGCCCAGTGTTTTTAGCCCCCAACACTAGAAATCTGCCAAAAAGCCAGTCCAATTTCCTGGCTGATGTCGCGTTTGAGGTGTCTGTGGCTCTTGGTGTTGAACAAGAGAAAAAAACCTTACGCTCAGATAGATTTTCCTGATTTTTGAAGAGCATCTTGTTTCCTTATCTGTTGCAGACTATGCTGTAAACACTTCTTTAACTACTTCCAGAGCTCGTTTCCACAGGCACAACATTTGTCTATGCCATTTGATTAGCAGTGAAACAGAAGAAAACAGTCTTACGTGGTCACTTTGTTGCCTGTGTTATACTCTATTATTGTCCAACCAGTGTTTACAGTATGCCACAGTTAACGTTGCCCAGATGCTCTATCTGTGGGAAACCTAGAAACCAGGCAGCACTGACCGTCAGTGTTTTCTAAATTCAACCGTCTTATCCGAGGTCTAGCCTGTTTGTGCAAGCCGGGGTCGCCCCCCAGCCAGGGTGTGCTGTCAGTTAGCCTGAACAGGAGATAGCACTGCTGAAGATGTTGAAGTTTGTGTTGTTTAGGCCACTTATGGCTTTTCAGCAAACATTTTAGAACAAAGTGATGTGGTTTCCCTGGCAGCTTGTGGACCTAAAAGCATTTTTTTTAACATAAGACTACAGTAGGGATACTGCCTCTTCTGTAACTGCAGGAACATTTTATGCAGTAGCTAGCAAAACACATGGATAGTGCAAGAGTTGCATGACTTCCAGAAGCTAGACTATAAATGATATTTGCTTTGGTCATCGCTTTTTGTGTTTGGATGTACATTTTTTCCATTTTACTATTTCCCACGTGCTGATGATTAGTAAAGTCAGTCATATCAGCTTTTTGAAGATCAGCTTTCTTAGGGTACTTGCTCTTAACGAAAGAAAGAAACAAAATAAGTTTGTGTTTTGTTGTTTTTTTGTTTTGTTTTGTTTTGTTTTGTTTTTTTTTTTTTTTTTTGTGGCAGATCTTAGGGTGTGTATATCACACTTGCATATCAAGTAATCCTGAGAGAAGAAGTAGTAAAACTATTTTCAGCCATGCTGAGGGGATATTTGAAGTAAATATACAGTCAAACTCTGTGGTGTCATTATAGACTTATGCCAATGATATTTTACTAAAAAGGGATAATATTTTTCATAAAATAAACACTTCAGAAATGGTCACATCTCACCAAGTGCATACCTGGAATGTAAAAGAACATCAATAATTTGTAGCTACTCTGTTCCCTTCCTACAAACTGAGTAAAAGGCACAGAAACCTCTGGCCTACCCAACCTTTTAAAATCATACATGGTTTTTATGGGTTTTCAAAAAATATTTAAATTTCATCATCCCTTTTTTGAAACATTTTTTTAAAAAAAGGGTTCTTTGGTGTTGTGTATTTCTACTTAAGAAAGTTTTTCGCTTGTTTGTTTCCTGAGGAATTAAAATTTTGTTTCCTGTATATTTTGACCTTCTTATACAAGAAACTTCTGTACAGCACACAAAGGACCCCATTACCTGAGATTCTACTATGCTTTTAAGCCTGTGAATAGAGGTTTCTTCCTTTAAGGGCTGGAGGTAGGGTTCTTTTAACTGCTTCGTATCCACATTCCAAAACCTATTTAAAAACCTGTGTCTAAAGTCCAGCTGACAATGAACTCTATTTTCAGCTAAAATTCCCTCCTCCCCCACTTCGCCACACACTGCTTCTGCTCCTGGTCCACTTGTGATAAAGACCAAAACTGTTGTTTGGCTGACATGCAGAAGGAGTTGTTTATCAAAAGGAGGCTATTCTAGGAGGATATGCTCTTTAAACAGAACAATGGGGATTTTGAAGATAACCAAATCAGTACTACATAGGTGTTAGATCTGTTTTAAATTGTTTCTGTGCTGGAAAGTAGGAGGGGGCCGAGGTATTTGGCTTTGAATCCCTGGCTTGCAAGTGTGAAATGGCTAAATCCAAATTAGCTGCCAGCTGTGCTTTGTACTGCAGCTCATGCTTATCTATAGGGCATGAGCACAGCACCTGGGGAGCGGGCACTGGGGGCATGGACAAAGGGGCCTCAGAAAATCCAATTTCATTTTCTGATACAGCCGTACCTCACGCTTCATCCAGGGTTTTTTTGATCCATCCTTGGTACTGCCTAGCTCAAATGGCAGGTCCTAAAAGCAGATCTACAGGTAGAGAAGAGATCTACTCTTCTACTAGTTAGACCAGGTTATAGACACCTACCTATTTTAATGATATAAATCAACTAGTTTCTAGACATGCAGAGAAGTGTCAGCAGTTGATAAATGGGAGGAAAAACCAACGAACCTCATGGGAAGCTTAGTTCTGTACAGAAGATCAGCAGATATATGTGATGCATTTTTGTTTGCTCACCGCTTCTGCAGAGGGAGAATCTCATCAAAAATAAAGGTGTGACCTTCAAAGGCAAAGGAGAGGAACATTACATTTTCTGTCAAGCTCTTAAATGGCTCTTTCTCTTCTTTCAGAGCTATGACAATCCCTAATTTTCACTAATGAAAGCTTTTCTTCAAATATTTTCTCAGGTATTTGCGTTATTTTGGAATAATACCCTAACACCTGTCACCAGGTCCAACTGAAACTTCCCCTTTCTCACTTACTTGCAGTGGTCTTTTGTGGTACAGTGATCTCATTAAAAAAATCTCTTTCCAAAACTAAGAAAGTGAAGGTTCACTATAAATAAAGAAATATCAACTTTTTTTTTTTTTCCTCACTAACAGCCAATACTTCTGCTTTTTTTCATATAATGCCTCTATACATGAAAAGAAAAGGAGCAGAAAACTTTCTTCTTCTCTAGTGCTGATCATATGCAAGTGATTTATTTAAGGCCACACATTGAATTGCTTGCAAGAGCAGGATGATTCTCTCTGCTGGTCATCTGATTAAAGCTCAGCCTAAGAATGCTTGGATATTTGTAGATGGTTCAGGAGTACATCTGGAGGTGCCTACTTTTCCTGAAATGTCTGTTTTGATGGATTATGGAAGGGCAGAGGTATTTCATATTTACCTGGTAGACATCTCCTGGCCCCAAAATTCAGGAATAATCTCTATTTTTGGCTGTAAATTTCCTACTTTATCCTTTCTCCAATACAAATGCAACCTTAAAATCTTTTCAGTGTGGAAAGGGTACTTCAGTGACCCCTGCCTAACATCACTGACACAGTTTGTCATCTTCACCTGAAGCCTGGATTTATTTTCTTAAAGATCCCTACTAGGTAAACCCCATGGAAAAACTAACCCTTGACAGCTCTTGCTGTTTTGACCATCACCTTTTACAACCAAGTGTGATGGTGTAGAGGTGAGGAGGGGCAGTCCTCTTGTTTATGCTAGAGCCAGCCTTGCTGTTTGTTTTTTATTCTGTCCTGAAGTGATGCATTTTCAGAAGCTGTATCACACAACCAGGAAGAAAAAGTTACTCCATGGTTATTCAGAGAGAGGTAAGGATGTGCTTTGTGCAGCAAGGTAAGCAGTGTAGGCTCATTAGTGCAGTAAGTTTTGCCAGAGGCTGCGCTGGCAAGAGTGGCAAATAATGAACCCTCTTCTGTGCTCGCTCAGGGTAATTGTGTCGCAAGGGGACACAAGGATATCTTGGCAGGCAGTGACAGCCCCGTAGTTTCCTGTGGTGGGCTGTCCCGGTGGAACTACATGCTGTGCTCTGCTCTTAAAAGTTTGTAGACTGCTTCATAGGTATGTTACCTGGGATTTAATCAAAATAGAGCTTGTTAAACCAAAATGATCCTGTTTAACTGAAATAAATACTTAAAGAGGGATGGGGCTTTAATTTGTGTGACCCACTACAGATTTAGGAGCCTATTGTTTGCCCTTATGTTTGAAAATGCTGTCTTTGACTTTTTTTCTTTTTTTTTTTTTTTAATTCTATCTAAGTCAAGAAACTATACGTCCATTTGGCTGTGTGTTTTCTGGCTTTGTTCTAATAATGCTTGACCTACCCACGTAGACCTAACTGACTGGGAATAAGGGTTGTGCCTAGTTATCACAATAGCTTGTATACGTTCACAGAGACGAAGGAAATCAGGTTTTATAACAGCATAAAGGGTAAAAACCCTACTTAAGAGGAAATACGTTCCCATACTTCAGATACCAAACAATTTAGTGGAGGAAGCAATTATAATTCACGGTGCTGCTGGAGTCCAGTGAGCACTTCTCTGTTTTGTGGGTACCCACACGCCAAAGTTTGCCCGTGTATGAGCTCAGCACATTGATTGCTGCTGCTTGAACTCTGGACTTGCTTTGCTGATTGGTTGTTTGTTCTAACCACAGGGCTGGATGGAGCCTTTGGAGACTATCACAATGTAAATAAATACATGTGTGTTTGTTTCTAGCCTGTTAAAAAAAAAAAAAAAGAGAGAAAAAAAGAAAAAAGTGGATGTGTCAAAGAAGGGAGAAAAGCTGTTAAGGATTCATTTACATGCCTTTGAGATGCAGGAGGTACAGGAAGCAAGAGGGTTAGAGGAGGGCTAGCAAAATCATTCCATAGGGATATAACAATAAGGAAACATGGAGAGTGGTTAGATACTGTTAGATTAGATTAGTCAAGATTTATTTGGCAAGTGGTGCTCATTTTGCTATTATTCATATGGAGATACTGAAAGCTTGCAAAAAAGGTTTTATTCCACAAATCAGCATGAAGAATGATTCGTTTGGTGGGTTGGTTGTGTTTTTTTTTTATTATTTTTTTTATATATATATATAATCCATAGGAAGAGATTGCTATTTTTTAAATCTTTTTTTTTTTGAGGGTAAAAAGGCTATACTAGAACTAGAAAATGAAAGATGGCAGTAAAGTAGTTCAGGTATACTAAATTGCTCTGCTGCCATGATTGCCCCTGCGCTGGATTTTTTTCCATCTTTTGCATTAGTGATATCTTTCTTTGTGCCTTTGTCCTTGTTATAATTTTAAATGTGGTGAAATATGCTGACTCGTACCAAGTTTTATGTTTCAGCAAAGGAGAGACTGCAAATAGAAAGAACAAATGAATTCACAGTTGGCTGGAGCTAATTTTGTGTAGTTACCAGCTTACATCATGGATTTCTCTGCCAGTTAGCTGTTAAGAGGCATGGCATGGCCTGAAACTGAGGGAAAGGTTGGAGTTTCAGAGGGACAGCCTCTTCACACCATTGCCAAATCACCTCTCGTTGACTTTGCATTTGTAAGCATAAAATAGGGCACAAGTCTGGTGGCTGCAGACAGTCTTCTTCAATACTTGTGGTTTCCCTTCAAAGGTTTTACATGCCGTAAATGTTTTCTCCTTGAAATTTGCTGTGAGGGAGAAAGCTGGAGTAAGACACGGCCATGGAACATCACCAAGTTTGACAAAATGGCCTGTTAGGAGGCCTCCCCACCTCTCTGGTAGAGCAACTGTTGCTCACAGTGCTCCCCAGAAGAGCCTGACTCAAAAGAGCCACCCTGCAGAGTTTGTGGTGATGCTTGTAGCCAGCAGGAACCTTTCCCAGCAGTTCCTGGACTAGGCAAGCCCTGCTCCCCACCCTCAACCCTCTTCCCCTACTCCCTTCTGATACCACTCTCTTATTCTTCTTTTCTCCTAGCTTAGTTACCTTTTTCTCTCTGAGGACTATGCAGATGCACAATTCCATTTTACAATCTCTATTAATCCTGCTTCGAGGGAGGGCTGCTTCTATTGCTTTGCTCCCTTGTAATGCAATTAAAGCCACCATCAACCTCATCTAAAGGAGGGAGATAGTTTGTCATTGAAACGTCTCCTGACCTCCATCCCCCTCCTGCCCTTACTCTCTGTCAGGTATTTCTCTTTAACCCACATCTTTAGCAGATAAACAGATAACGGGTTCCTGCATTTCTCAAAATAGGTGGAAAGGGACTTGAATGATCTTTGGCAATTACATGTGTTTGCCGCTATATTATTTTATTAGCATAGCCTTTTGCTGAGTCTCAACTGCTGGCCTATTTGTCCATATTGGGTGACTGTTCTACTTTGTCTCTACTGATTTCTAAACCAAATTTGAGCTGTCTATTAAGTGCTACAAGAACTGTTTGTAGACTAGTACTTTCTGGTTTAAGTTAAACTGTAGGATGATTTTGTATTTTTCAGCATTTTCTTTGACCCACATTGCTGAGTTAGTTTCCAGTTTCCCTGAAAAAGAATATCTTGTCTCCTTTCTGATTTTTCTATTTCCTTTTTGTTGGCTAAAATGTTTAATAAAAAAGTTGAAGCAGGAAAAATCCATAGAAAAAAGTGCAAGTGGAGGAAATTTCATTGGCTGAACAATACAGGTCGGATTTGGTGACCTTCATTTTAAAATGTATTTTCAGATCTTCGTCAATTCTTGACTAAATACAGTTGTCAAGATTTTTTTTTCTTTGCTTGATTGAACTATCTACATTAGGCAAATGGAAGATAAATCCTTTTCTTGTTCAGTTTCTACTTTCTTGATGCTTGTGATGATATCATCATATTTGCTCTTTGCTCATCCACAGAGTGTTCCACAGTAGACATGTTGCCTGGTAATAAACTAGTGGACTCCCTCTCTCTCTATTAATTTTTTGAGAGAAGAAATGTCATCTTTTGCATCTTCATTGTGTGCTCAAAGTTATTTTAAAGAAGAAAGGAATGAAAACAAGATGCATATTCTCCCTGCCCCTTTGTAGTCATCTCTTAAGCATGTGGTACTGTGTTGGAAATAGTGAGTAATCCTTACCTTTGCAGCTCCACCAGCCTGAGCATTTCAGGTGAGAAATGAAGTATTTTGCTGACACAGGACCCTGCTTACTCCAGTGGGTTTCTCTTTGCGCCTTTAGAGATGCCAGAAAATCTAGTGCAAAGGTCACACAAAGGGAAATTAATTTGGTGCCATCTCGTTTCAGTTCCCGCTTATCCTTATCATGTGCCTCTGCGGGCTGGCAGAGGCTCTGCGGAGCAGCCTGTGACAAGAATAGCAGGGAGGGCTGCTTCGGGCGTGAGCGGGGCTGGCTCCCCTGCCTTTAGGGAGCGGGCTGGCTGGCTCCGTGCCTGCCCTTGCCACGTGTGCCTCAAGCCAGCAGTGTCACACTCCCTCTCCTCTCGTACTCGCAATGTTTCTGGGTCATTTAAATAAGATAGTCCTGAAAATGTAGCATGGCAGTTTTAGAGGCTGACTTTGGGCAGGGCTTAGATGTGGGACACCAGATCCTGCTTGTCTCCATACAGATATATCTGCTCTGAATTTATCTTAGCTGTAGGGGAGTGCTCACAGTTACAAACATGACCGAGAGGAAAAGGGCTTGCCCGTGTTGTTTGGAAGGGTGGCATGAGAAGGGCACATGAGATGGTTGCGTCAGGGTTTGATGTCTTGGGGCTAGCTGGAGCTGTATCAGTGCAAACCCTACGGAGGAGGCTAGGGTAAGTGCAGTGAAAGCCACAACAGAAGATCCTCTCATCTCAGCGCAACACACCTATACCAGGACTTTGTGGTATTGCAGCTACATAAGTGTGGTTCAAGAATAGTAAAACAAAACCCTTCCAGATATCACAAATCCTTCTCCTTTTGGAAGTTCTTCATTATTTCAGTCTTCCCTCACCTCCCAGACTCAAATGCCTTAGCACCACACTCTAGACTAAGCATAATAAATATTTCCCTCATTTTAATTTTGTCTTGTTTCACACAGTCCCCCTGCTATGGAGACCAATACTTTTTGTATTATTTTTCTGCTTTCAAGGTATACCTGTTGTTTAGCAGTCTCCTTATTCACTCAGTTATTCAAAACCACTATCTTTCTCTGTTCCATGTGAATTTGACAGTGTGAAATGTGTGCACCAGAAACTTAACTGTACCCACCTGCTGTTTTCTCTATAGTTACCAGTAAGCAAATCCACTATAAGTATTTGTATCTTCACTTTGGATGCCAAAGAGACATTGATAGCTTTTGAGCCAATCATCTGTTGGTCTGACATGAAAAATAACCTCACTGGAGTAGGAACCTTGTCCTTCTCTCGTCTTTCTACTGTTTGAGAATTCGTATTATAGCTATGATAGTTTGGATAATTCCAACATTGTGGGAGCCATATGGAGATACCTAAATTTGTCCTAGTCCTAGGTTTGGACATAGGTTAATTTCATAGAGTTAACAGCTATAGCTATTTTTGAAAATGTTTAAAGTCTACATGTACCTGGATAAACTTTAGAGGGCCTTTCCTAGCTCTTATTTTAGCAGTGTGTTTCAATGGTTATTCTAGTGACCTTTTCATTACGAGAATTCATGTTAATTCATGGCAAGCCAGAACATTATTATAAACCTCTTGACTGTTCTGTTTTTTAGGGCTTTGAAATGTAATCAAAGGTGGATTTATCTGATACTAAGAGATGAAACAGTTACCAGCCTTAAGGTTTCCTCCCTTTTATTTTTCTAGGAGGTTACTGCCAGAGTAAACTGAAATTGGAGGTGGTTTATGTTAATGCTGCAGCCTGTAGACTGCACTTGCTCAGGAGTTTATCCAGGAGGATCAGCTGATCCCACTGCAGGATGGTGACCTCTGGCAGAGGCACAGGACAGGGACAGCTGCTTCAGCTCTCCCAGCTAAACCTGCTTAAGGCGGTGAGTGGGAGTTGTTAATACCATTATTTGTTTAATTGTAAGGGCTAATAGATATTTTTTGTGTGCTTTATTACAGTAGAACACATGAAGTAGAAGCAGAAGAAAAATTGAGTGTGCTACTTGGGAGCTGGTTCCCAATTATTATTCCTTTTTATTAATGAGAGCCTAAAATGAGAAGTAACCAGAAACACACTCGGCTTTAAACTTTCCAGTTGTATAAAAAGGCAGCCCACCTCTGGTGCCATGGGGTGAACCGTGCTTTTAGGAATACAAGTCAAGGGTGAATTTTTAATTAGATTAGTTGTCTTATTTTCCTCCAAATATAGATAGGCACTTCTTAGTTTTCTCAACTTTAGTACTTGAGACTAGGCAGCCAGGTGTGCTCTGGGAACTGTTTGCTAGGGAAGTCTGTTAGAAAAATGGGAAGCCAAATGTTATTTTTATTTTAATAAAGAGAGGATAAATTTTTAATGATGATAGCTTTATGGAAGTGCAACCCTTTCCCTTCCCCCACCCTCCCTCCATAATACCCTTTATAAACAAAACAGAGATAAAACAAATACTTGCTTCACAAGCTACTGCAGAGATCACATTGGCATTTTGCGCTGGCCTGTGAAGGGCTGTGTCCTTGTTTCAATATTCCCAAGCCCTGAAACTGCTAGGGGAAGACACGTGTGCTGTGGGAGCTACCTCCTATGCTTAGGCCCACTGTGAACCTGCAAGTAATGGTCCTCTCAGGAAAGAAGCTGAGGGCACTTGGCAGTGGGAAGTATCTTGCCCATTCTGGAGATGGTGACAGGATTGGCAATGAGGAGGTGACTAGTCATTCTGCGAGGCCTGGTCTGGGGCCAGTTTTCATTTTCATCTTGTTCTCTTTCTGTTTTTCTTTCTGTCTTGCTTTTGTTATTTATACCAATGAGCAAATGTTACTTATTTTTAGCAGCCTTTCCATTTTGCTCAGGCGCTGATCCTAAGTAATGGAATGCCTGTGGCCCTCCCTAGGGCACCATCCCACCTCTAGTAAGAACAGACAAATGCAAGCTTTGGTGTAGGGAGTTACTGATTTTCTTCCAGGCAAGTAGGTGTGTGTGATATATGTAAAAGGTGCTCATGCATATCATATATTAGCACTCTAGCATCTTAGCAAATGACCTTGCATGATCTGCCTTGGGCTGTTGGTGAGAAATTGTGTTGTGTATCTCTGTAAAGAAAGCAGCCTTGCAACTTGCTTATTTTAGAGCATATTAAACCAGCACTAAGAAATCAAACACATCCAAATACACACTCTCATTTCCACAAACAGAGCAAAAGCAAAGTCCGCCCTTGAGTGCAGACAGTTTCAGTTCTGGCAGGACTAAAGTAGATGGATCAATTACTAGAAGCAGATGTAAGAGATGTAGGCCTCATTTTTTTCCTTTTCTCTTTTAGATCTTCTTGTCACTGGGTTGTTGTGGAGATGCTAACACAAGGGAAAATATTCTGAGGAAAGCAGTCATGACATGGCTTCCACTGAGGTGTGGATGTCCAGGGAGTCCCTGTCTTACATATTAGCAGCTGGCCAGCAGCATTTTCCACTGAGTGTCCTAGTAGCTTTACATCTACTTTCCTGCATTAGGAGACAAATGTATGACCTTAGACACTGCCCCTCCTCTAAATCACCTCTAGACTGGTGGAAAAAAAAGTAAGGAAAGGTGTATCCAACCTGAGACAACAAATTTTATCCTTTCCTATTCTTACTCAAAGTTTATCCAGAAGAACTTCAGAACCAAGAAGTAATAACTACATACTTAAACTTCAAGGAAGGAGATTCAGACTTTTAGATCTTGCCCATCCATGCTAGTCCCGTAGCTCTCTGAGGTACAAGGGATTTGCTAGGAGAACAAGTGCCCTTGGTCACTTCTGCCTACTTTGCATCAACAGAGATTTGCTCCTAGACATATTTGTATTGCTGTTGGTGAGGTGCTTTCTAGCTCATGCCTATTTCAGTTCCAGCTGGAAGGAAAGTAAGTGAGGAGGTTGTCCCACACCCTCAGTGTCACTGGGATCCCACGCAGACTGCAGTTATAGCTGCTTAACTGCTTGGTTCTCTCAGTAGGGTCTGGCTTAGTTTAAACACTTTCTGTAGGTTTTTGTCTTCCTCAGTTTTTAGGCCTGACTTGTTTTGGTAGGGTTAGGAACCTACTACATACATGCTTATGCTAGCAGAGGAAACTAAATTTCTTCTAATGGAAGAAGACAAGAGGCTAAGGGGACATTACTCAGGTACAGTCAGAGCAGCTGATGGCCCTCTGCCTAATGTGCTAATGCTATATCTACCCAAGTGTTCTTACTTTTTTCACTTCTAGGGAATTACCTGCATATTGATAATATTGATTGCAACTGAAACATATTGGACACAGGGGAAGAAGAAACCTTTTTTAGGGAAACAAATTTATGCTGCCTTTGAGAGGGCCCCAAATATCTTTTCTACCATATCCCAATCATACCACAAATATCTTTCTACCATAGGTCTTTCTAATCCCTCCTATTTTTTCCCCTGTTCTAGTTGCTGCTGGTTTTACCTCTACTCTGGTGAATCTCTGTGATGAAGCAAGTCTTCTCTGTGCCAAGTCCCTGTTTTGTTACTGTCATTCAAGATGCGGCTCTTATTAACTATCCTGAACCCGGTGGAAAGGGAGAAGGTATCTATTCTGAAGGTACTCTTTTAAATTCAGCTGTATTTGTATACTATGATCTGCATGCTTCTCTGCCTCCAAATTACTAAAATTGCAGCACAGTTGTCCAAGGCTTATTTTTTAGTAAATGACTCCTATAACTGGCATTCAGATTAACTACCATCTTAGTCTGAAATGCAGCAAGACATTTAACATGTGTGGGATATGATACCCACCTCAAATAAATACAACACTGCGTCAGTAGATGTTTTCATATTTTCAGGTAAGCAGTCTGGTCTTGGGGAAAAAGGTTAGTCTATTAACACCTCTGCTCAAAGCAAGCCAACTTCCTTTCTTCATGGAATAATTATTTTTTCACATAAGCCCTGTAGTGCCTCTGCTATGTTTGCACTTGTAAGTCTCAAACATTGCAGTACAGATTGCCCTTTATGAGTGGAATCTGAGGTCATGTGTCTGCATTTAAAATTCACTGTGCATGGGCTATCATGCGCTGGCTTGTGAATTCTGTAGGTGGAGGGGCCATGGGCCCATATTTCAGGTTTGAAGAAAGCAAGGCCTTTTTCAGCGCTTAAAGCACCCATGTGTGCAACTCATAGCTATGAAGTGCCTTTGGCAGAGCTTTATAAATTCTGTTCATTCATAGCTGGCATCTCACCATCTGTATGAGCAGGATTACATATAAATATATGTCTTGTACATAACAGGACCATTTAGAGTTTCCCTACAGCATAAAGGTGTAGTGAACTTGGTCACAGAAATCATTATACCTTTGTGGAAGACTTGCTGGGGAGAATACTGAAAGGCCTTTTGTCTGCCATAGTCCAGGGCTCACAAATGATTTTAGGAGGCTGGTGATCCATGCTTCTCTTTCTACAGTTCCAGCAAGGATTAAGGGTCTTTAACCAAAGACAGTTCAGAAATAGGTGATGGTGGGAGAAGTGATTGTAACCAGCATGCCAAGAAAGTATCAGAGATAGGAAGGCTTCTATCTTGGATTATGAATCCTGGGGCTTTCATGGATAAAAAGATGCAGCTGGAGTTGAAGAGGGTGTAATGACACACAAATCTTCAGTTTAATCATCTAAAGTCATGCCCACGGTTGGCTTACAGAAGATGAAAAAAACTAATGAACCCTGTGGAGGTCTGATCTGCAGCTGTCCTCAACTGCTTTCTTGAAGGAGGTCTTTTTTCACTGCATATGTAACCGCTGCATGTTGCTGTTTCAAGCAGCTGTGTCTTGGTTACTCCAATGTGCTCATTGCTGGAGCTATCTGTTAAAACTCTGGCCAGCACCTGAAAAAATATTATTATTTAAGATGGCATTAACATCTAGGTTCCAGGCACAATTTTGTGCTGGGCACATTACAGTTGAAATATGAGAGGCTGTCTGTGCCCTAGAAAGCTTATTTTCTATCTGGAGATACTTAATTTCGAAAGAGGAAATGGATAAAGGTGATCTAGATTTTTTCATCCAGTGTGAGCTGGCTGGACCAGTCAATGAGATTCTTAACAGGTGTGAGATTGCAGTAAGATTGGAGCAGCCTGGCAGAACTGCAGAAAATCTGATTTAAAAAAAAAAAAACAAAACAAAACAGTTGTGTCAATCCACACTCAGTAGCAGGGCTAGGAGAAGGAACTCAGGAATGAAGGGTAAGACTGAATTTCAGCTTCTCTTACTATCTTTGCAACAAATTCTTGTGTACTTATATACACACATTTCACTGCTGTGCTAGATCCAGAATTTATATGTTATGCTGCTGTATGCCAGATACTGTTATCTTGTACCAATAGCACAATTTACAAGGGACGTGCCCAAGTGACCTAGAGTGACTGTAACTATGCTGGTGCAAGAAGTCTCCATATAAGGTGAATTCTTAGTCATGCAGAGTATGAATCTGTAGAAGGAAATTGGCATGACAACCTGAAGGGGCAAAGAAGAATATATTTGTGTAATCTATCTAGTTCTGGTGTTCTGAAGATAGCAAGGCAATCCCTTAACTTCTGAAATGTAAGAAGAAAAAAAAAGAGTCTGCAAGGTGTCTGTCTTTGCTCAGTGGATTTTTTTTGTTTTTCTTTTCTTTCCTGCCCTGTGTATTTCCAGCTTTTTAAAATCAGAAAAGTTTACTGTGGGGGAAACTATAAATGAAGCCCAGTGGAATGGTGACAGGAGGGGTATGTCCATATAAGTTCAGAAATTGAAAAGGCATGTTCACAAGTAAAAAAAGTACATTACCAACATTTGTTAATGAAAATATGATAACTAGCTGGAGGTAAGAGTTTAAGGCTGTCCTCTGTGCTAACAAGCCCATGTAGGGAAACGGGTGAAAATTGCAAGCTGTCCAAAAGCAATGTTTGATACTATGGCAATGTTTTAAATTACTGCAGGTAAGGTGCCTTTTTGTTCTAGCAAGGATGAAGCATTAAATGAGGTGCTTTGCAAATGTTTCAATATATGCTTTTGTTAATATGTAATGGCCGGTTAATTTGAATAAAATTAATAATTGTGAAAGTTTTAAAAATTAACTCTTTTCAACTGATCATTTAATCATAATTAAAGGCAGTGAAGGAAATCTGAAACATTTGGTGGTTTCAGCAGTAAAAGTGAGGAGGGTATCTTCTGAAATTCTCTAATATTTCTGATGCAAAAAGAGAGGCAGGGAATTTATTTTAAGGAGTTGCTTTTGGAAAAATACCCCTGCTAGTAATTAGTTTTTTATTTATGGAATACCCAAAAGAGGAGAGAACTTTGGGAATAATAATAATAAAAAAGTATTGCAACTCACTGCTAAAGGCATTAATACGATGCTAACGAACTATAGCCTTTCCAGTGCGGGGCTGACAACATTACCACCCATCTGTGCCGAGTGGGATGTGCAAGCAGAAGTCAGGGCTGAAAACCCTCCACCTGTTTTCGGCAAGTAAGTGCACACACACTGAAGTTACTCAGCGTATTTGTTCCATCTTCGGCAGTCGTGATGTTGTTACTACTACTTTTCTGCTGTCTCATATCTCCTGCCGCCATGTGCCAGCTGATAGGGGAGCTGTGACATACCACACCCCCGCAGCCGGGAAGGGGGGTCACATGGACTGGTCTCATCCAGAGCACTTTAAAGAAACCGATAAGCTCTATCTTGTTTAACTTGGCCTTTGGAAGACGCTTGTGGAAATTTCTGCAAAGGAGGTGACATCAGTTGTTGTCACAGCTGCTGTGTAAGTCTGCAAGACTGTCTGTTCAGTATCTGGATGGGGTGTGTATGCGTGTGCAAGTAGATATTGTTAATATATTGTATTTAAATCAGAAACAGTTCATATGAAGTTGGCAAGGAGGTTTGATCGCTCAGAGTAGGTGCATTATCATCGAGACTTGAGGCAATGATGGAGTACGTAAACTTAATAAAGCAGAAAGACAGCCAGCTTTGAAACAAACCTTCTCCATGGGGAATTCCAAGTGTTAGCATGTGGGACATACTCCAGCTGCTAGCTGCTCAGACTTAAAATAAACCAGGCAAAATCCCATATTCAGGCTCTACCAACCAAGACAAGCTGCTATTGCAAACCTTTCATCTCCCCTCGTCTTCCAGTTGGGTCAGAATGACAACAAATATTTTTGAAAGAGCATTTAAACCTTAGTATTTCACACAGCTTTCCTTGTGCTTCTCTGAGGTTACATGTTTCTCAACATAGTTATCTACTGCTTTCCTGTTCTAGGTATTTTTGAAATCGCAGCATGACTTCATTAACGGAGGACTATTCTTCTTATTAAGTTGAAGAGGGGAGACCCTTTTTCTTAGAAACACATGTGACTTTAGGGTGGTTTGCCTTCCCCCTCCCATTCCCCACCCTTAACATAATGAAGAGGAAACAATTTAATGTGCCCATGGAAGACACTGTAGCACAATTTCAGGAAAAAAGACTGGGAGATGCATGGTTGTTTGACATCTAGAATATGAATAACTTTGAGGAGGTCTGAAAATAGACTGCAGTACTGTTTGCTTTGTCTTGTGGTTTGAGATTGACTTCAGTTTTTTTGTTTTTTTTTTTTTTTTAAACTTTATTTTAATAACCCTCTGACTATAATACATTTCTAAGGTACTGAGAAGCATGGGAGGGGTGGGAAACAAGCAATTTAATGCAATCTATGCAAATAAATTCTGAATTTTTTTCTTTTTAACATTATCCTATATGAAACTTCATTCATCAAGATGACTTAGTTTTTCTGTGATAAAACCTGTTGAGCAACATAGTACACAACATTTAGGAATTTAATGCTCTTAAAGCACAGATATCGAGCTATACCAGTCAGCTTGAAAAGTGTACAACTAACTGACACAACCTATCTTCCTGATTCTTCTCTTATTTCTTTAGACACAGACACACAAATTCTAGTTCAAACCAACAAGCTTATCCAGAATATGTTTATGAAGGTGAACTCTGCCAGGCTATGGTTAATCACATACAGTGCTAGGGATATCTTTTGAAGGTATCCTGAACACTGTGACAGAAGTATTTGTCACTCAAACTATTTATAATTCTAGGAGTTTGGAGGGCAGACAGATTTTTTTTTTTTTTTTTTTTTTTTTTTTTTTTTTTTTTTTAATATGAAATGGCAGTGTTTCCTTTGTACAAAAGAAATTGGCTATGTCTGTATGGACATGTCGGGCAGATCTGGAATATGCTGGTTTGGGGGAACATCGTGTTTGCACCCCAGACACACTGCTGCTCACTTGATTAGCCTTTCTGTCTCATGGATGACTTTGTAGCTCCATGGCAGGCAGCCCGTTGTCTGCTGGACCTCTTGTTTCTGTGGATGGTTGGAAGAGGTCAGAACAGGGTAACTCAAGAAATATGAAGCTGTTGTCCACATAGCACCTCCACTAACAAGTTTTTAAGGGCTTCCAAATTAAATAAAACTATGAGCTTTAGTGTTAACCACAATTTTATATATATATATATATATATATATATATATATATATATATTATATATATATTTTTTTTCCAGATGGCATACAAAACTATACTAAGGCTATTCAGTCTTTGAGAAATAAGATTGATAAGCACCACAGTTTTTTTTTCTAATTTTTCTAACCAACTCAAGAAATTAATTTTGAGGACTTTTTGACAAAGTTTGTATGCAGGTCATCCTTCCTTCCTATTCCTTGTTATGTATCTTGAATTATTCTTAACTTTGTGTTTCTTTTTCTGGGAATTGCAGGCAATGTATAGACACAACACCGTCAGCAGGCACACGAGGAATGTTATGAGGGTAGCAAGCTTCCCATTTCCCTGGTCACCCAGAAGGTTTATATGCCGGTATAATAAGAATGAATGATGAGCTGTTGTTCACTGGCAGAGACCTTATGCGTCTGTCTATGCACAAGAGGTTTTGAAAGTTGATAACCTTTGTGCTTCAGGTTTTGTTTTGAATAGATAGAAGAGGAGAAAAGAGTTATTGGTAGATGTAAATCTGGACAGAGAAACTGAAGGGTATTAACCAAGCTCTGGCAGTAAAGCTGAAAATCTGAGCTATTTATACAGTTGGAAACAGAGTTGGGGTATTTTCATTATTTTGGCACATGGTATTGACTTTTATAGAGCCAGGAGATGCTCCTGCCTAGAGTTTCAGTCTCTTCTATTTTTTAGGTCTCTGTGAGATGATGTGATGTATCACAGCTTTGGTTGGAGAACTGGCCAAGTATAAATAGAGGGACAGACTTCAAACTCTCAAACTGAGAAGTCTCTAGGTCACTCTAAACTTGCCTGGAGACAAGGCATGTTAAAGTATTTTTTTACTGTTCAAGAGCAAGATAAACTGTCCATAGACAGAACCACTATAACTACTATATAAGCTATTCACTTCAACACCTTTCTCATATCATATCAAGTTAATGACCATTTTGTGCGTCTGGTATACATTCAGAGCTCCTGTTGTAAAGTCAAGGTTGTGTGAGCTATCCCAGTTTGTATTAGTAAATGCTATAGCACACTGTATTATTTTGACAAGTATCATAAAGCTACGTAAACAGAAACCATACTTTTAAGATTTTATTTTTTTCCTAAAGGATACAAAGTAAAGATTAAGTACTGAACTTTGATTTTCAGATATATTACACACCCCCACTCCATATCCTAAATTATAAATTCTTGGAAACCTAAAAGATAAGATCCTGTAATTTATTTTTTTTTTTTATACACATAAAATGTAACTATCTTTGGCAGAAGCCTAGGTGTTGTGTCTACTTGAACATTAATTTCAGAAGAAACCTCTGTCTTCTCCAGTGTTTATCATTTCATAATATCCACTTTCTTGAAAATGTTGCTTGTCTCAAATGTTCCGGCAGTTCCACACTATAAGCTCTTGAGGCTGATTTAAAATTTCACTGTGCATTTTTGAAGTGTGACAGAGAACTCAAGCCAGGACTTAAGGGCTTAGGTCCTATTCAGAAGTGTTACACATGTGAAAAAATATTTTTCTGAAACATATGGGAAGGAACTGGGTACTCTTACACACACACCTGGAAGATAATTGGAAATGATTGTGCTCCATTTTTCAAAAGTAAGAACTATAAAAAACCATCCTGCAATGACACAAAGCACTCACATTTTCTCTTTGAAAGGCATTAACTTAGCGTTTTTATGCGTACCTACGATACGGTGGTTGGAATGACATTTGGAAGCGCTCCTTAACAATAGTCTCATCACCATCCTTGTTTCTGTGCTGACTGGAGTGGAGACAGACTGTTATTTACCCCTACGTCACTGTATAGCAACCCGTGGGAGTTAGAGGCATGACTCCATACGTTGCTTAGCGTTGGCAGCCAGGCCAGGTAGCGGCAGAGGTGGGGAGAGCCTTTTGTACGCCGTGCAAACCTATGGGCAGTGCTGCTGGGTGAGCAGGGGAGTGTGATGGAGAGGGGAGGCAGAAAGACCGGCCAGAACAGCCTCATTCTCCTATGTGGTGCAACCAGGAGAGAAGGAAGGGGATAAAACTGCTCTCTTGGGAGCTCCATCCTTCCCAGGTGTGGGCCCGTGCTGGAATGGTTTTGTTCAACCCTGAACTTGTAATGGAAAATCTTGCATGATTACAACTTAATATACCATAGCCTGTATTTATGGCTGAGTTGGCTTGAGTTAACAGTACCTTTAGAGATACACTGCTTGCAAAACATGCACCACTAGCCAAAGCATGCCTTTTATCAAGATGGGTTAGGAATATCCAGTGCTTCCCTACAGGCATGTCGCTACCTGTAGCTGAATTTAATAAAGCTAGATTATTGTGGTGTGGTTTATACTGGATTTTTTCTTCATTCTTTCAAATCTATTTATTTACTTAATTTTCCTACCATCAAGAAAAAGAACTATGAATACTTGCAAAAGCGGGGTCAGATGGTGAGACTGGATTGAAAGAAGATATTTAGATTCTTAGGATGACCCTCAAAAGAGCCTGTGGGCTCAGCTATGCTACACAGCCAGGTACACTACAGAGATCCCTGAGCTAATGCCACGATCGGAAGCTCTGTTAGTGTTGTGTTCTCCCCGGGCTAATTAACAGGGGTGCCTCTCAGCATACCTAATTAGCTCCATTCCTGCAGCATCCTCAGGGGCAGGGCTAATTAGCGTGGGTGCTTTGCTATACAGACACAGCTATATTGCCTCTGGGATCTAGGCTAGCATCTGTGCATGGCATTGCAATGTACCATGTAGACAAGCCAGTTTCCTCAAAGCTACCTCAGGATCTCTAACAGCCTTTTGCTGTGTAGACTTGCCCGATGAGTTAATGAGACCCCAAAAGATTATGCAGGGAGAAGGATAGCAACTTGGGATATGGGTCAGAGGGTAACATTTTGGGAGACAGATGTTTTAGGGTGAGTCCCAGATTAATTTGCATTTACTTCGCCTCTACACCTATTTGTTACCTTTATATTAAAGACAGTATTACAAGTAAGCACCAGCTACGATGAGGCAAAAAAGTAGGCCTGTATTGAGGTTTATGAAGTCTGAACCTACTACCTTGCAGCTTGCTGGTTTTTGCTTTTAGGTTCTCAGCTAAACCTGTAGCTACTAAAAGACAGTTATGAACTAATGAAATGAAGCATTTTTAAAGCCTATTTCCCCATTGCTGTGGTCAAATAATAATAAGGGTAACAAAGTATCCTTCATGGTTTTACGGACCCTGTTCTCTCTGATCTTGAAGCGCTTTGCAAGCATGAGTAAGCACAGCTTCACATGAGACCTGTGATGAGGCAACTCAACGATTCCCGTGGTACAAGTAGTAAATCTGAGATGGAAAGACTGGCCAAAAGTAACTTGCGTTTATTAGAAAGAACATGTCCTCTCTGGTTTAACTTATTCTTGCATGGTAACTCCTCCGAATTTTCTTGTACTGACATTTTTCTTATCAGCACTGTTTTAACTCACTGATATCAGGTGATTGCAAATTCAGTTTAGTTGAGCTGACCTGAAAATGTTGCATTGCACTATACAAGAGCTGCAGAAAGGTGGTTTATTATTCACAAAAGGGCTGTACAGTGCAGAGGGCTGATAAACAAAAGATTCACTGTTTCTGTCTTCTGCTTACAGTATCAATAGCAACAGGGTGCACTGATACCTTCCCTGATAGCTCAGCCTTGCACAGAAAAACAGTGCCATTTGTAGCTGCAAATTCCAGACCCTGCATGGAGTCCTCGGGGGCTCAGCACCTCCCAGGAGCTCAGTGGGAAACTCTTCCTGACGACTGGAAAAGATCTGTCAGAGACGGCCTAACATGCCTCTTAATCTTGCTTCATTTTATTCTCATCGTTCTAACAACCCCAAAGATACACAACATACAGCTATCCAATTTTCTCTGCTTCCCACAAGGAAAGCCTGTGGCTACACCTGCATCATATCTGAACTGATCTTGGGAGTGGTCTGAAGCCTGCAATGCTCATAGTGTCTTTTCTGCACTGAGTTCAGGATGTCTGTGAGTTTTTCTTCCTCTGGTAAATGATCGTGATGCCCATTTGTGAAAGACCCTTTCTCTACTGGGAGGACAGACTGGTACATGGAAGTGATGTGGTCAGGCAAGGGGAGATGGCTGCTGGTGTCCCTCTGCAGGCACGTATGCCTTTCAGTGCCTTGATATGCACAGATCAGCCCCAAATGCATACCAGCAGGTAAAAAAATCTAGGCAATCCCTAAATATGTCCTTAAATTCAGCCTCAAGGATGAACATTACCTGAAAGAAAGAGCACAGTTAGCCTCTGCCTCTCTCACTTCCAACAGGGAGAAGTACTGTGAGTGACTCTGAGCCCTTGCAGCATTTCTCTAGCAATGCGGGTGGGAGAGGGGTCCCTTGCAGCCACATCACCCCTGGCTGGTTCCACATCCACCTGCCAAAAGCAGCAACCTACCAAACCTTGCTGTGGTGCAAAAGGGGGCCATCTTCCCCACCTTACTGCTTTGTTCAATTGTAGCTAGGCACAGCAGGTGAGCTTTCAAACAAGAGGTGAACAAGACCTTCTGGTTAGATGTCTTTACAATACCCTCTTCATAGAAATTACTTCTGGTTTTAACAGATGATCATGTGCAGTTGGAAAATAACACTGTTTATGTGTATGGATCCTTTTCATTGAAATCCCAGAAACATTCCTGCTTGAACTATGTGCAAAAGAAATCTGAGATTAAAAAAATGACCTTATGAGCAAAGAGGAGCAAGAGACAATGAGATGTGTGTCTCAGCAAGAGTTCCAGAGAAGCTTCAACATGTGTGCAAGGTGAAAAAGAATAACAGGATGACTTCAGTGTTGGCTTGCAATGGGCAAGGGAGGGCCCTTTTCATCACAGTCTGGCAGGGAAATGTATAGCTTCAGAAGTGGGAGGAAGTACAGATCCTTACTTCAGAAATATAAATCCTTTTTTATAAGTGACTGAAACTGTAGGAGTTCCTAAAGAAAGCAAACTTTCCTGATTCTCATATCTTTAACTCTTTCCCTGCCTGATGGAATGTTGCTGTTGCTTTCACTTTTCTGCTTTGCTCAATCTCCTGTGCATTTTGGGGAGAGTGAGCGAGCAGTGTTACCTTACACAAAGAGGTCTCCAAAAGGTCAAAAATCAGCACCAAGACCTGCACCAAAAATAGCTGGAAGCCAGGGCAGTTGCAGAGCTCCCAGTGGCTGCATGATCCCACTGCTTTTAAAGGAAAAGGCACCCATGTTTTTACTGAGTGTGTTTTTTGGTTTTTCTTTGTTTTTTTTTTTTTTTAATTATTTTTTTTCCCCCTGAGGCTTAAGTTCCAGTAATAGATTTATTTGCCTATCTTGAGCAATGTATCTAGTCGACTAAGCCCTGTTTATAGTCAGTGAGGCTAAATAAGCATGTCCAGAGGACACTTCATCCCATGTGTGTTAATTTGGGGAGGTGGGGGTGGTGATGGTGGAAGTAAGTGCCCCTGGGAAGGGCCTGCCTACTCCAGTTGACCACACAGGGAAGTCAGGCAACTTTCTGGGACTGTTTTTTGTCCATGGCAAATGTTTGAGTAATACGCTGCTGTCTATGGTTTTGATTTAGCTGAAACAAAAAAGCACTGGAAAATATAAGAAAAAAGCTGTTACCTTGTTGTTCTCATGCTAAAGCCCTTAACATTAACCAGGTATCACACAAGTGTAAGTAAGGATCCGCACCTCTGAATAAAGGATGCAGATAAGAAAAACACTTGTAATTTAAATATGCTTGTACTTGAACAATTGCTAGCAGGATCTGAACACAAGACATGAAGTCAGTATTTGCATTCTAGTTTTGGTCTGTTACTGTTGAAGTTGGAGTTGGGTCTAGAAGCTATGATAATTTACAGGGAATATGATACCCTTGAAAACGATTTTGCAGCACAGATAAAACATAATGAATCACCTAGTGCCATAATGCATAATTTTCCACTCCCTTCCTTATGTTCTGTTTGGATATCTGCATTCCACCAGTTTAAACAAAACAAATTTTTTTTTTTATTTACTTTGTGCAATGAAAGTCAAGGGTAATTTTTGTAGAAATATTTAATTTTAGTATTGAGATAAGAGTGACCAACCCAGATTCTGACAAACAATTTTATCAGTGCAGTGTAACGTATAACTCTTTTTGCAACGACACTCACCCTGAATAAAAAGCAGGTATGCTAGCAGAGACGAGAGATTTCCCAGCCTAATGCATCCCAGATGATTCCAGTCTGGACGTATTGCATATCTCTGCAATTTGAGTGAGGCTGGCAACTGTGCCTTGCTCTCTGCTCCTGGGTCTCTGCTGTTTTTGTTAGAGCCAGTGTCCTGAGGAGGTGCTGAGCACCCGACAAGGCTGAGTCTGCTGGGTTCCTGGATGGTGCAGAATTTTGCTGAGAAGAAAAAGACTCATGAGAACAACTCGATTCTGTGCTTTTCCACCAGTGGATTGCTCTGCTGATGTTAGCAAAACTGTCCTTAGCATGTGTGTGTGGAAGGGCAGACAGTTCCTATTTAAACATTACTCTTTATAAAGACAGATCCAGAGTAGTGATTTTTCTCTCCCTTCCTTCTTTTCAAATTTCTGGAACCTCACTGAGGAAAAAGTAAATACTTAAAGAAATCTGGGGTTTATGTAAAGGGACAAATTTAAATAGGAAGCAAGTTAGCAGAAAGTTTCTTGCTGAAACTTGAAACTATACTGAAACATTAGGTCTAATGTCCCAGAGCTGTTTTCCTGCTGTTCTCTTCGCAATCTGATTTATGAATTTATATGTGCCTAACAGATATAACTCTGACCTAGGATGTATATTGTGGTTCAGGCTGCAAATCGTTCCCATGCTCTCTCCTCACTTCTCCTGCTCCCCATGGCTGCAGAAAAATTAGGACATGTTTGTAAAAGTGCTGTTTTCTTCCTTGGCCCATCGTGCTGGATGAATGACTCATAAACCAAACATTGATAATATCAGCTGGCAGTTATTTAAACCTGAGGTTTCAGGTTAAGAAGTAACAATGAATGCAAATCTAGTTGGTGAGAGGCTGTAATGCCCGCGCGTGTGTTAGATCTAGAAAATTTTTAAGGGTTGTTACCACAAAGCCCTATAACACAGAATTATATGATATTATATAGGGAGTCCCTTCTAGGGTGTCTGTCAACACATAATGATATGGAGCTGTACCTGCTTCTCGGGTATCCCCCAAAAGTCTGCATCTCTTCCCTGGGCTCAACAGAGAGGACAATTCTATTTTTCCTTGCAAACACCACTTGATAGTAATGGAGGATTGCTGGTCATTTGACACTGCCTGGTAAAAGAGGAAGGTGGTTGAAAAAGACATTATTAGTGTTGTGGGAGTACCTGTAATTCATTAAGCTGTGCCTGGGAATGTTCCCGTGTGGGACATGGCAATCTTTGCCCCTGACCCATTCGAGCATTCCCTGGAGACAGGGCACCTCAGAGACCATCCCAACAGGCAGGTTGCACACAGCCACCCACTGCCACAGGCTGAGGGAGGTTGCTAACATAGGCAAGGGCCATTTACAGGACAGTTCTCAGAAAAGGCCATATGCAGATTTCATGGTCTCATTCTTTCAACACGTTAATCTCGACAATGATTCTGTCAGAAATGATTCAATTTAGGAAATGTCCCACTTATTCTGTTAGGGAAAAAAAATGCCCACTTGCCCCTCACACAGATTTTCTCGCTGTGGATGGGCAGATAGCTTGAGACTTTTTTGGCACCCCATTCTATTCCACAGCTGCTCTTCTGTACTGCTGAAAGAACTGCCTTGCTACTGCTGATTTACCTCTTTGTGGTCTTACTAGTAATAACTGATACAGATGCCTGGGTGAGAAATCTCTCACTAGGACCTAGACTGAAGCAGTGAAACACCAGAAAATATACAAAGTAAGACAGCAGCAGACAGGATCTGTCTCAATTCTGGTCCTTTCCTATAGTGGTGACAGGAAATGGAAGAGCCTCTGGGATAGATTCATCCTCACTCTTCTTCTTCTTACCTTTAAGTCAAAATCTGTGTTTCTGCTCCCATCAGTTGTCCAACTCCCACCTCTTCCTTGCCCCCCGGAGTTTAAATATGCATATTTTTTCTAGGGAAACCTGAGAGATGATAGCCTAGATTGTATGAATGTAGGTAGCAAGATTGCTTAGTTTAAATATTGAAATACTTTTCTTTGACATTTTATTTCTGGTGTGTGGTTTTTTTTCCCTTAGGAAGTCAATCCATAATAATGTTAATGATGCTACTCCAGACAAGAGAAAAGGAGAGATTTCATATGAAGTGAGATTCTGCATAGACAATGTGGTAGGTGTGTTAATGATAGATGGATAACTGCATTCATGTCATCCTCTTATAATGATTTTTTTACTATTTTTTGTTTGGGCAAAAGGAGGATTGAGGATTTTTTTTTTTTTTTTTTAATTCTGGTTAGAACTGTGGGATGACACTGGGTGGAACGTCTAGGTCTTCTACCTGTAGACCTTCTCCTGTGTTTGTGATTTGCTGGCCTATATCACTTGACAGAATTTATTTCATTGTGTTAGTTACATTACACTGAGTTGTATATTCATTCAGGAAGAGAAAGACTTTGATCACGTCAACATGTATTACCTTTAGGCTTAGTCTTTACCAGGGATATTAAATTAAACTATTTAAAATCTTGGTAGCATTTGTGAACAAGGCATATAAACACATTAAAACATCCTAGAACAATTTACAAATAGTTTAATTAGTGTCTAGAGTAGTTTAGCTTTAGCACATTTAATAGCCAATTCAGTGTTTGAAACCAAGCTAATTAAGTGGACACAGGTATTAATTTCAATCACCTAATCTCCCATTATGTGCTCACAGTTCATCAGAGGACTCATGAAAGATAATTCCCAGGAATAGGAATTCTTAGAAAAAGCTGCAGATGAATATTGGAAATCGTAGGACAAAACTTAAACTTCAGCAGGTCTTGTTTATACAGGTCCAATTCAGCTGATTCAATTACAAACTGTTTATTCCTGTTGTGCAAGCATGACCCAACTGAGATATGAAAGTGGAGTTATTTTTCTGAAACCCCATCCCACTGTACTTCACAGCTGTGTCTTTTTATCTTCTAGTGTGGTTTTGAACAACCATAAATAGAAACCATACAGACCTCTGTCTCTCGTTGCTAGTTGTAACTTAGCAAAGCCTGTAAAGTGGTGCTCAATCCTGTGTGCAGCTGAATCTCCTGAGTTCCTCCATGCTGCCTACGTTCTATCATGTATTCACATAATTTTCAGGTATTTTTCCAGAAACTGATCCTCCTAGTGTCCCCTTGCAGAAAAAAAAAGCCACAACAGTTGAAAGCAGACAAAATCTCTCATGAAAGTTCACTGCACCGTCTTTGAAAACAAAATACTTTGGCTGTTTTTAAAACTTGTGAGGAAAACCCCTTTCCAGTTACTTCATAAAATTTTGCAGTCCTCAGTCTGCAGAATGATAGAAGGGGGAAACACTTTAATGACCCAGACTTCATCAAAGTTACTTATCTAAATAAAGATCAATTGGCTGAGTTCTGTTACATGGAACAAGTGATAAGAATAAGGTGTTCAACTCATGTGCTTTGAACAAGTTAAGTTATGCCTTCTTCCTCCTGCAGCATCCAAATAGTAATGCTGCAACCATCACTTCCTCTTCCAAAGTGTTTTGTTCTGTTTCTGTGCAGTGTGCAATTCTTAGGGCATTCTCTCTCAGTGGTGGGAAGGGAATTTTTTGTGTAATCCATGTTTACTTCATAGGAGTTAAGGTTGTGTACAAAGTTAGTTTCAGTTTGTTCTGTGAGACAGTGGCAGCAGCATAAAGTAGTGTATTCATACTGGATTTTAGTGATGCCGTGTAAATGTGCCCAGATAAAAATGATTTCCCCAAACTGAGAGGCAGTTTTTCCCAAGATGTGTAAAAACACAGTAATAGTTTTCTATTCATGTACAGCCTAGCATTCAAATATAGGAAAAGAGGAGGAGACGTCAAGATGCAGTGAGACAGTTCAGTGGTTATGTCTGGCTTGACAGATATTACATGTTCTTGTAAGCCTAATTTCTAAACCAGAGGAAATGGTAGACATTCAGGTAAACAACTGATGATATCTAAAGTTTAATTAATCTTGTTCATTAATCTCTGTTTCTGTGCCTTTGTTGCAACTACCTTTGCATGCTCTTCTAAAACATGTCTACTGTCTCCTTTTCAAGGGCTCCTTCTAACAGAAGTGTCCTTAAGAAATGAGTCAGTAAAGTATTTGCCAAAACACCCCTAAATAACCACCATCTCATGGTGTGTAAATACTGTTTCTCAATGTACATGCAATGTTACTGATGATAATTTGCTTTATTTCATTATTTCAAACCTTTTTCTTGGCTTTTTATTGCAATTCTTTGGGACTTGAATTATAAAACTTTCCTGGCAAGTTCCTCATGTGAATTTCCTGTGCAGTCAGTAATTAATGGTGATGATATCTGAAGCAAATCTTTCAAATTCTTTAGTGTTTTCTAATCATATTTAGTACTGAATTTTTCAGTTGTTTTTTCCTGCTAGTAAGACACTGCCATTTCTTGCATTTACTCCTACATATCAGGAGTCACACAGAGTTTGGATCTGTTCCCTAGCAAATAATATTGCCGCAAGGACTGTTCTTTTTCATTATTCCAGTTCTTGGATGGAAAGAGTCTTTCTGTGTGTCTTTGAGCCTCTTAAGTCAGTTTTGTTTTCTTCATTGAAGGCCACTCTTGGAAAACTTTCTGTTTGTTCTCCTGTCCTGGCTAGTGGGGTTGATAAAACAGGGGTACAGCTATTCATATGTTTAAATGGGCAAAAAAAGTTTCAGTTTGAATAAAGTTAAATCCCCTCAAAGACCGAGGGGCTGAGCCAATGTGTTATGTGAGCAGAAGACTCCCCAGAAGTGGTTAGGACTTCCAAGTTAATGATAGAGCTATTGTGGTAGTGTGGGACAAAATTCATAGCAGCCTCTGGACAGGCTCTCACTGTCCCCAGTGGGATCAGCTCCTTTTTCTGCTAGGGGGTGTGGAGGGGTGGTGGTGTGAGGAGGAGAAGGAAAAGGGCACAGGATCAAGGAGAAAACAGGAGGAGTCGAGTAGCACATGACAGAACTGAACTTGGCCCAGTAACAGAAATGTGAACCAGGATACTCTCCTAAACATTCTGCCAATGTTATTTATGCGGGTGGGAGCTCAGGTGCAGGCTCAGTGTCCATTCTCTACAAGGGCTTAGCATACATTGCCCATAATAGTTAAAATAGAAAGGGAAGTGTAGCTTGCCCAAATAAGTGCTAAAAGAACTCTGCAAGTGGGGAGTCAGGTGAGTAAGGATGATCTGGGTGAAAAATGGGCTGGTTATTGATTAGGACATATGTATCGGGACACCCATAAAGCAGAATGTTACACAGAACAGTGAACGCCGCCAAAAACACAAGAAAGAGTGCAGTTTTAATAACAGAATACAACTGCATCACGTTTAGCAGATGTCTGCTAGAGTATATATCCTACCACCTGCAAGATTTGCCACCAACATAAAATGTGAGAAGAGATGAAAGGATGGTGCCAGTAAGTGCTCTTTTCAGGAAAGTAAGACTAATGATGATTTATTTAACTCTATTTAATGTAGCGTCCAAAATGTATTGGGTGTCTTGCAAGAAGATCCGAGACAAAAGAATAAATCCAGCCTTTGAGCCTGAGAGATTAAAATCCTGTTGCTTCTGGCCTTTTCTTGCTCCTCAGCTTGCATTTTACACCACTGGAACACCAGGTTTTGACCAAATCCTATTCATGTCAGTAGAATGACTTATGTTGCCTTGAGTAAGGTTTCCATAGGAATGTACCTCGTCATAATCTTTCATAACATTTAATGCTAGATTGTAAGGTCTGCTTCAGTAGCATTGCTTGAAAAATTACAGAAATCAAGGCCTTATCCACCAGTTTTTAAATATTCGGGTACCAACACTGAATTTTGACTATTGTTTCTATCCTCTCATATCACCTAAGTCATGCCCAGTGGCTACTGTATACCTGTCTGGAAGTGCTCTAGTTTGCTCCTAATAGTTCTTATAGACTGTGAAATTATATATTAAGATATGATCCGTATCAAAGAGATTACAGATCAGTAATTTGATTAAAGTATTTGGCAGGCCACATTTGTTTGAAGATACGTTAAGAGACTAGAAGAATGAACTAGGAAAAAAGAAGTTACTGTAATGAGCAAAATAGTTTTCTTCTTACATGTTTCTAAGAACTTTTTCTAAATTATCCATTTCATCTCTTCAAAGATTTAAGGAATTACATAAACTCCTGGATATTTTCCCTTACAGCAAATCCTACAGTACTGCCAAATGAATTCCAAATAAATCCTTCCTGTTTTTCTGTATCTCATTGTTTATCAAGGTGATAGCTTGCATGCTATGATCCAGATCATTGCTTCAGCCAGATGGTTTGCGCTCTGGCTGGCTTACCTCTAAGAGACATGCTGGCATGAAATTAAAACTGTAGTAAAAACTTATCACCTAGATGCAAAATACTGTTCTTGGAAAATTCACTAAGGTTGCTAATAACAGTCTGTATACTTTTTCAGGTCTCACAAACCTACCTAAATTCAGGTGGCTTGAAGGCCACCTACACTTATAAAGGGCTCTGAGCTTATCTCAATGTATTTACGCAAGTGCAGCTAAACTTGTGTTGCTTAGATTCAGTGCAACAAACCTTGGAACATGTGGTCACAATTTAAGACTTCTGCAGTTCATCAAGAAGCCAGGGCTTTGGCCATGTGTCCTCAGGTGACTGATTAGGTAATATTTGTACACCTCTACAGAAAAATAACAGGTTTGTATAGAGAAGTATGTAAATATTTGGTATTATGATTGTTAACTGTGTTTTCCCAACTGACATAATCTGCTAGATTGTTAAATTCACTGTTGAATGAATTTTGCAGGCATTTCTGATCTATATTTGTGGAGTCCCCTCTTACACAGTGTCTGAGGACCTCACATTTCTTTAAAAGATCCTGTGAAGCAGGAGCACGGTACTGTCCTCATTTAATGGGAAAGTCTGATACTCGGTGTTGTGCTGAGACAACGCTTCACCCCGCACGAGCGAGCGGTCTGGCCCTGGTGCGGCAGGACGCGGCTCTGAGCTCGCTGCACGGTGCCGGGCTGTGCTGCGGGCTGCAGGATGGGTACCTGGAGCCCTCCCAGCGTCCCCGCGCTGCACACCCCTGCCATGGATCATGGCTGGGTGGTAGATGAACTGTCCATGGCCGTGTGGGGGGGCCCTGGGTTTTTTAATGTTTGTGGGGGAGTTTTGGCCCATCCATCTTCTCTCCTGAGGCACTGCATGGAGTGAACCCCGAGTTAACCTGGGCATCCACCACGCCTGGGAGAGTGTGCCATGTCATACAAGGCTTGCAAAACTGGGTTTGGTTTGGGCTTGCAGCAAGGCTGGGACAGTGCACAGCTGTGCGGGCTACCAGCCCCCATGGGCTGAGAGGGGCAGCGGAGGTGTCTGCGGGTTGGTGTGCCTCCTCTCCAGCTGCTGGTGGAATTCCAGGGAGTGACAGTCCTGCCAGGGCCACTCTCGTGCCCTCACCTTGCCCTGGGCTGGCTTCCTTGGGAAGATGGCTGTCTTCCCAAGGACGGGAAGATGGCTGTCCACAGCCATTGTGCCTAATTCCTCCTCTATCTCAACAGACCTTGGTTTAATTTGGGTGGCGAATGTTTACAGATTATACCCTCTATTTAATAATGCTTCTGTGATGATTGTTTTGTCCATCTATCATCATGATGTAAATGTTTTCACCCAAAGATCCTTAGATATGTACTAATATGGTACACTTTCTCATGTGTTTGTTAATTTGGTATTCATTTGCCCATGAAACATGCCGAATTCATAATGTATATTTTTTTTCCTCTCTACTTCTGTTTCAGGGTAATGTTTAATCCACTACTTGAAACAGCTTTTTCATTCTCTTCACTATAATAAATTACTAAACTGAAAGAAATGGAACTAAGCTCCTTTAGCTTAAATTTGCCAAGCTTTTGTTTTGAGGTCGAACAGTGAATCTTAGAAAGCTTGTTTTTCATTTGTCCTGAAACCTTGCCCCTCCTGCCTCCCCCTTTTCATGCCAATAAAAGGTAACCAGAGACAGCTGGGGGCTCTCGTTCTACCTCCCTTGAATGGGAGAGTCTTCTGAATGCCTCTTTCATGTACCTGCAAAGACCCTGTTCTGCTAACTGCTATGGCTGAGGTTCTCAAAGTTTGAATAGGTTTTCATTGCCTGCATTTCTGGTCTGAAGCAGACTGAGAGAAATGAGTGTTAAGTAAACGCAGTGGCAGCCCTGCCAGCGTCAGCATTCCAGCCCGCAGCGTCGCTCCGGACCGGGACACCGCCGGCACAGGCTTCTGCACATCCAGCTGTCGGGGGGTTGTTTTACTTGTTAGCAGTTGAAAAGAAGAGGGATGCGAGGCAAGGCAGAGAGTGGCGAGTCTAGTTTTTATGAGGATGTTTATTCTTTCTATAACAAGTGTGTGGTGTCTTATTGATGTTGAATGGGAATTTAATACAGTGATAAAGTAAAACTGTAAACTTACCAAGTCTGTTTTCAGCTGCCTTTGTTCTGTACCTCTAAGCATCTGCAGAAAACATGTTCAGCAGCACTCAGACACTTCTGTGAACTTATATGTGATCTTATTCAGCACCTTCTGCAGGGAACTGATCACCTTGCTGCAGCTGATCGAAGTCAACAGAAAATGAAGGTGTCTGTCTGTCTTCCCATACCAGGCCTTTTGTGTGTGAAGTCAGCACTTGCAGGCTTTTAAGTGAAAACAGAGGTTTATTTCCAGTTTCCTAACATGACCATTTTACAGATCTGCTGTTGCGGGTTAAAGATCACGATTTAGGAAATACTGATATTTGATGATAGGGGAATTTGGATCTGGTGTTTTTATTAGTCAGGGCAAACTCCAAACACCCAAATGCCCAGCTTACAGTGGAAGTTACACATGGAAGGATTGTGCATTCATAATGTGCTAATAACAATGTCAGAGTATTGTCTGTTGCAGCAAGCGAAAGAACCTGAACTGCATGAATTAGGGCTTTGTTTCCACAAACACCTAGGCTTTGTGTAGACAGGAAAGTTTCCCCCTTCTACCAAAATAACACTATTCCCTACCACACGTAGGCACTCTTATGCCAGTTCATGACCTTCTCAAGTAAAGACAGTTTTATTCAGGAATGAGAATGTGCACTCAGGGAGTTATCTTGCAGTAAATATAGGGTGGGTTCCTTCCACCTTGCTTGCTTTTAGTTGCTGCTCTGTGAGCTACAGAGGTTGTTCCTGTCCCAGCTGTTTGTTCCAGATCTTTTGCTGGGTGATGCCATTCCCTTAGCTCTGTCATGTATCTGACTTGGACCATACTCCCACTGAGCTGGTGGCTGTAGCTGCACTGAGGGCATCTTGAGGCATGTCAGCATTATCTAGTTAAGATACCTAACATGGATGTGCTAATGATGGTAGTGCAGTGGTGAAGTTGGTGTTGACTTCTCAGCCAAATATGTGTGATGTTAGGAAGAAAATGACAACAAGTAAAAAGGCTTGTGGTTGGATCATCAGTGCAGGTGTAATCCTAGAAGTGGGAGCTGGGAAGTGCATATATTGCTCTTCAGCAGTCCTGTGCCACCTGTGGCAGAGACTGCAGAAAGGTCCTGCAGAAAGGAGATGGGCCGGAGGGCTGGCTGGGCCCAGAGCCAGGAGATGTGCTGCAAACAGCCTCACCAAATGGGGCCAGGCATCTCCCTTGTGCCCTGCAGCACCACGGCTTCTGGGACCCAGAGCCCAGATGCACACCGGTGGGCCCTTGGATGCTCAGAAACATAAGCTAGAGTAGCTCGCCCTAATAATTTTCAGCATGAGTTCCCACAGCATCTAAAGTCACATTTACAAAAATGTGTGCATAGAGATGCAAGACAGCAACTACTGGTCCCAGGGAAAAATTCATGTACTGACTTCAGAGTGACTACTGATGAAGAATGCATCAATGTCTTGGAAATGGGATGTAAAACATCTTTAGAAAGGCAACTTCTTTGTATGCTCAGAACCAGGCTCAATGCACCTTAGATTTAAGGTAACAGCAGTCATAAGTTCTTGAAAATTAAGTCCCTTTCCCTCTCTCTTTCCTCCTTTTATTGTTGCAAGTATGTGTTACCATGTCATTAAGATTTTTTTTACTCCTAATTGATGGTGCTGTGGTATTTGAATAGTAATTATTTTCAGTTTTGTATGTAGCTGTTTGTCAGTTTATTGAAATGAACTGCCATTCGTGCACCCTGATCAAAGCAAAAAGCATGAAATCCCACGTGTTGCACTTTTGAGAGCATCAACAATGAAGCTAACCTTTCACCCTTGACTTTCTTTTAACCCTAATTTTGAAAGACAGTAGCAAACAATTCAGCTAACTTCTTAAGTGAAAGAATATTCAAGCTAGCTCGATTGTAATGCAGTGTCCTTTTCAAGTGAATGGAAGATCTCAGAGTAATGCATACAAATACAGAGACTGGGTAAGTTCATTACTTTGGAGTTTCTGGTGTGGCAATAAGCAGTGAAATGGTTAAAAGGCTGGCTTTAAAGTGGTCACAATTAGGCTTCAAAGTTAACACCCCACCCCACTGAGATGAATGGGAACAGTTGACATTTCTTAGTGCTATTGTTTCAGTCTGGCTTGCTATAGCTTCTAAAATAAGACAACAGTACATCTGTTTACATTCTGCTTCCGCAAACCCAGATGGGCTAGAAACTTCATTGTTTTTTAAGTGGGAGCTTAGATTCTGGAGAACACAGCAATATCCACGGGGTATCTGTAGGAAGAAGAGCTGAAATCTGCCTTAATCACAGACATCTCCCCCTTCCCTGTAAACTTCTATTGTCTCAGGGCAAATCTGTAAACCACTGGAGGGAAAAATAAGGTAATGTATATTTGAAGTACTTTTTACTTACTACATGACATGCATACAGTAACTTCTCAACAAGTCCCTAGTGTGTAAATTTTCATAAATGGATGTGGGGTTTTGAACTTTTTCTCTTTTAGTATGTGCTGTAAAAGAAGGTAAAAGTCCTGCTTTTACTGAATGTGGTAGTTTCTCTTTAACCTCTCCTAATAGAAAAGCCTCCCGTCTCTAGCGAAGCCAGATTTTCACTCAGGAGTGCTCAAGACCAGGTATTACTTTTTGTGTTCATATCAGTAGAATCCTTTAATTTATCTCTGAGTGATATAAGAAAAAATAAGATTCTTGAGAGGTATGTCTTGCATTTTTCTGGTGCTTTAATAGGGCAGCTACATGAACTGCAGTAAGTTCTTAGGAGCTGGAATGGATTAATAAAGGTGCAAGGAGAGCCAGAATTTGTAGCAGATGGTCCCTATTACCCTATGCCTCAGTTTGTGTAGGCAGTACACAGTGTCCTCTCTGACTTTTGTTGAGGGGTCTGCACAGTGGCAAACTGCCCTCGGTAGCAGCCAGAACCCTATGAGAGCTTCTCTGATAAAGGCGGCCCATTAGATATGCTTAGGCTGTAGATTGAAACCAGCTGTGAATCTGTCGGAAAGATTTTCCTCATTGTGCTTTCATCAGGGTGGAAAGTTTGTAGCTCGTTCTGCATATATATGTATTTTGGGCTTCATTGCTCTGACTTTGCAAGTCCTAGAGTCTGCCAGTTATAAGGGCTCTCATGCATACAGGCTCCTTTTGTACTCTGGCACCCAGAGACCCTGCTTGCCTTTTGCCTGTGGACCAACACAGCTTGTGCTTCAGAAGTGACATTGTGGGCTCTCCCAAATGGTCTCTCCCAGATTTCAACCCCCAGTGAATCTTATGGTGAAGACAAGCGTGCCATCTGTGGTTTGGGCTCATGAAGCTTGTTTCCTGCCCAGCTTCAAGCAGCATTTTCAACTGAGTATAAAATAAAGTGGCCCTGAGCCTAGACAGTCCTCCAGGTCATCCAAGACAACTGTGGACACTTAAAGAGTGTAAGCTGTCTCCTCTCTTGTCCTTCTCTTCAGTTCCTGTGTTAGGTGGGGTAGTGCGGCAATCTGGTCTGTATAAAGAAAAAACACCCGAGAAAACCCAGAAGGAATATTTATTTTGAAAGCTTCTCTCATGAGTTTGTTTTACCCTTCTATTTAAAAAAATTGCTTTAAAAATAAAATAATGTTAAGTCATGCTGAAGATAAGCAATTCCAATATGATAGAACTCCTACAGCGTGCAGCAAGAACCACTCAATACAGCTACAGGGAAGGGCATGTTATTTAAACAAACAGAGGGTTAGAGAACAGCATCAAATATATATTTGTTATATTTGTTTCCACTTTCATTTCCCTAGTCCCTTTCTGACTGTGGATTTCTATAGTATTATGTAGACATGAGTTATGTCTTATGCATCTTGTGGAAGAAAATAGATATCCTATTATACCTTCCAAATATAGTCAAAATTACTTCCACAAGGCTACAGTAGGTCAGTGGCAGATCTTGGAAAAGAAGTTAAGAGTCGTGTTGGCCAGTGCTGTGTAGTTTAACTAGCAAACTGCCCTGCTTCCCTGTATTACAATAACATTGTGATATGCTCCCCTAGCATGGAGAGTTTCCTGAATAGACCCAATGGAAACATTACTGTAGCTTCTCTACCACTTGTGCCCTAGCCTGCTTTTTGCCTTATATTCAAAGGTGATTTTGATAGCAGAATTATCTTGTAGGGAGTATGAAATACCAGGGATTCAAAGGGACAAATCTGGACAGGGCAGGAATTTTCTGTCATGATGACATTATAATGCAACTTCCAAAAAATGAACATTTAAAAAAAAATGTTTAGAAAAATTTTAATTGTTTAACATTGTGCTGTTTTATTATTCTTTCAGAAAATAAAAATGGACCATTCCATTTTAAGACTATTTAATTTTGAGTAAATTCTGCATTTCCCTTTTGTGGTCTATTTCTTTAGTCAATTTATAGTTTACATGCTTACTGCTCCCAGTATCTTTGCTGGTCTGAGCTTGCTTGTCAACTGGGATTTGCCACTAAGAAGCAGAATCCTAGTTCTCTTTGAGCAGCTTGGTACATTATGGTAGTCATTATCCCATAGAAAAGGATGAGGGATGCAAGGCAGTTACTCCTGTAACTCGTGAGAAGTGCAATAGAAAAAGAACCCAGGAAGTTGAAACAAAATTTTTCAGTTCATGAATACTAAAAATTGGAATTTCTTCCCAAAATAACCCCAAACTTTGGGGTTTTATTTGATTTTTTTTTGTTTTAATTGAAAAACAATTGATATTTACTTATTCATCCCAACTTTTGAAAAAAATGTGGAATGCCAAAGTATTTTATACGATTAAATTCCCATATTTTTTTCAGCTCTAATTATGATGATGTACAAGGATTTTTTTTTCTTTCTTTCTTTCTTTCTTTCTCCCCTTCCTTTTTTCCACCCTAGACAATGAAAATAATTTAATCTAACAGCTTTTACATTGTGGTCTGTGGACCAGAGCTGGCTTGTAAAACTTTTTCTTTCAGTGGTTTTATTGTTCAAGAACTGATGCTTCCTGTTACTTCTGGCCATGCATTTTGGTTTTGTGAATGAGTATGTTTAGACAAAAGAAGAATATTAATCAAGCACCTTTTTGTACAGCTTTATATTCTCATTAAATCAAAAATGATACAAGAACTGCAGAGGTAACAACTTCTCTGAAAGATGGAGTCAACTGGAAAAAGACAGAAATGGCAGCAGTTAATAAGAAATCTGGGACTTCAGTCATTCAGTAAGGAAGAGGAAACAGCTCAGGTAAAACATAGCACAGAGTATTGCTCTGACTGCACAAATTTTAAACGATGTCCTAGGAATTGTGTTTTGGGTTGCTTTTCAAGGAACAGATAGTTAATGGGGTTCTGGCTCGTGGCAGGGACTAACAAACCAAGTAGTGATTAATTAAGATTTAAATAGATAAGTGAGAGCTACATGATCTTAGCTGCTGCATCGTACTGAGTATCTTGTTTTCCTTTTGCCTGTTGTGGTTTTATTGTTCTAATGTTTAATTTTTGTGTAGTTTGAAAGTTTTTGTGTACGTGACTATATTCACTCTCTACTGGGATATGGGCCAAGATTTTCAAAGTGATTGTTTATTTTGAGTACCTCCATTTTTTAAGGGTCCAAACCTGCAAAATTTTAGAGTAGGTTGAAAGGAGTGCAGAGCATGTGTCTTCTAAAACTCAGTTGTCTGTGTGGTGTGTCAATATGGCATGAAATAATGAAAGAAGAAACAAAGAATGCAATCAAAATCCTTGTTCACTCTTCATCATTTCAGTGTCTGATCTTTGGCTTGCTGCATTGAGGAGAGTAGATTTGGTACTGCTATGATGGAACCCAGAATGTGCATCCTGCTGTGGTCCAGGCTACAGGAAGCAAAGCTGAGCAGCGTGACAGCACGTTGGCTCTGCGCTTCTCTTCTGTAACCTCCTAATTGCTCTAAGACTTCATCTAAGATTTAGATGTGGTCTTCTGCTAAGATGGTAGTGAGATCAGTCCTGACTGTTGCATATGTGGAATAGATGTAACAGCTACAGAATTATTATAATTATAGTGCATATATACAACCTGTGTTTTCCATCTTTCTGTCCACTGTGTGGATGAATCTAGTCAAGGTGGTGTTGCAAGAGGACAGACTTTTTAAAAGGACAGTGTGAGCATGGGTGCTGTCAGGATAGTTAACTTAGAGTTAACTTTGCCCTCAAACTCTTTCTTGCTAATACAGAGCAGTCTTGTTTGTGTTGCAGAAGAAATTTCATTTAAAAGAAATACTGGCATTGAATTAAAAAAAAAAAAAAGTCCTGGAAGCATTTCTATAGGTTTTAGCTTTTTGAATGCCTATTTTTAGGACTAGATGTCAGCTGACATAGCTCTTTTAAAAATGCACTTTGGATTCAAGGAAAGAAAATAATGAAGTGTAAGCTGTGAAGTCCTAATTGTTAGAAGTGCAACAATAGCTTAAAAACAGGCTGCAAAGCCTGCTCTCACAGCTGGAGGAAGGGATACTTTATTAATAGTTGCAAGGAACTGGTGGATAGGGCCTGAAAGAGGCAGTGGGGGTTATAAAAAGAAGCCTTGTAACATGAAACCATTGCCAAAACCCCTTACTGAACAATTTATGAAAGAACCTGCAGCACATAAGTATCAAGATAATACATGACAAACGCAATATAACAGCCTCCGACTGATAAGCCTCACTGAAAGTTAAGGTGCACCAGTGCTGCACTCCAGCTTTGCTGTGGTGGGTGGTTTGGCAGGCTGGAGATGAGCACATGTGGCTCACTACTTAACAGCTTCTGTTTTTATGACTCGAAGTTTCTGGCTGGTAAGCCACAGATGATGGTTGTGGTGACTAGAGAGGGCACTTGCTGAATAATCATCACACTTCAGTGTTTTATAATCCGATAAGTCCACCAAACGTCCTTGCAATTGATAGCCAAGCTGCTCTGCTGGTATGACCTGGGACAAATAACTCTAAACACTTGTTTCCTGGGGGAGGTGGCATGGAAGATGCCTCTCTACAAAGATTTCATGTAACTTCAACTCCCCCCAAATTAAATCCCTAATTTAAGCACAACTGCATGCTTTCTGTAGCCAGGAGCTGACTGCACAGGAGGTAAGGGGACTGTAAAATATGCTCCTTGTTGCTCCAGCCCCAGCTGCAGGGCCTCTGTGCTCCCAGACTGCCTGGGTGCCCAGCAGTGCAGTGTCCCATGTTGGATTGTGACTGGTTGTTTATGACAGATCCAGACTACTGCAATTTTCCAGTTATTCCTTAAAATAAGTCCTTAGGTAACTGCCAATAACCCCCAGAAGTTGGGAAAGCCTTGGGAGCAGAAGGGCTGCAGTGCTTGGGAAGTTTTGATTTCATTTGAAAGCATATATCCATAAAATTGTTTTAGCGCAGAATCCCCGTCTCATGCCATGCTGACTCTGTGTGAGATCTGACATTGTTCTCCACTCTTTAATCACAAGAGCTCTGGGATCGGGGGAGGGAGAGGAAATATAAGCAAAAATCTGAGCCTGATTTTTACCATCGTACAGATTTAATCCAAGTGGCCTGTGCCAATCATAATCCCTCCTTTCAGGTTTGTCCTTTCCATGTGGGTCAATGGCAACTCAGTGCCTGATGCATCAAATCCAGAAACTTGCTGAGACTGTCAGTATCCCTGGCAGTCATCACACAGTGCAGATGACACTTATTTTGACTGTGGTACATGGCAAATGTATTCAACCTGAAGTCTGGTTGGATGGGCTCCCTCTGCTCAGATATGCTTTTGGTGAGAAAGGGCTCCCTTTCTTTCATACATCCTATCCATGAATGCTAAATATTGATTCTGTGTTTCAGCTGCTCCATACTGAAATATGGCCATCAGAATTTCCAGTTTGGTCCCAGGGATGCCTTCCTTACAGTTTTCTAAATGATGAAGAGTTGATGCTAGGAATGCTGCTAACCATGTATCTGATCCACAAAAAATATCACGTTAAAGGAAATAATTCAACCATCTTTGTTCTTTTTACTCAGTTTGGGTTTAAAGTGTGTTGAGCATCCTAGCTATACCAGAACATGTTAATTGCTGCTGTACATTATTACTGTTATATTGCAGGAGAAACAGATTCTTTCGGGACCTACTCCTTATTTATTAGATTAGAAAAAAAATAATATAAAAGACATCACACGAGGCTGAAACTGTAGCCCATCTGTTGGGAGACTTCCTGATGCTATAGGAGATGCATGGTGATGCCGTGCTTCTTGAAACAGCAGGACTACTACTTCCAGTGACCGAGGCATGTTCCCAGTGTGCAGGGGCCCACACCCTGCTTTTTTTTTTGAGGTAGGCAAATCTGAAGGTAAGGTTATCTCCCTGCCTTTCCTTTACTGGGTTTTTTACTACTTTTAGGCATCAGTTGCCTTCATGGGTCTTTTTTATGGTTATATACTAAAAAATGCAACTGGTTTTGGTTCCCCATCTAAATAGCTTGACTGAGAACCTAGGATACTTGCTGTTCTCCCTCTTCTTCAGAGTTAGACTACAATTAATGAAAACTTGAAAGCAGTTTGCTTAATACACTTTTATTTTATTTAGATTTTTTTCTCTTCTCCATCAGCATTGCAACCTGTACAGCTTCCTTGTACCGTGTTTATTTAAACATTATTCAGAGTAAAAATGAATTTTGCTTCTTATTTGGACTTTGAACCCTTTGAAATGAAATCAAGTGAGTTTGCCTGTACTCAACTGATTAGGATCTTAAGTGTTTCTACTGTTTTTCTGTGTAGGAAGTACCATAGCTGATTAAAATAGACTTGATCTTTTGTCTAATCCTCTAGATCAGCAGGTTAATTTGCGATTTTTAGATCTACAGCAGTTATCACAAAGTTGTAAGGTACCACTGCAGTCTAACACTTCCATAGGAAAAAATGTAACTATACTGGGTTTACCCAGGGTTTATAAATCATAGTGATTCATACACAAAATATCTGAAGTTAGAGCCTATGAGTGCAGCTAGGCTATTGACTCTCCTCAATTCTACAGAAATGGCGAACACAGAAAAACATAAAGTATTAATGATTCCATCACTATCTCCAAAACTAGGACTAAACATGATGACATATACACAAATATATATATATGACTATATACATACATGTATAAAATATATGTACATATGCAATTCTGTACATGTTCTTCATTAGCTCTGGCTTCAATTCATTAAGTTACTAATATGCATGCCTTATACTAGGTATCTATACATGTGATAAACATATGATAAAAATTAGACACAGGCAAAAATGCCTTGCAGAATTCGTGGCCCGAATGACAAGATTTATCCCATATGAATGCCTACAGTGTGGTAATGTAAGTTCATTCCTCTGCTGTCCTAGTAAGTGGTAGCTGATCTAGGAAGCCCTCTAAGCTTTCCATAACCAGACGTGCCACTAGTAATCTTTCCAAAATGTGATGTCAATGGAGCTGCAGCTGGTTAAAGGGCTGCGCAGGGCAAAATGTGGTATTAGTGGCTAATAAAGGCTAATTCTTTTGCAAGCAAAATTAGCTCGCTTCACTAACTTGTTATGACTTGAAGTGTCTGGCCATTGAACTATGCATCTGGCTCATTTGTTGCTCTCAAAGAGATTGTACCCTGACTGACAGCTGTACTGGACTGGAAAAAAGTAGCCCAAATGATTGAGAACAAGAGGACTTCAGTTTGTGCAACTTTAGGACAGTAGCAATCCATGCAAACAACCATAATAACCAAAAGAGATGAACCCAAAAAAGGATGTCTGTGATATAGGTCCTGGCTCAGGGCACTAATTTTCCTCAAATAACTGGGTCCTAATGCAGAATTTTGTCACACAGTCATGTTTTACATGACTACCTAGAAGACACATATGTCCAGTAACTGATTTCAGCAACCCTAAATAATTGCTAGAAGCCTAATTTTCAGCACATCCCAGATCTCCTTGTGATGCTCTAAAGTGATTTAAGCTGCACTAGAATAGCCCAAGATCTGTGGACGTGTATTTATTTTTACTCACTGATGTTTTGGGGTAAATGCCACATCAGAGTGTTTTTATTATCAAGTTCCTGTTCCTGCACAATGCAGCTGTACCTATTCTAAACTCCTTCATCAAAGGGGACCATTTCCTTTTTTGCTTAATCTCAGATCAGTTTACTGAGAGCAGTTGTCCCTGACTTCCTTAAGCTTGTCCTGCATAAATGATTTCTTCAAGTCTTCCCTACCTCCTTTCTTTCCTTAGTACATACTTAGAAATGTGTGTGTATACATATAAATGTGCACACACACATATCCCCATGCATATTTTATTCAGTTTCTGCTTCAATCCTACAGCCTTGTGCATGGTCAGACTGGTGAAGGACTTATGGAAAAGATTACTGCCAGAGAGCAGCAAAGCACATGCTTCCTTGTGTACTTCGGATGCTTCCAAAAGATTTTAATGCCTTCTTTATTTATGAGATGGTTCAAGTTTCCGAACTCTGTGATAATACCATGCAGACAAATGTGCACTAAGGTCAAGACTGATTACTGTTTCACTGTGGTATTGCTTTCTCAGGTGATTTGAGACTCAGTGTTAATACAGATTATCAAGAGTGAGAGGTAGGTGATGTTGCCTTTTGTGCAATTAAACCCTTGAATATTGTTCCTGGATTGAGATTTTATAGAAACCACATGATAATACTGGTTTATGTTTTTAAGTAAATTCTGGGTCCCAAACTTCTTTTCATTACCAAGCAATATTTGAGTTAAAGGAAAACCTTGGACCAATGAATGAGTGAGTTTGGCTTCTGTAGCATGTCTGCGACATGTCTTTCTTTGCACCAGAGACTCCTGTGAAGTGTTGCCACCAGAATTTTGGTAGAGGGTGGAACAGGAAAGGAAAATTTCCCAAGAGAAGACCCATAGGTCTAAATCATCACCCCAAAAATTACAAAGGAGACAACTACTAACTTCTATAGAAATAGGATGCTTGAAATTGGGCTGTTGTATCCGTATTGTTTTATTCCTTGTGAAATTTTTTCCAATTAGTCATGGTTGGGTACAGCCTGGATGCCTAACCCTGTGAGAGACAGTAGTATAAATGCCCTTTCCTTACTGAGCATCTCAGGAAATCATGCAAGATGAAAGTCCCAGCATTTTCTTTTCACACCCAAAGGGATTTTTCTCACACAGGAAAAAAAAAAAAAGGCTCTTTGATCCAGTGGTAGACATAAAGATATACTTGAGAATTGTGTAGAGGGGAGTCTAACTTATGGTGTTTAGTAAGTGATAACTTTGCACATTGAAAACATAATGCGTAATTACAGAAGAGAAATCTTCTAACAATCAGGATGGTAGAGAGGAGAACTGGAGCTAACATTGGACCCAGAACAAAACTAGCCAACCAGGAAAGCATTTGCAGAGATAAGTTGATTGACAGGGTACACAAGAAATTGGTGCTGAAGACCCATGATCTGTTTAGATGCTGCCACAGTTAGAATGGCAGAAAGACATCAATGCTCAGGCTGCAGGTGACAGTCACTTCTCTGAATCTCAAGTATAGAAGTATTAGTATCATGTATTAGTAACAAAGACTGGTAGAAAACTTTTAAAGATATCTTGACCTGACTGATAATTCAGAATAGTGTTTTTCTTGCTAGATCAGACATTTTCTCTGTAAGAAAGCAAAGTAGTACTGAAATAACATAGGATGTGACATCTTCCTGGTTCCATTAGCTTTTACTATTGTCCTGCCTCTCAATTTGTGTCCACCAGTAGAATAAATCTCAGTTTCGAGTCTGATACAGGGAGTAGTAGGCTGGGACCCTTTTCATCTTTTTCTCATTCTGGGCTACACTGTGGCCTGTGCTGTTCCCTTTCCCTCTCCTTTGCCTGCTGAAGAAATTCAGCTCTTTATGAATATTCTTGATTGTGTTCTGCTGTTACCACTGTACCTCTATGTTTTCAGTTCTTCTTGGTACCCTCTTATCAAAGGCAAAAGTGGTGTGCAAACCCTTTTTTGCTTCTAAAATCTCCCTGGTTTCTCCTGCTGTAAATCTACATCTGAAGTTTTTTTCCACTGCTTTTCTGTCTTCAGTTCATAAAGCTGGTTTTGTGCAAAAAAATAACACCATGATAGAGCAACAGCCAGCAGTGCTGTGTGCCCCATGACTAAGCTGATAATGCAGACAGTGCTGAAGCATTTCTACTTTTGTGCTTTGAACTTCTCGGAGCTGGTTTCCTGATTTGTCTCATTAGCACTGATTTGCTTTGTACTCTAAGTGCAGTTACTCTGTTGGTAAGAGTTACAGCAACTAGATTGCCACTTTTTCCTAGCATAGGCAAAGCAGCAGTGACAACCGCTTCTCCCTGGATTTTCCTTGGCAAACTTCCCAGAAAAATGTGTACTTAATTGTAATTTGCTCTCTGTGGTCAGCAGCAATATCTTAGCTTTTAGTATCTCAACTACATCTCTATATTTAACTCTGTATGTGTCAAAGGCCTTACCTGCTCTCATACAGAGTAACTCTGTGTAACACTTAAGTTTAATATATGCAGCAGAAATGATCACATTTATTGTATATATACAGTTAATTCCCCTTTCATTTGCTGCTTCATCTGGTTGTTGTGACTTCAAAACAAACAAAAGACACCCCCCCCCCCCCGCCCCCCCCCCCCCCCCCCCCCAATTTATTTTGGAAAAATAATATCACTTTCTGGGGAAGGCTTCCTCTGCACATCTAATACACCATACTAAAGCTATTATTGAGTTTTAGGCAAAGAAGCAATTGTCTGTCAAAATACTTCAAAAGAAACCACGAAATGAGTAAGCCATAAATCCAGGAGCAGCATGAGAGTGTGAAGATGAGACCCGCAATATGTAATATGAGTCTTCTAGTCTAACCTCCCCTATTTCCACCCTTGTGCTAAATATACTGCTGACAACCTTGCAAGAAAACAAACGCACTGAGCTTGGATGTCAGTGTTTTTGGAAGGGCAATGGGCACCATTAGTTTAGGGTTAGTCTCACTTCGGTAAATTTCCTAGACAATACATAAAAGAGGCCAAATTCTTGTATTTGTGACTGTGGTGGTGATGTCTGGCAAATATCAGATCATCTTAATCAAATGCTTAATTTTAAATCTAGCATTTAAATTAAAAAATATATTTTTAATATAAATAGGACTGACAACTTTCAATTGAGGTATATACCATGCTCTCCAGGAACTCCTATTCTGGATTAAGAAAAGTAAAATTTACATTTGAAGTGCATTAATAACTGTTGTAAAGTAAGAATCTTATTTCAAAATATTTAACTTCCCTGCAGCATTTGAATCAGGTAAGTCAGCAGTACTTCACTAGCCACTGTTGTGTTTTATGGAGGAGACAGATAACCATCCCTGTGTGTTCTGGAACAAGTCTTTCTCCCTACTGTTGCTCAGGTGGTAGTTTGTTTTTTCTTACCTCTAACCTCAAGGAAAGTAAGAAAAAGTGACATTGTTAGAAAAAAACCAAAGAGATTCTAGTTAACTTGAAATTAAATTAAAAACTCAACTCAAATATTTTTGGTGTGTGTGTTTAAAAACAGTATGTCGATCTTGAAACATAATTATCCAGCTTCTCCAGATTTCATGTCTCTTGCCCATCACCATTTTTCCTATCCAGTTTTATAATCATGCTTGGTCATCCACAAACTGAATTTTTGGGGAAATGTGATTTGCCACTTAGCACTGTTGATAGAGAACAGAAAGCCCATCTAGTGTTACAAATGGCAGCTCTTCAGGACTTTGCACTTTCTTCTGAAATATTCTGCATTAATGACAGCAACTCTTATTTTGAACTTTTAAATGTAACTCTGCTTTTTTTAATAATAGCTATCTAGGAATGGTTTCTCTTAAAAGATGTTTATATAGCTTTGCAGTAAGCTTTTCAAGATCTTTCAGAATCTCTGTCACCATTCAATAGATAGTTCAAGTCTTTTTTAATAGCTTTTATTTCAGAATTTTCTAGTTACTCCATTGTTAAATTGTTTAATGGGTTTAAAAATATTAAATATTGGATATAAGTTTCTTATGAAATCAGGTATGTTTTGTTAACGTGATTTATTTCAATGTGTTTTGTATAAACAGTAAGTTTTATTAAATAATTGTGTCTCACAGATGGGTAATATTTGTATAGTTTTTTTATTAAGACTTAATATGCTGCTCCAATGCATGTGGATTCCTAACATCTGAATCTGTTACAAATCACCAGGGTAAGAACTGGCATGTGCCACATGTTGGACGTGGTGGCTCATGGCTTATGTGCAGGAGCACTCACGTCAGGTCGTACCTCGCTGTGCCCCTTTCTCTCAGGGGCACAGTCCCAGGTGGCAGCGGGAGGACCATGGTGTCAGCTTTCCAGCAGACCACCCCTCTCCCTGGCCTCTGCAGGGGATGATTGCCCCTGTTCAGGGATCCCCCCCAGAGGCTGTCGTCTCTAAGGGGATTAGGGAGCTGAGTCCTACCTGTGCCTGGCTGGTTGGGGTCCCAGCTTCAGAGTGAGGAAGTGACGCTGCCCCGGAGATGCATGAGGGCAGCATTGCTGTGGTGCACATCAGGGGGAGATGATTAGAAGTGTAAATCTTCTGTGTGTGCAACCAGATAGGCTCTAAAAAATTTGGGAAGTGCTCCTTTTTGCCGATTTTTCCATTCTAAGCCTTTCAGTGAGCTTACTGCTGCCTGACTCCAGAGAGTCCTCTCATGATTCTGAGTTGGAGTTTCTCCATTTATAAAATCAGGGGTAAGGATCAAAGTATCTTGAGATAGTGGGATGAAAAGAACCGTGGTTGTTATTATTATGCTGCTTGCTGTTAATATCAGAAAAGGAGATACGATGTTCTTGCGTTTGGAAAGAATCAAATGCTGTGAAACTAGTGGAATTGTAACAATAGCATGAGGAATGCTGGTAAAATACCAGCATGACATGGCTTGAGTTAGAAATATTATATTTTTTGCCACATGTTAGGAACCACTAACCCCGGTGGCTACTGTAACTGATTAAGAATTGTATGGGAATCTGTTTTCAATATCTATGATTTAAAAATATCTTGGAATGTAACACTGGAAAAGAAAATATATTTCCTGAAATCTGCCTCAATGCCATTTTGTCACCGTCTAAATTTGTTTTTTCTTCTGTTTTTTTTTTTTTTTTTGGTGATTTTTTTCCTTTTTTTTTTTTTTTTAATTATTATTTTCTACACCGTTTCTTCATTTTCCCAAAGAACTGACATTTATCAGAGGTCACATGCTGAAAATCAGCTGTGAAGTTATACATGCTTTGTTTTTTTTTTCAGAGAGAATATTAAGTATTTCAAGGAGAATAATCTATTTCTCTTCCCGATTTCTGTAATATGAAATAGAAAGGAAACTTGAAATGCTTTCTGTATGCTTCTGTCATGTCCATTTTTTTTTTTTCCTTTAAGTATTTGACAATTACAGCTGAAAGGATCTGATGAAACATGTTGGGTTTTTTGCAGTTCCTATGTTCTCTACTTAAAATGCATTAAGCACTTAAACGCAGCCTGACTAAACTGGAATATATGCTTTAAAATAAGAATTATTTCCATTTTGTAATACGGAAATGAAAACTGTAGAGCTACAAGTATCATCATGGCCACTTTTCTTTATAAACAACTCGAACAGCTTTAACTCACTGATAGTATAATTTCTGCCCTGTGGGCTTGAAAGCTTAATGAAAGACTTTCCCATGCCACAGAGAACAGGATGTCAACAGTTCTGAGTCCAATTTCTAGCTGTGACACAGATTTCTTCCGTGGCTTAGAACAAATTATTTCTTCCTCATATGTTTTAGCTTACTCACGAGCTATATAAAACCTCTGAGGTGTATGTGCTTGCAGAATGCTTTAAAGCAGTGAGGTGAAGGTTTAAAAATTCTTTAAAAAAAGTTTCTGCGAGGCCTCAGCCTGCTTCTGCATTTGTCAGTGGAAGTTTTACCATAGACTTTAAATAGAGTTAGATTTAAACTAAGCTCTGCTAAAATCCCAGCTATAAAGAGCTTTGTAAATTTTAAGTATTGTTGTCAGCAATTGCTTTAATTTAAATTAGTGACTTCATGTAGGTATTAATATTAATAAGGTTTCTAGTATCCCTGACACTTCATTCAGATTAGAACTTGATTCTCTTGAGTTAGGGAAATAGGAGAATAGCAGGAAGTATTCAGGCAATTAATTTAGTTGGCCCGATTTTTCTCCTTTCATCTACCTTAAAACATACCTTCCAGCATAGAATGGTTTGGATTGGAAGGCACCTTAAAGACCATTTACCTCCAACCCCCCTGCCACGGGCAGGGACACCTTCCACTAGACCAGGCTGCTCAAAGCCCCGTCCAACCTGGCCTTGAACCCTTCCAGGGAGGGGGCAGCCACAGCTTCTCTGGGCAGCCTGTGCCAGTGCCTCACCACCCTCACAGTGAAGAATTTCTTCCTAAATCTACCCTCTCTCAGTTTAAAACCCTTATAACTCATCCTATTGCTACAGCCCCTGGTAAAGACTCCCTCCCCACCTTTCCTGTAGGCCCCTCTAAGTACCAGAAGCTGCCATAAGGTCTCCCTGGAGCCTTTTCTTCTCCAGGCTGAACAACCCCAACTCTCTCAGTCTGTCCTCATAAGGGAGGTGGTCCAGCCCCCTGATCGTATTTGTAGCCTTCTCTGGACATGCTCGAGCAAGTTCATATCCTTCTTATACTGAGGGCCCCAGGGACACAGCACTGCAGGTGGGGTCTCAAGAGAGCAGATGAGGATAGTTTATCCCAGCTCAAGAGCACTGTAAGCCTCCCAGCAAGGTGTTCTGGTCGGTAAGCAAGGAACAGCATGGTGTAATAGCACCCATGTCTGCTGTGCAACTGATACTGCCAGGTTGTCCCAGGACCTGATAGGTTCAGCTTCTACATATTTGTCCATGGGCCAGTGGTGATTGACTCTGGATCTCCCACACATCTGTTGGCTTCTTAAAGGAGTGCAGTAGGTATCTTCTTGCTTTGGAAGACTCAGGTGGGTAGCTCATGGCCAGAGGGTTGGCTACAGCTATGCAGGTAGTCCCCGGCTGCTTACGCAAAGTCACTATGTGTCCTGGTTCAGGCTGGAATAGAGTTCCTGTTTGTTTTAGTAGCTGGAGGAGCTGCAGCACAGAGACCCCAGGGGCTCCCCAGGTCCCAGTGCCCTCACCTGTGTGTGGGGGCGGGGGGAGCACAGCTGGAGGGCTGGGCCCCGATTGGCCAATAGTCCATGTCATGTGACATTGTGCTCACTATATAAAGGCAGGAGAGGGCTGAGAGAGGCTGCCACTTCTGGGAGTGTGGCTGTGGGGCCTTGGTGTTCGGGATCGCTGGCTGGGAGCAGGCGGGTGTCAGTCGGTCGGTCGGTCGGTGGGTGGTGAGCAGCTGTATTGTACATTACCTACTGATATTGCTGTCAGTGTATTATTCTGTTACTATTATTAAACTGGTTTTATCTCAACCCGCGAGTCTCCCTTTGCCCCTCTGATTCCTTCCCCATTCCCAAGTGGGGGGGGTGGGTGAGCGGCTGTGTGGCATTTAGCTGCTGAGTAGGCTCAAACCACAACACTGTGCTCAACTGTTTTTGTTTGTTTGTTTGTTTGGTTTGGTTTGGTTTGGTTTGTTTTTTTTGTTGTTGAACTCCAGTGATCTTGCTTTGGTCCATGCTTCAGTGTTCTGGTAATGACTGAAGCAGATAGGACCTGAATGATAACAGGCATCATCATCAACCCACAAACATGAGGTCTTCTGCTGCCTTGCTGGCTATCCTAATGGCCATGCAAGTATTTTATGCAGGAATGATTTCAAAGTGGTTTTTCCCTAGGCTGCACATCAATGGGAACAGTTCCACCAGAGAGCAAGCTTATCTGTCTACTTTTATCTAAGAACTCCAGGCTTAGACAGAAGGCTGCCAGGCTCCAGACAGCAAACTGGGCATGTGGCATCCTACAGTAAGTCAGTGGAAGATGCAAATCAAAATGAAAAAATAAGTATTCCAGTAAGGCAGAACATTTTTAGCATCAGATTGAACCTAGTGGCTCTTCAACCTGGAAGAAATGCTGCCAAATGATTTGTATACAGTAGTAATGCTTAGCAGCAAATTATTGAGCAGACAGATGGAGGCACAACAAATTCTTACAGTCTCAAGAAAACTTTCAAGTGCAGTATTCTGATTTGGGGAATTTTGTCCTCAGTGTCAGGAAAATAATTCCCCTAGATGGACTTGATTGTTTAAAAGCTCTGTGATTTTAATAAGGTTATTTTGGACAGCAGAACTTCAAAAGCTGAAATGATGTAAGGTGTTGGAATAAATGTGTATGCAGAGTTTGGTCTCTGTGGCTTTACAGAATTAGTCAGGCTTCCTTTATTTAAAAAAGGAACCACATTTTCCACGTTGTAAAAGCGACAGTCTTATAGTGAAAAGAAGAACTTGGTAATCCTCAGCTTGATGATAGGGGTTGGTGAGATGCAGAAATAAGTGCTCCTTGAACACACAGATCCAGATGCACATGCTGGTGTTAAAGGGTTCACAGCTCAGTGGAAATGGTACAGCGGCTAAAAGCTACCTGGCAGACAAGGTCAGCTCTGAGGCTATTGTGAGTTTTCTACTCAGTGGCCATAATACTCCTATTCTAAAACAACTTATTTAATTGTCACTACAAGTGATGAATGCACAGACGAAGCAGTTCTTTTATAGTTGGAATTGGCTGAGTTACTTTCATGTTTGGAACTGAACTATAGAAATGGTCAAATATATTTGAATGGTCTTGGCACATTTGATACTGTGTAACTACTGACAAAATGTAAATGATTACATGGTAACTAGAAAGATGCATGCCAGGTTAGTAGCGTAAGAATGCCTTGGCAAATTAGATTAATGACTGCATGGGACACACTCTGGTACAGATCCCATTAGTCAAATGATCATGTTTGATGAGTATGAGATGTGTCTAGAAGCTTGAGCAAACAGTCTGAACCAAGTGCTCATCCTGTTAAGAGAAGACTCCCAGAGTCATACCATCATGATCCATCTTTCTGTGTGTGTTCACATATCCTGTTTTCAGATCTCTGAAGATGCAATGATCAGTTAGGGAACTTGTAGTCAGTTGTGCAAAGTTACTTAGGGCAAATAGGTGTTTAGTGGAATTGCCAGAAGCTATCAGATACTTAATACTTCTGATTTAATGGTGATTTTGTGAAAATCCAACCTGGGGCTAGGTTCACCAAAGAACTTCTGTGTTCTAATGCATCTAATGAAATTTATCCAGAAAAGATATACTCTACTGCACTGAGGACCATGCCTGGGCACCTTGGGAGGGAATGCACAAAACTGCATGTACCAGTGAAGAAAATGCTAGCAGGAAGAAATTATTTGGATGAAAGATAGGATTTAGCTTACTTCACTTTTCTCTGCATTCAAGATGCAGTTCAGCCTTCCTTGTCCCAGGGTCCTCAGCCATGAACTTTGTTGAGTGATGCAGCTTGGCTTTGCATGACTAACAATCTTCTGTAGTTTCTCAATGTAAAAATATCTCCCCCAAACCCTTTAGCCAGTTTTAGGTCTTTCTTGAGCTCCTAAAATTGTCTCTTTTTCAGCAGCTTTTCAAAGTTCTAATTCTCAGCCCACTGCTCCTTTTCTCACATTGTCTTTACTCTCTCTAAAATAAATCTCTTCTTCCCTGACCCTACTGAACTGTCTTGTAGTGGTTACAGAGACACCAACCTCCCAATTCAGTGGGATTAACACTGATACTGATCTACAGTTTAATTTCTTTGCTGATTAGAAGTAGTCTTTCCAACTGTTGTCTCAATGATCAGCATAATTCTTTTTGCAGCTCTGATATTTTTCAGCTCTACACACTCTTACATTTTCTAACCTGATGAAAGGTCCACATAATTATCTAGTATAACCATTTATACAACATGATCCATGGAATTATACATAAAGAGAAGGGAAAACTTCAGTCTTGCTTATGGTCATTTATGGTCATGTGTTAAAGTACTATAACTGGTTTTAGATACTCTGTTTAAAAAAAGTTGGCTAAATCTTGAGCTATGTAAGAAAAGTGATGGTAGGCTTCAAAATAAGACCCATGATATGATGTTAAACTGAGAGAATTAATCACATGAATTGCAGGAAGTTTAAGGTGACCTCTTATTGTCCACAACAGAAAGTAAATGAAAAAGACACTATATTTGATTATTCTCATTAGTTAACAAGAAAGAAAGAAAGAAAGAAAGAAAGAAAGAAAGAAAGAAAGAAAGAAAGAAAGAAAGAAAGAAAGAAAGAAAGAAGGAAAGAAAGAAAGAAAGAAAGAAAGAAAGAAAGAAAGAAAGAAAGAAGAAGGAAAGAAAGAAAGAAAGAAAGAAAGAAAGAAAGAAAGAAAGAAAGAAAGAAAGAAAGAAAGAAAGAAAGAAAGAAAGAAAGAAAGAAAGAAAGAAAGAAAGAAAGAAAGAAAGAAAGAAAGAAAGAAAGAAAGAAAGAAAGAAAGAAAGAAAGAAAGAAAGAAAGAAAGAAAGAAAGAAAGAAAGAAAGAAAGAAAGAAAGAAAGAAAGAAAGAAAGAAAGAAAGAAGGAAAGAAAGAAAGAAAGAAAGAAAGAAAGAAAGAAAGAAAGAAAGAAGGAAAGAAAGAAAGAAAGAAGGAAAGAAAGAAAGAAAGAAAGAAAGAAGGAAAGAAGGAAAGAAAGAAAGAAAGAAGGAAAGAAAGAAAGAAGGAAAGAAAGAAAGAAAGAAAGAAAGAAGGAAAGAAAGAAAGAAGGAAAGAAAGAAAGAAGGAAAGAAAGAAAGAAGGAAAGAAAGAAAGAAAGAAGGAAAGAAAGAAAGAAAGAAAGAAAGAAAGAAAGAAAGAAGGAAAGAAAGAAAGAAAGAAGGAAAGAAAGAAAGAAAGAAAGAAAGAAAGAAAGAAAGAAGGAAAGAAAGAAAGAAAGAAGGAAAGAAAGAAAGAAAGAAGGAAAGAAAGAAAGAAAGAAAGAAAGAAAGAAAGAAAGAAAGAAAGAAAGGAAAGAAAGAAAGAAAGAAGAAGAAAGAAAGAAAGAAAGAAAGAAAGAAAGAAAGAAGAAAGAAAGAAAGAAAGAAAGAAAGAAAGAAAGAAGAAAGAAAGAAAGAAAGAAAGAAAGAAAGAAAGAAAGAAAGAAAGAAAGAAAGAAAGAAAGAAAGAAAGAAAGAAAGAAAGAAAGAAAGAAAGAAAGAAAGAAAGAAAGAAAGAAAGAAAGAAAGAAAGAAAGAAAGAAAGAAAGAAAGAAAGAAAGAAAGAAGAAAGAAAGAAAGAAAGAAAGAAAGAAAGAAAGAAAGAAAGAAAGAAAGAAAGAAAGAAAGAAAGAAAGAAAGAAAGAAAGAAAGAAAGAAAGAAAGAAAGAAAGAAAGAAAGAAAGAAAGAAAGAAAGAAAGAAAGAAAGAAAGAAAGAAAGAAAGAAAGAAAGAAAGAAAGAAAGAAAGAAAGAAAGAAAGAAAGAAAGAAAGAAAGAAAGAAAGAAAGAAAGAAAGAAAGAAAGAAAGAAAGAAAGAAAGAAAGAAAGAAAGAAAGAAAGAAAGAAAGAAAGAAAGAAAGAAAGAAAGAAAGAAAGAAAGAAAGAAAGAAAGAAAGAAAGAAAGAAAGAAAGAAAGAAAGAAAGAAAGAAAGAAAGAAAGAAAGAAAGAAAGAAAGAAAGAAAGAAAGAAAGAAAGAAAGAAAGAAAGAAAGAAAGAAAGAAAGAAAGAAAGAAAGAAAGAAAGAAAGAAAGAAAGAAAGAAAGAAAGAAAGAAAGAAAGAAAGAAAGAAAGAAAGAAAGAAAGAAAGAAAGAAAGAAAGAAAGAAAGAAAGAAAGAAAGAAAGAAAGAAAGAAAGAAAGAAAGAAAGAAAGAAAGAAAGAAAGAAAGAAAGAAAGAAAGAAAGAAAGAAAGAAAGAAAGAAAGAAAGAAAGAAAGAAAGAAAGAAAGAAAGAAAGAAAGAAAGAAAGAAAGAAAGAAAGAAAGAAAGAAAGAAAGAAAGAAAGAAAGAAAGAAAGAAAGAAAGAAAGAAAGAAAGAAAGAAAGAAAGAAAGAAAGAAAGAAAGAAAGAAAGAAAGAAAGAAAGAAAGAAAGAAAGAAAGAAAGAAAGAAAGAAAGAAAGAAAGAAAGAAAGAAAGAAAGAAAGAAAGAAAGAAAGAAAGAAAGAAAGAAAGAAAGAAAGAAAGAAAGAAAGAAAGAAAAGTGGCTCTAAGCACTGTGAGGGGAAAATTGGGATTATATATTAGGAAAAAGTTTATAAACACAAAGACTCATAGCCAAGGAAACCAGCTGCCAAACGAAGCTTTGGAATCAGCACCACTGAAGATATTCAGGGCTCGGCTCAACGTCCATCTATCAAAAAAGGATAAAGAAATCAGTCCAGCCACAATGAAGGGATAATCCAACAGAGTTTCCTGCCAAATTTCTACCCCAAATAGTGTATGATTTAGTTGGAATGGAAAAGGAAAGCACTTTGGCTTGCTAGATCTTTCACTGATATAATCTTAAAAGGACAAATTCTTCTCTTTTTTAAAAAAAATTTTCCTGAAATTAAAAAAATTAAGTATCTATTTAGAATAAAAGAAATAACTTAGAATGAAAAATTGTTTCACAACATCTTTTCTTAGCAATTTTCTGGACGTTGACAGATCACTCATACCAAGCCTGAGGAAAAAACATCAGGAATATATTTATTTTTTGCATGCTTAATTGGAGGTATGAATGGTGGTAAGACTGGAGGGTTAGGATGGTTATAATGGTGTGATTAGCTTTTTACCTCTATGTCACAACTTCAAATACAGCCCAGGAGGGATATTTCTGATTCATTACTTCTGAGTTACTGTTCAGATGAGTGGTGATGACCTAGTTCTAGAGGGTAGGTAGGTAACATATAGTACAGTGTTCAAGACTGAATTGAGCTGGCAGGCTAAGACTACTGGTCATCAAGAATTGGGATTCAGATGTTTCAGGGTATCTAGACTTTTAACATTCAAGTAGTTGTCTACTACAGCTTTGAGGAGTTTGAAAGCACTCACCTTGAGCTGAAGTAAGTGGAGTTAAGGTACTAAAGCTCTTTACAGAAAGGTATAGAAAGTATACATTTATCTGGAAGTATACATTTATCTAGAACATTGAACATCTCTAAAATTACAGACTAGCACCCTCAACAAATTTTCAATGAAACTCTGATTCACCACTTTTAAATGCAGCCTCAGTAAGCCTCTGCTTTCCCCATTGTTTATACCAGGACATACTGTAAAAGAGAAGATGGATGACAGTTAGCTTACAAGTACGCTGCTGCAAGTGTAGTCTCCTTTCACGGCAATGTCTTTCAAAGCATCAGTCATATCAGCGATAGCAGGCTAGCACAGAGATGAAACAGATAATACAGTTTTAAAGAGGTTATTTCAGAAATAGAATTAACCTTAAGTAACAAATGAATCTTCAGAATAATTGAGTGAGTACTGATTTTCTGCAGAAATGTAACACACAGAATCTAATAGTTGCAAACACAGTACAGTCCATACCTTTCATTCCTTAATTTATACTGTAAAAATTAATGCTAGTTTCTAGGAAATGCTGTAGAGTAGATCAAGGCTAATTTTTTGCAAAAGTAAGTCTGCCACGTTGTCATTCTGCATTATGAAAATGTGTCACATAATGGAAGGGAAGTATGAATATCTGCTATCTGATGTATACAATTGAAAAGAGAAAACACAGAGTGAAATCATCAAGCCACATTAGCCAAAGTGAACAGATAAGAAAGGGTATAACACTGGAATTGTAAACAATCTAGTAGAGATTACATCTCTATGTGGAACGGTGCATGCTTTTTAGATGTGAAAAAGAAAATGTTAAAAGTACAAAATAAAAAAATCTAGAGCACTGTTTGACACAGAAAATGTTCAAAATGCTGTATAGATGGAGCAATAATCATTATATGTATGAAAAAAAATGCTATTTTCTGTGTCAGTTGAAGCTGGTCTGCAAAAGATACAACTCATAAGCAAGGAAATTAACTGCTGCTGGACTCTGACAGGGCTCATGTATGTATGTGCATCCTCTGCCCTCACACCCAGCTTCTTGCCACAACTCTGATGGTGCCATTGACCATGACACAGCCCTCACTGCTGCTCCACCAACCTGGCCTGGTATCCAGCACACCCACCTCAACCACCACTGGAAACCGGTCACGCATGTGCTGCTCATTACCTCTATCTTCCCTTCTGAATGTTTCTGTGAAACCACATGTGCTCAGGTTTGTAAATATGGACATAAGAAAAAATGCAAGAAAGCCTCACCATTGGAAGATCTTGCCTTTGGATGTGGCAGAATGTCTATTTTCCTCATTCCTTCCCCCTCTGACATTGAGAGACAAACCACAATGACAGGAAGAGTACACCATTTCCTCTTGAAGAAGCTTGTTACTGATGTTGGTAGCTCACATTTACCCAGATTTGTCTCTTTCAGTTTTGACATACTTTCAGCTGCACAAAATATGAGACTTACCTGTACATTTTAAGTCACTTAAATAGGACATTTTGGTAGAGGAAACAGTCAAATTATGTTACCACATAATGAGAACATTTATAGTTGACCATTCAGGCAGTGCTGCTGGCTGCTGAGCTAGCTCTTAGTAAGAATGTGCAAGTTGTGCTATTTTTACTGCTACTTGTCTAGCACTGGACTTGTTTGGAATAATTAATTTATTCTTGCATATACAAGTATATATCTAACAACAGAATTTAGAGGAATTTTCTGAAGCTAATAAAATTCTCACAAGATTTCCATTGAGGGAGAGGAAAAAAAACATGGTGAAAGCAGCTTTGAATGAACTTTAGAAAAAAGGTCCAAATAGATTTGACATTCCCCTCAAAATACTCACGTTTTTGCCTATAGGAAGCACACTTCATTACCCTTGTCATGCCACTTCATAACTTCTTGTTAACTTTTTATATTTTACCCACTCATCTAGTTCAGTGGGTTTTATTCCCTGGTTTTCAGCCACTACCCCTTCCCAGTTTTCACTCATTCCAGCTTGTACACAGACACCATCTGGCTTTACCCCTGGGGTGTCCTAGACAAGGGCAATCTAGCTAGCCTTGTGAAATCCAAACCCCAGGCAAAACAAAAACTGTACAAAACCTCCACAAGACAGGCTTTTTCACTTCTGTGTGAGGGGCATCTGCATTACCTATAGCAACTGTCAGAACAGAAATCACACCTTGAGCAGTGTTATCTTCTCAACCAACATACTCTTTTCCCCAAACTTTTCCTTTCAATTTACTGGAATTACTACAAGCCTGCTCTGGTCAAGAGAAAGTTTGACCAGTGTGTGTGTGTAATTACAGAGCTTCAGAGTAGAACATCATGTAAGAAACTGTCTATAAAAATTCTTGGAATAAAGTAGATTGAGAACAGATTTACTAAAGAAATTAGGAAGTCATTCCAGTGTTCTTTTCTGTTCTAAATAACATAGTGCAAATAAATCTCTGAGGCAAGATTCTGGACAAAGACATTCCTTTGAAAAGAGACCACAGGATTCCTGATCTTCTTAATGGAGAAAACAGAAAGAATTAGTCTCAGTCTGGGACTCTCAAAATGCTGATCCTTTTGAACAATGTAGACAACTACAGAATATTGTCCAATGTATTCATTCTTGAGCAGACATAAACCAAATTTCTGTGTGCTCTGACTGTCTCACAGGAGCTGGGGAAAAAAAAAACAAAACAAAACAAACCAAACCAAACAACAAACCCTCCCTTTCTTTTCTATGTTTGCTAGTTTCCAAAGTATCTAAAGGAATGTATTTGGGCAAAGCATTTTGAGCTGTATATCTGATTTTCCCTGAGAAATTATGATCTAGTTGTGCAGTTCAGTGGTTTGGAGCCAGATATTTTATTTCAGGCTTTGGGAATCTAAAGTCAGTAGGGAAGTGCATGTCTATATAGGTGCAATTCCCTACTGCTGGCCACAGAATGAGGACTGAGGTGAGTTCTCCATAACACCACAGCCATCCTAACTCTAAAGCCTTGATTTTTATTTCTCATAGTTTGTTGTATTTTGTTGTCTCTACTGACTTAACAGTTACTTCTGTATGTCTTCACAAGAAGAATGTGTATCACAGTCCTGCTCTGATAGCATAAGCTCCGTGAAATGAAGATGATGATCAAGTTTTCTACTATTGTACACCATGGAAAGGTAAAAACATAATCAGTAGTTGTCTCTGCTTGGCAGTTACACTATTGGAAAGGAGGGTGTGTGTGAAAATAGTTGGGGACCAGTGATACAGATAATAACTTTCAACCTTGTTAAATGCCCTGTGAAAAGCAGTATATATTGCTGTGTGCTCTTAATATGACTGAGGTTGTATGACATTTAGATGATAAAAGATGGTCATGTATGAAGTAGGTGATATATCAGATGTGCTATCTTTGTTTTACAGTGTTCCTCACTGAAAACCACAATTTCAGTTTGGTTTAAAGAGTATGAATTAGTAGGTTTACATTTTGAAGTGATCAGAAGAGTAGAAATAGACTGGCTAATGTTAGCAGGGAGCAGTGTCTGATATTAATTAGATAGTTAGAATTTTGCAGAATAGAACTGGGTGTTTGTTGCTTTTTGAGCTTTCCACTGAAATGGTGGCCTTTTCAGTCAGCATTGTACAGAGAAAAGTCTTGCTGGTAGAAATTCTTGTGTCAGTTAACAAATTCAGTTATTTATCAACAGTCTTAGAAGGCTGACTTTTAAAGTATGTGAGATGTAAATTGGCAATCTCTGGTTTTAATCACAATGGATGCACAGGTTCCTTTTGAGTCCTAATGAAGAAGTTTGGAGACCACAGCATGTTTGAATTAATTTTGATGTTTATTTTGCACATTTACAAGGTATCTATGATGTGGCTAATAACAATAGCAGGTGTTGTCTGTTTCTCTCAGCATGTGTCATGAAAGTAGTGTGGTCACACAACTATGCATTATTTACATGGTGTCAACATGTCAGCAAGTGGGATGGCAGAGAGCCAGATTAAGTCACTTCTGATTTTAAATACAGGACACTGAATAATAATGCTGTGTCACACTTGAGGACACTGGAATCTGGCAAATCAGCAGTAGCTCAATGTGTCAGGCTAATTTGAATGGCTTCTCCCCTCCCTGCTGAGAATGATGAAGGAATTAAGAGTCAAGGAAACTGTATAATGTTGTCTCCCCCACCTGAAGCAAAAGATTGTACCCAGTAAAGAGACACTCTTTGATTACTTAATATTAAGATGCATGAGTCTCTGCCCTCATGCAGGAGTGTCTACTCCTGAGAATGGGCAAACACCCTATGGTGCATCTGTCTGCCATTTATCTTTGATGTCTTGGTAAGTCTTGGTAAATCTGTTTGGTATGATCACTTTCTTTCGTAGCTTTTTGCAGAAGCTAGCACAACAGGTCCACAGTCTCAAATGGTAAGTATACTTGTAAGAGGCAAACACATTATTTAGAATGGGTGTTTTAAGGGTTTGAGGTATCCCAAGAAAATCTAGAAGTGCTGTTCTCAGCCATTGCTGCTTCTGTACCAGCTCTGATTTCTGTATCACCCCTAGAGCTGGTTCACTTTGCCAGCAGGTAGACAACTAACTCAGCAAAATAATAATATGAATAGTTTTATTTTGGTTTAGTAATTCAGTGGGGTTCATCAAGGAGCCATGTGAAAATCAGGGAAAGCGGAAGGGAAGAGATGGGCCTGCATGCCATGGAAGGAAGGATGAAGGGAGAAGTAGAAGAAGCAGGACTGTTAGATGAATTCAGCCATATTGTGAAACCTCACTCTAGAATGGTTAATGCACAGGGAGGGAGCTGTTAGAAGGTTAAAAGAAGAATCCAAAATACTGGTATTCATTTTACCTTGTCATCATAAGACCCCTTTTATGAAACTAGAGCTATGTATGATCATAAATACATTTAGTTTTTTTAAATTTTATTTTATTTTTTTATTTTAAAGGATAATGCAACCATTGGCATCTGTGCACAGTTCTTTCAAGTTAAATGCTTAGTTCAACATTCCACTTCCATTTCCTGGTAGAAAATGTTTTATATGAAAGCAACTTTAACCTTTCAGAAGGGTTCATTTACTGTTACGTTTGGTATCAGCTTTCCAAAAAAATGCAGTCTGCATTTGGCATATTATAGGTTCTGGTTTGAATATTGGTTTAGAAAAAAAAAAAAAAAAGAGTCATATGCCATAAGTCAGAAATAAAATATTGCACCAGAGTTCCCTCTATACATGAATTCACCCCGTGAGCGAGTGGTTTAAAGTAAATTTGATCACTTAAAGCCATGACTTTGGCTCAATCTATCTATGAACCAGCTGGTAACAAATAACACATTCAACTCTCGGTCACAGGAAACTGTTAGGTTGCCTTTTTATAGACAACTACAGCCCTACAGCTCCTGAAGCACAAAGGAATATCATACGGACTTGGAAAGTGTTGAACACCTACCATATGCACATAAAGAAGGGTAATAAAGATGAAAGGCCTGAACTGAGCTTTAATTCCTATTTTTCTGCTTTTGATTTATCATCTGCTTCTGCATTGTTGCAATTTTATTTGGCCTAAAATTAGGTGGAAGATGCTTGAATTTCTTAGTTTGATTAAATCAGTCAAATTTAGGCTTCCCTCTCTGTCAGTGTAACAGATGATAAACGTAAAACTTTAAAGTGCTTTCTTGTGTTCAGCATTGTTGTGTGTTCATTTCTGAAGTGTTGGCTGCTGTAATAATCCACTGCAGCACGCAGTTCTTGGCTTTGTGTCACTGTTATGGAGGCGCTGCAGTAATGGTGAGATGGGAACTGAACTGGTAGAGCTGTATCAAGGTGGCTCTGAACTAGACCTAGGTCTGACTTGGTTGGGCACAGGATCATAAAATCATGGTTGAGCTGCTTTTGGGACCTTAACAGCTTTTCTGAATAATGCTCCAGGGCTACCTCAGCTGTCAGGTTTGCTCTGGAGTCTCTGCACTGTGGTTCATTACCATGTATGGATGTATTCTGGGAATTAACCTCCACAGGACTTCTGCCATCAATAAGCACCTCTTACAGAAAAAAGGGCCTTCAGACAGGCCTGGCCATGAGTGAGACAATAAAGACTAATCCTCTGTGCTGCTGAGCCTGAGCTTCTAATAAAGGACTCAGAACTTGTAAGGGTAAAGCTTCAAAGTAAGTACAGACTTACAGAGGGAGGGCAGATAAGAGGGTTGTAGCCCACCCATTAAGACCACCTGGTCTTAATATATGGTAGTAGTCAGCTTTTGTGCGACACACTCTTTCCATATCCTAACCCTGTTCCAGGGAGTGAGATTTCCAAGAATTCTACTTGCGATGTACTTGTCAAAGTTGGGTACACTTACAGGGGCCAAGTCTGACAGTCATACAGAATAATTTTATCACCCCTTGAACTGTGGCAGCTAAATATGGCAGTGATGGTGAAGCAGAACCTTAGTAAAATAATGTTTATGATATTTAATATCACTAATCTTTTCTGATGATGAATGCATGCCTGATGCTTTGAAGATGGAAAGATCTGCAAAAATGCAAACTATTATTTTATCTGGAAATGTGTTTTGTGGCATCCCAAAGAGTATTCACATTTCTTATTCCTTTTTTGTGCATGTGCAGGAGTTCTCATGAATTTTCAGCAATGAATCCGTATGGGAATAATTTCATTGTGAGAAGGCGGCTTCCATTCTATCATGAAAAAGGCTGCATGGAAATCACGGAAAGCTACAGAAGAAAGTATCAGTCATTGTTTGAAAGCATTGTGGCCTATGGAGATGGAAACCAGAATGCGGATTTGCCTCCAAATTTTATAAGCTTCTAGAAACCCAAATGATGAGAAACAAATGTGAAAAGTTCACAAAAGTAGTGGTTGCTTAAAAAAAATATTTCCTAAAGCCCTATTGCTTTTATGATGAACAGACCTGGTGAGAAGGATATTAATTATCTCAAATATCATAATTTAAACAGGTAGAGCTATTCCCAGTGTTTTTTGGTTGTCACCTAGATTAGTGTTACACTCCTTGGTTGCTAACAATGGAGTTATCAGCCACTGGAACAAATTATTAAGAGGAACAGTGAGCTTACATTTATTGAAGTCTGCAAACCGAGAGTGGATGGCATGCTTTAGCAAACAGTGGAGACACAGCTGGGTGAAATTACATGGCTGTACTAAAGAGAAGGGAACATGAGATATTCTATGTGGTCCTTTCTAGCCTTAAAACCTATAGGTCTATAATTTTACAAATACCATTACAAAGAACTCCTTAGACGTAGTGATGATCATAGCACAAATCTGAATCCATCCCCTAATTTTGGGGTAGATATCATTCCAAAGATTTTAGATAATTACAGATGGTAGTACTGTTTCTGCATGTTTCTGTCACAAGTCATATTACTAGCATAATTTTACAATATTGGAAATCCCTTTTTGAGGACTATAGAGACCCTTCCTCTACCCCAAAGAGCTCAGTGTACTTCAGTTCATGAAAGAGTGTATAAACAAGTATTCATGCTGCTGCTTTCCTACATGATGTATTTCAGTCATTAAAATCTGAAGTAAGCAAGCTAGATTCACTCAGTGAAATGAAAGAAAATCTATGAAGGAAATTTTAAGATATTTCTAACTATTCCAGACCATTTCTAAGCTAAACTTTAGTTTATTCCCCCTTGTAGGGTTATCTGGCACACTGCTTAAAAGGAGTTTTCCCCTCCATGCCCCCTCCCCTCCTCTCCAATTGAAGTTCTCCAGTTGTAAACAGCTAAAACATTTTTTTCCCCAGATTTCCAGAGCCTTGGGCCTTTGGGCACTGGAGAAACTTAAATCTAGTGGGACAGTTGGAAGTTTGGGAAAGCTGTACCTGGCTGAACAGCTGAACATGAAAAGAAATAGTTCTTCAGTGTTGAGACGTATTTTTCTTGCTATAAAGACAGAACAAATTAAGTGACTACACTTCTTGGAAGAAAGGCGTTGCCATTTCATGATGGCTCTCAAACATCATCTTTATAGCTCCACTGAACTGTTTCTCTGATAAAAAAACCTGTAGCCTACACTACAAAGGGCTTTGTGTATATGTATAGCATATACTGTTATCAGCAATCACCACAATGGTCGCAAAATGTATTCCTTCAGTACGGTTAAACTGTCTCATTAATCATAAGACAAAATTGCTCCTGTGCCAGTATGTCTTCTACCCACAGAGGTGGGTTTGGCAGCATTGCTAGGACAACATAGTTGAGATGTCCTAACTAACACTAGAAGATCTGAAAAAACATCATGGTGTAATTTTTCGACTATTTCACTGAAAGCTGATAATTTTGTGTGCAGGATGGATATGCATAATTCTGGAGGCAGGTTTTTAGTTTTTAGATTATAGTCACCCTTGGTTTTGTGACTGTTTAAAACTCTCTTTGTGGCTCACTTCTTCTATATATGTACATTGTGCCTAAATAAATATCTCAACCGTCCCTCAGCTGGAGGGCTGTCTGCAAGACATGCATTAACCAAACACAGTGTGTCACTCAGATACAATGAAGGGAACACAATATGAGAGCCCAGAGGAAATTTGATAGCTTGATGCAGGCATTCAGATTGCTTTATCAAGCCGTCTTTTCTGGTCTTAAGTTTCATAAATTTATATCTTGTGCTGATTCAGATAAGTTCAACATTCTCTTGCAACCGTGTTTTGTGCTCCTGTGAAAAGATGATTGAAAAAACTGGGTGCTGACAAAGAGGAGTGGCCTCTGACTGCTCTCAAGCTTTTCAAATATATTATCCTTTTAGAAAAACCAAACCAGCAACCCCGTTCAACAACCCACTTTGTTGTAACAGTTTCAGCATCAACAGAGACTAATCTGTTTGCCATGCAAATGTCATATTTAAATCTAGGTGTGTGTGTGTTTAATACTTTGATTTAATGAAACTACAAGAACAATTCTGAGTTGATTTGGCTGAAGGAACTCCTTAGTTTCAGTTCGCTAAAGACTATTTATGTAGCTCTCTTATAAGAAGTATAATAATAAAAATAAAAAAGGGGGAGGGGAATAAGAAGTTGCTAAGCATTTGAAATGTTGGAGGTCTAGACTATGTTTCCATTAATCAAAGTTGTTCTCAAAAGTAATTTTTGAGCCACACTGCAAGGAAATTGGGAAGACCTTGAACTGGTAATGTTCCGTTTGTTGTGTGGGTATACAGAAAACAGTTTTCTTTTCCCACAGGGATTCTTTTGATTTTGAAATTTCAAGCCTGGCGTGGGGCTTAGTGAATATATGAGCGACTTAAGAAACAAGCAAGCATATTTCATTTTAATGCTGACTTTTTTTTTTTTTTTTTGTTTTTAACCTTTTAATATAAACTAAATTAAGTTTCAACAGGAGAAGATGCTTTTAACCGCAAAACCCAGACTTTTTGTTTTAAAAATGTTGAAATGGCCCATTTATAGAATTTCAAAACCTGTTTTTCCCATTTTTTTGAGGACAGGAAGCTCTTCTGGGAATAATTTCAGTTTTGATGAATTGTCAGTTGTGACCATCTCCCTTCTTCTCTATGAAAGCCCTGTTCTCACTCCCAACTCTAAACCCAGGCTTCCAATACTTTCCAGAAATCCAAGGTATGATTGCCTTAGTTATCTTACTCATGCATTAGAGAGAGACATAGGTTTTGGGCAGCTATTTTTATCCATTGGTGCAATAAGACAACAGTGAGAGAGTTGTCATGGTCTTAATTTGAATTCTTCTTCCTCTACAAGTACCTGACATCGTAGTAGTTTTGTGTTTTGTGTTTCAATGTTTCACATACATACTGTTTGATGACAATTACTGGTTCAAAATTTGTAAACAAGTAGACATGAGTTACACATATGCTGGAAATTAATTTCATTAATACACTGAGTGTTTTATTCCATTACATCTGTCATGAAGGATTACTTTCCTATAACTAATGACCACGGATGTGTTGATGGGACAAAATCTGAAGCCTTCAGTGAAGGATTATTAATGAACCCTGCTTTAAGAAGTCTGGATGGATCTTACACCTGGAAATGAACACTGGATTTATTTTTTTTTAATTTACTTTTGATGCCAATATTTGTATATATTTTTATTACCCTGGAAATAAATTCCTTTCATGATTTAACTGAATGGACCATCTATTCTGCTAGGAAGAAACTAAGGCACCAATTGCGCTGCAGCCAGGGGAGCTGCTCTGAAGGCTAGAGATGGAGGAGGCCTCAGTGGTGGAACAGGAACACCAAGGGCTGGGTAAGGTCTGTACAAAAACTGCCAAATTCCAGTGAAAATCCTTATCTTTCTTTCTTGTGTGAGAAGAGAAATCCAAGTTGAGGTGTTCAGACCCCTGAAAAGAGGAGTTATTTCATGGGTACTGAATAAATAAGTTATCAAATAAGTAAGAAGGGGTTTCTTCTTGGCTGGAACCAAAAAGGCTTTGCACTCAACAGGATTTCCTCTTCCCCTCTCCAACCCAGCACTACTGTATAATGTCTACCAGTTAGTAAATGTATATTAACTCATAGGTGAACTGACGTTTTTAATAGCTTTAATAGCTGCTGTTTGGTAATATTTTAATGTGTTTTATGCATAAAATTGCATAATTTATTCAGCTGAACTTCCATAGGCATCATTAATGAGCACAGCTTTAGAGTGTCAGGGGCCTGGGGGCACTAACAGTGGCCAGTGTCCCTGCCTGGCTCTTGGGACTCCCCACCCTGCCTGCAGCCCAGGGCCCCATGTCAGCCCCAGGGCGGTCAGCCCCGGCCCCAGCAACACCACGGCAGGGCCGGGCTCCAGCTTCACCTGCAGGCACACAGCCCAGCCTGGCCTTGGCCAGTGCTGGCCCCCAGGGAGCTGTCCCAGTGCCCCCCGGCTGCCTGCTCCGGGCTGGGACGGTGGGACGGGCGCTGGGTGCCAGGCACTGTCCTGCCCTGATGGGCCCCCGGAGAGCCCTCCAGCACTACTGGTGCCCTGCTCCAGGGAGCCGCTGTCCCGCATGGCACCCAGACGTACAGTAGTGGTGAGCCCTTACCACCCACTGTGCATAGAGATACCGTCATTGTGTCCAGATACATCAGACACAACCTATTCTAACCTCATATTCCTGTGAGGCAGCGTTGACCTCCAGAAGGAGAAGACTCCTCATGGTTGAGGTGCTGTCCTTTCTCAGGAATGAACCATGCTTTTGATGAAAGCAGGTATTGGAAACTGCTTTTTATCTTACCTTTGTTGTAGTGTATTCCCTTGGAGTACATGGCTCTGGCATGTATGACAAAAACACATCTGGACCAAAAGTGAAATTTTCAATTGTTAGCTTTCTGAAATTAAGTACAGGTTAACAGCTTTTCAGACTTAAAAATAGCTCTGCTCTTGTTTCAGGCTTAGCTGAGAAGGAGATGAGATTTCCTAATGCAGATATCTTTATATAATAGCTTATGTCACAAGTTTTCTATCAGAAATGATGAAGGCCTTGTTTGGGAATACCTGGCTTCAGTGGGGTTTCCAGCACATTATTCAGTCACAGTAAGTTCCAACACAACCCATTCTGAAGCTCAGAAGGAGCATTAAGGCATACCCTTTAAGATATATTTGCATTCTCAGGTCTCTTTTTACTCTCTCTTTTTTTTTTTTTTTTTTAAGAAGCAAAGTTTTGAAATGGTAACAAATAATTTGAGGTCCATCTGGAGACTGATTAACACTGTCTCTGGGATCAAGATGTCTTCACTGCTAGACAGCTGAAGGGAAATACATTTTCTCCATTGCAGTGTGTCTGTATATCCTGCATATTATCAGGAGCACTCTTATGAGCTGGAGGAATTAGCAGTGACCTCTGCAAAGCATCAGCTCTTCTCTGTAGTTCCAGAAAGGGATGATGTTTCACAGGGTATCTTTTTCCAAGTAATAGTTTTGAAGGATGCATCCCATTATCCTTCCATCCCAGGAAAGCAGAGGTCTTCTCTATTTTCTGTGCCAAGACCTCCTTCCACCCATACTGCAAACTGGCAATGCACAGAGAGCAGCTAGTGGAATATCCCATTAGCCAAATGTATTACCAAAATTAAATGACCTACACATGTACTAGTCTTCATGTAACAGAGCACGCTGAGTTTCATCCGTTGCTGTCTGTGTTAATCAGTAGCACTCTTTTGCTATCCAGTTCATTTTGTATTGTTTCAAATCCTAAATTTGAAGCATAACACCAGTGTTATTTTTGGACTGTCAGAGCACCAGTGCATTGTAGAAGATCAATGGAGAGATTTTGGCAGTGGCGTAGGGAGCAACAGGGGCTTGTGGTACTGCCCTTTGTGCTCGGAGTCAAGGCAGGATTTGAGGAGGTTTGTGACAGGGGACAGGACCATGCTCTGCTTTCTGTTGGGTGCAAGCAGTTTGCAGTTGAAGGCAGAGATCTGATTTTTGTTCACTTCTTGAGCACCATGGATGTGACTAGCTGCTCTTTCATTTTGAAACTGAAAAAGAAGTACATCACCTTGTGGTTCTGCTGCTAAAATATTTTGTTTCAATGGCAATTCTTGTTTCTGAATCCTGATGATAATTTGATTTTGCTGATTGTGAGTTTGGAGCATCTGCAAACTCAGAAAAATTCCAGCAACTTCTATCTGACATCAGTTTTAATATCTTTCTTCATGAGTATGAGATAAGTACTTATCTATAAAAAGAAGAATAATGCTTCTGGTGTACAGTTATATGGCAATTAAAAAAAAAAGGCAATCATTTGGAGGTTAATAGTAATGCAGTTTAGCTGCATTATGTACTTGGCCTGCTGACAGCTGACTCATGGCAGTGTCCTGAACCTACAGCTGCATAAACTGAGCGATGGGCATCATAGTACATCGAAACCTTCTTGAAAGTAATATTGCCTCTGAAAATCAAATAGCCTCTCAGGTGTGTAGTCATAATACTAAATTTTTACTCTGATCATATATGCGTCTTGAATTCTCATTATCTTTTGGTTGTTCAGAAGTAGGTTTGGTTGTTGCCACCTTATCCTGTCATTGCATTACTTAAATAGTGTATTAAATATTGTATAAATACTTATACATGGATGTTGTCAATATATAATATGCATCATCAAAACTGAGAGTACAGTTAAATGACTTTATATATCAGGAAGGCATAAAACATTTTAAAATGTTGATTTAAATACCAGCTAGAGGAAGGGGCAGTGTTGATAAATAACATGAATAGTTAGGTTTGCTTCTTTGTTAGGATAAAACAGAAGCACTGGATTCTAAACAACTTTATATTGACTCTAAGAAATAATGCTTTTGACTATTTCAGTCATTTAAACAAACATGTATAGACTACAAGCTGAATACAAGCCCCTTCTGTTGTTTGGAAATCATATACTTAATACTTGAAGGAAGACCCAGACTTTACGTTTGGACATTTTGTTCTTTCCTACCTTTTGTGGCATGTCTTCTATATTTCCACACTCAGCTCAGAGTAATTTGCAGTTGTTGTTATCCAAGCAAAGATACCTACTATCATAGATTGGTCCTAATCTGACTTCATCATACCTCAGCTCTGCCTTCATCTTAAATTCTTGCAGGGACATCTTAGGAGTTTGACTGAAGAAACCTGTTTGTAAAACAGTTTTGAAGGGCAGCATTTCATACGGATTTACAATAAGAGAAGATTTATTCTGGACTTAGGAGATGTTACTTTTATGCGTTTTTTTTGAAAATTGAAGGGAAATAAGTAGATTTCTACCCCCTTCCCCTGAAGCAAAGAAATCTGACAGCTGTGAATGGAACAGGCTAAAGCCATTTTGGAGATGGATGTTTAAGTTGTACAGCATGGATGGGATTGTTTAATAAGTATTCTCCCTTTTCTTTCATTACATGAGGTTTTGCTTTTCTTGGATCACACAGATTCTTGTAAAAATGTAACAAGCTACTATTCTGAATATGCCAAATAAGAAACAGATGGATCTCTTTAAAGAATAGTCTATCAGTAATATTAATGGGATCTCATGTTTAGGGACCAGGCACCTCCCTTTCCTCATGCTAGCCTTCTTGGCCTGAACAAAGAGGCTCTTCTAGCAATGACTTGCATGTGGCAAAGGAGAAAAAGGAGGTTTTGGTAGCCACAAAATAAAGCATGACATTTTTTCTCTTTTCACGACGTATTTTTAATGTGCTATAACTCTGGCACAAACCACAAGGTTTTCTGTGGTGTACTGATTCAAACACAAGGCTTGACCCTGTTGTCAATGTCTCTTTCACATCACAATTGAACTGGTGTAACTCCATTGACTCAGTGGAGTTCCTCTGACTTAAGTGTGATCCTTCCCAGTTAATACTATGCAGAGATATATTCACATTACCCAGCAAGAGCCTTTTGGATGAAGAAAATTCCAGTTGGCATAGAGTACAATAGGATGTACATAATACTTCTTAGACACCAACTTTAGATTAGAGCTTTACTGCAGGTTTTGCGTTATATGTTTGCTTGAGCTGAAGTGGCCCTGTACTCTCATGTTCTCTTGCCTTGTGACATCTTTCTCAATAAAGCAAGCTTAGTGGTATGAATGACTGAATACCTCTACTTCTTTATGAACAACAGCTTCATATAAGACATAGCATATATTTTTCTGTGCTATATACTATCAAAACTGGACTTACCTGCTGTGCTGGAAGCAAGCCAGAATAGCAGCTTCAGAAATGGTTGAAGTATGCTCTTTTGAGCTGATTAGACCCTCATGAGTGTATTTGGTGTGTCAATCCTTGGGTTGGCTGTGAGACAGCCATGTGGGTGAAGGCAACCATGAGACAGACTCTGTGATTCTTGAAGCCACCCTGAGTGCTCCCAAGGGTGTTATGGGCAAAGCATGCGAGTTGCACAAAAGATGCCCTTCAGAAAAATCAAATAATAAAGCTGAGATGTTCCTTTACTGCTGTTATTTTCTTTTACTTGCCATATTTCCATAGTTGGACAGATGGGATGTTCACTACTCGTTTGTTGATGAAATGATAACTTAACCTAGATAAAGCACATACATACTGTTATTTTAATAAAAGAAACAAGGCTCACGTTCAAAAGGGAAATATAATACAGTAAACATCCTTTTGTACCGGCTTAGTTGTTTTTCTAAACTTGTGCCAGGCTGAGGTATTTGCCTTCCAAAACAGAATTTTTGCAAGAGTCTGCAAGTTCTGTAATACCTTTTCCAGTATCTGTTGAGTGAGCCAAAGGTTTGTGGTCAAATGGGCATCTCAGTTACAACTCTTTATTGAGCATCTAATGCATTAGGCTTTAAGTCCCACAGACCTTTTTCTTCCTGAGAAAAGCTGTTGAACATTTAATTTTCAACTTCATCCTAGTTCCAAGGAATACACCAGAAAATGAATCCAGTCTTCAACTGGTGATGCCCATGAGTCTTGGGTGTCCATGACGTTTTGGTTTAAAGTATTCAAAGTAATCAGAAAGATTTTTTTTTTTTTAATTTGACTTTAAAACAACCTGAAAACACAGGGGAAAACCCATACATTTTCAAATTTTAACCTTATTTCCCTTAGAGCGCTGATTTTTTTCAGTAGTTATTAAAGTCTTGTTAGAATGTCTTGTGACCTGTCAGAGGACTCCATGTGGAAACACCCTTCTTAGAGAGGCGAGATTAGATGAGGGAGTGAGAACTGGTGTGAAAGTAAATTATATTTCCTTCATAAAGAGGCCTGTGTTCAGGATCGATCTGATGCAAGGCTACAGGAACCTGATGCTGCCGTCTGTGTCTAGACCTGCTACAACAGCAGCCATTATGACCTGCTCCAGGCCTTCTGCACTGCCTTTTCCAGCATCCCTGAGATCCTCCCAAGTGTCTTAGAGGATGTTCATTAGGGCCACCAAGATGTTCTCCCCATAGGAGAAATAATGTTCCCTTCCTTTATACTTGGAGCAAATAAAGGAAGCCCAGCAACTGCTTCAATGCTCACCTATGATAATGGTGGGCTGAATATGCCCCAGAATGAAGGTATGGTGTCAGTTTGGTGGAGAGCAGAAATATTTGTCATATCTTGAAGGGAAGAAAAGAGTGCACATGGAAAACCACCTGAGTGTTTTGTATTTGATATTTTGTTTCCATAACACCAAGTGTTCTGGTAGCACAAGCTAACTTGCATTTAGAAATCTTCCTAGAAACATTCAAAATAGTTTACAGTAGATGAAGATTGCTTGAAAAACTGAGCTCCTGCTTGGTGGGATGTTTGAGGTTTCAGAATACATGTAATTTATTTTTGTCTTGAATTAGAACGGAGTCAAAAGTTTTTGCAGAAAAAAAAAAGTTTTTCTTTGATACTACCAGATCAAATATAATAAAACAAAAATTCTCTCTTTTCAGAGAAGAAATGATAGATATTTGATGATGACAATATTAATGGCCCTTGAAAATGCATTATTAATCCAGGGCAATGTCAACATTGGCATTAGTTGTGGATAAGTTTGTTTAAATAGCATTTAAAGCAGCTTATTCACGAAACACAATCTTTTGGATGTTTAGAAATGTCTTATTGTATTATTATGCTTAGAGCTTATAGTTAGACCTGACCTGTTGTTCATTTAGCTGGAACTAGAAAGTTGTTCTTGCAGTCTATCATATTTGCTTGGAAGGAAGAAAGGCTGGCAAAAAGCAGCATTGCTGATAACTTTGTTTCCAGTGAGGAGGCACCGATAATGTTCAGGTAAATATCCAAAGCATTCGGCCTTCTTCATCAGAATGGTGTTATGTACCAAATGTTCCACTGTCAGTTGTAGACAAACGAATTCTAGTTTAGTGACTGAACAATGCTGGTACATTTTTTTGAAAAGAACAATGCTGGCCATCCTTATCCATGGGATAGTCATTAGTAGTTCGATTAACATTGTTCTGAAATATAGTTTTCCAGCCAAAACCTAACAACCTTCTCCTCAGTCCCCCTCTGTGAAAATTATGCTAAAACTCTGTAAGGAACAATGAAGTTTTACAACCATTCAGTGAGCACACTTTTGTTCTTTGGTTGTGTCTGTACAATAGGGAAATCTGGAAAGTGGTGAGCATCCTTGTCCCCGACTAAGTTCAAGAAGAAGCACCAGCGTTTAATTAGTCTTTAATATCTCTTTCTAAGAACTTCCCATTCAGAATTATCAATATGACCTTATCAAAATCCTTTTTCAACAATGAGGGAATGTGTGTATTTTAAAGGAAAGACACTATGCCATACTGATTTGCAAAGACCCAAGTGATTACATGGCTCTGAGAAATCTGTTATATGTAAGGACTTATGTACAGTTTGATGGGCATTTTTGGTATAAAAACAAGATATAGGTTCAGCTTGCAAACTGAAGAGCCTTGGTACTACAGCAAGAGCTCAGTGCTGAGACATGTCTGAATCTGATCTTCAGTAGTGCCTGGTGGAAGAAGTTTTGCTTTATGAGGTTTTGTTTTATGAGTTTGGGGTTGGTTAGTGTAATTGCCTCTGTAACCTAATTTTTTGTTTCCAAGGTCACCACTAGAGGAGAATCAGGAAGAGCCAAGACTAATGCCTTCTGTAGATTATGTAGTACATTAGGATTGAGGCTTCCCTGCTTTCAGTCTGTTACAGAAGTACTAACCATCATCAACAGAAGTAGACCTGAGAATGATAGGATACGTCTTACCATTTCTGCAACACTTATATGTATTTCCAGGTCTGCAGAAAATGAAGTTTTCTGCCAATGGTAGGTAAAAACATAAGTATGGATCTACTGTACTCTGAATTATTAATCATGTCAGATTAAGATAAATGGGGAAGATATAAAGAAAATTTATCTAGTAGAGTTTGATTCTGTGTTTCAGGCTGGAATAATTACTGAGAATGCTGAAAGATGTGCATGGCAGCCTACTCTGTACCTGCTATTATAGTGAGCACTGTGCTCATGGCTCTGACCATGCAGTTGCCACTCAGCAACAGAAGCTAGCAATTCCTGACTTCTGTCTATGGACAAGACTTGATAACATGAGTTCAAGGGTTGGATCCTATTAAGAATTATGGAAAGCTGCAAAAGAGTTGTCCAAGCTATCTGCAAAACAGTGATGTGTTAAGGCCAGGGGTGGCCTATCTGGCTTACCTCATCTGTTCCAGGTGAACGTAATAAAGTATGCATATCTCCACTCTCTCTATTCTAGACCTGGTGAGATTTTCTATTAACAGGAGAGTTTTTTTTTTCCATCAATCTGTGAGCCATCACAAAACAGTTCTGCTCTTTCTGTATCCTGCAGTGACGGCAAATAGGATAGAATGCATGATGTCTGAGCTTCAGTAACTTGTTTGTAGCTATGGAAGCTTGCATAGAGGATACATTCCTTCTAGCTGGCCTTGTAGAGATCACAGAAATGAGTGAACTATGTATTTCTTCTTGATGACCTTTCCTACTCTTTTTCTTTATATCCCTGGTGCAGATACAACCTGTGGGATCATGGTGAAGTATGCATTTTTCTGGAAAAAATCAAGATGTCAACTGATAATTGTGGGAATTGCTACAGAACTGTATTTTGTCCCCACAATTTTTGTCATGTGTTGCCACCGAGCTGGTATTGGCTGAAGACTGAGAATGGTCGACATCAAAGATCACCTCTGTGATCTCACAAAGCTGTCATTTCTTTGTTCTCTGACACAGCATTGGGACACCTCCTGCTAGCATCCCTGGCATCACTTCTTGTCTTTAACCCCATAGTCTGTCTAAAGGCTCTGCCATAGTGGGTGCCTTAAAATGGTGTGTTCCACCAGGTGAAGAATACAGTTGTCACAGCACACCGCAGAGATTTAAGTCCCGATCCTTTTCTGACATGCAGTCCTCACAAGTATTTTTAAGGCTTGGGAAGATCTACAAGTAAGAAAAGTACTTCTTTTTTCTTAATTTGGAAAACTTCAGCATAAACATCAGGACCTGGACTGCTATCCTGGACTCACAGCAGTGCCACACATCTAAAACTGAGGGCTGCAAGGAGATGCTAGAATTTTGGTGTAGGCCAAATGATGACATTGGACACGATCTTCTTAAAAACAATTTCAAAGGTAACCAAGATGGACCAGAAAGTGCAGCTATGATTAGCTGAAGTTGTCAGTGACTAGAGGATGGGAAATAGGGTAGTAAAAAAGAGAGGCAGTGGGCACTTACCTCTACATTTTTTTGATTATATTCAGGCAGCACTGCTGTAATTATATACATGACATCTGAAAGGCTATCTCTTCTTCATGAATTTAGAGGTTTGTTTCTGCTGAAATCCTACAGAGATGGAAAACGATGGCTGCCTTTCCTGCTGCTTAGAAAAGCTTGCAAACCCTGATAACTAATCTTGCAATACTCACTTCAGTGCCAGTGTCTTACTCATGTGTCCTGTGTTGGCAGTCACAAACAATTATTTGAGCTGGAAAGCTAGGGCAGTATGCATGAGGTGTCTGTTTTTGTGGTTAGAACCTGGGTTTGGCTTGTTGCAAAGTTAAATTATGAGTATTAGTAATCTTTTGAATCTGCTAAACTGAAAACTTAACCAGCTAAGATCTGGGAATGAAAGACCATATGCCATCAAGGTTTCACTGTGGTGCTGCATGGAGCAGGTGAAACTGGGATTTTGTGAGGAGGTGTTAGACTGGTTGTAGGGTGGGGGAGAAGTTCCAACTATTTATGGAGCATCACTAAGCTTGAGTAGCTTCCATGACTAGAAGACAACATTAAATAAGGGTGATATACACACCTGGAACCCTGTAAATATGCCCCCTTTCCTGTTTCTGCATAGACAGATTGCTCTGACTCATCTACATTGCAATGAATGTTCTTGTCTGCCCTTGTATCTGAGTTGCACTTGATCTCTCTAGAGATACATAGGACCTGTGGCCCTCCACACCCTGGGCATATACGCTATTCCTGTCTGAAAACTATACCCATCCCTGGATATCTGCCACGCCAGCCTGCTTCCTGCAGGTGCTCATTATTTAGAGATTTATATGACCATGTTCCTGAATTATCAAGCTCCAAATTCTTTAAGGCATGGCATTGTTTTGGCTTTCTGTCTTGCATGTAATTTTCAGTGTCTGTGGTTTGGTTTGATAATGGCCAGGGATTCTGATGGTCCACACAGCATATGCTGCACATAAATGGCCCATATGGCCATGCTGCTCTCATCCAAATCCTTGATTCAAAGGAAAAGGAGGTTCCCCTGGTACCACTTTCACAGTGAGACAGATCAGACTTTGTACACTACATCTGTGGCATTACAGAGGTCACAAAGATGAAGGCATAATTGTGGCCATAAATAGGTTAAAGACTAGAAGAGTACTGTAGAAGTAGTTGTCTGTTTTGCAGTAGAGTTGCACTCTGTAGGATAGTTGAAGGTGGTAACAGCAGTATCTAGTGAAAACCAGCATTTCTTTCTCTGCATGGAATAGCAGGAAAGGGGCCCTGAAATTACTTACAAAGGGAAGTGGGACATCCAGAAACATCATTTCCAAATCTTTCATGACTGGAGAAGGGGAAGGAAGGCCTCCAGCTGGGTGCAAAGACAATTCAGGGCACAATGAAGTACACAGATGATCACAAGTTTTTCCAGAAGAAATGAGTGTTCTGACTTCATCTGAGATTTAGACTGAGTTAAATCTGAGCTGCCAGTTGGCCAGTTGGTCTGTGTTATAGATCAGTGACAACTCTGAGGTGATTTTATTCAGGTTTCTATTATTTTATGAATCAGAGTGATGTTAACTATGTATGAACATTTCCCTCACACAAATCTTTCCAGCAGTCCATGAGCTTGTCAATCTGGGCAGAGGTAACTGTTGTGATGTCAAAAGGCACAGATTATTAGGCTCCATTAAAATGGGAAGGGATTTTTTTTCAGCCAATTTGTACCGAAGAAAAAAACCAAAAACCGTGTCTTCCTCAAACACAGTACACCATGTACTTCTTATTAAGGACAATGTGTGTGCTGAGTGTCACATTTCAAACTTCAGCTGTTTTTGCTGTTGCCCTATTCAAAAACAAGTATGGTTAGAATTTCATTACAATGGGAAAAGTGTGTGCGTGTATTTGTTTCCCACTGTTCCATAGCACAAAAGCTGTTGGGAATTTGCTCCCATTTTAGCAAGATGTACTGGTGTTGTGTTTTGTTTTGTTTTTACCCTAAAGCATAAAAAAAAATCAGCTTCAAAAGTGGATAAATGTGTGAAACCAAGAGGCTAGGGAAGACATTATTTTCCAACTTTAACTAGTATCAGTGCTATTACTGTGATAGTTGGCTGAATTCTTCAGCTAAGGATCTCAAAGTAGACAAAATTAAAGATGTAATTAATGTAATTCTGGAGGTTCAACTGAAATCAGGCTGTTACGTGAAGTAGTATGTCATTTCTATAAGTTTCTTTGTGGCTTCTGTGTTTCACTGCAGGAGTCTTTTAGTGACTGGATGTGAGGTATTTAGGGCTCTCTCACATTATTCCAACCACACTATGTAGGGTGAAAGGGCTAGTGTACATGTCCAGTTTGACAAGATAGATGAAGTGAGGGAACCAGTCTTTATTGTTGAGATAGGGAAATGAGGTGAAGGAGACATATGCCAAAGATCAGATAGATTAAGACTAAGAACTGAGGCCATGTCTTACAATTCCCTTAATGATAAAAGAAAGTATTTCTGTTTGGTTATGGCAAACTAACGCAGGTAGTGTGTCATACTGAAGTGGTGTCTGTTAAGGTCTTTTGGAATTCCCTTCTCTCTTCCCCTGACTATTCACAGCAAAATGTATTTTCACTAACAATGATTTTGCAGTGCTTTTGTAGTATATGCACAGGAAGCTGAATGAGTGTCTGGGGAGCTTTTAACAGGATCTATAAAAAGTCTGTGTCAATAAAATCCTGTCAGATCTATCCTTCAGTACTGTGATTACAGAAGAGGAAAAAGAAAGGCATTGCTCAATGTGACTGCAATATTCCAGCACGTAATCTTCTCCCATGTGGTCATGTTTCCTCAGATAAGAAAAATTGCCACTCTGGTGTCAGTGGGGATGGGGTCACTGAATGGGAACAGGAGCGTTTTCATTTTTTTCACAATGGACAGTTGTTTTGTGTGTTTTCTTGACTGGATAAACTATGTCCATGGTTACTGAGCAAAGTTTATTTCTGTAGGAAATAGGTAACCATGTTTGTGCAGTGGGGGTATCGGAACACAGAGAATTTGAAAGGAAGGGTCCAGAGGTCATCAGCAGAGGGGATATGATGAGGAAATGCAATGAGATATATTGTGTGGATACTGGCGTATACTTCATGGGATGCTTCCTTTCAAGCGCTGGTGAGCAAGAGGGGCGAATAGAGGCTCTTTGATAGCACAGCAGCAGGGCGAATTCATTTCAGGGCCAGCTCTTCACCTTGTATTAAATTGTGCAACTGATTTATGCCCACAGAGGATTTGGCTTGAAGCTTTAATTGCTTTCTTGGCTAAGTTCTGTTTTCCTTATGTGTGCTCAGACTATCAAGAGTGTTAAATGTTATATTTCACCAAAACCTGTTGCTCTTGCTACCCTACTTGCTCATTATGTTCTCTTGAAGTATGGTTGCAGAGTAACTTGATTTCATAGCTCTAATAAAAAATGTGTCCAGAACTACAAGTGGCTTTGTGAATGCCAACAGCGTTCCTAACTTGTCCTTCCTTGTTAAGTGACCAGTGGAATGCTGACAGGCTATAAATGTAGAGTGAATCTTACCAGATAATTTATGCCATTACTACATTGTTTGTACCCTGTGTTTCCACATTCATCTTTAGGTTTCCGCATTGATTTAGGTATAACTTGTGCTATGACCTTGTGTAACTTTATTGCCTAGAGCACCAATTAAACTGTGACTGCAGCCCATGTAGGTATGAGCGTAAACCTGAATGCTTAGGGGAGTGAGAAGTGTTGCTCAGACCAGACTTAAAACCCAGTCCAGAAACTAGGATGGAAACTCAGGCAGTTGGTTTCTGATGAATGCTATGCAGTTATCTTGCCTAAGTTTAGGTTCTAAGGCCCTTCCAAATTAACATATACTTGAACTGGATTTACTCTTGAATACTGCGTACCTCTTACAAGGAGAAAGTGATGGTATCATCACTTCATATCAGTTGACAGTATAAAAGAACAACAGCAAACAAATAATGGACAGTGAAAGGGATATTTTTAAATTGCTTTTGCAGGTAAGAATCAAATTCATGGAAAGACTGAATGATTCTTTAAGGATCGTGCTAAAAAATGTGAAATGTGGTGTTAAACTGAAATTTCAGGCCAGAGCCTTAATGACAGGATGTGAACTACTTTTGTTTCACTGTTGATTCATGCTTCTTATGTGTATTAGTGTATCAGTATTTTGGTTATACTTGAATCATAATCAAATATTCATGTTATGAAAAATGGCTGTAGCAATTTCAGATGTGACTGTATTTCTGGCTGCTTGTTATCATATTTCTGAACCAGGTAGTGGATTGGGATGCAAGAAAGTTCCTCATCTGCTTCAGCGCAGGAACCATCTGTGTCTGGTTAACAGGGAGATGATTACCTAAGGGTGACTGGCTGATGTCGTGGTGGAGCAAGTCAAAAAAGCATTCACGGAGACCTCAAATTTCTTATATCCTCCAAAGCACCACAAAGTTTTTAGATCTTTGAAGTCTCATTTTTGCATGGGTAACATACCTGTCTGAACTGCAGCAGACTTTCCTTGTTACCTTTTCTCTCATTTGGTGCATATTCTTGGTATTGGGAAGCTGTAATGCAGTCTGATACTTGACAGTTTCTGTTGTACAATGGACTCGCTACTCTTATAGCCATAATAATGCCTCATAGTTGCAGCATGTTTTTACACAGCATAAGAAAGAAATTGGTTCTCACAGCATGTCTCAGGTGCTGCTGGAGGCTGCAATGAAGCAGACAGCTTAGAACTTCCGTGTCAGCGGTCAGCCTTTTCTTTGATTGATGCTCTTAGGGGTAATGTCAGCTGAAGCTCTGTGTCACCTGAGTGCAGGAGGATTTATGCTGATTTGTATAACAGATCATAGATTTGCTGCAAATAAATAATGGATGTTAAGGCTGGGGTGGAGGCAGTTTTGAGGGTGGACCAAGAATATCCCCCCCAGTACCTGTAGGAAAGTTATCAAGAAGATGGTGCCAGGCTATGCATGGCAGCACATAGTGGGAAGATGAGACCCAACAGCCATTTATTGAAACAAGAGAGGAGCAAGCTGTACACAGGAAGAAACATTTTCTCCATGGGGGCAGTCAGACAGTGGAGCAGTGGAGCAAGTGCCCAGAGAGGTTGTGTGCTCTCTGTCCTTGGAGGTTTTCAAGACCCAGTTGATCACAGCCCTGAGTGTTCTGGTCTGACCTCATGGCTGAGCCTATTTTGAGCAGGAGGTTGGACTAGAGACATCCTGAGGTCCCTTCCAACCTAAAGTATCCTCTGATCCCATGACAACTTACACCACAGAACTTTACCACGTAATTTCATGAGGAAGCAAATATATTTTGCTTTAGTGGAATTATATATCTCTTAGAAATTATTTCATCTTCGATTAAAAAATTCTGTCCTGTAATAACTATTTTGTTAATTATGCTTGTGGTTTAGAAAATGGATGACAACTTAGTTCAGAACTCTTCATTCTAAAAGTCATAGTAAAACTAAATGCCTCTTACCCTTTCACTGTTTTTCTTCTCTTCCTCTCCAGAAAAAGTCCCCAAATAGAATTAAAAAATCCCCTGATTGTTAAGTGAAATATCAGTATAGAGGACAATATTTATTGGTCCAACTTTACATTCCATTTCAGTGTTTTTAACTTATTTCCTTAATTTAAATGCAATGTCTTTTGTTCTTATTCAAAGAAGGTTCTGTTAAGTCATTGGGGCACATCTTGTAGAATAGGGGTCAATTATGGGCCACATAGGGCACATTAGTTTTCAGACATATGTTGGACTGACAGCTGGAAGTTCCCATCATCTCATTCTAGGGGTTAATACACAATAATAACTGATTATTTTGTGTCTGCAAAAGTCAAAGAGGAAAATATTTTTATATTCTTAGAAATGCTATATTATATTGCAGAAATGAAGTTGTAGAAATTACAAGAGGAGAATAAATAGCATGACATTGTTCCAAGGTATCTATTAGGAATTCTCTGAGACAAATCCATGCTAGAAATTCAAGCACGTTTTTTGTTTGGAACTTGAAATGATCTAATGCACATGGCTCAGTTTTTATTCACCATGTACGAGATCAGGTATATATTAAAGTCACAAGTGAGAGGATAAGATTTTGAAATCTCTAGGTTGTTTTCGATATTTAACTGGAAGGAGAATGTGATAAGAATCACATTCACATGGTATTTGAAAAAAGAATAGGGTTATATCATGCTGTCAACTCTGCCAGCTTTATTTACCTAACTCTTCAGCTAATACCACTGATAATGTCAATAAGGCTATTCATTTGGTAAAGGAAGGTTTAGGTCAGTAATGATGGCAGAGGTAACATAAATTTAACTTGCTTGTCCCTACACCATGAAATAAATTTTCTCTTTAAACATAGCCCCATCTTTTGCCTCTTTTTCTCATTCTCGGTGGTGTCGTACTCCAACTGTGTTAAGGTACTTAGCAGAGAAACACAAACACCAGGAATGAATTAATCTCATATAGTTTAGCTATCTAAAAGCTGCACCAATCTGAAGCAGTTGCTTTGGCTACTTCTAAGATTGCGGTAAAGTGTAGGTGTTCTATCAAAGCTGTTCATCCCATCACAGGAATATCTAGTTGACTAACTTAGTTTGTTTGCCTTCTAGTTAGTTAAGGCTAAATGTGATGAGCCCCGCTATAAGCGTGGTAGAATTTAATCTTCGCTTTGCATATTTTTATGTATTGACTTTTCTAGGTGAAGCTGAATAAATTAAGGTGATGTTTTAGCATTTTAAAACAGCCTGTGAGTCATTACAGTATATTATGTATTCTAAGAAACATATATTCTCCCAGATATTAAAAATAATAAGATTTTTAATGTCTAAATTATCAATCATCAGTTGCAATTTGTATATTATGTAGCAGATTCGTTCCTGCTCAACAACTTTCTGAGTAGTCATTTACTTTACTGTGCCACAAAGTGGGATGCAAGCCAGCAACATGAACAACATAGAATAATGATACAGGGTACAAACCTATCACTAGCACACCTTCAGCTCAAATATTTACTGTATGTAATGCTTTTGGTCCTGCAATGCACAAAGAATCTTTTGTCTAGATAGCCAATAGAAATCATGGAGATCACTTCATATTTTCTGCAGAAGGCACTAAGATTAGCCAGAGCAGAAAAATACCAAAGTGTCAGTCCTGATTATGCAAACATTAATTCAGAACAAAGATTTTGCTTTTATAGCTGTATGATTTTTAACAAGTACACTGTTTCTCAGAAATAAGAGAAAAGCCCAAACCCAGTTACAGTCCTGAACACACTCCTGCACACATTTCCCAAGTCTGTTGGCCATATATTTAAAGTGAGCCTGTTAGTCAGGGATTACTGAGCCCAGGAAAGACAAAGTGACATTAACGGTGGTAGAGCTATGCAGTCAGACCTATAGCTGCAGAATTCATACACCTGATATGTTCTTTGAATATGCTGCTTCAGCGACACTTGCAGTGAGGGGAGTAATTTTTTTTCTTCAGATCTCTATTCTAAGAGGGAAATATCTGGACCTTGCTCATGGTCAAGTGGCTGAGAGACACCAATAACTTGCCTTATATGAAGTAGACTAGTTTTATTGTTAATTATTTTTAACATCTCTCCATTCAACTTTGTGCTTGGAACAAGATCAGGTCCCCTCTTCCATAGCTCCCCCACCCATGTCTGTTAGATGATGCTACCTCAGGGTTCCTTTGAGCTGCATTATTTGTATTTGACTTTCAGAACTTCAGCCCTCTGTTTTATACTGTCAGTAGGTCCAGCTTTCAGCAGACCGTGCTGGCTCTTCGGATGTTTTAAATGGAACAATGCATTATTCATATGCCATAATATGAATTCATGGCCCTTCCACAAAGGAAATTACTTCTACCTACTTCTAAGACTTCTCCCATTCAAGAAAATTAAATGAAGACCTCAGAGATGGTTTTAATTGCTTACGACTCAGTTGAGAAACTTCTAAGAATGAGTTTCTTTTTGTAATGTAACTTGAGAGCTCATTCATTGAATGTAATTATGCTGTATGATGGATTGGAAAGTATAAGTGGAGAGCTAAATAAGATGGAGATGACAAAATAATGGTAATAAAAATAATAGTGCTTGGGTTATATGATACTTCCTCACAGTGTACAACACCACAGTGTCACTGTCTTTGAATGCTAATGTAGCCTCGTGGCTCCTTCCTGTAGCATATATTTAGCAAATGGCATGCCTTGTCTCTTCTGGACTTTTAGTGTACAAATGGCTTGGTTGCATGTTTTGGAGCTCTTTGGACAGGTGGGAGTAAGAAGGCATTTTGTCCTCTCTGTGGGGTGACTGCAGACCTGATTCCTTGGAGTCAATGTGCTACCCCTCTTATCTGTGAGAACGGGTGGTAATTTTCACAGTTACGGAGACTAGCCATGCCTCTGCTTTTTCCCTGCCTGGGCACTCAGCTGGAGTCCAAGATGAAGCCTTCAAAGAGCTGGAAAGGCTGCTGGGTGCAGACCCATGTGTGTAACACCATAGTGACCCAGATAAGGCACTGAAATTGTTTACCACTAATGAAACCTCCATGACTTTTTCAACAGCAGTGTTAGAAAAGGCTTTTATAGATTCTTTAACACAGAGCAAACACATTTTATCAGTCACATGAATGAATGTGTTTGCCTGACTAAATTGCTATATGGTACCAGGGATTTTCCTGTCAATCTGTAACTAGGAGGCTGGCTGGAGAAGAATCACTTTGCCACCTCAGTTAAGTATTCACTGGGGCCTGCAGAGGAGAATAGCCCACATATTCATGGAAAGTAATTAATGGAGGAGGAGGCTGAGGTACAGCTTCAGAGAAAGAACAGGAGCACTTCTGAACATGAGAGATATCGGGAGAAAGGGCTTATTGCAGAACATTTTATTTTCTGAGTGCTAACTTTCGCTGTAACTTAAGAAACCAGACTACATGTGCTTTCCAGATTCCCTGGTTTTGTGTAGTGAGACGAATCCAGCCTTTCCCACTCTTCTGTTTCTCTTTTCCCACCCTATTCCAGATGTGCAGGCCTGCATAAACCAGCAGGATTCCAATTATAATGATACTTTCCCATTCACTATTCATCCAGTTTTTTCTTGATGTGAAAATGAAATGTGACCCAAAATAACCCAGCTGGGCGGGGGGGGGGGACACACGACACGACACTCTATCATTACGTGCATGCGATTTATTTTTCCAGAGTGTTTTTTTAATTTTATCTTTTTTTTTTTTTTTTTTTTTTTCAAGTACTAAAACAAAACAAAACCCCACAAACAGGAAGAACAAAAAATTGGATGTATGCAGGAGACTCCTATTCAAACCAATGGCATCTGAGGACAGGAATTATCTCCTAGATGGAACAAATGAGCAAGACCCTGATACATAATGATTACTAATTAATAAAAACAATATCAAGACCCATAGTGATGAGAATCAGAAAAATGACTTCTGCAAACAATACGAGCATTCTTGCCAGGGGGAAACAAATGCATAATAAGAAATATAAAGAGCAAAACCTCTGACACTACGTCCTGGAGCAAAATTTAAATTTACTTCAAGATTAGCTTTTCCAAAATCACAGAAATATGGAATAGTATGGAAGAACTGAAAAGTAAAGATTATAGTATTTACCTTACTTTTAATACTGACTAGGGGATTGTAATGCTGTTCTATTTTTCCTTTCCAGGTAAGTTGTGAGAGCAAAAAGAATGCATTGCTTTTTGTTGTGCAGTTTGTACATCAGAACTGAGGTATGTTGCATTCTACAGGCTAAACAAATAATATCCAGAGGCAAGCTGAAGTACAAGTCAGAGTTGTAAGTTTTTTTCAATTCCTGTGCACTTTCCAGAAAAAAAGGAGCAGTTTTTAAAGAGTGAGCCATGGCATTTTGAATCTGGTAAGAGGCTGAATGAAAGTATGAAGACTTTGAAAGAAAGCCCAAGAAAAGACCCAGAGAAGAGAGTAAAGAGCCTGATACAGCCAATGGTCATATGTCTCCAGAAAAATTGATCGTTTAACATCAATTTGAAGAAAGCATGGCTGACTTTCTTTTGCTTTCTTTTGCATTTATCTGAAAAGCTGTCAAAAGTGCTTTCCTACAACAGCCTTTTGGGTTTTGTTGAAAACAAAGTCTTTATAAATCTTGTGATAAAAGAGTCAATGGGGAAGTTGATTTGATTTTTGTTGTTCAACAAGCCAAGGTTAAAGGATTTTTGTTAACAGAGTCACTGCTCTGACAATTAAACTCATCAGGATAAATAACAATGTGCTGAACTATTCTAAAGAAACTGTTTTCAAAATCAGCTGTTTGTAATGACTTTACCTTTCAGGTGTGGATAGCACCTGTCCTGTGCCAAAGTTAGTCTTAAGGTCAATGAAAAGGTTTCAGGAGATCAGAGGAGAAAGTTGTGTCCTGATGTAAAGTCCAATGGATCCAACCACCTTCTCAAAACAAGGTGCTCCAGGTAAAGTTCTCAAACTTATTACCCCAGTTCTGCATCTCAGGAGGTCCTGGCCCTTAAACAACTAGATTAAAGTTCTGTTCAACAAAACTGTCGCATATCCATTAAGTTCAAAAGTTTGTTTACCTTAACTGTTTTAGACACTTTGGTCTCATTCTTCTTTCCATCTCCATAAGCTGCTGAGGTTTTTAATGGCTGCATATGGTCTCACTAAGGGTTATTTAGTACCTTTGAAAAATTGAATTGCTAATTACTGTATCCTTCCAGGAACATGCAGGGTGTAACTCTGCAGCAGTGGTGGAAGGTGAGGATGATTTTTCTTACTTTTTTTTTTTTCTCTTTTGACATTTATTTAGTCACATACTTGTTATTTTCAAATCCTATTTCTAATGCATTTTGAATAAAAGACAGTATAATCTTATGATAGGGGAGAACCATGTAGTTGACTGCATATCTACAGACCTGTTGACAAGTTACCAAATGTTTCAATAGGAGTGCCATGCTTTGTCATATTTCTGAATAGAGGACTGTAGGTTCCAAATAACTTAATCTTTTTAGAGTTTGATTGTATAATTAACATTTTTCCTAGAATATTTTCTTTGTAAAACACTGAGGTATAGTTGGAAATTTTTTTATGCTCCTCTTCTCGGTTAGTATCATTGTCTGAACTAATAATAATCTGTGCCTTTGGCAGTTTCAGTGATTGAATTTTTGCAGAACCTGATGCTCTGACCAGAGCAGTGACATACTCAATTATATACATTCTCATGGGCATACGTATATAATTTTAATAGACTGGCTTGAAATCTAGCTCTTTACCATTAACACAAAAACTGGGCTCAGGTGTTATTCATGTGAAAATTCTTGTTTACACTAAAGGACATTTCCTAGCACTGGGCTAATCTATAAACCTAGAAATAACTGAGATTTGCCTTGCAGCACTTATGCAAGAAACTACACAGCAAAATGTGCCTTCTGAATTCACACAAGCCAGAAGAGTTGCCTGTTGGTATTACTTCTCATTTCTCAATGGAACCTGATATTCTAATTTTTCTTATTTTTGTATATTAGGAAATTAATATAATGGTGGCATAGGTAAGAAGAGAAAGTCACAACGGAAGTCTGTTGGATCTTTGTGACTTCAGCCTCCATCTTCTGATACAGTCTTTTCCTGTGCTGGCTGACAGTACCAGCCCAGGAGTTTTTCCTTTCACAGTGGTGCTGACCTACCTTGTGGAATGAAAATAATAGATGTTCTCTCTTTCATTCATCCTACTGAATACTTTCATCCAAAATTAAATGATGGAACTTCTTCCATGCTGGTTTCAAGCTGGTGAAACTCATACTGAGTTCACAAGTTTTTGATGGCTGATAGCTGGTGGGATAGAAGGACCAGGCTCATGAATTCTGCTTTAGAAGCTTGGTTTAAAAAACAAGTTACATTTTAAAAGGCTGAACATTTGCTTGTACACTTGACAAGATTTTAAACAAGTAGGCAACCAGCAATGTCTTCTAGTCCCATGGAAACGGCTGTAGAAAAAAAAAAGACCTTCCTCCATTGAAAAGTGATTAGTTTAAAGCATTCTGTCCCATTTTTGGCAGTTTGATGGCAGTTTCCATGGGGATGGGCATAGAGGATTGCTGAAGTGTTATTATAACTCCTGCAAATGCCACAGATGGAGGTTAAAAGATCTAAATTGTATTTCAACAGCACCTGTAAATATATTAATTTGGGGAGAGGGAGAAGGGAAAGACAACAAAATGTTTTTCCTCTTTCTCCATCTGCAACACATCTCTGATGAATGTCTTAACTATTCAGAATAAAATAAAATGATCCTTTTGGCTTCTCATTCATAGTTCTGCAGTGTAGCAATATCTACCGCTTTGCGAACATGATGAGCAGGGGTGTCAAATTTCTTTAAAAGTAGATATTGTTACGCTGATTTTATAAATTGGGCAGCTGAGTCCAGGAAATGGTTAAGTGGCCAGAAGACCAGGGATTTTGGATATTGCTGGAAAAACACTGTCTGCTTGTTTCTGAAGACCTGGCTAGGTGACTGTACAGCTCAAATAATGACCTTTTTTTCAGGATTCCTATCTCAGGGCCCTGGGGGCACCAAGAGGCCTCAGTGCCCCTGCCAGGCCCCAAGGGCTCCCCCAACCTGCCCACAGCCCGGGGCCATCAGCCTCTGCCTTAGTGACCCTGCAGCAGGCCCTGGGCTCCAGCTCCCCATGGCCCTGCCCCGCCCGGCCATGGGCTGTCAACATCCTGGCCTGGCTTTGTGCTGTCCCCGTCCCCAGCGAGCTGCTCTGGGCTGGGGCTGCCCCAGTGTCCGCCAGATGCTCAATCCTGGCTGGGGCAGCGGGACAGGCGCTGGCTGCCAGGCTCTGCCTGGGGGACCCTCACAGGGAGGTGCCGGCCCAGGCAGCGCCCTGGCAGCGAGCCCAAGCGGGGGCCGATGGCCCCAGGCTGGGCTGAAATGGAGTCTTGGGCCATGGGTAGGGGACGGGAGGCTCGGAGTTAGCAGGGCAGAGGCAGGCAGGGCTGCAGGTACCCTCAGGGCCTGGGCTGCTGGTGACAGCCAGTGACAAGTGCAAGAGTTTTCTTGAGAGTTGATTTTTTTAAGCTTTTCAGCTCTGGCATTTCTGAAAGAGAAAGATAAATTTTGTAGCTTCTGAAAATGACTTAAAATCCAGTGCTGCGCCATCGTGGCTTTCTAACATCTCTTGCTGTCTGTGATGTGGCGAAATGATGGCATTTGAACCCAGTGCTCTCTCTGTTTCATCTGACAGTTGGGCCTGAAACCTGACAGGTTTGAATTGCTCGTGCTTTGATAATTTTTGCATTCAGTCAAACAGATACCTAAAGGGATTTTTTGAAGAGGAGGAAGGGAGATTTGGAAAGAGAGAAAGAGAATACACAATTCTGACAGACGCAAGCTGAGAAAAAGTCTTCTCGTCACCCTTCTTTGTTTTTCTAGTTGGCAACGTTAAGGACATAGTTTGTGACTATGAATTGTAAAGTGTTTATGTGGAGATTAAAATCTCCTCAATAGATTCATGACATGAAAAAAAATTGCTATGTGGATTGCTCATGGAAAATCTAATTTTAAACAGTGTTACTTAGCTGTGATTTGTCGGAGAGCCGTATGGTGTCATTCCTCATCTGATGTGATAAACATTAGGTGCTACTACGTATTCTGTACTGTCTTGTAATTTCCTATGAAAGACATGGGATATACTGAAGAATAGATATACTGGCCTTCATTTAATGTTGTCTCAGTACTCTATTATGTAAATATAATTTTTTTTTTGCCTATGGGTATTTGTGACAAATACACAATTCAACTATTAGTTCCAGTTTCTTTTTTAAAAATATATTTGTCAATCTTAATACATTTCAGTTTATCTTTCCTCTTTTAAGTTGTGCTGTGGTATTCTTTGCAGTTACAGCTGAATTTAATTTTAATTTCAAGCTGACTCCTAACCTAATCAACATTCAGCACATTTTTATGGTCTGCCTAAATCTATTTAAATGAGGAAAATATTCTTTCCACTGTCCTATTTGGATAGAAAAAGACATCAATCATTTCACAAGTGGTAAGAAACTGAGAGAACAAAGGTTTAAAGGTGAACGTTACATAATTACTTAGTGCATTACTCTTGGCGTGAGTGATTAGTGTCTATTTGTTTTCAAACTTCCATCTGTAGTTTTATGACTTCATGAAGAGTCAGCTTTGTTAGAATTGCTGAATCACTGTGGAAGTGTCATTTGCTGAAGTTCAAATCTGAATTTTAAATTTTCTGATTTGTTTTTTGGATAGGTGATTAAATAATAGCAGACCTTTTTTTGATCAAATAATTTATGTAAATTGTTTCACTTTGGTCAGCAATAAATGGCACAAACAATGACTAAAGAAATGCTTGATCTCACAAAGAAATCCAGGAATTTCAGAAAATCTGTGAAGAAGACAATCACAGGTTGAAGGATAATCACATGCTCAAGGGGAAAAATGCACATTATGCATAAATAATTTTGACATGATTTTATTATATGCTGTTCAGGGTTGAAGGATGACTTACTGATAATGCACCTTGGTGGCTATTTGACTGAAAGCAAATATTTGCCCTCATTTTCAGTTAATTTGTAAACAAAGTTGAATTGCTAACAGTAACACCACTCCCTATAAGTGGTTCTACATTGTCAAAGTTGAAGTGGGATTTTAGTTTATGCTATATTTTCAAATATTTTTAGTTAAGTTCACTGTTGACTGAAAAAGATCAAATTGAAAATTAATTACGAATCTTTCATATGCATATCAATAAACAGCTTTCAAAACTACACTGAAATTGTTGTGACTGGACACCTCAGTCCCAAGAGAAGGTTAAACTCTGTTACACTAAATTTTTAGTAATACACACCTCTGAAGGAAGAGCTAATACAATGGTCAGAATAGTAAACTTTTTTCTAATACGATATATAAATTAAATCTGGAGAAACTTGGAGAATTATATTATTTAATTTACTGTTGCAATCCAGTGGTTTGTATGAATGACATAAGACATTCATACAAACTGTGGTACACTTTCATTGTTTTGGTAGCACTTAGTTTTCTTTTATGTGATTTAAAGTTTTTGGAAAAAGAAGAAATTTTGTTTTAGAGCCTATGCTGATTTTTTCCCCCCCCTTTATTCTGTACCAGGGAGTTCACTGCTACAAAAAAACTGAGAAACTTCTGCATAAACTGAAGACCTGTGGCAAATGTTTGTCTTTATTTAGCTATGTGAGGTGATCTTCCAACTCACTTTGGAAAGAACAAGTTGTCTTTTTAGGGATTGGATGTCAGTGGGATGTAATCATTAGAGTAACTAGCGTGTCTGTGATCTGTGAAAGGAATGTAACAAGCTAAAAGTTCCCAGGTAAAGCCAACCTTTGGTCCTGATCACTTTGCTCTGTACTTTCAGTGTGTTGGGCCAGTAGACTCTAGACACCACGCAGAATCTTTCCCACAGAAAGTATGCAGGATAAATCTTCAAATACTAAATGATTTAACATACAGGAAAATCCTGGCTAAACTAATTTTAAGGCAGACTAGAGCTATTCTAGAAATTTACTTCACACTTCTTTTCCTTTGCATTTCAGTGGCATTTCTAAAATGAGTTAATGAAATAATTTAGAATATTTGGATTTTAAAGTACTGCAAAAGTGTAACCTTTTGTTTTGGGGAACAAGTACATTTGAATGAATTTCAAACAACAGTTCTTTGGAAGCTGGGCAAAAGAAACATTTCTAGAAGTTTTCTTTCTCTTTATATCCTATTTCTGTACTTGTATGTACAAAAATAGAAGTCTATAACATCAATATTCAGAGTAAAATTTGAATGAGGAAACTATATAATTGGGCAAGTTAATGCAGATAATTTATTTCTAATATTTTCTTATTTTTCTATTAGTTTTTGTTGATAAGTTCCTGCAGTGAAATTCTACACTGGAAATGAAGTTATTTAATATTTATATTTTGTTTTGATCTTTAAAGATGAACAAGAAATTAATAAAATAAGGGATTGTTCTTAAAATAAGGGAGAGTCATTCTGTTTTGGACATTTTCTGACTTTCTGAAAAATTAGCTGACTTTATTTTCCCACTGTAACTCTGTTTCTTGTCCCCTAGTCTTTAGTCTATAATTATCTTTCCAACTGAAAAATAATTTTTTCTGGAATTCTTAGATTTACATGTATGACAGACTCCACAGACAGGTCTCAGGAGTGGAAGCTGCTTGCAGATATCCTGAGTTATCTTTTGAATGTAAAGATTTTATTTGCAAACAGCAAGTTACTCTTCAGTATAATTATAATTAAAATAAGCTGAAAGTTCCAATGTTTAGAAACGTAGATGCACGTGTATGTATGTAGTCTGCATATATATTAATTTCCTCTTCCCAAAATATCAGAAGGATCTTGGGTTCCAAGAGTTTCTTACTAAGGGCAATGAGAAACAGAATGAAAAACTTAATCGGTGACTTTATATGTTGAATTCTAGCAGTTGGTACAACCCATCACTTCTGGAAACAAAGTATGAATAGCTGAGTGGGACTCTTCGTGTGGTAAACTGTGTGTACAGAGATTTCTAAATATAGATGTCATAATTCAGAGTCAGTTACTGTCAGTCAAATCAATATAGATCTTAAAAGTGTCTGAATATATTTTTGATGTTGAAAAATAAGAGCAGTTACTGAAATTTCAGCAACTATGTGGTGTGCTTTGAAAAAACTGTGTGACTGTTTACCCATGCCTTAATAGCCTATGATAGAAATTGATGTGACTGTCCTGATATCTGCATCTCTATATTTAATATATATATATATATACACTCATACACACAACACATTTTTCTGGTCTAAAAAAGAAAGGCCTATAGTGGAAAGTGTTATCTCTTGCCATGTCCAAAGCTGGCAGTGCATTTTGACCAGCTGACATCTGCCCTCACATGTAGGAAATTCCTTTTTCAGTATACAAAGCAATAAAAAGACCTCTTGTGCATTAACATATATTTTATCCCTTTTAATTTTGACTTTGTTTTAGTGACACAACAAGAAGTCTGAGTTGGACCTGTGACTGCATTTTATGAACACTGATCTTTTTTTGGCTGAAAATCTGGTAATTATGATGAAGTTTATTCATAATATAACCCCCATCTTCTCATAAAAACTCTATGGACATTTCATATTAGGAGGAGAATGGGGAAGAAAGACACAGAAGGCAGAGCAATGTGTAACTGCTGTTCCCTCCTTATGATTTTCTCCTTACATCTTAAACATTGATTGTGTGCTATGTACTTTTCTGTCAGATCAGACTGACATATGGGGTGGGGTAAAAGTCAGGAGAAAGGTTATTCTACAAGCTGTAAAACAGTTCTGCTGTTGCTGGGAAAAAGAAAAAGAAAGTGTTCGTGTATTTAGAAGAAGCTTTCGTCTTAGGGAAACACCCCAGTGTGATTTCGGTATAGTATAGATTAACTTCCCATTCATCTGTTTCAATATTTTCTGTCACATGTCTATTAATTATATTTGTTGCACTAGCAGTTTTCAACCTCTAATGTCCACCATAGCCCACCTGCTCTGCTCACAAATCCAGAGTCCAAAATATTGAATTGACTCTGTCACAGTTCCTTCCCCAGAAGGTAGATGTCATCTGAAATGTTTGCCTGTGAGTGGTCTTTTTAGCCAGAGAGGCTACAGCCCTTCAGTGAGAATAAGGTGAACCACCCAGTCTCCCCATGGGGAAGATACAGCTATTGGCTTCAGACTGGAAACATTCATTTGGTAAAACCACTATAGTTGAGAGAAATATACTCAGATAACTGGAATCCCAAACAAAACCCCAAACCCCAAACAAAAATAAAAGGGTTTTAAATGGGACCAAACCACGAACGTTGTGTTCTATTCTGGGCCTTATATTAACAGGAGGTATAGTTGACCTCAAGGGAACAGGAATAACACAGGTATTACAAGTATCACAATAGGGTAAAAGACCAGCTGAGACTCAATGCAGTAGCTCAAAAAACATTTTTAAAGGCTAAAAATTCCAAGCAGAAACATTACTCTGTGTAGCATATGAAATGTGTAAATAGTAGGGACTTCTCTGTCCCTTTCTCAGCTAAGCAATTTTTCAGCATAATCTGGTTTTCTCCTGTGATTCTTTTGGATTTTTTTCTTACTAGGCCCGGCAATATCAATTATTATGTGACCCTCTCTCCAGCAGGGCAGGTCAAGCTTCTATAATCGAGTATGTTCAGCTCCATCATAATGGAAATAGAAATGTCTCATGTAAGAGTGAAAAGCAGAGGAGGTCTGTTTACAGAGCTGTGGCAATATGTGCACAACAGAGCAGCAGAACATACTTAAAGGAGCCAAGCTTTAAGACAGGGAAGGAGGTAGACTAGATGGTTTTAAGAGGTCATTTCACCTCTAGCTTGTCATGTAATGTCTCAAATTATGTCTGTGTTCATATAATACTTTTTATCTGTGATGTCAAAGTGCTTTTACAAAGTCAGGTAGTACTGTCTTCATTTAAAAACAGCAAAGTCATGCCAAGATGCATAACAAAGGGGAAATCTAAAATAAATATATATTTCCTCACCAAAAAATAAAAGTCAAAATGCTGCATAACAAAATTTTGTAACAAAAAATTGTACTGTAAGAGCCCATCACAACAAGACTCCAGTCTTGAAGTCATAAGGAGCATTTCCATGCAGTGTGGCCCCAAGTTCAAATTTCAGTTTTCATTCCACTGCCATGTAATGAGGAATAAAAGCTGTGTCTTGCCAAGACAGCTCGGGACAAATAGTTGATCTTTCTAGAGCTTTTGGACTGCTGCTGTTGCCTTGCCTCGGTTCCCCATGAGGAACTCACCTTTCTTCTCCACTGTGTCTGCAAACAATTCAGTAAAAATTCATGATATACATTCCTCTTTTCTAGTGACTGTATACTGAATACAGTATAATTACAAGATGCTGCTGATTGGATCTAGTACTGTTATATATTCACCTTTCACAAGGTGTAACAGATTTGGAGAATGTGATCTAGTCCTTTTATTTCCTCTTGCCTTCTTCCTGCTCTTGGTAACAGTTATCTTCAGTTGAAAAAGCTATAATGTGGTGAGTTAAGAGATTTCGTGGTAACTGACAATTTCGTTTTGTTTTCCAGGAGGGAAAGTGCAAATTTACTTGAACTGCCCTGACTTCAGGGCATATTTCTGTTGATGAGGTGTTTTTATGAGCAGCAAGCAGGTATGATTTTTAGTAGAAAACAGAGATACAGGGAAAAGTTTCTTAATAAATAGAAAGTCCAAAGAAATACAATCACACAGTAGGGATTAATTTCTTAAAATGTATCCATGCTTATGCTGCAGACACTCTTCTCCTGCTGTTTCTTCAACTCACATATAGAGGTGTAAAGGTGTGCAGTTGAAGTGGCTTTTGTACAACTAATTATAAAACAGGACCTCAGTTAGTTTGTCACAGAGATTTTTTTTTTTTTTTTTCCTGCAAGGACTCATCAGAGCTTCACAACAGTAGCATTAATTGTAATTCTCAGTATGTAAAATGAAAATGTGGATTTATCTGTGCTAAGCAAATTCTCCAAATAGTGACTACTGGGATTTAGAAAGTTTAAGATCTAAAAGGTGTTTGTCAGTTTGGGGTATATCTGAACCCTCGATTCCCCCTCCTCAACAGTCGTTCACATAGTGTGTTTGTTTTGTACCTCTATGGTCTTGAAAGAGAGGGGGAAATACAACTGTGTAGGAGATGATGTCAGCCTTTCTGTTATCAAAAGATACAGTGAGTATGTGTGTGTGTGTGTTTGGGAAAAAGGAAAATATATTGGCTTTGAACCCAAGACAGACAGCTGTGTATGCCATGCCACTAGTGTTGCTGGATCAGTACAGAGAGAGGAAAAAAAAATAATCCTTTGGACCCTCTGCTTCTGCAGCTGTCGGACAAAGGTCTGAGCTTCCTGCAAACACTGTGAAGATATCGTCTCTCAAAGAGTCTAGGGAAGCTTTATAAAAGCAAAGAGATGGAGGGGAAACCTCTCCCTCTCCCTTTCTCCCTCCCATCTACAGGGCACTCATCCACTGATGTGCCAGAAATGAAGTGATTTTCTGTCTGCTCTGCCTATACAGCTTCATTTCCTGTGCATGCTTGGGCCCAAATCCTCAGCTAGTTTGGCACAGCTCTTCTCAAGTCAATGGAACTGCCCCACTCAGGACCTAGCAGCTGAGGATACAGGCTTCAGTGTTGTTATTAGGCGCTCTGGCATGCTGAATGCAGAGAGGAGCATCATGCTGGTCTGTGTACCCTTTGACTAGGTGAGCAGGTCTGACAGCTACAAAGAGAGTAGATGCGAGCTTTGGAGAGGGGATGTAGTTTTCTGGGAACTGAGTCCTAGCTGTTGTTCTGTGTTTACTTCAAGGGGGAAATCCAGACTGCTGGGTCAGAGTTAAATCCTTTGGGAAAGTGCAGTTTTGATGAGTCTGATAGTCTGAATGTATGCACTCTGAATTTTTGTAACCATTTATTTTCTCTCCTGACAGAAACTAATCCCAAATCTGGATTTTTGTTTTCTTTTTTGTATTTTGTGCTTGAATTTCTGCCACATTACACCTGGGGGGACTTGAGCATTTAGCCACGTAATGGGTGATTGAGCTTAAGAAAGTATACATTTTCTGCACCTTAATCATTCTAAAGACCACAAAACTACATCTAATGCATTTGTAAACCAGTCACATGGAAAGGAAGGCCTGGAAATATTGAGCAAACTGAAATCACTTGCTGACTGTTTTGAGAAATTCTTCCACTTTTTAGGTGGAATGTAGCAACTGTTAAACAGTACATGGCAACCACAGAGACAGTCTGGGACAGGATGGGAGACAGGAATACAATATTCTTGTGGGAACTGTGGGGGAAATAGAGAGAGACAGACTGCCGTGTAACAAACTCCAGGATCTGTGCAGAGGAATGCACAATTGCAGGGACTGGGGGTGGAAGGAAAGAGAGGAATAGGAAAAATAGACTTCCCCTCCGTGAAATGGATATTATTTAAAACAATAGCTGAGAATTTCTCAAATCACCAAAAAATATGATGCTGAAGAATACAGAGACAAACACACAGCTGAAGAAGGAGAATGAGAGAGCAAGAAAAATCTCAAAATCTGCTGGATAGTGCTGGTAATTTCAAGACTACAGAAGGAATACTTGTTCTAATACGTGAGCTTCCTTGATACTAATTAAAAGTACATGGAAGAGAATTTTATCAAAATTGTTATCATGGAACACAAAACTATGGGGATTTCCAAGTGGGGACTTCCTAAACGGAACTTTAAATAAGACTTTTTTTTTTTTTTTTTTTTTTTTTTTTTTTTTATCTTTTTAAGGCTGTTGCTTTGTACTTGCAGTTATTTTCAATTGAAAATGCTAATTCTGAGCCTACAACCACATAACTAAAAGGCAGGTTTTGAAAGAATTTTGCTCCCACTTTTATCCTAGGATATGTGACAAACACTCAAAATCTTTTAGTGTACCTTTTACAAAAGACAGAGCCCCAAGTGTCTGGCTGTAAGCCTTTGGGTACTGAACACTTTCAAAAATCTGAGCCTTCTTTAGCTACCTAATTAGGTACCACTTGTGCATGTGGGGAATGTGAAAAATTGCTTTTTGCCCCAAATGTCAAAAAAGATGCTATCAAGCTCTTTTGTACTCTCTAGGTTCCACTTTGTCTGAGACTGTACATCACAGGTGTCATTCACTGCTGCTTGATCTTCAGGTTTGCTGTGTTCCCCAGAACATGACCTGTGAATTTCTGAGTACTGCTGCTGAAATCCTTTAAGTACTCCACAACTTAACAGACCAAATCTGATGGTATTACCCTGTCATATGCTTGTCCTTCTTCTGGAATTGCTGGAGTATTTTTTTTTCTTTTTCCTGGAGTGAATTTCAAATGTGATTTGACTCAAAATTTTTGCAACTGCTGTTGTTATTGATGCTAGAAAGTGGGGTATGTAGCTATGTTTGAAGAATCTTGATCTGTATGGATGAACTTCTGGGACTCTGTCAACTTCAATGAGCACAGAAATCTGCTTGTGCAGCTCAGGCCCTAATTTCGCAACCAGGACTCTGCTTCGTTTTTCCATAATACAGCATGTCAGCAGAAACATGAAGGGTAGAGCCAAGGGATCCTGGCTCCCAGGCTCCTATGCTTTCTCTGGACAATAGTTTCCCCTTAGAAACCAGTAAGTTATGGACCATGGGCTGCTCCATTTCAAACTATCTTGGGCTTTATGGCTAAAAAGATTTAATAAAATGGGAGTGATTAGTAAAGTATGTTACTGGTGAGGGGAGTGAGGATAGTTAAAACTTATGAAAAGGCTTTGCTTGCAGCAGAAAAGCACAGTAACCACTTAAAAATATCTTTGCTAATGTTTTTATTTTAAAAGTGGAAAAAGTGAGTCAGCACTGAAAGCTCTGTATTCACTGCTATGTCCAAACTCAGCTGCTCTGGAGAGTCTCCCCATTCCCTCCCCCCATCTATGCTGCTGGCACAAGTGAATATAGCTACTCCTAATTTAGCAACATGCAGTTTCTACCTTTGCATGGGCTCTAACAACAATCCTGAGAAGTTTTCTGCTGTAGGATTTTTTTTTCCAAGGTTGTAGCTAATGGTGTCCTCTGTGCAAAAATATAAGAAAAAATAATATGCAGGAATTGCTTTCAGGTGACGAGTGTGTTCTGCTTCCAGACTACTGGAACAAGAAGGTGATGCTGGTGGAGCATAGCTCCAGTAGCAAGAAATCAAATGGATTTTCATATACACTTATCCTTATTTAAACTTGGTCTAGACACTAATTCACTGTGGTCATAACTCTGGACATACCTACAGAAATAAATCTTTCCAAATTCTAGGAGATTTTGTAACTGTGTTCTGGGCTTGATCAGCTCTGATTCTATCCTGTATTTTGCATTGTGATTAAAGGCAGAATTGCTATATTAGAGTGTCTCTATCAGTTATCAGGTCCATAGGAAATAAATAAGGGTGGACTGTTTCCTATTATGAGAAGTAGATGCTGTGGTGTTGTCACAGACGTGTGTGTATGAAAACGTGGAACATACCATCTTCCATCTCCTCATGCAGGAAGTCTTCCTGCCTGGCATGCATCTTTTTTTTTTTTTTTCACTAAGGAAAAGCTATATTCCATATTTTATTGCTTTCATATCTCCTCTGGGTCCCATTCTGACAGGGTTTTCAATGCACACTGCAAGCTGAAGCAAAATACACACCATGCTGTGAAAGAGATATGTTACATAAGAGGTCTCTGAGGCTTACACAGTGCTGGACTGCAGTATAAACTGTCTCTGGGATGGATAAAAACCATCTCGCAACTGAGGATTAACACTGATTCTTGTCAGGGGCTCTTGATTTGAGAGAAGGAAATTTGTGTGTGCTGTTTTAGTGAGTTTTAGCAGCTATATAAACCACAGTTTGAAAGTCTGATGCGTATCTAACCATCAACATGCCCAAACTGTGTTTGATAAAAGGGCCAATGAGCTCCAGTTATGCAGCCCTTACTCCTGTTACTTCTCCCCTGCAACCAGAGAACGACCAGAGTTATTTGCATATAAATCCTGAGTGTTTGGCAACTTTTGCTGCGGCATGAGAGAAAGGGAAAGAAATGCAAGTTCCCCGTAAGTTAGTCTGTGTTTCAGCCACACTACAGAAGATTTAGTTTATCCACCGCTTGACAAGTGATCCCAGCAAGGCAGCTGGGGGTCTGTCTGCAGCTTCTCTGCAATGGCCAGAGCCCAGTATCTGGAACATTGTCTGAAGTTCTGGGGTGACAACAATGGTTGCAGTTCAACCCCTCAAATATTGTGAATTTCACTTTGTGGAGGATGAGATGGAGCTTTTCTGGAGGCCACACCAAAGCTCCTCACCAGACATTCCTAGGGATTGCTTGCTGTGACAGAGCTCACTTACTTCCAGTCTTAATGGAAGACAGGCTGCTTCCACTTTGACTTCTCTAATAGCCCAACAAGCTGCCTTCGAGGAGCACATGCAGGCTGGGAGACATGCTCCAAGACCTTCAGGCAGGGTATTCTAACATATGCACCTTTTTACTTTAGGGGAGAGAACAGAAGTTGTATGTTACTCAAATTTCCTAGTGAACTACTGGTAGGAATTCAGATAGCATGGTAGAAGATGAATACTTTAAATACCTGTATTAAAAAAGATCAAAAAAGTAGCTATATACCAGAAACTAAATCCCTGTAGTTAGTGACGCGTTATCCTAAATATGGACCTATGTTGGAAAGAGGGAGAAGTTGGATCATGATAATTACTGAACACCTGAAGTCATACCTGCCACAATACCAAACATTTCACTGGAGATACTCAGTGCCTCACAGAGTTATATGAATGCTACAAGTTCAGTTTCAAAGTGCAAAGGCAAATTAAGGAATAGATTTACAAGGAGGATAGTATAATATAAAAATATTAAATTTACAATATTAGTCCTGCACATCACCACCATACTGTATTTTTTCTTCAAATTTCTTACCGAAGAGCTTCAGAAAGCTGTTACGTGAAGTCTATTACATGAAGCTGTTAAATAAGAATATATAAATGTATCCTCCTGATACACAGTGCTTTCAGAAAGCTTAGAAGCAGTCTATAGAGTGCTTCAAGGTGTTGCCTACTGCAGATCACAGACCTATCTATCAAAACTATTGGATACTTTTAGACTGCTGTTTTTTATACATACTTATGTCTTGCATAAAAAGATTTTTAAAATTGCATCTGGTTTTTGTTCCTCATTTATCAAGGGTAATTCTTGGTATCTTCCAAAGGACTGTCACCTTGCTGTTCTGTAGGTTTGGCAAACAGTGGTTTGCTTAGAGTTGCAAATGAAATTGCCAAACTTTTATCAGCCAAACCATCTTCAGAATGTTTTCTTTCCAGGAGAAAGGCCTACACACAAGCCTTTTATGGCATTGTGTATTTATAGCTTTAGTCTGTACTATGAATGAATGGATCACTCCACAAAACACAGTGCAGAGACATTTGACGAGCATGCTCAGCAGTGTGTGAGGCCACTTGGTGGGGAGGCAAAGGTACAAGGAACCTGCTTGGTTTTCCATTTTCTCACAAGGGAAAGAAGGGAAAGACTTATCTGGGTTTGGGAATGATTGAGTATGTCACTGCAGGGCTGGCTTTCTCTGAACTGCTGAGAAGCCAAAGCTCTTCACCCACTCCTGAGTCTTGCACAGCTCTCCACAGAGAAGTGGGGGACAATGGCAGGACAAAGACTGAGCCATGGCTGTGGCAGCTGGTCAGTCAAAACTTTCCAGAAGGTGATGGGGCCCATGATCTGCTGGTGCTGAGTCAAAACGTGCACAAGCCTCACTGGTGCTCCTCCAACCAACAAGCTCTCTGTCCACAGTTCCTACTAGTACTGGGAATAGCTTACATCCAGAATGGTTTGTGTGTCAGTGCATATATCCTGTCTCTGTCATCTGCTGATATGATAACATATTTTGCACCTTTGATTGCCTATCCTGCACACTGTGCACTACAGTGTCCCTTGGGGCTCTTTCTAATATTGCAAACTTAGTATGGTCTTGGTCAGCAGCCATTTTTTTCTGAATCCATCTGCTTTATTGAATTCCAGTGCCTGGAGGAATATCTGAACCAATAGTAGAAATAAGGCTGTTATCTTACAAATCGGAAGGATTAGGAAAGATAGCATATTTGACCAGTGAAAAGGGAGATTATTTTAGGCAGATTTTCAAAAATTCTGGATGTCTGTTAGTAGTTCTGATAGTAAATGTAAAATTTTCAGTAGTAGCTTCCTATGTAACTGTGAAAATCTGGTGTGTAGAGACAATATCAGCACATAGCTCCACTTCTCAGAAGCATCCTCCCCAGTGAATGCTAGGTAAAAGTGACCCTGAAACTATTTTTGGAGGTGATTTCTGCATGCTGCTTCTGCTGTTTTATTCATCTGGTAACTTCCTCTTAATTAATATTACCTAACAGTAGGGAGAAGCAAGATCTAGTTCCTGTCCCTGCCCCAGTGAACACAAATTCTACCAATGTCGAAACTAGAGCACAGATTCCCTCTCAAGCTGGTGAGTGTTGCAGGCATCAAGTTATGGAAGACTTACCCAATTGATGTTTCTATAAAGCCAGGCTTTACAAATTGCGCTTTACAAATTTGTCCCAGAAGAGAAGGATTCCAGCTCTTCTCAGGTGGAGGAAAGTTTTGAACCTGTGTGTCTTGGGAATGCAAATGAGAGCAAAAAGGCAAAACCTTTGGAAGAGAAAGTGCAGAAGAACCTGTGCAACGTAGGGCCTAAGGATGTCTAGACTTGGAATGAAATTACAGATTTCCATTTTATTTTTCCAGTACTTTAGCAAATATTGCCAAAATAAGCTGTCCAAGTTATCACAACCCATTAAACTGCCATCTACACTGAGGATAATGCTGTCCTACTGTTGCCAGTTCTTTTAGCAATAAGACTTTTTAAAGCAGGATTTTATGAACAAAATGTCTCTCAAAAGAATATTATCATGTATGTGAAATCAAACACCTTTTTTTTTAAAAAAGATGCCAGAATAAATATTTTCTCAAGAGAGCCACAAGAAAGCGTGCACTTCTAGATAAGGCAGTTTGGTTACTTTGCAAATGCAGGCAGATTTGCAGGCTCTTGTTGTTAGGGGGCATAAATGACGCAAACTGCAAGTCATAAATGTCTGTTGCTGTGAAAGAGTGGGTGCAGTTTTGGGTGAGCTGTGGTGTGATATTTCCATCTGATACCTAGAGTCAGCCAATAGCAGCAGGTGATGAGAGGCTGAAGAGCACAGCATGTTCCAGTAGCACCTGAGGTTTTATCTCTGTGGCTCACTGGCTGCACGCTGCACAGTGAGCCTCTGTCATTGCTTCATTGATGCCTCTGAATTTGGTGCATACAAACTGAAAGTACATTTCTTTTGTTCAGATCTCCAATAAGTAGTGAGCATTTCCTTAGAGGTATGATCCACTGAACCAAGAAATAGTTCCTACATCCTTGTGAAGACATTGATGTTTCTCTAGCAGATACATATTTACTTCTTTTCTTTCTGGTTTGCATTCAGGAGTTGGAGTTGTGCCTTCTGCAGGATTTCACTTTCTACCATCTGCAGTAATTACAAATGCTGGGGTTTTAAATACTTTGCTAACCTATGGATTTTCTCTGGACGGTTTAGAAAATCACAGCCTCCATGATCAGACAATAGGTAATATGTCTTGTACTATGTACAATCAGAAGAGGGATGGATGTTTCTCTTCCTTTTGTGGAAGAAGAGAAGGTGTGAGCAGTGTTATCTCAGGGAGTGTAGATGTGCCTACTCATGCTGTTTTACTACTTATAGCAAGATATTATCTGGAATGAATACAACACCCTGGGTATGTGTTTTGGTTTAGGAATGGGACTCAGCTGCCACAAATGAAAGGACTGTACCTAAAGGTCCAGTTTTGCTTTGGGTTCCTCATCTGTGAAATGTAAATCTTTGACAAATTGAAATGAACAGTTTTAACAAGGGTGATGTTTTAGTTTGGCCTCACGGTACATGAGGCTGTGGTGTAGTCCTCAATTCACAGGGTCCCTGAAGGTGGAAGATCACAGAGCTCATTTTGCACATGTAGCTGTAAATCCAGGGGGAACCTTTTGTGATAACTTTCTGTAGATGGAGCAGTCTGGAAAAGGGTCACTTGCCACTGAATCCAAGCAGAGGTAGTTTAGGTTGTTTAGGTGGTGAAAACTACATTGTAAATAAGTTTTGACCAGAACTGTCCTGTTTAACCTACTCCTGCATTTGCTGGGTTTTGCATAGTTTTTTTTTTTTTTTTTTAAATATAAGTACATGGGTAGTTTTTGTCTCTCTTTTCTTGGATTTTTTTTTGTTTTGTTTTGTTTTTTTTATTCCTCAAAAAATGCAATTGTGCTTTCATGTTCCCAAGGAATCAGAGCCTCTAAGTGGGAAGAACCACAAAAGAGGCCTCCAGTGTTTTATCTCAATTTTGCAGAACCAAGAAGAGTAATAGGAGTCTAGTTAGGATCTGTACTTTCATTTATTTCATGATGGTACCCAGGACTTGTTGCTGCAGTATGGTTATTTTTTCCCACTGAACCTGCTGATGGACTGTGCAGAAGACCTCCTCAACTGCATGAGCTTGTATTATTCTATGTAGTAGGCACGTATAAGTTAGAGAGGGGGATCTGTTTCTTCAGTACTTTCTTCTGATGGCTTCTAATGCTGGCTGTAACATCCTCTGGATGTTGTGGGTTTCAGTCTCCTTTCAGTTTTAGTGGTTACATTGGTTTGTTACAAAGCTTTTTTCCCAGTGGTGCTGAATTAATTTACAAACTATAAGTGACAGGAGAATCTGTTATCTGTGTTTAATTTGTATCCCCTAAACCTGTGTGGCCACATGTGCCTTTTAAATCTCAAATATATAATAGAACAACTGAGTGAAAAAACATAACCACCAACTTTCTGATCTTCCAACACATCAGAAGAATGGTTATGTCTGACACAAAAGGAATCTAGCTGTATTTCTGCAGAATCTCCAGTTTTGGACTCTAAGTTTGATCCAGTTTATACCCCAAATACCCAGATGTAGGTGTTACTATAATTAAAATATCATTTGAGAATTTTTCTTTTTAGTGAAAGTTCTTTGTTTTCCTTTGCATTTCATCAGGTACTAGCAGAATTTAGAGCTACACATTGTTTTCACTGTGCAAACAATTGACAAGTAATTAAAGACAATCTTTATAATTTACATAGAGAAGCAAGGTATATATAAGTAGATTTTAAAAGTGTTTTCTCTGGATGAAATTCTGTGACTGTCAAAGAGAAAATAAAAATTGATTATAGGTGAAAAAGTGACTTGATATAATGTATGAAATTCTTCAGCTTGTGCCAGGAAAAAGGAGTGCAATGGGGTTATACTTAACAGGAAGGTGCAAAGCTGAAGTGAGATTTATGTCTTAATTTACACATACTTCTATGCCATTGTCAGTTGTTTTCCCTACCATATTTGTCTCTTCTTTTTTTTTTTTTTTTTTTGCATATTATTCCATTCCATACAGAGAACCCTAACTAAAGAAACATGTAATATTTTAAGTTAGACTGACACTAGACTGTGCCTGATTAAGGACAGAATGGAGTTATGTTTTGTGGTTGCTATGTCCCTTTCTCGAAATGCTCGATGTGTATTGAAGAGCTACATATACATGGTATCTTTCTCATAAGGTATCCAAACTGCTCTGTGAGATGGTGCCAGTGCCTGCATGCCCTCTGGGAGAAGATCTGTTCCTTTAGACCCAGGAGGAGAAAGGTGCAAGGCCTGTACATAAGAGGCACTGGGCAGTGGAAAGCTCTGCAATTCCTGTTAATCTGGTAATGCTGTGAAACCACATAAAGGCCAGTCATTGCCTTGGCCTGGACTCCTGTAACAGTGTGTTATGACCAGTTGTGAAGAGGATCAGCTTACACCAAACTCCAGTGTCATGAGACATCCGTGACACATTGCTCTAGGAACTAACCTTCTCGCCTTACCCCTTAGCTCTTAGCACAGAGGTAGATATGAAAACACATTTCCTTAAGAATTCAAGACCAGAGAGCCACCTTGCCAAATGCAGTTTTCGGCAGTCCTACAGTACATATAGTTTGTGTTTATGATAATGCTGAAGGAGTAACTTGATTATGAGTTATGTTTACAGATCATATCATCATTGGTTTCAGAAAAGACATTTTCTCTGCTTTCTTTTTCTGGTTGAATTTTGGTGGTAATTAGAGTTCTATGGTATCATTGTTAATAGATAACACTTGTCTTACCTGGACAACATCAGTCTTAAATGATCTTGGTCAGACACTACTTTGTGAATCATTATGACTGTGCACTGAAGATGTTAACCACTCTGGTTTTGAGGAGCTTTGTGCTGTGAATGCCTGTACAGCAGAAATCTTCTCCTTAACATTGTATGTAGTGGTGGAGCTGTGCTGACAGCCCTCTGCTAAACATGGAGGTAATAAAGCTGCTGGTATCTTGATTGTGTCTAAGGCAAAATTACCCCAACTGTCAAAAAACCCCTATTGCCTCCTGAGTTACAATTTTTCATAATGCTTTGTAAACTATTTTATTGGCTGGCCTAGATGAAATTACCTCCTATAGAAATATAACACAGTGTATTTAGGTGAGTGTGAATATCCTTAATTTCCTACAAGGTGATGAGAACTCCCATTATACAATAGTTTCAGTGGAAATTCAGGACCCTTGTCACCTTGCAACTCTGTCAATAAATTAGCTCTTGGGGCTAATCTACTTTACAGTTTTTGAAGTGCCCTACATATTTATAGAACCATGTAAATAATAATCCTTAGTCTAGCAATATTACTTTGTAATAAGAATAAATATATACTGGAAAATCAGCTTCAACAGAGAGGAATATCTTTAAAAGTGTTTCCCCACACCATCAGGAAGACCCAAGTTCATTCTCAATCAAAAGAGAGAGACTGCCTGTGAACATTTAAGTAGGTTGCTGAAGTTTAGAACTTAATTAAAGTTTGTTATCACTTTTTGGGCTAACGGAATATTTCTGTAATTAAAATAGAAAACCCTACATTAATAATTGTAGTAAATGCGAATGACATTACCCAACAATGTCAAGACCTAGTGCTGTACCCTATGTCCCATCATTAAAACTGTGGCAGTTGTCGGGGCAGTAGTGAAGCACACTGGCCGCAGCTCAACTGGTCCTGGTTCCCCATGTCCGGTCCAGGGCCTGTTTGACAACACCCTGGCCCTCACCATACACCTCCCGTCTGAGGACAGCCAGGTAGGAGCATATGACAGGTGAGAAAAGCCATGCTCAGGCTGGTCCTACCTGAGGGAGCAGTCAGGATGTGGTGAAAGGGCATGCTCTCCCCTGGGAAATGTGGTACCTTCCTGCAGCCTACTGTCTGCCTACAGCTTTTGAATTTCTTTTTCTCAAGACTGAGAAATAGGAACACTAAAGGACTGGAATAGCAGAAAATAAATTACCCTTTAAATAATTTTTGTTTAGTTACTGCCAAAACTAAAAGAAGGTATGCATTTATAATGTGCAACATATTTACTAGTGCCTTAGGAACTGGAGTGATAAAGTCTTCTCCCTTTGAGAGATACTACAGTGTATATTCTACTTTTAATCTCCTTTGAGTGAATGGTTCATTATGTGGCTTTACTTCTATCTAGTGAGCAGATATATTAGCTCAAGTCCCAGAAAGAAGCACAATTTAGTGTGATTCTGCAGCAACAGTACAAAATCTGAGCTTTGGCACACCTTACTGTGGATATTTTGGAAGCTACAACATAGTGACTCCAAACTTTGCACTGAAGTTGTGGTGCATATTCCTGTCTGGCAATAATTTCATGTTGGAGTGATAACACTGGTGCTGAGGAGAGCTGGCTGACTTGGTGTGGAACTGTCCCCCAGCTACTGTTTGCAGCCAAATGCGATATGTCCTTGGCATACCTCATAGCATGGTGGTCATACACACACTTTGTGCTTCACAGTCATAACTAGTCCTTCCCTGAGGTGGAAGGGTTTTGTCCTCTTGCACCACTAGCTTGTTGAGGCTCCAAGTAAATCACAGAGCTTGCTCCAGAGTTTGTGGCTGAGCCTGGAATTGAACCAGCATCTTTGTGTCCCAGCCTATTGTCCTAGTCACTCTCTGTTCGTTAGGGTCTGACTCAGCTCTCCTCAAACATCCCGATTTCAATTTTTCCATTTTTTTCTGATTTTGTGTTCTTCCCCCCCAGCAAACTTCTGCCTCTGCTTCTATTTTCCCTTCTTGCCACTCTTCATTATTCAATCTTTAAATATTCAGAAAACTCAATGAATGGCAATATAACATTGTGGAAAAAACTGTTACAGTTGGATGGTGCTACATAATCTCATTGCTTATTGTGTTAGAGACGATTTATTCTGTTGTATCAATCTGTGAATAGGTTACCCTTTTCCAAATACTAGGATGTCTTTTTTTTTAGCACACAATTGATCCTGTAAGTTCAATACTATGTATTTTAAAATTAAAATTAAAATTTATTAGTATCAGGGCCCTTTTCAGTGGGAAAGAAGAGGATACTGGGTTCTTTCTGGGTAAATTTATAAATTTTGCCAGTATGCAGACTCGCCAAGTTGAGACTGGAAAAAGTGTGAAAATGATAAAATGTCATCCAAGATGGAAAAGAAAATGAGAGATTACTTTTAAGCATAGTCATAAGAAACAAAAGTAATCTTTAAAGATGTTCTACCCCCTACATTTTTTGGGGAGTTCGTTATAACCAAAACCAGTAAACTCCAGTTGTAAACTATTGATGAGACTGACACTGAAAGGACAGAGTTTGTTTTGGAGGATGATTTCAGGCTCAAAGGCATTACTCTTAAAGCACACAATGTTACTAGTAAGAGGAAATATTACACCTCACTTGACATCATTGCATTGTTTCATGAACTGTGCTTTTTTTTTTATCTCCATGCTGGTCTGGGAACATTTCTTCTTTGCAGGTTAGAATTATGACATGTTGGCATTTAACTGGGTTCCAATTGGTTTTTTTTTGGTTTAAAAAACTTGGTCAGAGCAACTTGCTTTGGAGGAATAGTTTAGATTAATGATACTGGCACTAATATTCTACATAAATGTATTAGTAACTTTTATGCTATGTAGGTACATTGCAGTTTGGTGAGAACTGATCCAGCTCATTTTTCTATTCAATCCCATTCGAATATCCCTACAGAGTCATATATGGTGCTGTACATACTTTATGGATGGGAGAGGGAAGGATAGACTTAACCCCTGTTTTCTGTAGTCTGGTTTATGGACAACACACTGGGTTTATTACAGTGATATAAGTGTTCTATTTTTTCCCTTTTTTTTCAAACCCTTTTTCTCTTCATGCAAGTTGGACATAGGAAACAGACTTTTTTGTTTGTCATTTTTCTAGTAATTTTTTCTGTCTATCTTTGATGAGAAGCTGCAATGTTATTGCTTGCCAGCAATAGTAAATCTTAATGAGGTATTTGAGGAGTCCCAATGGAGAACCTGCCACATGTAAAGAAAATATAGAATAAATGCAGGAAATATGCAGGCCAATGCTTTGCTTTATGGATTGTCCTGTCACACATAACAGAACTGTTCATTTAGTCACTTGTATGACTGTTCTTGACAAATACTTTTAATATAATTATAACTTTCCTAGCAATTCCTCACAGGAAACCAGGTAGCTGGTTTCATCCAAGCACTTGATCAGAGCAGCCCTGCCTTCTGAGAAAATTTAGGTCTGTTTTGGAGATTCACACCCACTTTTAACCTTAACCAATCATGGATTAACTTTTGTTTCAACAGCTTTGCAGAAAACTTTTCTTTCTAAAGACTCCACTTCTGGAGTCTGTTGCTGAAGGAGAGGGCAGTGAAGGATCAGAAGCTGAGGCTCCCCTCTCTCCTCATCATTTTGTTGAGGCACTTTTCCTACTGCTAAATTCTGGACTTTGACAATGACTGAACTTTCAGCAAATCGATGCACATTAGCACCCTCAAAACAAGAAAACTAAAGTTAACTTGTGCAGCTGTAGTGCGTTAGACAGTCTGAAAAGTGACTTACTTTCTATATCAGGGTTATGCTCACACTGGTGTCTGGCAAACTGTAAAGGTAAACGCCCAAAGTGGGGAAGGCAGTGGCCGTGGGGTGAGCTGTAAATACAGCAGTCTGTGAATCAAACCACTCTCTCTCTCCCACCCTTTCTAGAAATCTATCAAGCTGGCAGGCTGCCCTGCTTGAAATAAATGTGGAAAATATTATGTAACTTTGCCCTGTGTGCTGCGCTGACAGCATAGGCACTAGGCAGGTTTTAGTTACACTATCTGCTGTGGTTATTTTTGGTGACCAAATGCTTCTCTCTTTAAATTTATGTCTCTATTTCCTTTCCCCTCACCCTCTCATTTATTTTTTTTTTTCCACTGACAACAGAATGCAACTCAACATCTGCAAACAGAACAACATCAGCAAAGCTGTTTAAAGGCAGGCTATTCCCTTTAAAAAAAAAAAAAGACAAAACCAAACAACACAACAACAAGCAAACAAACAAAAACTGCTGCGGGAGGGATATATTGCCTCTAGCTGTAGCCAAGCACTGAAACAGTCAGTCTCAGATCCTCTCCCCTAGAGTTATATGCCGTGTCAATACCTCCCTCTGCTGAAAGCTCTACATTCTTCCTCTCTTGCTTGACTATTTTTTTCCTGTGACAGGACTTGCATGGATCAGGAGCAATCTCTGATATATAATAGAGCAGCCTGTTTATTGCAACACAGCTGACCCACCAAGATTATAAGATCTGGGGAGTGTATAAACTTAAACTGTTAGTCCTTCCCCAGTGTGACTGTTTGCAGGCTAGAATCTGAGATGAGGAAAAGATGAAAATTCAGAGTCAGATGACTTTCAAAAATACTCTTCAAGGAACCCCTGTGCTGGAATTCAGCCATTGCCAAAGGGACATTCTGTTTAAAAACAATTCTGTGTGCCTTACAACTTCAATTTTATTTCCTTCAGTTTTAGTCACTTAATTAGTTTTTTTTTCTAGAAATAGTAAAATTACAGCATAGTTTGTGATCCATTGTGCTGTACAAACTACCATGTAAGACTTTAAGTGCTGTGTTACTCAAACAGATTGCATTATCTTAATGGTTGGAAAATCCATGAATCATCTCAACTACAGCTGGTGTGGTTATTAGGGAGCTCAAAGTCAAGACCTCAGTTTTTCAGAGGCTGTGGGATTAGGGACCCAAGCTGGTCATTTCTCATCTCAGGTCATTACAGGATAAAAGTTTTAAAGTGACCAGCAGATTTTATTTTTCTCTGTTTTAGGTAGCCCAAACAGACATAATAAAAAAGGTAGTGATTTTGTTAGAGGCGAATGATTGAACTTGGTGCAGAATTGGGCAACGTCAGAATGTCTTGATTTAAGACCCTAATTTTAGTAGAGGACTAGAAGCAAAAGGCTCTAGTTCCTAAAGAATATTTTCCTATATGTCTGCCCACCCCTTCAGAAATTTTGAAATTTCTGCTGGTGTTTCAGGAAAGGTTAATGCACTGCAAAGCAATATCTCAACTGCAGCAATTCACAGCTTTCTAAAATTAATAATCCTTAATATTTCATCATTATGTTCAGCTGCTTCAGAGGCAGTTGAGTTTTCCCTCTGATGGCAGATGGCTACAACCACTTCACATCAACTTTGTTTTGGAAGAAGTACAGATCAGGTCATTCCTATTTACTTCTTCAACAGTCCTTTTTAATGTCTTCAGAGACTTTGGTAATGTTAGAGGTGAGAGGAGGAATAAGTCACACAGGCAAATAAATATCTAAGGAAAAAGAATAAGTTCTGTGTACAGGCAAATTGTCCTGATTGGGTGGGGGTTAAAAAAAAAAAAAACACACAAGGTAGGGATAGAGTAGAGGGCAGACAATAGAGTGCACGAATAAGCACAGCTGTAGGGAATAAAAACACTCAGGGGGAGGTCATATAAGGAGGAGAAGGAATCATCATCACATGGGTGAGGTTTTCAGGAAGGTACTATTGTATGGAGACTTGTGAGGAAACCTGACCTCACAAAGGAAGAAGTAAAGGACTACTTGCCACGAAAAATATGGTAGGAATTAGGCTTTGGAGGAAGGCAGGGGTGTTTGACTGGAAATATATTGTGAGGTTGAGGTTTTATGGCTCTCGGGAAGATGGCTTCTCCTAGCTGGAGAAGGCTTGGCCAAAGAAATAGCAACCTGTAGAGAAAAAGAAGTGTCAAAGATACCAGTGTGACTCATTAAACATCAGTTTTTTATGGAGGGTTTCTTATTTTTAATTACCATGCAGAATATTGTATCTTTATTGCCTCATATCTTGGATATTTATAACGGGTAAAAGAATACTAACAAGATTACTGAGTATATGGAAGGAAAATCATGATATTTATTCAAAATCATATGAGATGATGTTTAGGGTTTATTTGGATACTAAGTCCCTCATACACAAGTTCTATCAGATACTGGATGTGTATGTGATCTGCTGAGCTGAACTTGAGAAGAGGTTCAAAATTACTTAAATGGATATGGAAAAAAAGATCCTTACTAAATTTTTTTTCTGGACTTCAGTGACTTTTTGGATACGACAAGATTTCTAACGTTAGGTTGGATGTTATTATTGTTAAAGAAAAATGCGTGGTTTTGCCTTTGATTTCACCCCCCCCACCCCCCCAGAGTGTGGTGCAAACCAGAGATTTAAAGACATGTAGCTTTGGCTGAACTGTCAGTAATTAATGTATGAGCATTGTTGAACTTTGTGTTACCTTGTGCTCTGTGAGAGTTTTAGGTGGATGTGATTAAGAGGCAAGGTTCCATTCTGTGCTTTGGAGTTTACTTGGGTACTGCGAGCACTCAGCAGAATGTCTCTTCTAGATAGAGCTAGATTTAAATGGAAGGAGGCAGGCTACAAAATGTGCATCCTAGCTGTAACAGGACAGTCAGAAACACACCTGTAATGCTGTGGGCATGTAATTGTTTGCAGTCAGCTGAGTGACAAAATCTAAAGCGGTGACTCATTAGGAATCTGCTGCTGGCTTTGGGTCTCCAAAACTAGGTTCAATTCTATGAGCTCTGGAAAGTTTTCCCACATTCTTCAAGACTTTCCAGGAATGAAAGTCCTTTATGGAAGACAGATGAAATAAGGATGTGAAAAGCTCTGCATTCATAACATAACTGCACTCAATTAATTTTTATCACATTTTCAGACAAGAAAGTATATATTTCTGTAGGCTTTTTTGCTCAGCACAGCAGTTCTAAGATGCCTCTTAAAGAAGCTATATTTTAAGAATCAAAAATGTCTGAGCTATCTACATTTACAATGCATGAAACACATGAATGTATAAGATACCTACAGCAACTTGCTAGGGGCACATTTCTCTTGCAAATGCAGCGTCACATGTTTATGTTGCCTAGCTATTAGCAGGTAAACCAAGAGACTCAAGGAAATGGAACATATCAGAAGGGATCATTACCAGTTATGCTAAATGCTCCGTGAAATGTGAGACCAGGCAAATCTCAAGTGGCTTAAAGTTTTCTTACAGTCTAACTTGGATCAGGTTCCTTGAGAGTTCGAGAATTTCTGAGCAAACCTAGACTTGATGAATGCTTAGAACTTGAATAGCAGCTTTACAATATACAGTCAAAGCACTTGGTATAAACATTAATAAATTCCCACAGCACCCATGTGATTTAGAAAAGTTTGATTAGCCTATTTCTGCAATTCAGCCCATAGGCAAACAAAGCACCAGATTCGTTAAGGATTTTAGTAATGATGCAGTTGAATATCTCATTGGGTGACTAACCTCCATAGGTAGGCCCTCTAGGTTCCTATGTGGTTTTTAAGGTCCTGCAAACCTTTAGAAGTCTTGTACTGAACAGGTTATGTTGGTGAAGTCTGGTTGTGATGAGAGCTAGATGAGCTATCTGCAATAAATGCTTTGTGACAATAATATAGGTCCTATTTTTTGTTTGTAAATTGATTTTTATTTTAGTATACATGACCATTAGGTGAGATATTAAATGGAGCATTTGTGGGTTGATCAAGATTTGCTCTGTAAATACTATGATTTGAATCCTGGTGCTATTTTCACTATACCTTAATCCAGTGGCTGCAAAGCCTGGTAAGATGTGCAGTTTAGATGTGAATATTTGGGTGAACAGATATTAACGTATATCTTCTGTGAATTGTTTATTTTTGGCAGGGGTTCTAGAGAAAAATGGTCTGCATTATCCCATAGAGTAGTTTATTTGGATGCATATGGGTGTGTGTAGGCACGCACCTCTCTCCCTTTGGTCCCCAAAGGAATTATATAATGTACACGTGCAAAAGAGACAGGATGGCCTCTTCATTAAGTCACTGAAGAGGAAACCAGGAGAGTTAACTCATGTTCCTGACTCTGTGAAACTTTATGCCTGCAAATCTCAGAAATCCACTTAAGAAAACTGAAGTACATGAAATCTATCAATAAACCAGGAGACTGGAGTAATTTTGCTGCTATATCTGAATACCTCAAACTGGCATGGAAAAAAAAACCATGAAAGTTTCTTAAAAATACTATTAAAACTGACTTTGAAGCCTTGAAATACATATGCCCAAATACAGAAAATACTTCAAAGATATACTTTGGGATTATAGACAGATATTGGCCCAAAAAAATGTTGCTATGACCACTTTTCAATAACAAAACTGAATTTGTCAGTATCAAGAGACAAATCTGTATTTATTCTGTTAATTACTCTTGAAATGTTTGTAGAACTCTTTATCAAAACAGTTTTGCTTAAAATGTCCCTTTTTGATGTGGGACAAATGAAAAATATTGCTTGTGGTATGGATTTTTAATGATGTCTCAATTTGTGTATAGTCTTAGCATTCTGCCAATGCAAAATAAGTCGTCTTTTCCAAAACCACCAGAGAATTGAAACTCCTCTCATCCTTTGTTCTGATTAGTTACATGGACATGCTTTTAATACCTGGAAATGCTTTGGGTACTCTGTTTTGGTTTTAGTGTCAGTACTCTCTCATGTCTCTGCTTGTTTCATTGGAGGGGGATTATATTCAAACACATAATCCTAGGAGTGCTAGAACTAGTGAAGCCTGATGCCCTATGGTTTTGTCCTGTTAATATGACTTGGAAAGTTTTTGTGCACTGTGTGTTCATAAATTTCCTATCTCTTTTCTGTGAGGATTCCTGGGGGTCTTACAATGTGTGAGCTTTTCCATTAAAACATCTACCAGGAAGTGTCCTTGTTTCCTTGAGGGAACTTCCCAAGTATGCAAGAAAAAACTACTGCCAAGTCACATCTACAGGTTAATTGCCTTAAAAACAGACAGGATGTTTAGCCTGCCCCTTTGCTTTACCTAACCACCCACTTTAAATACAAAATTTGGAATCACCTAGGCCAGTTTAGACCATGGGAGATCTGTCTTAAAACAGATGAGGTCAGTACAGAGCTGTTAGATCTTTGAGATTTTTTTCCATCTTCCTGAGCCATAGAGATAACATACTTTAAAGTTTCTGTATAAATTCTTGAGCATTACTTCAGGAATCCAATTTCTTCTTCTAAAGGAGAAATTAAGGCATATGCTTAATGGATGGCATATCTTACTAGCTACACCATTTAAATTCTAACTGGAATCTGATCCACTTCTCTAAATCTTCCTCCAGCTGTACAGTCTGTCACCTTGCTGGTCCTTTAGCAACTAGGACTTCAGGCGCCTATTTTTGTGCATCTATTCCTCTCTCAACCCAGAGTTCCAGCTCTGGACTGGCCAGCAGCGGGTGCTAGGGTGTGAAGCAACCTGCCTATCCAAACATCAGGGCATCCATTCTGTCTGTGATGAAGACACTGAGCTGATTTGTTGTTTATAAACCTTGATTGATAACTGCACCTGTGTGGCTGCCAAGGTCAGATGACTTTGGGAGAATATTTTATCACCATGGGCACCTGGCTTGGCAGAAGATTCAGGGACATGGCCTGTCTTTGATGGAATGGCTCTGGCAGTTTTAAAAGACTCTGATGCAAGACATTGGCTTGCAAAGTCTAGCCAGGTGACAGCTTTGCTTTTTGACAGCTATCAGGAACTTTGAACAAGGAAGAAAGTCTAAACCCCACCTAGCACATCAGTAACAGATGTTAATACTTAATAAAAGATAATGACTTTTTTTCCACTGATGATTATGCTGCTTCTGGGGTCTTGGGGTTAAAGAGGTTAGAGATTCCTTGCACTGTTTTTGTTTTGTAAAGCAACTACAAGTGTGACTTTCACATCAGTGTATTTTGACTTGAGGGAGGAGGGATGGCTGGGAAGTCAGACCATGTTGCTCAGGGCTTTCTCCAGACAGATATTAAAATCATCTATGAATAGGGACTGTACAAACACTTAGGACAGCACACTTCACTTTCTTCATGAGGTGGAGTGTTTCTCCTTGCATCCATTCCAAATTTCTCTTGTTTCAGTTTATGCTCGTGGTCTCTTATCATTCCAACATGTATCACTGTGCACCACCTTGCTCCATCCCCTCAACAACCTCTCCACAGGCACTGGGGAACTGCTGTTGGTCTCCCCCTAAAGCCAGTTCTTCTCCTGACTAAGTTTGGGTTCCTCAGTCTCTCCTTGCTAGGCGAGTGTCCCAGCCATGGTAGTCCTCACACTTTTATCAGCAAAGAACTGAAGTACAGAGATCTTGAGAGGTAAAAGGTAAAGGGTGTTGCAAGGAAAACTAGGGTAGGTAGAAGAGAAAAATAGCCTTTTGGAGTAAGAGGTTATTCTGGAGTATCTCCTCACTCCAACCCTTGAAAGAAGTAGAGAGATTATTTGTAAAGAAGGATGGAGATGCCCAGAGGTAGAAGCTTAATGTGTTGGTTACAGGTGACATAGCAAGGAGCTGGTGCTCCAGAAGATATTGTAGCTGGAAAAATACACATGCGCTTCTGCTTGGTGGGATGAAAGGAAAGGTGGGGAAAGCTATGAGCTGGGCACTATTGTCATTCTTCAGGACTTAGAGCTGAGATTGAGTTAATACAATGAGTTGGTCATAGTGATAATCTTTGAGAACTGGTATACCTTTTTAAACAGATGTTTAAATATGTTATAGTTCTTTGAGCTGTGTTTACTATCCTCAGCAGTCACTTACTAAGACTAAGGCTGTGAAAATCTACATGCTTTCTCTTGTGTTACTAGGTACTGAACTCCTGAATATATGCTAGACTTTCTCCAAATCCTGCAGTTTGGAGTTTCAAAGCACTGGTATGAATTCAAAATAAGAAATTGAAGTACTTCCTGGGGTTGCCTCTCAACTCTTCCAGGGCCTTGACACATGTTTTCAATGACAGTGTTATGTTGAATACAGTATGCTTTTTCTTATCTGAGTGTGGTTGTATTTTAGTTAGAATGCTCTGCTATGAATGATTGGAAGTTAAACAAGTCAACAGGATGCTTAAACGCTATGTTGCATTAATCTGTTTTACAGAATTTTGAGCTGTACTTATACTAATGCAACCATCTCAGAACAGAACTTTTTGCTGCAAGATCTGGCTAATGTAGAGGTTATATATGTGAGGTTACGTGGTATGTTTGGATTTTTTGTGGTGGTTTATGGTCCCTCGATATTTATAAAATCACTGCTTGTACTCGTGACAAGACTGCTAACATACATAAGTAGCGTATGCTCCTTTTTTCACTTCCTGATGGGTAATTGGTGTATTGCCCAAAAGTCCAGCTCCAGCAGAAGCAGTACACTGGAAAATATAAGTCTTCCTAGTGATTTGGGTAATAAAAATGTCAATTAGGCTTAGGCAATGATGCTAAAGCCTTTCTATAGAAGCTTGTGTCACAAGATAAATATGAGTGTGGGTTTTAACCCACACTGTTTCAAGTATTTCCTTCAGCTGGATCAGAGGAATAGCAAGCTGTCTTTGGTCTCCATGTATGGATTTGAGCAGGAAAATGATGCTGAGACACTCTTATTCCATATATTTATAGATTGTGTGTTTCAAGGGGAAATGCACAAAAACTTCTGTAATTGCTCTAAACAATAGAGGAAAGGCGGTTTCAAGCACTGTTAGAAGATGAGGGCAAAGATCTTTAGTAATCTCTTATTATAATGACTGGCCTAACATGTGTAGACAAACAAATGTCATTTTGGTATACGTGACTGCAAGTAAAAAATGTACTTCTGTGTCTAGAGTTTTAATCTATATTATTCGGAACCAGACACAATTGGGACTGAATTTCACTTTACCTCACCTGTTTTTCTTCAGACTATGCAATCTGTTTTGTCCCTTGCTGCTTAGTCTCCAATTTGGCTATTATTTTTCTCTGAAAAAAACATGTTAAGTCTGTAAACTTGCTTACTCCTTTGTCTGTATGCATTTTTGTGTGTGCTCTTGCATCATGAATATTTGCATATTAGAGCACTCTTGCATTTTCTCTGCTTATGGAGGTAGTAGAGGAAACTGCCCAGGGCTTAATCTGAGGAAAAGAGTTCTCAAGCTTGGACAGAAAACTTCATGACATACTGTAGGCCAAACTCTATCCAAATTCATCATCTGAAGCACTAACTGTAAAGATCTGAAAAAACTTACTGGGCTTTGGATAAGGCTTTGAATCCTGGGTTTTAAATGTTATGTCTTTGAATTCAGTGGAGTTACTCGACTTTGTAATGCAAAATTAATAGTTGTATTGGCATGACTGGTGAATTTTATTCCTTTGTTGTAAGAGTTCTGGTTCTTCACTATGTGGTTATGTACTATGCTGACTATCCATTTATATAAAAATGTCAAAAATTTTATCCCCTTTCCAAGTAGTAATACTGAGACACTGTAGAATGGTATGCAAAAGAATTATCATTTTGATGGTCTCAAAGTCCCTGTCCAAGCAGATCTTTGGTTATGGCAGTCTGCTCTTGTCATGCATTTTTACATGGACAACAGCTAAACTTGCTGGCAGATGCTTTGCAGTCTGTAAGCACCTAGCTGCAAATTCATGATCTCTCATTCTTTTAGACAATGTCCCAAAAGCTCAGCTGCAGATAAATTGGAACAGGAAGTCAAAAATGAGACCATGTTACCCTGGTGTTGTCTTCACTCTGTTTACATCTAATAGACCTGACCCTATTTCCACTGAAGCTGATGAAAAAATTGTTTTGCTTAATGGAATGTATTTGTCTTAATTATATCCTTGTTTTAATGATATATTCTGAATCTATTATCACCTACTTCTAGAAATCCCCAAGAGAGTGAGATTCTGTTGTGCTGTTTGCTGCAAAAATGAATAAATGAGACCAAGACTGTATTCTGGGCAGCTCAGAATTTCAACACAGTCATTTGACAAGTGAGTAAACTGAGGGGAGCAGTCACACTCAATCTCCTATCCCCCTGACTGATTTTCTGCTTTTTGCGGGGAATATGGAGTAACTGGTAGCTTTAGATCACATGGGGTGTTTATTTTTTTGAAAAAGTGATGCTTACAGTAGCACTGGATGAACTACAGTTCTTTTGACTACTAAGGGAGAGCATAAAACATGCAACTTCTAGTTTTTCATTGACTTTTTTTTCACCATTTTTCATTTCTTCTACCATCCGTGTGTGAACATTTATATGAAACCTTTACCTTTGGTGTATTGTATCATTCAGATCACATGGTTGTCACCTACTGGTACAGTTCTAATTTTTGTCACTGTTTTGGCAGAGACTGTGCAAGAACTGTCATACGCCTGTACACTGTGCTCCACAGCTCCTCAGATGTGACTATGCCATGAGCAGCAAGGCGTAAGCACATGGTGTTTTAACATCGGTCCATTACCTTAGAAGTGTGAAACCGCATACGGAAACCAAATGGGTGTCAGGTTCAGAATGTGCCTTCCTGTTTTTCTACTGTTTTCTGACATGAGCTTAGAGTGCAAACAGACCTTTGTTTTTGTTCCTTTTGCTTAGCACATGTCTCTGTGGCAGATTTCTCCATTCAACTATTAGCAGAGAAGCAAGACTTTTTCCCTTGAGCAACTCTGTAAATATGGTAGGCTTCCACCCTTGAAACTGGCAGGCCAGTCTCAAGCTCTTTGCTAAGAAAAATTGATTGACCTCCAGTAGGAGATTTGTTTGAATAAAAATAATGTAATTTTAAAAATTCTAATGAATATTTAAAACAAATATAACTGTTCATTGTCCCGCTCTGAAGCTATAAAATGAATGTACTGTTTTAAAAATTTTCTTAAACACTCAACCTCAATATCCAAGCAACAAAAAACCAAAGAAGAAAGTATCTTCAAAAAAACCCCTGTGTAACTTGCGTTTTTCAAGTAGTTATAAGTAGAATCAGGCCTTCGTGCTCACCAAAGATCTGTTGGGTCATACATAAACTACTTCTTAGGAACTATTTGCTATTGTTAATACAAAATAAAATATTTAAAATAATGTGTGGTACATACTTCACCTGTACTAGTTTTCATCATCTCTGGATTTGTATTCATTGGTATTGGTGAACTTTGGTAAAAAAAAAAAAGAGTTGGATGTGTTCATATGAAAATACTGAGTGCTGAATTACTAAATTGTAATGAAGTTCAATTTCAAAGCAACTTATAGAACTATGTAGGGGATTTGTCATCCATTGAAATCTTGACCTCCACACTGGATGCCTTTCTGAAGAATGTGCTTAGTTTAGTCAGATGTTTTGGACTCTCAGCAGGCCTTGCAAGGTAAAATTCTTCTCAGTTTATGCAGGACATCAGCACGAGTGGTCATAGGCTTCTTTGTTTCTGCTTATTGTGTAACTGCTATTGACTCTCAGGCAGTGGAAAACTGGAGGGTGTATGTACTCAGATGCCGTATATGTAAACTTGCTGCCAAATAATTGAGTAAAAATAAACACAATCAAGATTACAAAGGGAAGTATTCAGTGCCTGGTAAATGAGAGAATGCATATAGGATTAATTACTTCCATGCAAAGCTATTACAAGATAGTTCTTAAATCTAAAATCACCATTATTTTATTTACAATATTCAGTTCCTGTTCTAAAGGTAAGTTGATGCAGGGTTTCCCTACAGGAATCTTCCATGGTGTTTGCTGTATTGCTGTGTAGCTACCGGTGTGTGTTACCAGCACAAACTGAAAGGGGAGTGCTATCTCTGTTCCATACACCAGATCTGTAGTGGATACTTTCATGCATTTCTTAATTGTTACTTTTGTAATGTTAACATCTTTTTAGTGCAGATAGTTTGGAAGACCCCCAGCAGGACTTTGTAGCTATCTTGGACTAACTAGTACTCATAGCAGGTTGTTGTTCTGTCTGGAAAAGTACAAGCATGGAATGAAATCTAAACCTTGCTAGTCAGCTCCACCAATATTGATGGATATGAAAGCAAGGGGGAATGTGGGTACCTGAGGTTCCATTCAGGCTTTGGAGGAGAGTAGGCTTCATTCAACAAGCCCAAACTCTTCTGCACAACTTAATGCACAAAATTTCTCACCTTTAAACTAGATTTTTCTTAACTTGCTCTTAATTTTGTGAGTTAGTCCCTGAAGCCACCCCTTGGCCAGACTGGCTCTGGGCTCTTTGTCCAACTTGCCTCCTCATTTCTCATTCTGCCTGCTCTTAGATCACAGATTCCTTCCTGGATTTATTTTTCAGTCAGGCAGTTTGTGTCTTCTCACTGTAAATACACTGCCCATCCAGATCCAATGCTGCCTGTTCCCTTCCTTGCTCCACTGCTCATGTGTCCTGGACCTGTCAGTCATAGCACTCTGAATACTTAATGATTATTTTCACATCCACCTTCACTTTCCTGTTTTCTTCTCTGGGTCTTTAGACTGTGCTCAAATCCTCCCAGTCTTTACCACCAGAATCCTCTGCTACACTAAAAGCCAAAATGCATCCTTTCTTCAGGCCAGAACCTCTGTTTTCAGTTCAAAGGAATATTTTTTAGACATATTAAAACCCCTCAGGGATTCACTGGTTTACCAAGAACAGACAAGATCCCTGCCTTCAGTTTCCCAACCAAAGGAAACAGAGAGAGGTATTACATTAAGAAATGAAAAAATAAATCCAGATTTGTCTGCTTCTTCTGAAGCTGGAATGAATTCAGATATTCTGTGACAGTTGCAGGCAGAAGTTGTAAATGTATGGAGCGTGTTAAAATTTCCTGGTTTTAATAGTGTACACAGCTTGAACTGATGAGAGATGGCATCTAGCTAAATGAAGAGGGACTAGGAATTGTTAACTGATAAAATATCTGTAGATACAAGTGGAGGCTTTATTTAATTTTTCATTTATCAGAGCTTAGTGTGGCAGAATTGATGTAAATGTACCCAGAACCATAAAAGGCCCATCCTTGATGCAAAGGTTTCTCTTGTAAAATGTAATATTCATACTCTAAGGTCTAGAAATGTTAGTGATGCTCAGTTGATAGAATTTGAGCTTTGCAAAACCAATTTACTTTTGATGCCTCTCATTCGTAGAAATAGCTGAGCAGTAGACTGAATTTCTTCTTCTTCCCTTTCTTCCCCCTCCAAATTTGGTTTAGTCAAACACATGGCATGGAAATACTTCAGCCTTGTTAGTCTTACAAAATTAGAAATTTGTTTTCAATTCATTATAGAGAAGTCTCTGCATATAATTAAAGGTAGGACTATGTCCTCTACTATTGTAAATATCTTTTATGGTCTTCCAAGCCAAGTAAAACTAGAAAGAGAAAGAAAATCAAAGAATAAAAGCTTCTTGCATCCCAGTTTCCAGCTTTGGGTTACTGACTGGATGGATGGAAGGACATTTGTGTATGTGTATATATACTTAGATTGACAATTTGGCCCCATGAGCTCTTAAAAATAGTCATCTTCTAAGCCTAGTGATTTTTTTCCTTTTTTTTTTTTTTTTTCCCACACAAAAAAACAATTTGCAAATTCTAGTTTTATACTTTTCAGTCTCTGCCTTGTATTCTGAAAGTCATATTTAAGTTTCTTGATTTATTCTTTTTCCTCATGAAATGACTCCTTGGCATCGGGTTGGGCACCTGGCAACATACTAGTGACTTTAAAGGTTATTCCTTTGGACATCTTCAAGATGAAAAATAAATTGGAGACTTCCTGGCAGGTCACAATAATATTTTTTTTTTTTGGTGATATCCATGCAATAGAATATTGGGGTTTTGCACTGCTGTGAAAGATTTAAACAGATAGCATCAGTAAACAGCAACCAAAGTGTCAAAACTAGTTGGATTTCTCTTCCCCAGGCAGCCCATGTTGTATGTGATAAGTCCTGAAAACTGTAAAGGGCTCTACTTTTGGGAGATTTAATGGAACACAGAGTTCAGCATTAAGTTTTATTGTGAATGAAATGAAACAAAATAGATTATATTTCATAATGCCTGTTTCAGGTTTTCTCTTTCTCATGCTGCTTCCTTTGTCGGTGTTGATAAACTTAGCTAAATTTCTAGAAAGCTGAGAATGTGTGTCCAGGAAACACTGGACAAAATTTGGTAACAACAGTAACTTTACATAAGCATAAATAACAGCCACTTTAAGTATTCCTTGATGTTAAATTATAATTCTTAATCTTGGTACTTCAAAGAAATATTGTAAAAATGGGTTGGCTGTCAGTCATTCATGATTCCTTCCCCTTTTTTTGGAGCAACTAATAGGACAAGAAAAGATGTTATAGCTGAAGCCTTTAGGGACAACAGGACAAGAGAAGACACTATAGCTTAAGCCTTCTGGGAGGACAAGGTTTCTGTTGCAGTCTCTGCTGTAATTGCTTGCAGTTGAGGAATGCCATGTGTTAACATCAGAATTCATAGGTTTACATTGGTGGCTGCATTTTGTTTCCCTCCTTACCCTAGATCTAAATTTTTCAGACATCCATAAGGTCTGGGCTGATACTTTGCTAATTAGAGTTCAGTCCATGAAACTGAGAAAAGGTCTTGCTTCAGTTACAGATCCTCAGGGAAAGGGGCAATTTGATCTCATGGAGCAGAGGGTAGAATGCTGGTGGCCCTTTAAGCAGAAACGTGTGTGTTGGTGGGGGGCAGTCCTTACTGCCAGTGTTTGTACTGGTAAACACTGCTGCTTTTTTTTTTTTTTTTTTTATCAGCTTGCTTTTTGACTTTCTCACTTATTGAAATGTCTTTCTGAAAGCTACTATATTCAAATGGAATAAGTTACAAGAATATTTGTAGTGATTCCCTCTGAGCCTTTGCACAGCATGGGCAATAACAGCTATTTCTATTAATATGGGGGAGTTTCCCCAAGGCAGCTATTCATACCTCTGCACAAATGTTTTTAGAAAGTCCTGCACAGTCCCCTTTTTATACTGTAGTAAAAGTTTGTGGTTGAAACCTCTTAGAGGATGCTTATATATAACCAGACTGAAAATCCCCTTACGCGAATGCTGATAGTGGCCAGACAGGTTCTTCATATTTTTATTGTAAGTTTGAAGAACTACAATGAGGTGCTATTTGGCAAGGATGCTAGTTAAGAAAAAGGTTTATAAAGTGTTATGTAATCCATTCAGAAGCTATGTTTCTCTAAATGTCTTCTCTAGATCTAGGAGTAAGTCTGTTTAAACAGCTTATGAAGCCTCATGCTGCAGAAGCATGATTGCTTAGGTTAAATTAATGAGCTATTGAATCCAGCTATTACTCTATTTCAGTAGACAAACTGAAAAAAAAAAAAAACCACAAACCTCTGTTCTAGATTAGTCCAACTGAGTTTTGTCTCTAACAGGTCAAGAATAATCCTCAGGAGTAAACTTTAGAAGATTTGTCTGTTATCTTGTGGGAGGACTTCTCAAGAGAAAAAAAACAATACTAAACCTGTTTTTCCTAGCACCTGCTACAAACTGATGTCCCTCAGATTTCAGCAATTTTTATCTTGATTTTTCTTTATGATGCAGGAGAATCAGATTTGCTTGTAGATGGAAAAAGCTATTCTGGTAATAATGCAGAGAAAGTAAAAAAGGCTCATTTGGGACGATGTGTCCCAGAAATGTAACTACAAAACCAGGACTGTGTAAACCTGAGTTCTAGTTGCAGCCTTGATAGCAATCGTCTCTGATCTTGGGTGAAAAGCTTCAACTCTTGTTGCTTTCCTGTCTTTTAGCTGACTTGTATATGTTGACCTTGTCTCCAAGAATAAAATGTACCAAAAGGAGTGAAACAGTTCTAAACAAAAGTTGCAAACTAAGTAAAAAAACTCACTAAATCTGGTTTAGTTTATGTCTATCTGACCTCCATTTGCTTAAATTTTTATTTCTCTCTTCTCTCATTCCCTCTCACTTTTTTCACCAAATATATCAGCAAAAGAATTGGAAAGCTGAGGTGAATCCTAGGGATTGCCCCTTGCATTGCAGATTTCTACAGTTAATCTCCTGGGTATATATCAGTCTGTCCTCTGAAGTAAATGCTGGATGAATTTAGAAAGATCTCAAAAAAACAGAAGCAGGATCACTAGGTCTGTTAGGGCCAGCAATAACAATCTGAGCCAAAAAAAGCAGTCCAGTTCTGTTGCATTACACCCTTGATCTCAACTAAGCTTGCCTTTTTGGGCTGTATCTAGTTACCTTGTGTCCTGCCTCCTTATCGGAGATGAATGGCAGATGCAGTTTGGATAGCACCACCAGATCCTACTGTGATTCCGGATTATCTGAACAACATTGTAGAAACATCGGTCTGAGAAACTAAAGGAACAGTAGTGTTACATGTACCAGTGGCAATTGTGTAAATGTTCAGAGTGGATGTATCTGTATTCTCATCTGTGCATACCTATGCAGTAAGACTGCCCAAGCTCTGACAGTAGACCTGCCTATCCTGCCTATTGACAAGTGCCAGCTGGTTGAAAATACCTTTTTCACAGTATATTGTAATGAAAAATTGCTTGCCTTTTTTTTTTTTTTTTTTTTTCTTTAGTTCTGTGAATATATTTACAGTATATTTATCCAAAGATGATTGTTACTGGATTTTGTAACAATATACTACTACAACCAAATTATTTTGTTGAAAATGGATTTTTCTGAAGTTCCTACTTCTGTTAAAATTAACTTTTTAAAGTAGCTTAACTGGCCTTCTGTCACACTGGATTTTACTCCAGGATTGCTCATTTGGCATTTGGGGGTTCATGTGGATTGTCACTTGTAAAAATGAGAGACAAGTGAGGCCTTTGAGCCTATTCCAGTTTTAATTTTTATATAAGCCCCTCAAAAGCCCATAGCAGCCAATTCCCATCTCAGGTTTTCTACTCAGCAAAATATTTCTAACGTTATATCTATCCCCTTATCAGCTATATCTTGTGAAATCAGACACAGCTTCACTGTTTGCTAGTTAAGTAATTACCATATTAGAATGTTAACACTGTAAGACATTGTACAGTGATAGAAAGGACAGTAAAAAAATGTATATAGATTTTCATTTAAAATGCCTCACTAGAGGTCTTGGCAGCTTCTGGTAGCCTCTCATAGCAACAGCAGTGAGAGAGAGCATTTGGCTCTAACAGCAGTATGATCTCATTACGTAGGACAGGAATATAAAGTGAAGAGACAAAACACTCTGTACTAATTTTAGGTCTGATTTGAATCTGTGACATGTCTTTAAACTTGTCTTCACAGCATCCTAGTTTAGGTTGAATCTCTTCAATAACATCTGATTTGAATGGATCCTGGTGAACAGCATAGCTTTTTGGTGCTGCTTTGCTTCCTGTTTGGTAGTGGAAGGCTTTTACATTTATTTTGGTACTTTCCTCTTGCTGACTTTCTGCATTAGTATCGGTCAGAGCAGAGTATCATCCAAAGCCTGCATATGGGGAGCCACATGTTCAAGCTGCCAGAGTCCAGATGGACTTTTGACTGGACCCATCTCTAGTGTTTTAATCTTATGTGTTTAAAAAAAAAAAAAAAAGGAATCATCAAGCAGTACACTCTTAAAATGTTATTGATTTAGATTAGTAATTTGATTTTATCCTTTTTTTGTAATCATAAATCACTTCTAGATAACCCATACAAACTCAGTGCAGTTATTCCATAGCATATTTTGTGTTAGTAATGAGTGGAAATTCTGGGACATGTCAACACCAGAGCCATACCCAAAGCTGATCTAGCACCTTGGTGCTGCTCCTATAGCTCAAAGAACTCGAAGTTGACTGATTTCCCTAGCTGGGGATTCCCCAGGCGCAGGGGAATCTGCAGCTGGTGCTCTCTCTGCATAGCTGTCTTTCTCCATGAACACCGAGCTGCAGCTGCTCATAGGGGAGCCTATTGGGACCAGCCACCAGACGTGAAAACTATGGTAGCTTTGTGGCTGCTCTGACGCTCACCCAAGAGTTGTGCTTTTTGTATTCTCTCCAAAGACTAAATTTATTAAAAGCCCTACTTTAAAAAAGAAGGGGGGGGGGGGGGGGGGGGGAAGGAAGGGAAACCCTAACACTTTTTGACTGCAGCAATACACAGGTGGTTTGGATTACTTGTGCATAATCTGAACTGTTTGAGTTATATAAGAAATATCTACTTCTCCTGCTCTATAGCATAAGCCCAACATAAAAGCTTAGATTTTCAGAAGGACTTAGGAAGTTAGGGACATAAATCCCATCGAATTTTAATGGAATTTAGGGTATTATTTGGTCTCTCTTGAAAAATTAATTCTAAATCTGTGCAGGATTAGAGAAAATTCCCACTGTGAACAAAACTTTTTCCAATAATGCACACCTTTTCCTGAAGCTTCTAGTCACTGTTACAGTGTTCAAAATATCAACTCATGCCTGAGGAGTCTGGCAGAAAGCTTTTAAAGTTCCCCTCAGTTCAATAGGCTGCACACTGGTCTAATTTACAGCAGCAATTCCTCTTGCCCCATGAAACTTTGGACTTGCCTTTCATTTAAGTTAATAGAATAAGAATTTATATAACTATATTAACAGTTGCTTGAGGCGAAGAATATATTAGATAAAGGCTACAGCAGTGGGTTTTCCTCTTTTATTTTTTTTAAATGGTAAATTAGGTGGTTTCTGGTGTTGTTTTAATTGACGTGTTGTAAAAGTGTATGCTTTTCTTAAAAAGTGAACATCCTCACTGTTCATGACAAAATTTCAGGCTTTCAAAATCCTAGGAGTTACAATAGCTGTCTTAAGCAATATTGCTGATATTTCTTCATCCTAAGGCTCTGTTACCCCACTGAAACAACTGTCAGATGTTCTGCCCTACAGAGCCTGCCTTTGGGCCATGGCAACTGCGTATGGTCTACCCTATCATTTCCTTTCAAGATAGGGCATTTCACAGGTAGTGCAAAGAAAGTATTGTAAAAGTTGGTTGCCAGATATGTCTCAGCAGCAGCAAAGAGCTCTGTTCCATATACTTCTCCAGTTTTATGTTGCTATTAACTGTTGGCTATCAGCTTGCAGCTCTTCTCCTGTTCTTCTCCATGCTGAGCTAGCTGCATTCCCGTCTCTGCAAGGAGGAATCTCCTGGTGCTGTTTGGCTTCCAAACTATTTACGCTGAAACATCCTTGTAGAAATGGAAAGAAGCAAAGGTCACGTTAACAGCCCCATGTTAAAGGTCAGCAATACCATGGTAACAGTAGAAATTCATCCAGCTGCCTGCATAAAAGTTGAACCCCTTACGAATAGGAAATAATCCAAATAAACAGGGAGGTAGATAAAAAGCTGTATCTTACCCCTGAGCCATGCGTCAAGTGGAAATGTAACATTTGAGAGCTTGTTGGGTATTTCCTATGCCTAACTTTGAACCACATTGCTGAAAATACAAAACCGTAGCAAATATTCAGAAAAAGAACTGCCTTGTAAATGTTCTGACTGTCAACCTGAGGGTTTTTTTTTTTTTTTACTGCAAGCGTGTAATGCAGCCAAGTGTTGTTTAGTATCCTTCCTGTGCCTTAAAGTGTGACTTTTATGGGTGACGTTATGTTTATGGGTCTTTGTTCATCCTTGGCCTCACGTACCCCACTGCTGCTTCCTCTGAGGCTTTGCCGCCACACCGCAGGGTGTTAATTTCCTGTTTTGAGTCTGTCACAGACAAATTCAGAGCCTCGATTAAAACACAACACACAGATACATGCTGCTGACAAAGGCACTAATAAAACTCTAAAGTTTAAAGGTGGTCCTGGTGTTTCCTCACCGAGCAGCATGGGGACCTTTCACCTCTTGGAGACATGCTGTTTGTAAAGGTTTCTTTTCTTTTTAATTAGGGTTTGCCTGAATGAGTTTTAGCAAACTGCTTTAGCATTTGGTGTGTTTGGTTTATGGATGTATTGACTGTAAAACTTGAGCTTTTTTTTTTTTTTTTTTTTGAAAAAAAGGCAGCCTTATGAAACTTACAGGAACAGCAAAGAAAAAAAAAAAGGCTTAAACAGAAAATGTGTTGGTTATGGGGACGGGTCTGGTATGCATGGTCTCTGCAAGACATATTCATGGGCATCTGAATTTTCTGACCTCTTATCTTGGTCACTGAACAGGAGGGGAGGGTGGAAAGACAGCTTTTTCTTTCTTTTGTGAAAAATCCTTTGGCACTCCCATCCAGCAGTGGAAGACTTGCAGAAGTCATCCCGTAGACACAAATTTCTATAGGTTTTTACCCCACTTGTTCATCTAGCAGAATTTAAAGTGTCTTAGCTCGCCTATTTTAGACCATCCTGTAGAGTCACAGATCTAACAAGCAAAAAGACTTTTCCTGTTACTCTGTACATGTTTTTCCTCCTATTCAATTTGTTGCGTTGTTCCTAACACTGTTTTAAATGCCTTTTCCCCTATATTAATACTGCATACATGTTTACAAAAGTGCATTTTAAACTTTGATTTGTTCGAATGGAGACCTTGCTATTTCCATGCAGTTTTGGGACCTTTTTTTCTGTTCCCAGTAAAATAGTCCTTATTTCTGTATCCTAATGAATTTTAACATGAAGTAGTACATTTGAAAACTTGATTTTCTTACCTAGTCACCCCTAGATGTATGACTACTAATTTGCATGTCTGCTGCAGCTACTCAGAAAGCCAAATACCTCATCACAGAGTCCCCCTGTAATCAAGATGGAATCTCTTGAGTTTCTCCAGTAATTTATCTTGGAGATCTCTTGCAATATACATGAAATTTAACTAAACTTAGGCTAATTATATCTGGAAAATAAATTTTGTAGTCTGACTTCTTGCAGATGCAGATGTGCCCTTCTCCCTTGTATCAAAGGAAATACCAGCCATGTGCCCTTCATAGCCTTCAGACAGAAAGGGTCTTTGGGATCTTGTAGCATCTGCCTCTGATCACCCCTCACTGATTATCTTTAAGCCTGCCATGTCTTCTTTTACCCTCTGTCCTCCAGTGTCTAATATTTGAGCTTATTTGAATGTCTTCCTTCTCACCTCTCCTGTATACCCCCACTTTAGTGGTGTCTTTCAAGCTTTGTCCTTGCACCCAATTTTCCTTGCCCTCAAAACCAAGTCCCAGTGTGGCTGTGAGGATCACTTCAGACTTGATGCATGGAGTGGTTATGCTGGGCAGTTTGAGAATTCATGTGCTGCAGATGCTGCATATCACCCTGTGCGTACTACTCTCTGGTACAGGTTGGAGGAAGTTAGCTTTGAATTGCACATTTCCTCTGCCTCTCTGCTGCAATATTTCGTACAGTTTAGGTCCACAGCCATATGTTGTGCCTGATGGGTTCCTGGACCCTCTGTATATGCTGCCTTGCAGTAGTAAGAGGAAATTACAGCTGCAACTAACTACTCCCTAATATTTGACCAGTATCAGGCCATAAAACTTAGCTGGGGGCATGAGGAAAGGTGATCTGGGTCACACCCTCAGTGGTTGAGTAAGTGACATCTGGTACCTTTAAAGACAGCCACCTCACCAGACCCTGTGGAGCAAGACCAAATATATATTTTATTTTTTTTTTTAAACAGTGCTTTGGGCCAAGTAAGTTGCTGCAGGTTTTTCTCTGGATCTGACTGGATCTTAATCTAATCTCTTTAAGGTGCTTTACTTGATATTCTCCTTCCTTTATTTTTCTATCAGCTGTGCTTTGTCCCCAAGAATTTCTCTTCACCTCTGTCCAGTCTGCTTTTTTTCTTTGGTGGCTGTTTCTACCCTCTGTCCATTTAGCCTATTCCATTCCACCTAAATCCTCACCCAGGAGGAAGAAAAAAACAAACTAAAACACAGCTAAGAGCTGTTGTGTTTTCTGTAGTTGTGGTGGTGTTTCTGTAGACCGTTCTGTCCTAGACAGCTTCTCTGTCTTGTCTAATTAGATGGCAGTGTGGACAATCCACGGACAGGAGCCACTCTTCTTGCAAAAGTTGAATATGACAGACTTCCTCAGAATTGGTGGATTTTGTGGGCAGAAAGTGTGATTATTAATTTCGTGTAGGGAGCTGGTATATTGCTTAGTACAGACTATGCTCTGTATGTTCAACAAACAGGGAGCTAAGAATACACTACTACTTCTATATGGATCCAGTCTTAGTTGTTGAAACAAGCTCTGAATTCAAGCTCTGAAATTCAAATTCCAACTAAGAATATTTTGGCTTACTAGTAATCCTAATGTTTTGCTTAAGTGCAGACAGAGCTTTGATGCTGTTAGCCCTTTATAAAACACTGTAAAAGGTGACATAATCAGATATGTAGTCATTCTCTGTGTGTAGAGAGTGTATCGAAGATGAAGTGAGATGCAATGACTCTGTGTTTCTCAAGCTGGAACTGGAAGGGGTATGGAGTGACATGTTACTACAAGACTTTGGGCTAAGTCAGAGCATTCATAAGGCATTCTTAACTCTCCCCAAGGGTGAATTCAGTGCATTTTAAAACTCTCACATGACTTTACAGGAGCCCATTTCTGCTTTCAAAATGTGTCCTTGTTACTTGCTATGGCTGGGTTGACCTAAGGATTGGTAGGAGAATTAAGCTGGAATTCTTCTGAGGCATCAATTCTTTGTTTGACTCTGAACTTATATAAACATCAAAATGGGTGGCAGCTCATAAATGAGATCTAGGCATGCCCGCTATATGTATGATACAAGCACTAGATGAGTGTTCTGCATTGTTCAGTCTTTTCTATTCTGAAATGGTGCGTTCTTCACTGGTCATGCCTTCAAGGTTTCATCTATGGTCAACAGTACTTCACAGTGATAAGTTGTTTTTTTTTTTTTTTTTTAAAGCTGGATGGTAGCAGTGTGATAGCAGCCACTATACAGCTGGGATGAGCTGTGCAAAAATGAGAAACATGAATCATGTTTTAAATGAGTTAAATGTGATGCATTCCATATGCAGGATGTATATGCTTCTCTCTGCACTATGAGTAAGACACAGATCTCATGCAAGTCATGGGTTCTGTGTTTTTTGCAGGACATCTGTGACTTCTGACCTTTCAGGCTTGTGTGCATATGAGTGAGAGCACTTGTGTGCTCACAAACTGTGGAAAAAAAATCACTGAGAATAACAGAGTAAATCTTGGAATGCATGAGAAAAGCTAATGGAGAGCTGGAGGCCAGTAGTAACACTGGATGACACAGACCACCAGACTAATTTCCAAAGGCATTGAGATGTTTTAGCTATACAAACTGAAACAGAGGCATTGTCAGGGTTTCTCAATTTTCCAAGTTATACAGTTGATGTTCCTGAAGTTGTCGAAGTGCAAGAATGATATGAAAGCAATGCACTGATGCTGTTCCAAACTATCTTATGTTAAAATCATACCTAGCACAAGCTTTGTTGGTAGTGCACGCTCGATTGACTAATCCATGAAACAGACCTGCGAGTGCTGGTTGTCAGTGTGAGGGACACAGAATGAAGCAGTGTCATTCAGGTCCTTTAACTTCACTCCTGATAGTGAGACATTAACAAATTCCACAAGTGTCAAAGGTGTTTCTCTGTTCTGAACTAATTTTAACTGCTCTTCGCTCTTGGATCTTTGCCTTGCTTGTCTCCTGGCTACTCAGAACTGCACTTTTCCACTTGCTGTCCAAGAGCGCACATTCTTTCTCTTTGACTTCTTTCCCTGTCTTACTGCTGTTTTTTTTTTTTTTTTTTGTTAAAGTGTTTTCTAATTCTGTTCCATTCTGTTTCTGCTCTCCCCTCACTTATTTGTAACCAAGCGCAACCACCTCTTTTACAGCTAGCCTTCATGCTTCTATTTGTAGCAATTTAGCTGTTCCTGTGCATGGTGGTTGTGTTTTCCTACTATGCTCTCTTGATGTCCTTTCTTTTCGCTTAGAAGTCCTTTAGTATGGGCCCGTTGAAGGGAAACTGCTACCACAACTCTTCCAGTTTGAAAAAACTAAATAGAGAAAAAACACAGTAAACAAACCAAACGTCTTAAGATGGCACCTCCCTCAGATAACCTCTGCAGACAGCTCTGCACCAAACTCCCCAGAAAAGGGAAGAGCCCTTTGTGGTGTATAGACAAAAGCGCTGATTGTTAAATGCTTCAGACTTGATCACAGCTCTGCCACAATCACATTAGGAAAGGCACAGTCTTGACTTGCTGTATTTGCAATAGGTTAGATGACAGGTTGAGATTTTTGTGTCATTCTGAGAATGTCTTGCAGCATGTCTTCTCCAAAGTTTGGCTAATGTGCTGGAGATGTAGCAGAGCTGCAGGATATTTCTGCTTGCATGCTACAAGAATGCTGTTTGATATCTTATGTCCTTTCAATCCATTTTCACCCTGAAAGCAGAATTTTTAAAAAAATTAATCATTATTGTTTTGTAGCAGTTTAAGTAGATGGTGCAAGATAATAGCCTAGTTCCAGGAAAATCACTGAACTTACAGAATAAATATGTTAAACTGTAGGTTTTCAAGGGTTGATATTTTCAATTTTGATCATGAACAGGCTGAGGAAGGGTAGTAACTTCTTTTCTAGAAGCTAGAGGCAAAGACAGACCCTAAATGATTTGATATTTTTGTGAATAGTCCTTACTATAATCAGCTATGATATGGAAACAGTTGCAGCCCTCAAACTTACACACTATGGCCCCCAGATTGAAGAAATCCTTACAGCTTCTGAGGATACTTGATATTGCCCAATCAAAATCCTGCCAATATTGCTATGGCAGGAGTCACTAGATGGCAACATTACCTGTACTCTTACAAATCCATGTGGATGGGCATTTTCCAGCCTTCTGAAGAAGCGTGCCTTGTTTTGTGGAGATCCTTGTTCTTTTGTGGGAGCTCAGGCCAGTGATAGGAATGAACTGTCTTTATTTCCAACCCCATTCTGAATGGGGAGGTTACTTGAATGCTGATAACAGCACACAATGTGTAAAATAAGCCACTCTGTTGGTATACCCACCAACTTCTGTTTGCGTTACCATGCCAGAAATAAACAGTGATTTAGGAGTGTATATGTATCCTACTCAGCTGTGCCTTCTGTCAGTGGTGACATAGTGGGGGGTGGATGGGAGGCAGCAGTCAACTTGGAGGTGTTTCTGTAGCCCACTCACCTAAATCTGCCAGCAAATGTGAATTAAGACCCCTTTTAATGCTTTGACTGGAGGCTGTATGGCCAGGGCTTCACATCTGCTACCACTCAGAGAAGCTCTTCATTCTGGGTTCAGCAGGTTTTGCACATGGCTCCAATTTTGTGTGAAGTTGACTTTAGGTATGTGCCATAGAAATTATGCTAATCTACAAAAAAAAAAAAAGTTCACAGGATCTCAATTTAGGATTTCAATACCTCTGTGAGAAGTGTGGTTAAGAATAATGCTTAAGATTTAGCTGATTATGGTTGATTGAGAAATGAGCTTGGTAAGGTATATGTATGATATTAATAAATGTGAGTGCTGGACATAGCTCATTTTGTCTACGTTTTCATTGTTAGAACTCTGCAGCAATATTTTAACAAAATGTTTGGTGTTGTTTTTTGTTTTTTTGTTTTTTTTTTTTTTTTCAAATTTTAATTGACAAAGTTATGACTGGTTCATGCAGGATATCTGGAAATCACAGAGCTGTTGAAGTATGCAAAAAGCGCCACTCTCTGTCCTTTTTTGCTGCAGATGTTGTTTCTATTCTTAAGTGTTTTGACTGAAAAATCTCATTGAAAAAATCTTAGGGGGACCCCACTTCAGAAAAGTCCTGATGCAGTTAATTATTTCCTCTAAATTTACACTTGAATGCAAAATAACAAATAATAGAGTTCTGAGAGTAAATGCAAAATCAACCAAAACTTCCCCTAACGAACTTTTATTAAAATGTCACAGTTGGGGGATATTTGTTTTAAATAATGAAACTTTTAATAACTACAAAGAGTAGTATTTGAAATAGATTAGTAGTTTTCCTTCTCTCCATGTTGTTCAAAGTTTCCAATTGCAATGAGCATATTGGACTTTTTGTTCTTGCAGCTACATATCCTAATACGAAAGCCCATTCCAGGCTCACATGTGGGACAGTCTTTTCTCAACTCCATAGTCAGCAGAGTAAGTCTGAGAAACATTAGTTTTCCTTCACCTCCATCATGTTTCTTATTTGTGAACTGCTTCTTGAATAAAATTCAAAGGTCTATTGTAAGTAACATAGTCTTATAGTGAGAAATATTGTTGGGCACAGCTTCATTTTGTAAGTAAACAATAGAAATACAAATTATTTTTCTTTTTTTTTTTTTTCCCACCAAAAAACCCCCACACAACCCCTTTGGAGGTCATTGCATTTTATCCTATTATCCTGAAACAAAAGAAACTGTTGTGCAACGTGAGCTGTAGAGTAATATAGATTGATAGCCACACAGCTGTGCTCCTCTTCCCCTCCAGTCCCATAACCTCCTGTGTTGGTGTTCATCTCCACAGGTTCCATTCGTAGGCATTTAGTAATAGCACTTTACAGGGTTCAGAATAATATTCTACTAGTAACGATGCGTCAAGGCAGGGCAACAGCTGATGGAGAGGCTATGTCTATTGATTGACATGCTTTCTCTTAGCAAGTAGTAACAGAAAGAGGGGAAAATTATGTTGTGATTTTTTGTTTTTTCGTGAAGAGCTGAGCACTCACTTTTTTGGGGGGTAATCTCTGCATAAAGATAGCAGTTGATATTAAAATATTAAAACTATATTAATTAGCAGCAGCACCTATATGGGCTACTCACCCTTTACGTAGTGAGCTGCAGGGTGCTGGGTCCAAGTGGTATTGCTGAAAGCCCATGCTGAAGGGATGCTGGGCCAGCTTGCTTTGCAGAGCACCAGGATTTTTTCTGACTCTTACTTGCACTTGGCGAGGGCCCCTGGTGAGCACTAGTGCTGCTGCTCCTCATATTGAGTGAGGAAATTGAAATGTACTCAAATTAGAAACAGATGACTAGAATTTAGAGATGAGTTAAAACTGCTCTAAGCAAAGGGCAAGAGTGATATAATTAGTCTGGCTTGTGACTTGTTTGCTTATGGTACATATTAGAGCCCTTTTTTATAGTTTTAAAAAGTAACAAAAGAAAAACTAAATGAGTATAAATACAAACATATCTCTTGGATTTCAGCTTTACAGTTCATTCTTAGATATTAAATGTCTCAAAGGAAAATGCCAGAGCCTGATTCTCTTCTGATCCAGGTCTTGCACAGGTGTGATTTCACTGGAACCAGTGAGATGATTTTGAACTGAGATGGGCTTTAAAGGACCACAGTGAAATTACTTCCTCTCTACCTGCTGAAAATTTGGCTAGCCTTCTTGCTTTAATAATGAGAAAATTAAAATGCATAATAGAATCTCTCTCCTTAATTTTGTAGAAGCTTGAGTCACTACTTAAGCTATAGGGCTTGGATCCATCTTTTCGAAGTTTGAATTTGATGATGGACCTCCTTGTTTCCGCAGTGACTCCTTAACTTTATTACCATTAACCTTAAAGAGAATTAAAATGAAAACCTTCTGAGGAGAAAAGTGGTCCCCATTGCTTTTTGGATGCTGACCATGCTCTAGGAGCACAGTGATGCCAACATCCACTGCACTGATGTGTTGGTCGACGTAACGCTGCTGAATGACTTGGAGAGCCTTGGTTTTCAGAAGGCATATAGCAACTGAAAACAAAACAGTAAACCAAATACATTAACAGATCAGTTCAAATGCTAAAGACAGACAAGATTTTTTGTACATAATGCTTGATTCTCACCTTGTCTGAGTCCTTAGCTGTTAAATGAAACTCACTGTCTTTTAAATAGCATCAGTATGAATTGGGTACACTAAGACCTCTGATCAAATGAACACAAATCTGCAGATAATTAATTCCTGTTACAGCTGCAGGAGTTGAAGAATAATTTGTGCAAAAGTATAGCAGAAGGATGCAGCAGTTTTATTGTTGTAAACAGCAAAATGTTTAGCACATTCAGGCTCCTTGTTTCAGAAAAGCATAGGTGAAAAGAGGCAGTGGAAGCACAACCACACACTTTAGTGCCACAGACTCCTTTTGTTTGGTCAACATCAGTTTAAGTTAACAGAGAGAACTCTGACCTCAGAAGTGACTATGATGGAAGAGATGCAGGTTACCATTTATTGTGTATTGTTTATTTTAATGCATGGATACTGTAACTAGGAAAATGGTCCTGAAGTGGTCAAGTAGCTGTGTGTGTAAAATGGGATATTATCAGAGGATTTGGCAAAATTTGGGTGGAAACTTCAGAGTGTATTTTCAGGACTGACACATTTTTTGTTGTACAGTCATCTTTACAGAGGACCTTCATCTAGAGCTCCTAGATGTTACTGTGTAATGGATTTTTGGAGGTAGTAATGAAAAATTATTAATTTGAAGTATTTATTTTTTCAGAAATCCTTTTTTATTGAATTTGTGCTATTTCATAGGAGCATACATGTTGTAAGCATTTATTTTTGTCATTGGGGAAAACTTGTTCCTTTCCATCCTCTGAAATGTCTTAATTTAGACTTTATCTTTAAAATAAAGGAGAATATTTTTAATGTCATGGTATTTTAATGTTCAATACACATGCTTAGTTCTGTGAAATATTTGTTTGGCTATAACATAACTTTATTCAGATCTTTCTAGAAGGCTTAAAAACTTTAGCCTGTCACTTGGAATCTCCTTTGTTTCTCCCCTTGCAAAACCAATTCTGATTTCTGACTGGCTTTCCATATAGCAAAGGAGTGTAGGGCATCCAGTCTGCTGCTTCAGGTGTTTCTCTGCTCTGAGAGGTGCACATCTACATGGAGAAAAAAGAGTAGTTGCATTTATCCTTAAAAGTATAGGCTGGTTTTGATAATTTATGGCAAAACAGCTTTATGGGCTACTGTACAACGTGACTGACTGCATCTACTTGGGAATATCTGGACTATCTGCACATCTCTGAAGAGTAATGAAGAGTCAGTGCTTCAGCTTCTCTGAGAGAGAGAGGAAAAAGTTTGACTGGGAAAGAGTGGTGGAAAATTGAGGACCCAGAACTTGGCCTTGGTGTGTGGTTTAGCTTTCTGGCTATTCCTGAGCTCATTGACAGAAAATCTTCATTTCAATACCTGGAACTCAAACAGACACATTATTTTAAAAAGGTCTTACTGCATTGCTGAGTCTTTCAACAATATCAAAGCTCCTAGGTTTGCTTTAAGAAGTGTCTTTCATCTGAATCCAGGTGGGATTTCCATAGTGTCCCCACCTGCACAAAATTAACAAATGCAGTGAGCCTTTAAAAACATTTATGCTTGTGCAGAGGGGGGACAGAGGTGAAAAGTTAAAGTTTGTTGCTGCTAATGCAGCATGTGCGGTCATGATACTAACCTGCCCAGAGAAAAGGCATTTGGCTGGGTATATCGCAGCAGTGCTCAGTGGGATTGCTTATTTTATCCTCTGCCTTTCTACCTGTTTTCTACCCTATCCAGTTGCAGAAGCTACCAGGTTATCCTGACCCTAGTGCAGCCTAGATTCCCTCTTAGTGAACAAGAGTCACTGTATTTCTCCTTTATTTTGCTCTGTGCCTGGACTGATGTTCCATGCAGCTGGTTTGGCCTGACACAGCTGAACTTGCACTGCCCTCTGTTAAGGAAATGCTTGAGGCATTGTCAGCTTTAGGACAGATTTAAGTGTCTGTTGCACTAATTAAGTTGTGCAAAGGAGCCTTAAAAATGCTGAAGATCTTCATGTCTGGCTATTGTGATTTGTCCAAGTAATTACTAATGTTTGACACACAGGAACTGCCAACTTTTGAACTGCTATTTTGTTATTGTAAAATTATAGTAAGAAATTACTTTGTCTCTATAACGTTCTCTAAAATTGAAAGGAAATTAACAAAAAAATCAAATTTCAAGTTTGATGCAATGAAGTATTTGCAAAAATACTCCAGAGGACATGGTGATAACCACAGTCTAAGGCAGTTGTGTTATTGAGAGCTGATCTCAGATCTGTGCTCAATGCTGATATCAATGCTGTACTTCATATAGAGATTCCACTTTTATTTATGAAGTCTTATTCCAAAATGTTGTATCCACTCTTTGAATATGGGATGAATTTGAGAGTCTACAAATAAGCTTGTTATAAATTAGGTCATTTACTAAACAGTTCTTAATTGGAAGGTTCGTCACTGTGTTCTATTCTTTTGCACACAGTATCTCCAAAACAGAATACCTGTTAAAACAATATTTTACTATGCTTAAAATTAATTTAAAACTTGGGGGCAAGCTATGTTCGAAGAGACATTTTTAGAAGCCAGGATGACTTGTTATCATTGCTTACCAGACTGGAACTTGGCGTCAGGGTGCTTTCCACCTGAGAAATTAGCTTCTTCAGAGTTTCATGAGGTCTTCTGTAATGATGGAGTACAGACTTAAGGATGCTGGAATAAAGACAGCTTTAACTCAGGTTTGTACAATTAGGAGTCAGGGTTTGTAGCATTACTAATGATGATTACAGTGTTACGATTTATCATGGAAGGACACTCAGTGATCATTTGGCTCCTTTTGAGAATCTCAATCCCCGTGCATAGCTTTCTACTAGGAAACATCTGTTCCTGAGTGGTCTGACATTGAACCTCAACTTCCTATCACATCCAATGCAAGGATGTCTCCTGGTGCTTATTAAAGAAGGAGAGAAAAAAAGTATGCTTGGTTAATAGTGCCATGCTTTGGGAATTTCACTTGTCATCTATGGGATCATGAAAGAAAAACTTCCCCATTATAAGTTATAATTTGATGTGTGTTTTTTGGGTTCACTGGTCTGTCTCTGAAACACAGGAGACTAATCACAGTAAAGGAAGGGATTTAGGCAAGGTACATTTTTTGAGCAGCACTACATTTTCAGGGATCTGATTCATGTTTTCTTGTAGATGTGTTTGGGTCTAAGACTGACAGTTTTTGGGTCAGATCTCTTTCGATTGTCAGAGTCTATTGGATTTTTTTTCTCTTCTATGCAGATGTACTGGTCTATTAATTCTGTGAATAAGCAGAAGGCTGCTCTAATTCAAACTGAGATGAATTAGGTGTCTCTGCAATTCAAACTTAATTCATAGCTTCTAATCTGATGTTGCAAACTAATAAAACTCTTTGCTGTAATATATGATGGGTTCTTATTCTTTCTGCAAAAATGTCATTAAAACCTCCCTGACACTTCTAATTTGACTGGCAACCAAATACAGTGTTTCTCCAAGCCTGCCCCTTAACATGTGCTGAAAAGTCCAAGAAAAGTAAAACTGTGATTAAAATTTTTCATTATGCTTGAAGAAAGACTTTTCCCAAAATAAATGACATTATGATTTTATGGAACTTTCAGCTACAACATAATAGATTTTCTGAGATTTCATCGAAAACACATAAAATTCCACTGCAAACTTGATATTGTAGCACAGTTTAGAGAAACTGACATAAAACAAAAAGTTAGACTTAATGCTTTTATGAGTCTTTGTATAATTCTGTTCCTCTGCAAGAAAGCTTTCATGTTGGAAGTCCAATGAACTCTGTTATACTCTCTCAGGCTATATCTGTGTGTCAGATAGACGAATAGTATCTATTTGAGGTTAGACCTCTGAGTTGGAAGGTGTCTTCAGTATAAAATCTGAAAGCGGTGTAGACTTAGGTAAGCTTTGGCTAAATGGGAACAAAAATGAAGTTTGTACCTAAAGTCTATTCACAGTCACTGTAGTGCATCAGCGGTTAAGTGCCCTTTAAGAGAGACTGATTTTATTACTGCTTTATTTGTATGGGGATATTTGAAAGGGATTATGAAAGATGCAAGAGAAATAACTGCATAGAAGTACAGTTAAATTTGTAACATGCATAAAAGAGGCAAAAATGGATTCTGTGAACTTTGTGCTTAGAAGTGGAGTCCTTAGTGTTTTCTGTTTAATACAAGCAGTAAAGAACAGCTGCTGCTCCAATAAATCATAGCTTCATCAACAATTGAGAGTGCATATACTGTTCTAGAGTAATACAGGACAAGAAAACAACAAGAAAAGGAATTGTTTGTTTTTCACTCAGCCACAATAGTGGTGGGAATAGAGTGGAATGAAGGAGGAGTGAAGCAAGAGAGGCAGAGAAGACCCTGAAATTGGGGTGTAAAGCCTTTACAGTATCCAATGCAGATGGGCTGCAGAAAAACAGAACCTGCAGAGGTCGTCTTCCTTTTATCTCTTTCCTTAGTGATGGATGTCAGTGCCTTCCACTCCACACACCCTCCCCCCCCCCAACCCCTCCCAGTTTCTGTGCTGTCTTCACACCTCAGGGTATTTGTGCTCCTGCTACCTGCAAATGGAAGTAGCTGATAAGGCAGAATGTATGAGAATGTGCAAGTAGCAAGTAGCTGGGCCAGAGCCCCTTGGTCCATTGTATTAATTCAAAGCTCAGGGTGTCAAAATTTCCCTCTGTGTGTAATTGTTACTGGATTTCCCAATTTTTTTTTTTTTTTTTGGGTGGGGGGGGGTGGAGGGGAGGGCACAAGGTGGAGAGGAGGCCATAAACCAGATTAAGTTACCCATACCACCACCCAGTTGGCTGGGCATGTTTAACCTTTATGTTACTTCAGGTATCTGAATTGAGCAGTGATCAGGTTTGCTGCACTGAATGCAAATGCTTATATCCAGTTAACACTTCACTGGAGTTCTTCAGAGATTAATGGCTAAACACAAACCTGCTTGTGCTTGCACAATAAATGTTCTCTAAATTCTATATAATATCACCCTAGCAAGGCAGAATA